>NC_136270.1:85421865-85569365 GCF_964187855.1 Myxine glutinosa
ACTGCCTTGGGGAACTCCAGCCTGAACAGGAAGAGGAGATGACAGAAACCCATTCAGGGCCACACGTTGACTATGACTCGAGAGGAAGTCCGCCAGCTATGCGTGGAGATTTCCATGGATACCAAAGGAGGAGAGTTTGGTGAGCAGAGCGGGGTGCCAGACCGTATCGAAGGCATGTGATATGTCAAGGGAGACAGCTCTAATTTCCTGTTTGGCATTGAGGACCTCCATCCATGGTTGAGAAAGCAGAAGCAGCATGTCCAGAGTAGAGTGACCTGGTCTGAAACCAAATTGATGATCAGAGATCAAGCCATTGGAGAAGAGGAAAGATTTCATATCCGAAGCAATGATGGATTCCATGACTTTGCTGATAATTGGGAGAAGGCTGTTTGGTCTGTAGTTGCTGGGATCTGTTTTTGCACATTTTTTGTGCAAAGCGGTGATGTTGACTGATTTCCAAGCAGATGGCAGATGACCTTGAGCAAAAGAGAGGGTGAAGAGAACAGAGAGAGGGAGTGAAAGAGCGGAAGAACAGGATTTTAGGACCCGTGGGCTGATGCCGTCAGGTCCAGTTGCAGAATCAGAGTCGAGGGTTGACAGAAACTTTTCCACCTTGTCAGGAGGAAAGGACACAGAGTCCAGGAGCAGCTGGGTACGACTGGGTACTGTTACGTGCTCCTCCCCGACCCCCTGGTCATGGTGTACCTCCGAGCCCCGAGAGGAGTCACAGCAGAAAAGTGTGTTATCCTGTGTCTAAAATCAATGGTGAAACCACACCAATTGTTACCAACAAACAAATATTGTATTAAAAATCACACAAGAATAACAATACAACAATAATAGCAATCAAAAGTACAATCGATGTATATCTTATGATGGTACCATTAGCTAGTATAAGTTACCTCACATTGCTCCAAGTGAGTGAAAAATGAACATTCCCCAATGTCTCTATATTCCCGTCTTCAAGCTCTAAGTTGATCCCTTCCAGCGATCGTCAGTGCAATGTCGAATCGAAACCAGAATCCCGTTCAGATGACGGGCCCAGTCATGCCGCCAAAACTGCACAAAGGCGTACGCGGCCAAAGCAGCGCAAAGAGTCACGCGGCCCAAAGCTGCGTAAAAGCGCACTCAAGGCGACTGTGAAATCACACCCTCTGGTATGGATGTTTTACAGCTCCAAATCGGCGAACCTCAGGTTTGCCTTCAAAATCCGCGTTGCACACACACATCCCAGATAGACGTCTGAATGGTGAAAACGGCTGACGCGAAGCAAAGACCTTTCGCGATGAGCAAAGTGTGCAAGTCAAAATGGCCGACGGCTCGTTCTCGAGACGCAACGGCCCGATGATGATTCCTCGGAATCCAACGCCAAACCTGACGTGCAGGTTGATCAGTCACAGCGATAACAACTCAATCACAGGAATCCCTTTTCCCAGGAAACCCAAAGTTCACTCGTGACTCTTGCTCGACAACGTTCGATCCAGACCGCAAAGCAACCAGCTTCTTGTCCGACTTTACTTCGCTCTACCCTTTTTTCTCTCCTCGTCTTCTTCCGGTTTTTCGTCCGGTTCCCGATCCGGTTTCCTGTTTCTTTTAACATTAACTTTTAACTTTTGAAACTAGAAATATCTATTCCCTTTAAATGACAACAATAATAATACATGGAATCGGAAATATTTACAGTGGATGCAAACCACCACAACGGAAGAGACAAATCCGTAACAGTACGGTGGGTACAGAGAGGGATGGGTTTGGGACACAAGATTTAGAGGCAAACACAGAGTTGAGGCATTCAGCTTTTTCACGTGCGGAGTCAGCTGTGTAGCCGTTTGAGGTGAGGGAGGGGATGGAGGGGGAACAAACACCAGAAACAGATTTGACCAGATGCCACCAGGATTTGGAAGAGGGAGACAGATAAGAGTGTTCGGTCTTGAGAACGGAGAGATATTGTTTCCTGGCTCTCCTGAGGGTGGACACACACTTGTTTCGGGCTTTGTGAAAGGAAATGAGATTTCCTTCCATTGGATTTGCTTTCCAGGAGACAAAGGCAAGTTGTGTCTGGGAAACAGCCTCACCACAAGATTCCGTGTACCACGGATGGGAGGAAAGGTATGACAACTGAAGACGAGATGGGATAAATCTGTGCATGAGAGAGAGCGATTTACTTTGGAAGAATTCCCAGGATGAGTTGATGTCAGAGGCGGTAGAGATGGGAGACCAGTCCAGATGATTGTTGGCTGCTTGAAGACCGTGCCAGTTGGCCTGAGTGAAATGCCAGACTCGTCGACGCTGAGGAGGCTCTCTGAGAATGGTCAGAGAGATGTCCACTTTAACAAGCACATTATCAGATGAGCCGATTGGAGCAGAAGAAGAGCAGCAGACATTTTCAGGGAAGTTAGTCAAAACCAAGTCCAGAAGAGAAGATGCTCCGTTGACTGAGATCCGGGTCGGGAAATTGACAGATTGTGCCAGTCCCAGTGAGTCGCAGAAGTCCTTTTCTGAGGAGCCATGGCTGGTGAGAGAGGTACCCACACCCAGCCAACTGGCATGGTGACAATTGAAATCACCACATATGAGGAAGAGAGAGTTGGGATGGGTAGATAGAAGTTGGTCCATATGATCAGACAGCGAGATGTAGATGGAGTCATCACTGTTTGGTGGACGGTACAACACACATATGAACAAAAGGTGGGAGCGATGGGGAAGCCGAAGCCAGAGGTATTCCTGGGGGTGAGGTGGAGAGAGGGCAGTGCAGGACGAGTGAGGACGAGAGTTTTTTAAATAAAGATAGCAACCCCACCTCCAGGACGAGATTCAGGTCTATCATACCGGAGGAGGGAGTAACCTGGGAGAGATACCAAGGAATCAGAGACATCATGAAGGAGGAAAGTTTCTGTTAAGCAGATCACGTCTGGTTTGTCAGAAGCAACCTGTATGGAGAAATCAGTCAAGTTTAAGCGAAGGCCCCGGATGTTTGAAGTCAATACCGTTAATGAAGAGGAAGGGGGAGCATCGGATACAGAACAGGGGGGGAGGGGTAGGGTAAGATGTGGAAGAGGAGGAAGAGGTAGGGAGAGCTGTTGAAGGTGTGTCAGAGATTTTAGAATAGCTTGGAGAAAGGGAAGGATGGGGCGGACAAAAGGTTTGATGGTGATTGGGTGAGGCACAGTGAGGTGTTATTTGAGGAGGGGGGAGAGCGAGGCAGAAGGTTGGGGGAGATGAAGGTGAAAGTTGGAAGGGGGAAGAAGCGGGGAGGACGCTTTGAGGAGGAGGGGTGAGAGAGGAGTCTCGGAGGGGAGGTGCGAGAGAGTCTCGGAGGGGAGGGGTGTGGGGGTGAGTTTAGGAGGAAAAGGGGCAAGGGGGGAGATTTGAAAGGGATGGGTGATGGGAATGATCTGGAGGGGAGGGGCAAGGTGGAAGATTTGAAAGGGATGGGTGATGGGGAAGATTTGGAGGGGAGGGGCAAGGAATTTGGAGGGGAATGGCTGAAAAGAAAGAAATGGACGGTCCTGGAATGGCCAAGTCAAAGCCCGGATCTAAATCCCATCGAGATGTTGTGGGGGGATTTGAAACGAGCTGTGCATGCAAGAAACCCCTCAAACATCGCACAGCTGAAAGAATTCTGCATGGAGGAGTGGGCAAAAATTTCTCCCAGTCGATGTCAGAGACTGGTAGACAGTTATAAGAAACGCCAACTTGAGGTTGTTTCTGCCAAAGGGGGCAATACCACCTATTGGAGTCAAGGGTGTACTTACTTTTTCCACATGCGAAATTTGCATTTATGTTTATTTAAATTATACAATGGACTACAAAATGTAAATGTTTCATGATATTTGTTATATTATATCACCTTTATCTATCTATATTTTTGAAATGAAGATCAAATAGCTGTATGTTGAAATATGTTGAAAAAGTCAAAACTTTACATGGGGTGTACTTACTTTTTCACGTGACTGTATATGTGGAGTGCATTCAGAAAGAATTCAGACCCCGTCACTTTTTTCACATTTTGTTATGTTGCAGCCTTATGCTGAAATCGTTTAAATTCATTTTCCCCCCATCAATCTACATTCAATACCCCATAATGACAAAGAAAAAACAGGATTTTAGAAAGTTTCGCAAATTTATTAAAAAGAAAAAACTGAAATATCACATTGACATAAGTATTCAGACCCTTTGCTATGACGCTTGAAATTTAGCTCAGGTGCCTTCCGTTTCTCTTGATCATCTTTGAGATGTTTCGACACCTTGATTGGAGTCCACCTGTGGTAAATTCAATTGATTGGACATGATTTGGAAAGGCACACACCTGTCTATTTAAGGTCTCACAGCTGACAATGCATATCAGAGCAAAAACCAAGCCATGAGGTCAGAGTTCAGAGACAGGATTGTGTCGAGGCACAGATCTGGGGAAGCCTACAAAAACATTTCTGCTTCATTGAAGGTTCCCAAGAGCACAGTGGCCTCCATAATTCTTAAATGGAAGAAGTTTGGAATAACCAGGACTCTTCCTAGAGCTGGCCGCCCGGCCAAACTTAGCAATTGGGGTAGAAGGGCCTTGGTAAGAGAGGTGACCAAGAACCCGATGGTCACTCTGGCTGAGCTCCAGAGATCCTTTGTGAAGATGGGAGAAACTTCCAGGACAACCATCACTGCAACACCCCACCGATCTGGGCTTTATGGCAGAGTGGCCAGACGGAAGCCAAACAGTTCAATCAGGGTTTCATCAGACCACAGAATCTTGCTTCTCACAGTCTGAGAGTCCTCTAGGTGCTTTTTTTGCAAACTCCAAGTGGGCTTTCATGTGTCTTTCACTGAGGAAAGGCTTCCGTCTAGTTAGTCAGTGTTCACGCACGGTTACCCCAGCCGTCGTAGTAGTTGGAAGACGGTTCAACGCCGAGAGCACCGACCTTAGCTGAGGTCATTAGGTCACCAACAGGTAACACCACATAAAAGGCAGGAGGACCCTGTTAAACCTAATTATCCCTAACAGCCGGTTGCTTTGCTTAACAGTTGACGGTTGCTTAAGAGCCCGTCGGCTGCCGAGTTATCCGTGGCCTGGTGGCCTCAGGGTCGGCAGTCGTGGCAGGTCCAGGTACACACCTCCAGAGCCCTGTGTGTGTGCCGATACCGGTACACTATATATATTTTTTATTTATTACTTGCAAAATCGAATATTTTTCAAGTATATTGGTCGGTTCCGTTTGTGGTTCTGTCTGTTTGTCTGTCTGTTTGCCTGTTTGTCACCGGCCTACAGGTCACAATTCTAAACCGATTGTCACGAAACTTCACCAAGTTGTATAAGTCGTCCCAATTGAGAAGCCTATCGATTTTGAGGTCAAAGGTCAAAGGTCATCTGGAGGTCAAATTTTTAAGATCGCCATTTTAAATACGATTGACTTGAAAATTGAATAGCATTTGTATATCAAGTCACTAAATTGGGAAACATACTATTTTTGAGGTCAAAAGGTCAAAGGTCAAGTTACGGTCAAATTTTAAAAATCATCAATTTTCATCTAAAATCCGTCAATTTTCATCCGATTGACTTGACAATTGAACAGCATTTGCACATTGAGTCACTAAATAGGGAAACCAACTATTTTTGAGGTCAAAACGTCAAAGGTCAACTCAAGGTCAACCTTCCAAAATCATCATTTTTTATCTGAAAAATCGTCACTTTTCTTCCTGTTGACCCGAGCTTTGATCAAGATTGTCAATTTTAATCTTGATGAAATGGATAATTTGCTGTATCAATGGAATTTTTTTCTCTTGGGGAGGGTGGGGGCGTATTTATATTTATACACACACACAAACCCTCATAAAACTAAAAAAAACTTGTATAAAAATGTGAAGCATGGCATCTGAGAGTAATCAATGATAAACACATGCTATTTAATTATTCGTGCACGGTATAGCAGATAACAAGCAAATCATGGTAACTTAATAATACATTATGCGGTAGGAGTAATAAATAATCATATCTCAACGGTACTGAATGGTTTACCGTTGTAAATACTGTATTTATGATGCAAGGGCACAATTTTAGAAATGTTTTTTTTTTTTCAAAGAAGAATTTTCCTGAATATGGGACAATAAAGGTTATTATTATTATTTTCTAAGGTGGTTTAATAAGAGACACTGTCTGGAGCCAAAATGTATATAGATTCCAGCAGAGACAGAAATGGCGAATGTTTGTTTGGGAGGCAGATTTCCTTGTCGCTTCAATTGCGCCATCTGCTGCCCTGGTCGTGACATCACTTGTCTGAACGTGCCATGGATTTTGTGCGTCACCAGCATCTCCGTGGCTGACAAACTACAAATAAATAATTCATCATGAGAGGACCAATCAGTGAACCCATGGACTGACACGAAAAGTTAATGAGTTATACAAACAAAACGTATTTTCCTACAAATTTTTAAACGTAAATTGAAATGAATTTCCTCTTGCTCATTTAAACAACAATTTAACCTTTCACTTGAATTTCGCCATTATTCTTTAATTTCCTCGTGTTATGCAAAGCCACAGACACCTCTATTACCTCAGAGAGCGATGCAGCGACATCAGAGAGCGACGTTAACCAAGTAGTTCCGCAGAACAAATTCTCCTTTAAGCAGAAATTGGCTTCGCGTGTGACACATTGTAAAATAATTTGTGACGCAGTTCGATTGACTCACATTGGAAAACACGTTTCCGTGAGAGGTCACAAGTTTCAGCATGAGTGAAAAATTTCCAAAGTCAGCAGTGCAATTAAATGATGAAGAACACAGCATGACATACCAGAGTATCAGTAATTGTGCAATTGTGCTGTTCCTGCTCTGGGAAGATACACACACGTATGTACACACATACACACACACACACACACACACACACACACACACACACACACACACACACACACACACACACACACACACACACACACAACTACCCTCCCACCGAACTCCTCAAACAGAGAGTAGAGAGCGAGATCGGGGGGAGAGCGAGAGGGAGGGGTTGGGGAATGGAGAGGAGTATGGGGAGAGGTGACGGGGTGGAGAGGTGGGGGGTGGAGTGGGGGGAAGACAGAAGGGGAGGGGGGAGAGAGACAGAGAGGGTGGTGCGTGGTTCGTGTGCAGCCACCCTGCTGCTGGTTGCATCATTTTCTGTGGGCACATCTGCCGCTGATGCAATGCTTCTCTATAACCAGTTACCTGGTACTCAACGCACCTCTTCTCCCACTAACCCCTCAAACAGACAGTATAGCGAGATGAGTGGGGGAGAGTGAGAGAGGAGAGAGGTGGGGGAGAGACAGAGAGGAGTGGAGGCAGAGAGGGGGGGGGGACAGAGAGGAGTGGGGGAGGGAGAGAGAAAGATGGGGGGGAGATACAGAGAAGTGGGGGGGAGGAGAGAGAGGGAGAGGGGGTTAGGGGAGAGGGAGAGGGGTAGGGGAAGAGAGAGAGGGGTGGGCGACAGAGAGAGAGAGAGAGGGGTGGGCGAGAGAGAGAGAGGGGTGGGCAAGAGAGAGAGGGGTGGGCGAGTGAGAGAGAGAGGGGGGGTGGGAGAGAGAGAGAGGGGTGGGAGAGAGAGATTGAGAGGGGTGAGAGAGAGAGAGAGAGAGAAACAAACAGACACATACACATACACAGACACAGAGAGGGAGGGGTGGGCGAGAGAGAGAGAGGGGTGGGCGAGAGAGAGAGGGGTGGGAGAGAGAGAGAGAGATTTTGACTTTTAAACTTTTTATTATAAAAGTATAAAACAAGAGTAACACCAAAGGAAATTCTTCAAGGAAAATCAGCAAAGTCATAGAAATCCCGAAAGGAAAAAACAATCAGTGCACTGCAATCCAAACAACAGAAAAGGCGAAAATACCAAAAAAAACACAAGGAGAAAACCTAGGCATAATTTCTAAACTAGGCATAATTAATTTTATATGTACAAATTTACATTCGCATTTGCAAACATGAGGAGAGACGGAAGAAAGAAAGAGTAGGTCAAGACAAGGGGGAGAAAAAGGCTGGCAAGGAGAAGCATGTAACAGTGTATGAGAACAACCGAAATATATTATAAATAAATTATTAATTTGTTATTTTGGACTTTACAAATCCCTTCAACGCACCAGGTCGCAATAAAATTTGCAAGGTCGTTTGCAGTTTGGGCATAGTTGAATTCAAGTTTGAGCCTTGCTGACACCAAAGAACTAAAAAAAAAAAACATAATACTGCATTCTTGCATGGGTCTACCGCCCAGTTTCGCCTTCCGTGACAGGTATACAGCAAGTTTAGCGGTAGCGGTTAGGAAACCGAATACAATAGATGTAGTTTCCTTTTTGGGAGGAAACCCAAAATGTAAGCCTTCAAAGAAAAGGTAATCCGCAATCTATGGGAAATAAAGTTTAACCAATAAAGCAAAGGAGAAAGTCTTTCACAATTAATGAAGGCATGAAACAAGTCTTCCCTCTCCGGACAAAAGGGGCAACAGCCGGAAATGGGGGGAAAAAAACGAATGACGGCATTGGAAGGAACAATCCAGTGGGCCAAACGCCACTGAAGGTCACCTGTTCTTTTAGATATAAGTCCAGCATACATTGTATTGAAGGAGCTGGGGCTCCCACGTCGATCGGAAGAATGGACGCGACAAAAAGCTGGAATTCATCCGAGTTGCTTTAATCAAACCAAACACTCAGGCACTCTGAAAAGCCCGTTTATCGGGCAGCAATATATATACATATTATCCCGGAGCGTTTGCCCAGGAAAGGCGAGAGGGGGCGTGGCCCAGCGTCCTGGCTGCGGCCTGGCAAGTTGAGGGCGAGCCTGCCCGGGCATGTCCGGGCGTCCCGACCGAGGCCTGGCAAGTTGAGCGTGGGCCTGCCCGGGCGTCCTGGACGAGCCCGGCATGGTGATCGCTCCGCGTCCTTGATAGGTGCAAGGCGATTGTGAAAACCCAGCGGTAGCCGCTACACACGTCCCCCCAGAATCGACTTGCACCGGCAGGGTCAATTTGAGGGGGGTCCTGATGACCCGGCCGAAGCGACCCCTGGCGGGTCGTGGGAGGGGGTCCGGTGTGGTGGTGGGCGGTCGAGTGGGGGGCACCGTGGACGGGGGGCGGCCTCGCCGCGGCGGAAGGGCCACCCGTGGTGGGTGGTCGACGTCCACGTGCACCGGCTTGAGGCGGTCCACCGCAATCCGGTCCGACCTGCCGCCGATGTCGATGACGAACGACTTGTCGTCCCGTCGCAGCACCCGGAAGGGCCCGTCGTACGGCGGCCGGAGTGGCCCCTGATGTGCGTCGTGACGCACAAAAACATACTCCGCTGTGTGAAGTGCTGGGGGGACGTAGGACTGGGGGTCACCGTGGTGGGATGTTGGCACGGGGGCAAACCGTCGGGCGGCCTCCTGGAGGTCCGAGCGCTGGTGAGCTGCGGACCAGGGACTGGTAGCGTCGGGCACGAATTCGCCCGGGACGCGTAGCGCCTGGCCATAGACAAGCTCGGCGGTGGATGCCTGGAGGTCCTCCTTGGGGGCCGTGCGGAGGCCCAAAAGGACCCACGGCAGCCGGTCGGCCCAACCGCCGTCTTGAAGGCCGGCCATGAGCGCGGCCTTCATGGAGCGGTGGAATCGCTCGCACAACCCGTTTGCTTGGGGGTGGTAGGCCGTAGTACGGTGGAGCTTGACCCCCAGGTTGCGGGCGACCGCGCCCCACAGCTCGGAGGTGAACTGTGGTCCGCGGTCTGACGAGATGTCCGCCGGTGCGCCGAAGCGGGCGACCCAGGTGGCGATGAAAGCCTGCGCCACGTCGGCGGTGGTGGTGGAGACGAGGGGAACGGCCTCCGGCCACCTGGTGGTCCTGTCCACCATGGTGAGCAGGTGTGTGAACCCCCGTGACGGGGGGAGGGGGCCCACCATATCCACGTTGACGTGGTCGAAACGTCGTTCGGGCATGGTGAAAGGTGCCAGCGGGGCCTGGGTGTGTCGGTGGACCTTGGCCCGTTGGCAGGCCGTGCAGGTGCTGGTCCAATCGCGGATGTCCCGACGAAGGCCGTGCCAGACGAATCGCGCCGACACCAGCTTCTGGGAAGCTTTCCGGCCCGGGTGGGAAAGGCCGTGGAGGGAGGCGAAGATGCGGCGTTGCCAGGTGACGGGCACGATGGGGCGAGGCTGGCCTTGGGAGACGTCGCAGAGCAGGACAGTGTCCGCGAAGGGGGTGTCAGCCAGGCGGAGGCCCGTGTCCGCCGCCCGGAGGGCTTGCACCATGGTGTCGGTGGTTTGGTCCGCCGCCATAAGCGCAAAGTCCACGCCCAGGTGGACCGCGTTCGCGCTGGCCCGGGAAAGACAGTCGGCCACGGCGTTGTTTTTGCCGGCGACGTGCCGGATGTCCGTGGTAAACTCCGACACGGCGGAGAGGTGGCGCTGTTGGCGGGCCGACCACGGCTCTGTGACCTTGGCCATGGCGTAAACCAATGGCTTGTGGTCGACGAACGCCGTGAAAGGTCGGCCCTCCAGGAGGTGGCGGAAATGGCGGACGGCCAGGTGTAGACCGAGGAGCTCCCGGTCAAACGTGCTGTATTTGAGCTCGTTCGGCCGGAGCTGCCGGCTGAAAAAAGCGAGTGGCTGCCAAACCCCGTTCACCCATTGCTCATGTACGGCGCCCACCACTTAGTCGGAGGCATCCGTGGTGAGGGCGATGGGAGCGTTGAGCACCGGGTGAGCGAGCAGTGTTGCGTCGGCGAGGGCCCGCTTTGAGCTTTGGAAGGCCGCATCCATTGCTGCGGACCAAGCGATGTCGTGCTTGGCCGGCTTGCCCCGGAGGGCTTTGTAGAGGGGCCGCATGAGTTGAGCAGCACGGGGCACGAAGCGGTGATAAAAATTCACCATTCCCAGGAATTCCTGCAGGGCCTTTATGGTGCGGGGACGCGGGAACGTGGTGATGGCCTCGACCTTGGTTGGCAGCGGCACGGCCCCGTTCTTGGTGATGTGGTGGCCCAAAAAATCAATGGCCGTCGTGCCGAAGTGGCATTTGGCCGGGTTGACGATGAGGCCGTGCTCGCTGAGGCGCCCGAACAGTGTTCGGAGGTGGAGGAGGTGCTCGGCCCGGGACGTGCTGGCGACGAGGATGTCGTCCAGGTAAACGAAAAGGAACGGCAGGTCACGCAGCACGCCGTCCATCAAGCGCTGGAACGCCTGAGCCGCGTTCTTGAGACCAAACGGCATCCGCAAGAATTCGAATAAGCCGAACGGCGTGATGACTGCCGTTTTAGGGACGTCGGCCGCCCTGACAGGTACCTGGTGATATCCCCGTATAAGATCAATTTTCGAAAAAATGACCCGTCCCGCCAGACGGGCGGAGAAGTCTTGGATATGCGGGATCGGGTACCTGTCGGGGGTGGTAGCGTCATTGAGATGGCGGTAGTCGCCACACGGGCGCCATCCACCCCCTGGCTTTGGCACGATGTGCAGTGGCGAGGCCCACGCGCTATCGGAGCGCCGCACGATGCCGAGGTGCTCCAACGCGTCGAATTCGGCCTTCGCCACGGCGAGCTTGGCTGGGTCGAGGCGGCGGGCCCTGGCGTAGACCGGCGGGCCCGTGGTTGGTATGTGGTGCTCGATCCCATGCCGTACTGCGACGGCCGAAAACGTCGGCCGCGTGAGGGCCGGGAACTCCGTGAGCAGGCGAGCAAACTCGTTCGCCGCCGGGACGGCGCATGCCAGCTCGGTCGGCGCGGAGCTGCTCAATGTGCATACCAGGGAGCTGAAGGTTTCGGCGTTGATTAAACGACGCCGTTGGATGTCCACCAGCAGTCCGTGTGCGCAGAGGAAGTCGGCGCCTAGCAGAGCCATGGGCACGTTTGCGGTTACAAACGTCCAAGCAAAGCGTTGGCCGCCGAAGCAGAGGGTGACGTTGCGCGGGCCGAAGGTGCGGATGGTCGATCCGTTGGCCGCAACCAAGGAGGGGCCGCAAACCGCGGATTGCCTGTCCTGGTCAGAGGCGGGTATGACGCTCAGTTGGGCGCCGGTGTCGCACAGGAAGCGCCGTCCGGACGCTTTATCCGTGATGAACAGTAAGTTGCCCGTGTGGCCGGCGCTCATGGCTGGTAATGAACGCCGGCCCGGCCGTTTCCCGGCCTGCCGAAGGTGCACGGGGGTCGGCATGTCCGGGCCTTCTGTCCGAACCTGGCATGATAGTAACACCACGCTTGGTCAGGTGGAGGCTCCGGTCGTCGTGCTGGAGGTGGTCGGCTCGGTGTAGCGGCCGCCATTTGCATCGGCAGTTCGGTCGTCGACCGTGCCGGGTGCTCGGGCGCCATGGGTGTTGCGTCGGACGGCGGTGGGTCCCATGTCGCCGCTGCGATGCGCTGTCCTGCGGCGGAGATCTTGTCGGCTTCTCTGGCAAGGGCCCGGGGATCTGTGATCGTCGTGCTTGCCAGGGCGAGGCGTACCGGGTTAGGCAGCTGACGGAGGAACAGCTCCCGGAACAGGAATGCATGTAGTGAAAGCATGTAGTCCATTCGCTCGGAAGGGCGCGTGTCGCCGAGCTCGGGCAGGTCGAGCAGGCGCCGTGCGCGTTCCGCCGATGGGAGGGCGAAAGCGTCGAGGAGAAGCTTCTTAATCGCGCCGTATTTGTCAGCGGCTGGCGGGCTCTCGAGGAGGCTCAGGGCGCGGGCCGCGGTGGCCGAACCGAGCGCTGCTACCACATGGTGGAAGCGGGTGTCATCGGCCGTGATGCCTCGCAGGGCGAACAGGGAATCCGCCTGTGCGAACCAAACCGCCGCGTGAGCCTCCCAGAAGGTAGGCAGTTTAAGGGCGACTGCCGTGTCCATGTCGGTAGGTCACCAATGAAGGAGCTGGGGCTCCCACGTCGATCGGAAGAATGGACGCGACAAAAGGCTGGAATTCATCCGAGTTGCTTTAATCAAACCAAACACTCAGGCACTCTGAAAAGCCCGTTTATCGGGCAGCAATATATATACATATTATCCCGGAGCGTTTGCCCAGGAAAGGCGAGAGGGGGCGTGGCCCAGCGTCCTGGCTGCGGCCTGGCAAGTTGAGGGCGAGCCTGCCCGGGCGTCCTGGATGAGCCCGGCATGGTGATCGCTCCGCGTCCTTGATAGGTGCAAGGCGATTGTGAAAACCCAGCGGTAGCCGCTACAGTATCCCATAAAGGCTCAGAGGGGGGACCGGGAGGCAAGAGTCCTTTCCACCAGGTAACCCCAGCTGGAGGTGGGTTCCCAAGAAGTAGTTTCACACAAGACCTATAAATGCTCTTGCTGCTCATAGCATGGAAGGGGGGTGACACTGTACTCATGGGGGGCAGATCATTTGGGGTAAAAGCCACAATTAATTTTGGAACTGTGGGCTCAACCTCTGCGTCCTGGTTCCAATGTAGGCCTAGCTGGTGGCCTCTTCGGATCACCGCTCTTAGTATGTTCCCGATTAACCTCCTGGACCGAACACCTGTTAGGTCCGCCAGCTCGTTTGCAGGTTTCCATCCATGTCCAGAGTCATGCCGGAGATGACACACTTTTAAAATGTTGGCCACTATAAAATGTTGGCAGAAATCGCAACTCCTCGGGATATCGGGGAAAAGTGGATTGAAAAGTAAAGGCTCGTGTGCAAACATGTTAGCGCCATACGAGTCTGCTTGACGACTTATCGAAACGCCCTGCCAGGCATTCAAGAGGCTCTGATAAAAGACTGGAAGCAGAGATGCATCGACGTGTTGAAGGTTGGTCAAAAACAGTTCCTGTCCGTAACCGAGGCTCCCAGCTCGTTGAAGAAGAGAGCAGGCCAAGGGCTTGCCTGGTGAGTGTTCTGCATAAAGCATGCATTGGATGGAGCGGAGCCGGAAGGCCAACAGGCGGCATTTCACGTCAACAAGACCATGACCACCCTCGGCCGAGGGACAACATATGGCGCTGGGTCGAAGCCAGTGGTAGCCTCCCCAAAAAAAATCCACCAGTTTTCTCTGAATAGCTTGAAGCAAAACCTCCGGTGGTTGCAGGCAGAATAAACGGTGCCACAAAAGGGTAGTGACGAGGTTGCTGACAACCAGCACACGACCTTTATAGGAAAGGTGGGGTAGAGCTCTTTTCCATCGGCGCAAACGCTTATCCACCTGGTCAATGATCCTCTCCCAATTGTTCTGGACATACTGAGAAGGAACGAGGAAGACGCCCAAATACTTGATGCCATCGTTTGCCCACACTAGCTCTGCAGGAAGGGGGAGGTGGTGGTAATAACGGTGGCACAGTTAAGTCATTGTTGGGAAAAGGGAACCATGGAGCTTTGCTTTTCCCCCAATTGCATCTTAATGATGAGGCAAGGTTGAAGTCAAACAAACACTTTGCCAAGGCGTCACTGTCGCATTTTCTTTTTATGATGACACATAGGTCGTCGGCATATGCAGACAGGGTCAAAAGTGGGTGTCCTGGAGAAAGAACAAGTCCAGGGATATCTTTTCGGAGGGCGATTAAGAGAGGTTCCAAGGCGATGGCAAATAATAGACCTGAAAGTGGACAACCTTGCCTTACCCCTCTCTGAACCTTTATGGGTGGGCAAAATTCGTTGTTAACTTTGATCAAGCTGGAGATGTTTGCATATAACAAAGCTATGTAGGCTCTAAAATTAGCACCGAGCCCGCAAGCTTGTAACACATGACACAAAAACTTATGATCAATGCTATCAAAGGCCTTTGCGAGGTCAAGAAACACCAATCCAAAATCCTCTTTGACACATTTACCGGTTAACAAATCTCTGATTAGGAATATGTTGTCGTAGATGGATCTGCCAGGGATGCTGCAACTTTGATCAGGTGACACCAGATCACCAATAACTGTCTTCAACCGGTTCGCAAGGACCTTGGAAAACAGTTTGTAATCCGTGCACAACAAAGAGATCGGACGCCAGTTTGACAGGTGTCGGAGATCGCCGGTCTTTGGTAGCAGGCAGAGTACTGCTCTTCTAAAACTGAGCGGTAATTCTCTGGATAAAAGAGACGCATCCAGAACATTGAGCAGCTCTGGGCCTAAAATGTCCCAGAATGCCGAAAGAAATTCGGCGGGTAGGCCATCGATGCCTGGGGCCTTTCCCGACTCTATCTCAGCAAGTACACCGGTTAGCTCTGGAAGGGTAATTGGAGCATCCAGTTCCAGACGTTGGGCCTCAGCCACAGAAGGAAGATGAGAGGTCAAAACATTCATCATTTCGTGAGACACTGTTTTGGCCTTGAAAATATCAGAAAAGAAATCGATTACATTTAATCTTATATCACTTGGATTAGTAAGGATGTTCCCCCCTGGGTCCAAAACCGAAGATATAAGTCGTGCTGGTTTCTCTACAGTTTCTAGGTGAAAGAAAGCCTTAGTTGGGGTATCTGAAACCTTTATATTTTGTATTCTTAGCCGAACTAGTGTGCCCGCTGCTTTTTCATGGATCAAATCCCTTAATTGGGCCTTCTTCTCGAGTAGCAACCGATAGTTCACTGGGTTGCTCTCATTGGCCAACTTGCTCTCTAACCTTAAGATGTCTGCTTCCAAGCAAGCCATCGTGATATGTTTTACATTGGTACAGTGCGAATTAAATTGTTGGCAAAATACTCGAATTTGGGCCTTTAGGTTGTCCCACCAAAGACTAAATGAGGAGAAAGAAGTTTTTTTTTGGTACTCATTTCAGCCCAGAAATCACGAAAGGAATCTGTAAATAAACTATCTTCTAAAAGTTTAACGTTAAACTTCCAGTAACTATTTCTGCATGTGGGTCGAGGAAAATAAAGATCTAAGGTTACCATATGGTGGTCTGAAAACAATGACGGAAAACAACCTGAAGAGGCCGCGACGTTCCTAAAGGGTACATTAATATACCAGCGGTCGAGTCTTGCCAAAGACACCCTACCATTGGCACATCGACACCAGGTATACTGGGCTACGTTGGGGTGATGCAATCGCCACACATCAAGTAGACCGGCCGTCTTAAAGAAACGGGAGAGGTCCGCATGGGACTCGGGGTGGGGTTCTGCAGAATTTCTGTCCTTCGAAGGGTCAAAGGTGCAATTAAAGTCACCACCAATGCACACACATTGGTCGAGATCAACTGATTTCAGGTGATTTATCATGGAGGTGAAAAAGGCCTTTCGATCCCTGCTCTCACTGGGTGCGTACACATTGAAAATGGTGCAGCGGAAGTTTTGATGTATGAGCTGAAGAGAATTAAGCCGGCCTTTTATGACTTCCTGAAAATAGCAAGACTCGAAAGCTAGACCTGGCTTTAGAAAAAACCCAACCCCAGCAGATGAGGCTGACAGATTGCTAAAATAGCATTGGCCTTTGAAAGTTTGGCACCAGTCATGTTCCACCTTAGGTGTGATGTGGGTCTCTTGTAGTAAAAGAACGTTTGCCTTTTTATGATCAAACAAGTTTTTAACTTGGGCCTGACGGAGGTGACTTGCACCCCCACCATTCATATTTAAGGTCGCAAAGGAAATATTTTTCATTCCGTGTTAATGAAATCGACCTGTGCTTGGGAACACTCCGTACCTGCTCGAGTAACAAACTTTCTTAATCTGTGGAATTGAGATCTCGTCAGGTCAAAATCCTCATGTGCTTTGATTATTGACTTTGTGGTGCAAATGAATGCTGCCAAGTCAGGGAAATAGTCTTTAATTACGATGTTACGGTGACGATACGTTTTGTTAAGGAAGGTAAAAATTAGTTGAGGGGATACCTGTGAGTGACCTGTCACCGATTGTGACAGCTCAGTTGCCTCAATGTCATCCTCGGACTCAGACACGTCAGATAACATGTCGTCAGGTTCTGGGGTATTACCTGCTGCCCCCGCGATCTTGTCTGGAGGCACCTTCACAAGTTTCCCAAGGTGTTCCCGTGAGCACTCGTTAACACTTTGGTGGATATTTTTTGTATCTGGGATTGGAGCTTGGGTTTGAGATCCCAGCAAACTCAGATTTACCGGCCCCGTTTGTAAAGTGGGAACGTTTATTGAATCCTTAGTCTGCTCGGTATTTAGAGCGGAAACAAGCGGAAAACCATTCCCCAGCTCGGAAATGGTAGTAATTTCACTGGAGGTTTCGCTCACTGAAACTTCCAGGTGAGAGGTACAAATTATATTTTTCGGCTCATTTACATAATGAGACTCGCTGGTATCGTTGGCAACGGTATTCATACAGTCACGTGAAAAAGTAAGTACACCCCATGTAAAGTTTTGACTTTTTCAACATATTTCAACATACAGCTATTTGATCTTCATTTCAACAATATTGACAGATAAAGGTGATATAATATAACAAATATCATGAAACATTTACATTTTGTAGTCCATTGTATAATTTAAATAAACATGAATGCAAATTTCGCATGTGGAAAAAGTAAGTACACCCCTACATTTATCACTACTTCAAATACCTAATATTAGAATCAGGTGCACCAGCTCAGGTGCAAATGATTAGAAGATCGTTAGAGAGGATCTTGGAGGAATCTGTCTTATTTAAACATCAGACTTTTAGTTTGGTTTGCTCTTTGTTGTTGAAGTGAGCGGCGTCACCATGCCTAGATCAAAACAGCTCTCTGAGGCCTTCAGAAAGAAGGTTATAAATGCCTATGAGTCTGGGAATGGATTTAAAAAGATCTCCAAACAATTTGAAATCAATCATTCGACTGCCTGGAAGATCATCTACAAGCGGAGAAGATTCCAAACAACTGCCAACTTGTTCAGGCCAGGCCGCCCCAGGCGCCCCAGAAAGTTCAGCCCGAGAGCAGACCGCAAGATGCTGAAAGAAGCCTCGAAGAACCCCAGAATGTCATCACGGGACCTACAGGTAGCTTTTGCCACTGTTGATGTCAAAGTGCACGAGTCTACCATTAGAAAGAGGCTGCACAAATTTGATCTACATGGGAGGTGTGCCAGGAGGAAACCTTTGCTGTCCAGAAAGAACATCAGGGCAAGACTAAAGTTTGCCAATGAACACCGAGGCAAAGACCAGCACTTCTGGAACAATGTGCTCTGGACAGATGAGTTAAAGGTAGAGCTATTTGGCCACAGTACCAGAAGATATGTTTGGCGAAAACCAAAGACAGCATTTGACCACAATAACCTGATAGGCAGTGAGCCAAGGCCTTCCACGAGACGTCCATATACAACCGCCGACGAAGCGACATGAGGCGAAAAGCCATCACTTTGCTGGTAATGGCGATCAGGCCCTGTCCTCCTTCAGCAACAGGTAGGTTTAACACACCAGGTTTGAGCCAGTGCTTCCCCCCCCCAAAAGAAGTCAATAAAAATAGATTGTAGTTTTTTAAGAATAAAAACCGGGGGCTGCAGTGCCATAAAAACGTGCCAAAGCATTGATGCTGCAATGTTATTTATAATGAGGGTTCGGCCCCGATACGAGAGTTGACAGAGTAAGCCCTTCCATTTGAGCAGCCGCCTCTCAGTTTTATTTATTAGAGATTCCCAATTTTTCAAAATGAAGTTTTCAGTGCCAAGAAAGACACCTAGATAGAAAATTCCATCCCATGCCCATTCGAGTTGCTCAGGTAGAGACGGAGGAGTGGCGCCATTTGGCGGACCAAGATAGAGAGCTCTGCTCTTTTTCCAATTCACTTTTGCGGAACTTGCCAAACTGAATTCTTGAATTCTTTGGACCAAGGCCAAAACGTCCTCATCCGAATGAATGATTACACAAAGGTCGTCTGCATAAGCAATCACTTTAAACGGGGTTGCTGTCGGTTGGGGAAGGAAACTGAGAAGACATGCACGCAACCGGATGAGCAAAGGCTCAATGGCGAGAGAGTACAGGAGGCCGGAAAGAGGGCAACCTTGACGAATGCCTCTACTAGCTGGGAAAGGCTGACATAAAATGTTGTTAACTTTTAGGAGACGAAAGGTGTTATTATACAGTAGCTGTATGTGAGAGATCAAATTTTCCCCAAAACCAAACCCCCTTAAAACAGAAAAAAGATTAAAATGATCAATGGTATCAAAGGCCTTTTCTTGATGTAAGAACACCTAGCCAACATTTCTTTGTTGGAGAGAACAGATATCAATCATGTCACGCACAATAAATATACTGTCATGAATTGTCCTTTTAGGGACACAGTGAGATTGATCTGGGTGTATGATCTCCCCAATAACGGCTCTGAGCCGGTTGGTGAGAGCCTTGGAGAGTATGTTGTAGTCCGCACAAAGCAGTGAAATGGGACGCCAATTGTGGGGTTGCTGAAGGTCTCCCTTTTTTGGGATAAGGACGAGAACAGCCCTACGGCAACTTAACGGCAGTGAGCCTGCTCGTCGGCCGTCCATCAGAACCTCAAGTAGCTCTGACCCCAGGAGGTCCCAAAAGGTTTTATAAAATTCTGTAGGAATTCCATCCAGGCCAGAGGCCTTACCAGAAGGTAAAGTTTGTAGAGCAGCATGGAGTTCCTCCAATGTTACTTCCTTGTCCAGTTGTAGGAGTGCAGATTCTGACAAATTGGGGAAGGAAGAAGTCAACAACTCTACAACTTCGTTGTCGATGTTCCTAGCATGATAAAGTTCAGAGAAGTAGTGTTTAAGTGAGGCTCTGATATCTTTTTGATCATGCGTTATCCTTCCTTCCTTTGTTCTTACTGAAGTTATCTGCTGACTTCTCTTTGTTTGAGCTTCCAGTCCAAAAACTAACTTAGAAGAGGTATACAGGTGACACAAGTTCTCCATTCGGAGACGAATCAGCGCACCTCTGGCTTCCTTTGCACAAAGCCCAGCAAGAAGAGCTTTTTTTCTTTGCAAGCAAAAGGTTGGTTCTTTCATCACTGGGGGCCGAGAGGTTGGACTGCAAGGATAATATTTCTTTGGAAACCAAGGATTGGAGGGCAGAATCATATTTGGTATGGTGAGCTCCAAATTGTTGGCAAAAAGATCTTATCTGCACTTTGGCATTGTCCCACCATTGTCCAAGGCGGGGGA
Source organism: Myxine glutinosa (assembly GCF_964187855.1). Classification (NCBI taxonomy): domain Eukaryota; kingdom Metazoa; phylum Chordata; class Myxini; order Myxiniformes; family Myxinidae; genus Myxine; species Myxine glutinosa. The sequence continues at coordinate 85,441,798 of NC_136270.1, forward strand.
AGGAAGGTTTACGTTGGAGCAGGGCTTTCCAGAACACACAAAAGGCATCAACAAACAGTTGGTCGTCCAAAAGGCTTGCATTGAAGGTCCAGTAGGCAGCACCACGATTCCGAACTGGTGGGTGAATACGAAGTGCGACCATGTGATGGTCTGAGAAGCCACTTGGGACAATGTCCATATTGCTCACAACATTCAAAAAAACACTATTGATGTAAAAACGGTCCAATCTTGCAAGTGATAGGTGGGCGTTTGAACACCGACACCACGTGTATTGGCGGACAGAAAGATTGCGGATTCTCCACACATCGACAAGGGAATACTTTGACAAAGCTCTCAACAAAGGCACCGTGCTTGCTGGGTGAGGTTCCTCTCCATTACGATCAATGGCGGAGTCTGTCGTACAGTTGAAATCTCCACCCAAGCAGACAAGTCCATTAAAATCAATGTGTGCAAGAGAAGTTTCCAAGTGCGTGTAAAAGGCGTCTCTCCGTGCTATCACAGAACTCCATGCTGCTAGACGTTCAGTTCAGTGTGTTTAATACCATTGTGTGTTAAGGTGAGTGAAATCAAATACCTTTTGATAATCTCATTAAAAACAACACTATGACTGCAAAAGGAAGGTTGTATATAAACAGCTACCCCAGCCCTAGGGTGTTCCAGACTACTAAAAAACCATTTTCCTTTCATTATCCTTTGCCATTCACTTGCACAAGAGGAGCTGCATCTTGTTTCTTGTAAAAGCAAAACATCAATGTGATTTGCCCCAACAAACTGCTTAACTTCGGCTTTACGGATGGAAGAGCGTCCCCCATTAATGTTTAAACTCGCTATAGAGAAAGCAATAGAGTGTGGTGTGTCAGAAGCTCGGCCTGTTTACGTCTGCAGCTCCTTCTTTGCTTTCAGGATGCATTTCCGGAGGCGATACACTTGTGAATCGGTCACGCCAAGCTGTCCGGCTTTAAGGAGCAATCGCTTTGCAGATTATAAAGCTGGACAGGTCAGGAAAAAAGTCTTTAATTTTAACTTGTTTCTTGCGATAGGTGTCATGGAGAAACTTTATGATATCGGCAGGTGGAACACTGGGAACACTCTCTGAATCTTGGGAAAAAACTGGATCGTTCCACACTTCGGTGCTGCCGCTAGAAGCAAGCGACAAGGCTCCGTCCGAATCATAGTCTGAGCACCGATCCGTGTCCATTACATCAATGTCATGCTCCAAAGGCGGAGCTGGTGGTTTAATAAAGGAGGCCGCATGTTCTGCTTCCAAAGGGGGAGGAGGAGTGGGAGGAGGAGGGGGAGTGCGAGGAGGAAGAGGAGTGGGAGAAGGAAGAGGATTGGGAGGGGTGAGGGGAAGAGGGCTGATTGGAGGAGGAGGAGAGGGAGGATGAAGATGAGGAAGGTGAGGAGGAGGTATGTTAATGGGAGGAGCTTTGCATTCCACTTGTGCCAAACCTGGTATTTCACCATTTGAAACTTTGCATACTGATTCAACCAGGTCCGGAGTTATTTGTGACTCAGAAATTGAACACAATTCACTCTCAGCAGGGAGGGGGATAATAGTGGATTCAATGTTAATATCCATGGGGCTTGTGACGACGGCAGCGGTCACGTGTGCTTCCTGATACCAATTTCCAATTTCCAATTTCCTGCTCGCACAATACCAATTTCCTGCTCGTGTTCACCGGCCCCACAAGTAGGAATGTCATCATTCTCAGGAGCAAGAACATCAAAACGATTTTGAGTTTTAAAAACAGCAAACGTTGCTGTTTCTAAACACGAGTCATTGTTTTCAGCAGCCGGCACCATCCTTTTTGCACAGCTCGTCGTCACAACTTGACTATTGCCGGTTAGATGTTTCAATTTATGTTTCCTTTTTGAAGGAACAACAGTCAGTATGTCAGTCCGTCCCTCCGTCAGTCCGTCAGTCTGTCACGCAAAGAACAGTTTTCCCGACTTTTTTTTCTAAACTCTTAATGCTAATGATTTCAAACTTGGCACATGGTCTCCTCATGATAATTTACAGATCAAGTTCGAACTTCACGACGTTTCGATCATTTTTGAAAAAGTTATGGCACTTTGAACTTTGGGAATTCTGATAATTCTGCTGATCCTTAACTCAGTGCCATTTTAAGTTTTAATTTCCTTTAAAAACCAATTTCTCTGCAATAATAGGACCGATTGAGATCAAATTTTCACCGCAGGGGGGACTCGGTCTGTGGAATATTTTATTGGTAATTATGACGCACAGGTCACGTGGTTCGGCCGCCATATTGTTTTTCGTGAAAACACGAAAACCCCTTTTTCTCTGCAACGGCTGAACAGATCTAGGACAAACTTTGCAGGCAGAATCGCATACCCATGACGAACAAACAAGTCAGCGAGCATGACGTCATTCGTCACATGGTTTCAGAGTTATGACGTTTTAAAGCATGAACCTTTAAAACCGAGCTCCTCCCTCATTTTTGATCCAATCGAGGGGAAACTTCACAGATCTGTTCAGCATGTCAGTCTACTAAAATGTCCTTTTGGAATTTGCGATAGGGCACATGGTTTGGCAGATATCGTTAATTAAACGAAAATATTTTTAAAAATGGATATCTCTTGAATCGCCAGTACCTCAGACCGTGAGTTGGTAATTATATAATTCACACAGTGCAATACATGCAGGCCGCTCCACTGAGCGACCTTGGGGGCTTATCAACGAGGCGAGGTGTGACACACGTGTCTCAGCATACCTCAGATCAAGTTTGAAAACCATCATCGACCGTGCATAAGTTTGCATATTCGATCATTTTTGACAAAGTTATGGCACTTTGAACTTTGGTAGGGGACATGTATTGCAGCGCAATACTCAGAATGCTTGTTAGTTACTAGCAGAAGTACCCGGTGTTGGCGGGCGGGGGAGGGGGGAAGGGCACGTACACTTTAATAAACATGTATATACAGTCACGTGAAAAAGTAAGTACACCCCATGTAAAGTTTTGACTTTTTCAACATATTTCAACATACAGCTATTTGTTCTTCATTTCAACAATATTGATAGATAAAGGTGATATAATATAACAAGTATCATGAAACATTTACATTTTGTAGTCCATTGTATCATTTAAATAAACATAAATGCAAATTTCGCATGTGGAAAAAGTAAGTACACCCCGACATTTATCACCACTTCAAATACCTAAAATTAGAATCAGGTGCACCAGCTCAGGTGCAAATGATTAGAACATCGTTAGAGAGGATCTTGGAGGAACCTGTCTTATTTAAACCTCAGACATTTAGTTTGGTTTGCTCTTTATTGTTGAAGTGTGCGGCGTCACCATGCAAAGATAAAAAGAGCTCTCTGAGGCCTTCAGAAAGAAGGTTATAGATTCCTACGAGTCTGGGAAGGGATTTAAAAAGATCTCCAAACAATTTGAAATCAATCATTCGACTGTACGGAAGATCATCTACAAGTGGAGAAGATGCCAAACAACTGCCAACTTGTTCAGGCCAGGCCGCCCCAGCAAGTTCAGCCCGAGAGCAGACCGCAACATGCTGAAAGAAGTCTCTAAGAACACCAGAATGTCATCACGGGACCTACAGGTAGCTCTTGCTACTCTTGATGTCAAAGTGCACGAGTCTACTATTAGAAAGAGGCTGCACAAATTTGATCTACATGGGAGGTGTGCCAGGAGGAATCCTTTGCTGTCCAGAAAGAACATCAGGGCAAGACTAAAGTTTGCCAATGAACACCTCGGCAAAGACCAGCACTTCTGGAACAATGTGCTCTGGATAGATGAGTCAAAGGTAGAGCTATTTGGCCACAGTACCAGAAGACATGTTTGGCGAAAATCAAAGACAGCATTTGACCACAAGAACCTGATACCTACTGTAAAGCATGGTGGTAGAAATATTATGGTTTGGGGCAGCTTTGCTGCATCAGGGCCTGGGCAGCTCACCATCATAGAATCCACTATGAATTCTTCATTGTACCAGAGGGTGCTTGAGGATAATGTGAGGCCATCTGTCGGAGAGTTGAAGCTCAACCGAGGGTGGACCTTGCAACATGACGATGACCCTAAACATACCAGTAAATCCACCAAGGAATGGCTGAAATGAAAGAAATGGAGGGTTCTGGAATGGCCAAGTCAAAGCCCGGATCTAAATCCCATCGAGATGTTGTGGAGGGATTTGAAATGAGCTGTGCATGCAATTGTGCATGCTGTGCAACAATTTTTTGTTGAATAAATTATTGCAAAGTCAATTTTTCATTGTTTTTGTTCAAATAGATCACCTTTATCTATAGATACTGTTTAAATGAAGATCAAATATTGATATGTCCACATATGTTAAAAAGATTTAAAAAAACATTTCATAGGGTGTACTTACTTTTTCCACATGCGAAATTTGCATTTATGTTTATTTAAATTATGCAATGGACTACAAAATGTAAATGTTTCATGATATTTGTTATATTATATCACCTTTATCTATCAATATTGTTGAAATGATGATCAAATAGCTGTATGTTGAAATATATTGAAAAAGTCAAAACTTTACATGGGGTGTACGTACTTTTTCAAGCGACTGTAGGATTGGTGACGCCGCACACTTCAACAACAAAGAGCAAACCAAACTAAATGTCTGAGGTTTAAATAAGACAGGTTCCTCCAAGATGCTCTCTAACGATGTTCTAATCATTTCCACCTGAGCTGATGCACCTGATTCTAATTTTAGGTATTTGAAGTAGTGATAAATGTAGGGGTGTACTTACTTTTTCCACATGCGAAATTTGCATTTATGTTTATTTAAATTATACAATGGACTACAAAATGTAAATGTTTCATGATATTTGTTATATTATATCACCTTTATCTGTCAGTATTGTTGAAATGAAGATCAAATAGCTGTATGTTGAAATATGTTGAAAAAGTCAAAATTTTACATGGGGTATACTTACTTTTTCACGTGACTGTATGTGTGTGGGTGCACGTGTGTGTGTACTTATGTGTGTGTGTATATATGTGTGTGTGAGTATATACATATATATATGTATGTGTGTGGGTGCATGTGTGTGTATGTATATTTGTATATGTATATTTGTATATTTGCGTATATTTGTGCATATATGTATTGTTATAGATCGCGGTTAGATGTTATAGACCGAGCGGTGGTTTAGAACTGCGACCTAACAAAACTCACCCGATTCACCCAGACTTTGGCCGTATTGCACCCCAGCTGCTCAATGAGGGAAAAGACGAAAACGACGCAATGCAAAGAGGAAAATGAAGACAAAAAGGTTGGAAATACTACTAAATTTATTTACTATTTACACACATAAGCAACAAAAAGCAATTCAGTTTATTTACAAGTACAAGACGCATGTGACACAGTGCAAATTTAGCTTATCTACAGACTTAACTTATTACCCAGGACAGAACAAACAAAGACGACTCACACGGGGAATGCCAGGGATGGCAGAAGGTGGATGGCTGGCGGGAGAGGAAAGGTCCAAGGGGGGGGTCTTGCAGCACAACCGGCGCGTTCAGCAGCCGCCGTTCCGTTTCGGCCCTGCTCCGAACCGCCGTTCAGGCCCCCTTTGGCGGTCGGGTGTCGCGGCTGCGGCGGCCTCCGTCCGCTGCGTTCCCAGGACTTGTCTCACTGGTCTGGTCCCTCAACCCTCAACTCTTTCTTGCTTCTCTCACTCCTCACCACCGACTTCTCTCTCTGGCAACCGACTGTGACCAACTCCTTGCAACTCTCTTTCTTCTTCTCTTCTCTTCTCATCTCATGCTCATCTCCAAGGCCTCTCCGATAAAGCAGTCCCTTACAGTCGCTTTTATCACCTCCAGCGAAATCAAGCCGCCGACTCCGAGGGCACACCTACCGGGTCACTCACCGCGGCCCTGGTTGGTCGCGCGACCCTCGGGCTCCGCCCCGGACGACGACGGGCGGGCGCGCCCCTCCCCTCCTCTGACGAGGTGGAGACACGCCTTTCTTCCCTGACTCGAGCCTCGTGGTCAATGGCGGTTATTGGAGGGGAGGTGATTGGGAATCGAGGCTCAGCAATGACGAGAGGGGATGTAATATGGCAATCGAGGGTCGGCAATCACGAAAGGGGGGATGTGAAGGAAATGGGGATTTTTGGGGATGGGAATGGAAGGGGATCTATTCTCTTTCACTGGTGCAATGGAGTATTTCAATTAATGGGAGACACAGCCTTATCTTAAAACACAGAATAAGATATAACTATCGAACATGAATATCCTATGATTGGCTGACGTGTATGCTTGTGGACTATGGGACGCCCTTTTGATCTTACACAGCTCCGGAGGCAGGAGGCACAGCACAACAACAATAATAATAATCATACAGCACACAATAAAAAAAAAAATATGCAGTCCTCATATCCACAACAGTATATTTGTGCATATATGTATGTGCATATATATATATATATATATTTGTGCATATATATATATATATATATATATATATATATATATATATATATATATAAAACAGTTTGTGTGTGTGTGTGTGTGTGTGTGTGTGTGTAATGTTACCGATAGACTCCTAAACGGAGAGGCTCACATACTTGATATTTGGCACAGACATGGCCATTGAGCCTGAGAAGAACATGGCCGACCTAAAAATTTATTTCATAATATTTTTTTTACCATATTTTTACCTCAACGCATTTCAGCGAGGAATATTATGCACGGAATCTGACCGGTGGCAGAGCAGCGTGCTGATTCGCTCAGAGCGATCACGTGATGTTCCTTGCCGCCATTAACTCAGTTTCGCGTTCGCACGTATTTCAGAGCGAAAAGCGATTGCGTTTTTTCACATTTCAGCGAGGAACATTGCCATTCACACCACATAGGTTTTTTTTTCTTTCATCTTTAGATCCATTTTTTTTTCAGCGAGGAATATTATACATGGAATCTGAATCGGTGGCAGAGCAGAGCGCTCATTCGCTCATTCACGCTCATTGATGACGATCATGATCACGTGATGACGTGAGCGCCCGACTCGATATATTTTAAATTCAGTGCGCCCGACTCACTCACGTACTTGATTTGTGGCATAGACATGGCCATTGGGCCTTCACGGTGTAATTTGTGCGAGGCTTTTGTCCGAGTGAGCTTGAGTCGAGAGGGCGAATGTACGGGTTGGGAATGTACGGGTCTCCCTTCCCCCACCCGGCAACGCCGGTACTGGAGGGCATCACAGGATCGGTGAGTCTCCAAAAGCCGCTTCGTGCTGTTGCGAAGATTCAGGACGATGTCGCGATTGTTGTGCTGCTCTCCGACCATGAGAACTGCAACGTCATTGTTGACTGGCCCTCCCCTTCCCTCCCCCTTCCCCCTCCCCCTCCGTCCTCCCCTCCCCCCTCCACCCTACCCCTCCCCTCCCCCTCCCTTTTCCCCCTCCCTTTTCCCCCTCCCCCTTCCCCTCCCCCTCCCCCCTCCCCCCTCCATCCTCCCCTCCCCCTCCCTTCCCCCTCCACCCTACCCCCTCCCCTTCTCCCCTCCCCCTCCCCCTACACCCCCCTTTGCCCCTCCCCCTCCCCCTTCCCCTCCTCCTCCCACTCCTCTCCCATCCCTCTCCCTCCCCCTCCCCCCTCTCCTCCCCTCCCCCCCTCCCCCTCCCCCTCCCCTCCCCCTACCCCCTCTTCTCCCAAACGTTTATACATGGAATGCTGGGTACTTCCCCCCCCTCTTCTCCCCTCCCCCCTCTCCTCCCCTCCCCTCCCCCACCCGGCCATGCCGGGTACTTCTGCTAGTATATATATATGTGTATGTGTGCATATATATATTGTTATATATGTGTGCATATATATATGTGTGCATATATATGTGTGCATATATATATTATATATGTGTGCATATATGTGTGCATATATATGTGTGCATATATATATTATATATGTGTGCATATATATATTATATATATATTATTATATATATGTGTATTGTATATACTAGGGCATGCCCGTACTATATATATATCGAAAATTATATCCCCCCCCTCTATTTACATGAAATGGTTTGGTCCAAAGCGAACGGCTTGCGAGTACGGTGACAATCCCCCCCCTCTATTTACATGAAATGGTTTGGTCCAAAGCGAACGGCTTGCGGAGTTTGGTAAAGAAATCGCCATCGCATGCACAAACGCGCAGGAAAGCGAAAGAATCGCAAATTAGTTTTAATTAGTTTTAAAACATAGTTTAACGCCAACATAGCGGCAACATAGTTTGGCAACGTGAAATAAATGAATACGCTCTCAAATGTGCCGTCCGAGGCAGAGTCTGTTCGGCACGTTCGGCACACGTGATAGCTCGCTGCTCTCTGATTGGTTGAATCGTTTTTTGGACATAGCTCGGTAACTACTTGTCCGATTAATATGAAACCTTGAAAAGGCACATCCTCGGGTCCCCAGCAATATACCTGGCAAGTTTAAAGTATATCGGACCCGTGGTTGTCGAGAAACAGCGGTCACAGACATACATACATACATACATACATACATACATACACACAGAGATTACTGGAATTATAGATAGATATATGTGTATATGTGTATATATATATTATTATATATATTATTATATTATATATATGTGTGTATATATATATATATATATATACATATATTATATATAATTATATATATTATATATATGTGTGCATATATATATTATATATGTGTGCATATATGTGTGCATATATATATTATATATGTGTGCATATGTGTGCATATGTGCCTGGCGCCGCTATTCTCTCAAACTTCCGGGAGTAGGTGCCGGTGCCCGGGGACGGATTTCGCTGTCTAAACATGGTAGCGCTAGGCCAGTGGGACCGCGGGGACCCACGTGCACTCACAAGTTGTTCTGCGCGTGGGCGGCAGTATCAGACCGGGGCGCCCAAACGCTCCCGGGCTAAAGTTCATCCTGAAGCGCCCACATTGTGCGGACAAACCCCACCAAGTCGAGGGCCACGTGGTCAGGAGAACCTCGTCCCTTCTGGTCACACTGTGCCTATCGGCCGGCCTCAAAGACCGAAATTGTGTCGGTAACCGATCCTTCGGGTTCGGAACTATGCCACCCTGAAAAGGTGATAATATATGTGTGCATAATACATACATATAATACATACATACATAATATATAAATACATAATACATACATAATAATACATACATACATAATACATACATATAAAACATATAATACATATATGTGTGCATATATATGTGTGTGTAGCGGTTACCGCTGGATGCACACAATCACCTTGCACCGGCCAGAACACGGCCAGACGCGCCTCTCCCGGGCATGCCCGGACTCACTGTTCCCGGGCACGCCCGAACCTCCCGGGCACGCCCGGTCTCGTCTTTCCCGGGCATGCCCGCTCTCGCCTTTCCAGGGCTCGCCCAGAGCGTCCGGGCATGCCCGCTATCGCCTTTTCAGGGCTCGCCCAGAGCGTCCGGGCATGCCCGCTATCGCCTTTCCAGGGCTCGCCCAGAGCGTCCGGGCATGCCCGCTATCGCCTTTCCAGGGCTCGCCCAGAGCGTCCGGGCTTGCCCGCTCTCGCTTTTCCAGTGCTCGTCCAGAGCGCCCGGGCACGCCCAGCCTCGACTTGCCAGGCCGCAGCCAAACATAAATAATGTGTATATATATTGCTGCCCGATAAACGGGCTTTTGTCAGAATACCTGAGCTGTTTTGTTTCAATAAAGCAACTCGGACGAATTCCGTCTTTGGTCGCGTCAATTATTTCGACTCGCGTTGGAGCGCAGCTCCTTCACTGGTGACCTACCGACATGGACACGGCAGTGACTCTTAAACTGCCTACCTTCTGGGAGGCTCACGCGGCTGTTTGGTTCGCTCAGGCGGACTCTCAGTTCGCCCTGCGAGGCATCACCACGGACGACACCCGCTTCCACCATGTTGTGGCGGCGCTCGGTTCCGCCACCGCGGCCCGCGCCTTGAGCCTCCTCGAGCACCCGCCGGCTGCTGACAAATACGATGCGCTGAAGACACTCCTCCTCGACGCTTTCGCCCTCTCACCGGCAGCACGCGCACGGCGCCTGCTCGCTCTGCCCGAGCTCGGCGACACGCGCCCGTCCGAGTGCATGGATTATATGCTCTCGTTGCTCGGTGAGCACTCTCCGGATTTTCTGTTCCGCGAGCTGTTCCTTCGCCAGCTGCCTCACCCGGTACGCCTCGCCCTGGCTGGCACGTTGATCACAGATTCCCGCGCCCTCGCCAGGGAAGCCGATAAGATCTCCTCGGCGGGCAAGCACATCGGCGCGGTTACCTGGAGCCCGCCGCCGTCCGAGGCGACGCCCACGACACCCGAGCGCCCTGCGCGGTTGGAGGCCGAACTGCCGGTGCAACTGGCGGCCGCCACGCCGCACCGCCCGCTTCCGACACGACGGCCGGGGCCTCCACCTGACCGGGCGTGGTGTTATTACCACGCCAGGTTCGGACACAAGGCTCGGACGTGCCGGCCCCCGTGCACTTTCGGCAGGTCGGGAAACGGCCGGGCCGGCGTTCATTCCCAGCCATGAGCGCCGGCCACTCGGGCAACTTGCTGTTTATTCGGGACAAAGCGTCTGGGCGGCGTTTCCTGTGTGACACCGGTGCCCAACTGAGCGTCATACCCGCCTCCGAGCAGGACAGGCGGGACGCCGTTTGCGGCCCCTCTTTGGTCGCTGCTAATGGCTCGGCCATACGCACTTTCGGCCCACGCGTCGTCACCCTCTGCTTCGGCAGCCAGCGTTTTCAATGGACTTTTGTGACCGCCTGCGTCCCCATGGCTTTGCTGGGCGCCGACTTCCTCTGCGCGCACGGGCTGCTGGTCGACGTCAAACGTCGTCGCCTTGTCAATGCCGAGACCTTCAGCTCCCTGGCGTGCACGATGAGCAGCTCCGCGCTGACCGAACTGGCGTGCGCCTTCCCGGCAGCGAACGAGTTCGCTCACCTGCTCACGGAATTCCCGGCCCTCACGTGGCCGACGTTTTCGGCCGTCGCGGTGCGGCACGGGATCGAGCACCACATACCCACTACGGGCCCGCCGGTCTACGCCAGGGCCCGCCGCCTCGACCCGGCCAAGCTCGCCATGGCGAAGGCCGAGTTCGACGCGTTGGAGCACCTCGGCATCGTGCGGCGCTCCGATAGCGCGTGGGCCTCGCCACTGCACATCGTGCCAAAGCCGGGGGGTGGATGGCGCCCGTGTGGCGACTACCGCCGTCTCATCGACGCTACCACCCCCGACAGGTACCCGATCCCGCATATTCAGGACTTTTCCGCCAGTTTGGCGGGACGGGTCATCTTTTCGAAAATTGACCTGATACGGGGCTACCACCAGGTACCTGTCCGGGCGGCCGACGTCCCGAAGACGGCCGTCATCACGCCGTTCGGCCTGTTCGAATTTTTGCGGCTGCCGTTTGGCCTCAAGAACGCGGCCCAGGCGTTCCAGCGCTTGATGGACGGCGTGTTGCGCGACCTGCCGTTTCTTTTCGTCTATCTGGATGATATCCTCGTCGCCAGCACGTCCCGCGCCGAGCACCTCCTCCACCTCCGAACACTGTTCGGTCGCCTCAGCGAGCATGGCTTAATTGTCAACCCGGTCAAATGCCACTTCGGCACGACGACCGTTGACTTTTTGGGCCACCGCATCACCAAGACCGGGGCCGTGCCTCTGCCGACCAAGGTCGAGGCCATCACCACGTTGCCGCGTCCCCGTTCCATCAAGGCCCTCCAAGAGTTCCTCGGCATGGTGAATTTTTATCACTGATTCGTGCCCCGCGCTGCTCAGCTCATGCGGCCCCTTTACGAGGCCCTCCGGGGCAAGCCGGCCAAGCATGACATTGTTTGGTCCGCGGCCATGGACGCGGCCTTCGCCAGCGCCAAACGGGACCTCGCCGACGCAACGCTGCTGGCTCACCCGGTGCTCAACGCGCCCATCACCCTCACTACGGACGCCTCCAACTACGCGGTGGGCGCCGTCCATGAGCAATGGGTGGACAGGGTTTGGCAGCCACTCGCTTTTTTCAGCCGGCAACTCCGGCCGAACGAGTTAAACTACAGCACGTTCGACCGCAAACTGCTCGGGCTATTCCTGGCCGTTCGCCATTTCCGACACCTCCTGGAGGGCCGCCCGTTCACGGCTTTCGTCGACCACAAGCCGTTGGTCTACGCAATGGCTAAGGTCATGGAGCCGTGGTCGGCCCGCCAGCAGCGCCACCTCTCCGCCGTGTCAGAGTTCACCACGGACATCCGGCACGTCACCGGCAAAGACAACGCCGTGGCCGACTGTCTTTCTCGGGCCAGCGCGAACGCGGTCCACCTCGGCGTGGACTTCGCGCTCATGGCGGCCGACCAGACCACCGACGCCTCGGTGCAGGCACTCCGTGCGGCGGACACGGGCCTCCGCCTGGCCGACATTCCCTTCGCGGGCACCGTCCTGCTCTGCGACGTCTCCCAGGGCCAGCCTCGCCCCATCGTGCCCGTTTCCTGGCAGCGCCGCATCTTCGCCTCCATCCACGGCCTTTCTCACCCGGGCCGGAAAGCTTCTCAGAAGCTGGTGTCGGCGCGTTTCGTCTGGCACGGCCTTCGACGAAACATCCGCGACTGGGCCAACGCCTGCACAGCCTGCCAGCAGGTCAAGGTCCACCGCCACACCCAGGCCCCGCTGGCACCTTTCGCCGTGCCTGAACGGCGTTTCGACCACGTCCACGTGGACCTGGTGGGTCCCCTGCCCCCCTCGCGGGGGTTCACCCACCTGCTCACCATGGTGGACAGGACCACCAGGTGGCCGGAGGCCGTGCCCCTCGCCTCCACCACCACCGCCGACGTGGCGCACGTGTTCATCGCCACCTGGGTCGCGCGCTTCGGCGCACCAGCGGACATCTCGTCCGACCGTGGCCCACAGTTCACGTCTGAGCTTTGGGGCGCGGTCGCCCGTTCGTTGGGGGTCACGCTGCACCGCACCACGGCCTACCACCCCCAAGCCAACGGGTTGTGCGAGCGGTTTCACCGCTCCATGAAGGCCGCACTCATGGCCGGCCTTCAGGACGACGGTTGGGCCGACCGGCTGCCGTGGGTCCTTTTGGGCCTTCGCACGGCCCCCAAGGAAGACCTCCAGGCGTCCGCCGCCGAGCTCGTCTACGGCTAGCCGCTCCGCGTCCCGGGCGAATTCGTGCCCGACACTACCAGTCCCTGGTCCGCCGCTCGCCAGCGCTCGGACCTCCAGGAGGCCGCCCAACGATTTGCCCCCATGCCGACGTCCCGCCACGGTGGCCCCCAGTCCTACATCCCCCCGGCGCTTCGCACAGCGGAGTACGTCTTTGTGCGTCATGACGCGCACCGGGGGCCACTCCGGCCGCCGTACGACGGGCCCTTCCGGGTCCTGCGACGGGGCGACAAGTCTTTCATCGTCGACTTCGGCGGCCGGCCGGACCGGATTTCTGTGGACCGCCTCAAACCGGCGCACATGGACGTCGACCGACCACCACGGTTGGCCCTTCCTCCGCGGCGAGGCCGCCCCCCGTCCACAGTTCCCCCCCGCTCGACCACCCACCACCACGTCGGACCCCTCCCCACGACCCTCCAGGGGTCGCTTCGGCCGGGTCATCCGGACCCCCCTTAAATTGACCCTGCCGGTGCAAGTCGATTCTGGAGGGGCGTGTGTAGCGGTTACCGCTGGATGCACACAATCGCCTTGCACCGGCCAGAACACGGCCAGACGCGCCTCTCCCGGGCATGCCCGGACTCACTGTTCCCGGGCACGCCCGAACCTCCCGGGCACGCCCGGTCTCGTCTTTCCCGGGCATGCCCGCTCTCGCCTTTCCAGGGCTCGCCCAGAGCGTCCGGGCATGCCCGCTATCGCCTTTTCAGGGCTCGCCCAGAGCGTCCGGGCATGCCCGCTATCGCCTTTCCAGGGCTCGCCCAGAGCGTCCGGGCATGCCCGCTATCGCCTTTCCAGGGCTCGCCCAGAGCGTCCGGGCATGCCCGCTCTCGCTTTTCCAGTGCTCGTCCAGAGCGCCCGGGCACGCCCAGCCTCGACTTGCCAGGCCGCAGCCAAACACGCCCGGGCAGGTCCAGACTCGCCTTTCCAAGGCTCGCCCTTGACACCCGGGCATGCCCGGTATAGCTTTTGCCGGGCAAACTTCCCGACATAAATGTGTATATATATTGCTGCCCGATAAACGGGCTTGTCAGAATACCTGAGCTGTTTTGTTTCAATAAAGCAACTCGGACGAATTCGTCTTTGGTCGCGTCAATTCTTTCGACTCGCGTTGGAGCGCAGTTCCTTCATGTGCATATATATGTGTGCATATATATATATATATATATATACATATATATATATATATATATATATATATATATATATATATATATACACACATATATATGTGTGCATATATATATTGTTGCGGCTTTGAATTTGTACAATAAAGGTTAATTTCCCCCTCATAGTTTAGTCACACTACAACACGTAGCCTCGCGATCGTTCAGTTATGTCTTAGTAAATGCAAGCATAGTCCTTTTCCTGTGTTAGTTTTGCGTTGAGTAGAATAATGAGAGTTAGGTCCTTCCATTGCTTATGCCGCCTCGATACTGTGGTTTTTGGCGCAAATTAACACGAGGCAGGCCTGACAAGTCGAGGCAGGACCGAAGGAAGGCGGAGGAGAAGCCGACGGTAAGCGTGAGCCGCCAATCAGGGCTCGAATGGGGTGGCTTAGCACTGCGTCAAAAGGCGTGGTTAGAACACTCGATGCGGACTAAGGACGTGGCAATAAAACCCTTTGCGCAAAGCCCCCACCCCAGTAGTTATGGGAGAGACGCTTGTGAGTGTTGAATGAGTTTTGAGGGAAGAGGCGTTTGAACACGTTAATTGCTCGATTGAGCTTGAGGCGGATCCTCTCTAATGAGTTACGCGAGTGAGAGCGCACCATTAATTAATCGCGCTGTGAGAAACAGCCAAGCCTGGCGAGAGACGCGTACATTTTCCCGCCTGCCTGCTCTTCCCTTTGTTCGAGAGACACGCTGCAAGGATCCCTCCCGCCACCTGCTTGCATTCATCGAGGGACGTGCTGTGACCGGGGAGGGCCACGCCGGGCCAAGCTGTTCCTGGACGACCAAGCCGGCGCGTTCAGCGCGTGAACACCATCCTTCCTTCATTTCCCCCTGTGAGTGTGATCGGGCCTGTGTCTGGGTATAAGCTAAGACTGTTTAAGTTCTGCCCTGTTTCTCTGCTTTCTACCGATCCTTGTACATAATAGTGTAAATAATGATTAAACCTGTGTTCTTCCTTTTATTCGACCGTCTCGTCCCTTCCATCTATGGACTAAGCGTGGTACAAATAAAACCGCTCGAATCGGGTTCCAATACCAGAGATCTGCACAGACCACGTGGTATGCCATCCGCTCGGACGTACTCAACTTGCGCGTGGTTCATGCGAGGCCTGATCCCCGCTTCCGTGGCGGCGTAGGTACTTAGGTACGTGCGAGAATTGTCCCGAAACCCTACCTTGCGTCTGCCCGGGAGGGATGACTCAAGTCTCTCGGTTGCGACGACCCAAACAGAACAAGGGGCTTAATCTCCCCTTGGTAAGGGCAGGAGGGTCGCGCAGCAACCGTAACATTTGGTGTCCGGGAGTGGGATTGGACCGGGAGTGCGCTTCATGCACTTGAAATTACGAGCGGACAAAATTTAGTATAAAATCAAATTTTATTTGTACCATGGCTAGCCAATACGGTCGAATGCCGGTGGGGGTAGAAGAGGAGGAGGAATTAATGACCCAGGACTCACAAAAGGGACAGTTGGTAGTGGAGGAAGCAGATGAGGGTGCGGTAGCTGGCGAAGAAAATGGCGGCGCCTTGCACATGGCGGCGAGGGCCGAGCCCGCAGCGCCAATGGATATGGCCCTTTTTATGGTACAACTCAGGGCATATATGGGAGAAGAAATGGATAAAATGAGGGATGAAGCAAGGTGTAACAAGGGCGAATTTAAAGAAACAATGGACGCCCAAAGTGACAAATACACCCGGGAATTGAAAGAAATGGGGGACAAATCCACCCGGGAATTCGAAAAAATGAGGGTGGCGTCAAAGAAAGAAATAAAAGAAATGGGGGAATACATTAGGCACAGGTTGAGCGAGGAGGTCGCATTGGTACGCGACGAGGTGAAGCAGTGCGAGGAGCGCGTGGAGAGGGTGTGGAGGAAGAGTACAGCCAGACTACAAGGGGGTCTAGAGGAATTGACTCGGGAGGTGGAAAAGCTGACGGTAGGACAGCATGAATTAAGGGAGCAAGTGGGGAAGAATACCGACATAATAGGGAGGCTGAAAGCAGCACAAAAGGAAATAAGGCGAGAAGTGATAGTGACGAAGAAGGAATGTCAAATGGTGCACGAGGGGCTGACAAAGAGGATAGATGACGTGGTAGAGACGTTGGGGACGAGGGAACGAGAGGTTAGGACACATATAGAGACGACCAGGGTGGTCTGAGAAGGGGAGATTGCGGGGGCGCACCGGGAGATAGAATGGGTGAAGCAAAAGCTGGAGGAAGTAGAAGAATGGATGAGTGAAATTAAGAAGAGACGGAGGGAGACAAAAATAGAAATAAAGGAGGAGGTGATGGAATATGTGCAAGGTCTGTGTTCACATCGTGATGACGTGCTTGCTGACCAATTAAAAAGTTTGTAGGTGTTGGAGGAGAAGCGTGGAGGAAGAAGCACCGAGGTGAGTGGCGATAATGGCGGGAATGTGTTTGGTGTGAGGGGAGGTTCGACGAGCTTTGGAGTTGGAATAGACCCGGGCGTTCGTGAAAGGCCCATAGCAAGGTGTGCGACCGTTACAGAGTGTGTAACAAAAGAGTGTGTGCCAGGGTGTGCGCCAGAGTGTCCGATGATGGGGTGTGCGAAAGGTGTGTGCACGCCGTGGTGTGCAAGTATGGAATGGGTAGTGGGTTCTGAAGAGGCGGCCCAGGCATCGACACCGCCCGGGGTAGTCTTTAGAGGGACGGGGGACGCACACGAGCCCCCAGGAGATAGTGTACTATGGGGGCCCGAACGGTTCGGCCCCGCGTTAACCCCGCAGGGAGCGGCGCACAGGGGTCCGGCCGTCGGGCGGCCATAAGGTTCCGCTCGCGCCGTATGACGGCAAGAGCGATTTGAGGGCGTACCTGGCGCAATTCGACCATGTATGTAGGGGTAACGGTTGGAACCTGGACGAAGGTGGGGTACACCTCGTGGCAGCCCTGCGCGGCGCGGCAGCAGAGGTCCTGACTGCCTTACCACCGGGTGCTATCACCTTGTCGGACCTCCGTGCAACCTTAATTAATCGTTTTGGCGTGGAACAGCAGAGCGAGCTTGTTAAAGCTCAGCTCGCGGTGCGAAAAAGAAAGCCACAGGAGACCATCGGGGAGCTAGTTTATGACATTCGCCGCGCAGTGGGGATAGCACATGCGGACATGGCCGCGACCTCCCAAGAGAGCTTGGCGCTGGACCATTTTATCCAGGCCTTCCCGGACCCCGAGCTTCGGCAACAGCTCGCCATGTGGCACCCGCAGACCCTGAGCCAGGCGGCCGACGCTGCAGCCCGTTGGGAGGCAGCGAGGCCCCTGGCCCGGGGGAGCGATAGCCACGCAGTGGCGGTGAGACAAGTAGGGCCCGTGGCGGGCCCCTGAGAGGGTCCGCCCCTGAAAGGGGCCCGGACCTGGAGGACATGGTCCGAAGGCTGGTGGACCAGCGCCTGGCAGGATCTGGACCATGGCAGGCAGCTCCAGTGGTGGCACACGGTAGGCCACGGACAAATGCCCCAATTCGGGATTACAGGGGGGGGGGGGGAATTTGGAATTCCGGAGGCAAGCACCTTACCAGGTGAGGTGCTATAATTGTAACCGGGTGGGTCACCGTGCGCGGGAGTGCCGAGCCCCGTGCCAGGACGGACCCCAGCAGCCGGGACCATCAACTCCGCCTCGAACGGGTCGGACTAGCCGACCCCAGACACCCCCCCCCCCCCCCCCCGCCAGGGCCCAGGAAACTAATAGGTGCCGAGCATGCAGCGCCGTGTTCGGCAGTAGGGGATGGAGAAGAGCCCTCATTGACGCGACAGGTCATCTATTGTGGCCAAATTGGTACAGGTAGCTTGACAATTCGGTGCAAAATTGCCGGCGTGGGGGTAGACGCCGTAGTGGACACAGGAGCTAGCTCCACGATCATCAGCCCTGTGGTCCTTGATTCGAGTGCAGACGGCTGGGATAAAATCCAGCGTCTGGAAAATCATAGTTTGCAGCTGGCTACCGGGGTAACGGCCCCCCATCATAGGGCGTGGTTTTGTAATCCTCAAGTTGGGGTCGGTTAAAAGGGAAATAGAAGTTTGGGTGGCGGAGGTGTGCGACCCATGCCTAATCGGGCTGGATCTGTTGACTGTCAGCGGTTGTAAAATCGATTTGCGCCGGGGGATCCTGCAAGTGGGAATAGATGAGCTGCCATTGGACGGGGTGAGCACGGCCGAAAGGACGGAGCTGGAGGCTTCTGAGGCCGTGACCATTCCCCCAAGGGCCGAGGCCATAGTTTCGGCCTGATGGCTAGCTCCACCAACCTGGCAGGAGTCCTGCGGCCTCGTCGAACCGGTGGCAGCGCAGTCCATCCTGGGTTTGGTCGTGGGCCGCACCCTCGTAAAAACGGACGGGCCGGTGGTGGCTGTCCGAGTAATTAATGCAAGTACAGAACCACGCACTATAGGACGGGGCACGAAGATAGCTGGCTGCACCCCAGTTAATGAAGTCGCGGCAGTGAGGGACGAGAGCATCCAGCCGAGCCGGTCCCGGAAGGAGTCTCTAGGAAATAGTAGGAATTGGCCCGATCCCATTTGTGAGATGGTAAACAGGAGTAGTGTAAAGTTTGAGGAGACACCGCAGGAGGCCTTACACAAATGAATTGAAACCCATTTGGATATCTTCTCCTTTTCCTCCGAGGATATTGGACGTACGGGCCTGGTGAAACATCAGATCCACACCGGTGAGGCCCGGCCTATTCGTCAGCCCGCCCAATGGCTCCCTTGGAGCAAGAGGGAGGAAGCTGATGAGCAGGTAGAAAAAATGCTCAATACAGGTATCATTGAGTCCACGGGAAGTCCTTGGATGTCACCAGTTGTGTTGGTTAAAACGAAAGATGGAACCACCCAGTTTTGCATGGACTATTGCCAACTAAACAACGTGACACTCAAAGACTCATATCCCCTGCCAAGAATTGACGATACCCTCGATGCCATTGTGGGCTCAAATTGGTTCTCAGCCTTGGACCTCAAGAGTGGGTATTGGCAGGTGGAGATGGATAGGGCAGGGAAGGAGAAAACGGCATTTTCCACAGGTAAGGGGCTGTACCAGTTCACTGTGATGCCGTTTGGTTTGTGTAAAGCCCCCGCCACCTTTGATCGATTGATGGAGCATGTGCTGGGCGGCATACCATGGCAATCATGCCTGGTGTACCCGGATGACGTGCATGCTAAAACATTTCCCCAAGGAATAGCTAATTTGGACCAGGTGTTTGGGTGCCTCAGACAGGCAGGGTTAAAGTTGAGCCCGAGTAAGTGCACTTTGTTTGCTAAAGAAGTGGCCAATCTAGGTCACGTCATCGGTCGTGAGGGGGTAAAAACAGACCCAGGCAAAATTACAGTGGTAGAGGAGTGGCTCACACCTCGCAACATCAAAGAGGTGTGGGGGTTTTTAGGACTCTGCTCCGACTACAGGCGTTTTGTGGCAAAATTTGCAGAGATGGCCCGGCCCCTTCACCGGCTTACGGAGAAGGGGACGAGGTTTAATTGGACAAGGGAGTGCCAGGAGGCCTTCCTAGCATTGAAGGGGTGTTTGACATCCGCACCCATTCTAGCGTACCCCACCAGTGACGGGGCATTTACCCTGGAAACGGATGCAAGCCAGGAGGGATTGGGCGCGGTTTTGTCCCAGACACAGGGGGGCATGGAGAGAGTGATCGCGCATTATAGTCGGGCCATGAGTAGTGTTACGTGCTCCTCCCCAGACCCCGGTCACGGTGTACCTCCGAGCCCCGAGAGGAGTCACGGCAGAAAAATGTGTTATTCTGTATGTCAAAGATCATTGGTGAAACCACACCAATTGTTACCAACAAACCAGTATTGTATTAAGATCACACAAGAATAACAGTACAACAACAATAGTAATCAATTGTACAACCAATATATATTTCCTATGATGGTACCATCAGGTTCGTACAATATAACTCACTGTGCCACAAGTGAGCGAAAAGAAGAACATTCCCCAATGTCTCTATTCCGGCATCAAGCCAAAATCGATCCGCTCCAGTAATCGTCAGAACGATGTCTAATCGAGACGAGAATCCCATTCGGATGACAGTCACAGTCCCGCTGCCAAAGCTGCGCAAAGGCACCCTGAAGACGACCGGGAAATCACACCCTCTGGTATGGATGTTCCACGGCTCCAAATTGGCGAACCGCAGATTTCCCACTCAAAAGCCACGTTACACACGCACACCAGATTACGTCTGAATGCTGTGAAAATGGTTGAAGTGAAGGAAAAAACCTTGAGCGATGCGCAAAGCGCGCGAGTCAAAATGGCCGACAGCCCGCTCTCGAGGCATAACGGCACTACGATGATTCTCTCCGGAATCAACCGCAAAACCTGTCACGCAGGTTTATCTGTCACAGCGATGACAACTCTGTCGCAGGAATCCCTTTCCCGGGAAACCCAAAGTTCACACGTGACCCTCGTTCATCAACGTTCGCTCAGACCTCGAAGCAGCTAGGCTTCTTGTCCAACTCGCTCGCTCTGCCTTCTCTTCCTCTTCTTCCTCTTCGTCGTCGTCTGGTTCCGGTTTCATTTAAAACATTAACTTTTGTACCTTTTGAAAATAGTAATCTCTATCCCTTACGACAACAATAATAGTACATGGAATCAAAAATGTTTACAGTGGATGAAAACCACAACAATGCAAGTGACGAATCCAAAACACTTCCCCCCCTCAAGAAAGAAAGTTTGAACATAGTGAAAACTTTCTTTGCAGGCAACAACTCTTTTAACAAACAAGTAAAACTCACACCCAAATTATCAATTCACATGAGCAACAATAATTAATATTCCCCAAAATAAAGCAACAAAACTTCCAAACAACCTACAGAAATTTCCAAAGTTAATTCACTCTGGCTAAAGCATCCGCAACGACATTGTCCCTGCTCTTTACATGCTCAATTTCCAAGTTGAACTCCTGCAAAGCCAAACTCCATCTCATAAATCTCTGATTTTTATTTTTCATTTTTTGAATGAAGGTTAAGGGGTTGTGATCAGTGAATCCAAAGCAAAGCAAATCCATAGCACTTTTGAAGGAGGCCGAACTGAGAGCCAGGTTTCATGGTGGTTGGGTGGTGAGGCCTGGAAGTATTCACTGCATGGACGCATTTAGGGACGTGGAGTTCACGGGTTAATCCGTGTAGGAATCTTGGCTCGGCTGCTCCTGAGCACTCAGTGCTTCCAACACTTCTCTTGATCATAAAAATCATAATCACGGTTGTAGAGTTGGGTGCTGTAGTCACGTGAGTAGTGGTCCCCATTTCGGCTACCACCGTAATAGTCATCCCGTCGAGAGTTGCCAAAACTGCGCTGCTGCTGCTGGGAGCCTCCGTAGTAATCACGACTGCGGCCACCACCAAAACTACTACTCCCACCCCGGGAGCCATAGCCACCCCTGAAACTACCTCCACGTTTTCCTCCTCTGTAGCCCCCTCGACGCCGATGGCCTGCATTCTCTACTGTTATGGTCCGACCATCCAAATCCTTGCCATTCAAAGCCTGTTCTGCATCTTTGGCGTCCTTTGTTTTTTCAAACGTGACAAAGCCAAACCCTCTCGACTTTTGCGTCTCCCTGTCTTTTATCAGCAGCACTTCCAAGAGTGGTCCATATTTGCCTAAGATAGAGTCCAGAACATCTTCACTTGTGTCAAAGTTCAGTCCACCTACAAAGAGCTTGCCAACATTGCCTCCATCCATGACTTGTGTGTGCTGACACTTAGTTTCAGGGTACTCGAAAAGAAGTGACTGTGCAAAGCGTGACGTCAGTACCTTCTTCTTCTCTTCAGAGCACTTCCTACCCATAGCACGAGTCACTGCACAGGATGGAAAGATACCCGGAATCTCCTGCTCTAACTGTGCGGTGTTATTTTCCATACTAGGCTTTTCAACAAACATCGAATTACCAGAAACTCGACCACCGGCCAAATCATTCCCGATAACAAAAGAGATTCCCTCTACAGGAAGAGTGGCTTGTAAACCTACGG
Organism: Myxine glutinosa; assembly: GCF_964187855.1. Lineage (NCBI taxonomy): Eukaryota > Metazoa > Chordata > Myxini > Myxiniformes > Myxinidae > Myxine > Myxine glutinosa. The sequence continues at coordinate 85,464,125 of NC_136270.1, forward strand.
TGACCGATCCTGACACCAAATCAGACTTCAAATGGATGACATGAAGTGGAGCTTTAACATAGCCACCAATCCCCTGTAAAAGAACACTAACGCCAGTTGCCGTCTTCTCTGACAATGGCAAAATGCCCTCGAGCATCAAAGATTGATGTGCTCCTGTGTCCCTCAATACCCGAACAGGTCTCTGGTTCGTGAAGTCTCCATCCAGTGACACAAACCCCTCTGAAATAAAAGGTTTGTAACCCTCTTGAACAAGGTCGTTCTGTGATGCCGTAACTTTGGCATGGGAACCTTCACAAGGCACTGTCCTCCGAGGACGATTTCTCGCATTGGCCAATGCATTCGGAGTTGTACTAGTCTGACTCCGCTCCTGATTTTTCCTTTTCAGGGTGTAACATTGGGACATCAAATGCCCAGGTTTCTTGCAAAAAGCGCAAGTAGGCCCGGAGGAAAAACTCGTGGTCTGCCTCGGGCCACCCGGAAGATAAGTCTGTCTTAGAACTGTAGTCTTCTGATCCCTAAAAGTCGCGGTATCAGATTTGTCCCCATAGTCATCTCTAGGCCACCTCCATGAATATTTGTTCTCCGCACATGATTTACCATAACTCCCCTGGCTAACTCTAGGCAGGAAGTTAGGTTTGTGGAACCCCATCCTGTGTGTCAAGGCATAGTCATCTGCCACGGTTGCTGCCTCATACAACTCTGGTACGTTCTTTTCATCCAGATGTACTTTAATGTCCGCGTGGACACACTGTTTGAATTCCTACACCAAGATCAATTGTCGCAACAGTTTGAAGTCTTTCCCAATCCCCTTCGAGTCACACCACCGATCAAACATGGTTTCCTTCATTCTGGCAAACTCCACATGGGTCTCACTCTCCCTCTTCCTGGCATTCCTGATTTTTTGCTGGTAAGCTTCAGGGACCAATTCATCGGCTTTGAGAATGGTTTTCTTCACTATCTCATAATCTGCACATTGGTCAATCGGTAAAGCCGAATAGACATCTTGAGCTTTACCCACCAGAACACTTTGCACTAACATAGTCCAGGACTCCACAGGCAATTTTAGCATTTGAGCCACTTTCTCAAAGTGTAAAAAAAACTTGGCTACCTCCTTTTCATTGAAGGGTGGAACCAGCCTCACATGCCTACCAACATCCCAAGTGTTCTGACTAGTTGCCGAACGAGCCGGCATGGATACTACTTCTCTCCGTTCTCCCATTAATTCCAGCTCCTTGAGTTTAAGTTCCTTCTGATACTTCATGTCACGTTGCTTTAACTCCCTTTCGGCTCTCCTTTCCTCTGCTCTTTCCTCTGCTCTGCTCTCCTCGAGTTCTCGTTCCTGTTCTGCTCTTCTTTCCTCGAGTTCCCTTTCATCTCTCCTTTCCTCTGCTCTTCTCTCCTCGAGTGCTTGTTCCTGTTCTGCTCTTTCCTTTTCTGCTTTCCTTTCCTCTGCTTTTAACCTTTCCTGGCTCTGCAGTTGCAGCTCCATTTTCCACAGCTCCACATTTTCTTTTTCCTCGGGTAACCAATCCAAGGCTACCTCTTTCCATGTTCCTTGTCCCACCAGAGATTCTACCACCAATGTCTGCATCTCTGCTTTCTTCATATTAACTCGGACCTCCAAGTTAAAATATTTGGCCAATATCATGAGTTCCGATCTTTTTAACGCCTAGAACTGTGCCTCATTATGGGACGCCGCAAACTTTTCTGCGTCAAACACCATGGTGACTATCAGTTAGCACCTGTTAACCTTCACACAAAAAATTGCAAATTAAAAAAAAAAATTTTTGGGAATGTTAGAAGAATTCCAAATTTGGGAATTTTGGGAATGTTCGGGAATTCGATCCCGGACGAGTTTTAGGGAATTTAATCCCGGTCGAGTTTTTAGGGAATTTGATCCTGGACGAGGATGTTAGGGAATTTAATCCCGGACGGGGAGCCCCCAATTTCTATTACATGCTCCTCCCCAAACCCTGGTCAGGGTGTACCTCCGAGCCCCGAGAGGAGTCACGGCAGAAAGATGTGTTATTCTGTATCTCAAAGATAAATGGTGAAACCACACCAATTGTTACCAACCAACCAGTGTTGTATTAAGATCACACAAGAATAACAGTACAACAACAATAGTAATCAATTGTACAACCAATATATTGTTGCGGATTCGGAGCGGCACTCCCGCTACCAAGGGGGGCAGGGGGGTTAGTCCCCTTGTCCTTTAAGCTGGCCGTCTCCATTCCTGGAAACTATAACGCTCCTTTGCGGGGTTGAGATTGGCCAGGGTGATTGGTCAATGGGTTCCCAAATACCTTTGCCAATCCCTCCGCAAAGCAGGGATATAATTCCCTGCTCGGACCCGGACAAGATGGAGTTTGCCGAGTGGTTAGCAGTCCGAAATCCGAGCCGTTAGCAAACACTAACCCGATCCTGAGCGTTGGCCAAATCGTGCCACGTATATTCAATTGAAGGAAACAGACTAAGGCGATCGAATGGAGAAGAAACCAAAGTGAAAGTAAGAACAGATATTTATTAATTATGTACACGAAACCCGAAGAATAAATGAAAGAAGGGCATATACAAGAAGGAAATAAAAGGACACAGGGCAATCCTTAAACACTCTTAATTAACAAGCCCAGGACAGAACAAACACACTTACACGAAAAGGTGGTGGTGGTGGGAAGGAAGAGAAGGGTCCAGGCAGCTGGTAGGCGTCGAGGTCCGGCTCCGACCTCACGCTCCGGGTTCGAGGCGAAACCCGGCAAACAGCTCCGCGTGTCGTTGAACGCGACCGGACAATTATATCGCGGGGGGAGACTGGGATGCTGCGTATGTAATAGATGGACTCCTTCACCTTCAACCAGTTGCGCGCCTCCAACAGTTCGTGAAAATGGCAAGCAAGGACTCCTTCACCACTCTGATTCTTCGGGCTCCCTCACTCATCTGACTCTCTCACTCCTCTCTTTGGCTCATCTCTTGAAGTAGTCCCACGCGGCCACTTATATTGGCCGCTCGCGTATTAAGCCGCCTGCTTTTAGGATACGCCCAGTGGTGAGCTTGCCTCGGCCCTGATTGGTCGCGAGCGCTCACCGGTCCGCCCCTTGATGGTGCGTTGATGGGCCACGCCTTCGTTCCTGGCGCTCCTCCCCCTTCTTCTCCAACTCGGCCGCGTGGCTTATGGCGGCTTGCAGCGAAATACCAAAAGCGAGGAACACCAATTTGGAGAGGCTACACCGCAAAATTAAGGGGATTTGAAAAGGGGCCTAGGTTATTTTATTAATACAACGCAGTCAAACTATTGGGAACAGATCCTTAACTGAAACACATACTAATGAGATCACTAAAGAAGATCCTATGGTGTCCTACGTGTTGCTTGTGGCCTATCTGGGGTGCGATCTTTGACCTTTGGGAAGATGGGGATATTTACAGGGAATTATTTACAAGTCTTATTATTTTACAAGTGAAGGTTCTAAAAACTGTAACACGGCACCCGTCTCTCCTCCAGGCACATCCCGTGCCGACAAACTTTAACTTAGTGTGACACTCAGGTGTGGTAACCCTCTACTTTTAACTTCACCCTGAGTGCGACAGTTTTTAAAACAATTAAGTATGTCCCGCCTGCTGCGTTGCATTCTACCTAACAGATTCACGCCCACAGAATAACCGAATTGTGGAATTGTCTTCAAAACTAAACATTGACGATGGGGAGCATTATTTACAAGAACACTAGTTTGGTATTTACAATGCAAACCCAGGACCTGTCTTTTTGGGAAACAAAAGAAGATGGTTTAAAAAGAGGAAAGGCATGCACTGCACTGTACCAATACCACCAGCACCAATCAACAAAATAAGCACCAAAAGCACCAAAGCACAAAAAGCACCATCCAGTGCACAAAAAGCACCATCCGGTGCACAGTCATCACATTTGTTACTATAAATGATGACGTCTTCTCAGCTGGGCCGATGTTCTTGGCTGCTGGGCCGATGTTCTTGATGTTCTTCTTGTTCTTTGCTTGCGGCCTATTTGAAAATAAAAAGGGCACACAACACGTCCGCTTTTTTATTTACGGCCAGCAGGGGCCAACTAAGGGTGGTCCACCTGCATGGCTTAGGTGCCACCTCAACCATGGCCGCAAGCAAGATTTCACTGGCCACAATGGACGGTCCCCAGCAGAGGTGCCAGGCCCCAAAACGTGGGGTCCATAAGTGGTGCTTGGCCACAAAAACGTGTGGTCCATAAAGTGGTGCTCGGCCACAAACGTGTGGTCCATAAAGTGGTGTACCGGTCCAGGCAGGCAAGCAGCGCGGGTGCGGGCGCACAACTGCGGACACCTGCACACTTTCCCCTCGGCACACAAAGACCACGGTCCATGAGTGGGGAAGGAAGACAAAGCAGGGTTAGCAGGGTGCAAGGGCACAAGGGTACACATCCATACAAGGCAATGCAGGGTGAGGTGCGCAGGAGAGTGAGCCGAGAAAGCTCGTCCCTATCGTACGTTCCCCCCCTGTCACCTAACCTACCCTTGCCCCTACCCCGTATTTACACAATTTACAAATTCGTCGCTATCGTCTTGTCTTCCCCATATCTCCCCTAATCCAAATTCGTCATCAATCCCACTAAATCAAATTTGCCACCAATTCCAATTCCTCGTCAATCCCTCATAAGGAGGAAGAGATGGAATATAAACAATGTCACCCCACGTCATGATGCGTCTTTCATCCCAGACATTTGCAAAAAACGGTGGTGTGGAGTCCTGTCACCTCGGTGAGTGGATGCGGATGGTGCGAAGAGACTTTCAATCCTAACTACCTTCTAAATGACTTTAACACTTTTACTCTAACCGGGGTCATTCCCTGCCAAACCATTGGCCATTTTTACTCTATGTGGTTCTAAGAACCGAACTCCCATTGACCAAACGGTGGTGCTCACCAATTTGGGGTCTCACTCCCCCGATTCTTCACTCTGTGCCCTCGCACAATTTCAGGGCTGGATCGTGTGGCTCTCCCAGCAGGTCCACTCACCTGCACACCTCCGCCACTGTAGTTGCCTCCCGAGCTTACCGGCTCCTCACCCTAACCTACCTGGGGAAGGCCCTCTGGCGCTCTCACCCCCTACCGCCCTCTCTGGCGTCGGGCTACCCGGGTCCGTCCTCCGGATCCTCGGGCCCCATTGAACACTACTGGCTCCCAGAGCCTACCTGCGGCCTCACCTGGCCGACAGACTAACAGTGGCGGAGTGCCCATTTAACCATACGTACTAACAGGCCACACGCCCAGCCGATTTCATTTCACTAATGCACCCAACACAACACTTCCGTGCAACTACTCGCACCACAGATGCCAATATCCAACCACAATTTACCTACTCCCTCTACCTACTTTTAAACTACCCTACCCTGATACTCGTGAAGGGGTCCATCTTCCCCCATCCACTCTTCTGCACCATGCACTCCACTCCACATATTCCACACTACTCACTCCACACCATCCATTCCATACTCCATTTATTCCATGCCATCTATTCCATGCAACCATTCTCCATTCACCTGTACTTCACTTGCACACCTGGTGGCACTTGCACACCTGGTGGCACTTGCACCCTCCTTTCCTCGAGGCGCATTCACTCAATCAAAGCAATGACACACTAGGCCGGTAGCAACTCTTTGGGAAATGACATTTCGTTTCGTGTCCGAGGTGCTAAAATTTTACCATACGAAAAGTTGTTGAATCTAATGGTGTTGAATAATGAACATATCAAAAGTTCTCCAAAATATATTGGCCCAAACATATGTTACGAGATGAAATTGTGTGCACTATATTGTCTTGCCCACTTGACTATCTCGGGTGCCGTTGTACTGAAGGAGCTGCGCTCCAACGCGAGTCGAAAGAATTGACGCGACCAAAGACGGAATTCGTCCGAGTTGCTTTATTGAAACAAAACAGCTCAGGTATTCTGACAAAAGCCCGTTTATCGGGCAGCAATATATATACACATTTATGTCGGGAAGTTTGCCCGGCAAAAGCTATACCGGGCATGCCCGGGTGTCAAGGGCGAGCCTTGGAAAGGCGAGTCTGGACCTGCCCGGGCGTGTTTGGCTGCGGCCTGGCAAGTCGAGGCTGGGCGTACCCGGGCGCTCTGGACGAGCACTGGAAAGGCGAGAGCGGGCATGCCCGAACGCTCTGGGCGAGCCCTGGAAAGGCGATAGCGGGCATGCCCGGACGCTCTGGGCGAGCCCTGGAAAGGCGATAGCGGGCATGCCCGGACGCTCTGGGCGAGCCCTGGAAAGGCGATAGCGGGCATGCCCGGACACTCTGGGCGAGCCCTGGAAAGGCGAGAGCGGGCATGCCCGGGAAAGACGAGACCGGGCGTGCCCGGGAGGTTTGGGCGTGCCCGGGAACAGTGAGTCCGGGCATGCCCGGGAGAGGCGCGTCTGGCCGTGTTCTGGCCGGTGCAAGGCGATTGTGTGCATCCAGCGGTAACCGCTACACACGCCCCTCCAGAATCGACCTGCACCGGCAGGGTCAATTTAAGGGGGGTCCGGATGACCCGGCCGAAGCGACCCCTGGAGGGTCGTGGGGAGGGGTCCGACGTGGTGGTGGGTGGTCGAGCGGGGGGAACTGTGGACGGGGGGCGGCCTCGCCGCGGAGGAAGGGCCAACTGTGGTGGTCGGTCGACGTCCATGTGCGCCGGTTTGAGGCGGTCCACAGAGATCTGGTCCGACCGGCCGCCAACGTCGACGACAAAGGACTTGTCGCCCCGTCGCAGGACCCGAAAGGGCCCGTCGTACGGCGGCTGGAGTGGCCCCCGGTGCGCGTCATGACGCACAAAGACGTACTCCACTGTGCGAAGCGCCAGGGGGATGTAGGACTGGGGGCCACCGTGGCGGGACGTTGGCACGGGGGCAAATCGGCGGGCGGCCTCCTGGAGGTCCGAGCGCTGGTGTGCGGCGGACCAGGGACTGGTAGCTTCGGGAACGAACTCGCCCGGGACGCGGAGCGGCTGGCCGTAGATGAGCTCGGCGGCGGACGCCCGGAGGTCCTCCTTGGGGGCCGTGCGGAGGCCCAAAAGGACCCACGGCAGCCGGTCGGTCCAACCGTCGTCCTGAAGGCCGACCATGAGTGCGGCCTTCATGGAGCGGTGAAACCGCTCGCACAACCCGTTGGCTTGGGGGTGGTAGGCCGTGGTGCGGTGCAGCGTGACCCCCAACGAGCGGGCGACCGCGCCCCAAAGTTCGGACGTGAACTGTGGGCCGCGGTCGGACGAGATGTCCGCCGGTGCGCCGAAGCGCGCGACCCAGGTGGCGATGAACACCTGCGCCACGTCGGCGGTGGTGGTGGAGGTGAGGGGCACGGCCTCCGGCCACCTGGTGGTCCTGTCCACCATGGTGAGCAGGTGGGTGAACCCCCGCGATGGGGGCAGGGGACCCACCAGGTCCACGTGGACGTGGTCGAAACGCCGTGCAGGCACGGTGAAAGGTGCCAGCGGGGCCTGGGTGTGGCGGTGGACCTTGGCCCGCTGGCAGGCCGTGCAGGCGTTGGCCCAGTCGCGGACGTTCCGTCGAAGGCCGTGCCAGATGAAACGCGCCGACACCAGCTTCTGAGAAGCTTTCCGGCCCGGGTGAGAAAGGCCGTGGATGGAGGCGAAGATGCGGCGCTGCCAGGAAACGGGCACGATGGGGCGAGGCTGGCCCTGGGAGACGTCGCAGAGCAGGACGGTGCCCGCGAAGGGGATGTCGGCCAGGCGGAGGCCCGTGTCCGCCGCCCGGAGGGCCTGCACCGAGGTGTCGGTGGTCTGGTCGGCCGCCATGAGCGCGAAGTCCACGCCGAGGTGGACCGCGTTCGCGCTGGCCCGAGAAATACAGTCGGCCACAGCGTTGTCTTTGCCGGCGACGTGCCGGATGTCCGTGGTGAATTCCGACACGGCGGAGAGGTGGCGCTGCTGGCGGGCCGACCACGGCTCCGTGACTTTGGCCATTGCGTAGACCAACGGCTTGTGGTCGACGAAAGCCGTGAACGGGTGGCCCTCCAGGAGGTGTCGGAAATGGCGAACGGCCAGGAATAGACCGAGCAGCTCGCGGTCGAACGTGCTGTATTTTAACTCATTCGGCCGGAGCTGCCGGCTGAAAAAAGCGAGTGGCTGCCAAACCCCGTCCACCCATTGTTCATGGACGGCGCCCACCGCGTAGTTGGAGGCGTCCGTAGTGAGGGCGATGGGCGCGTTCAGCACCGGGTGAGCCAGCAGCGTTGCGTCGGCGAGGGCCCGTTTTGCGCTCGCGAAGGCCGCGTCCATGGCCGCGGACCAAACGATGTCATGCTTGGCCGGCTTGCCCCGGAGGGCCTCGTAAAGGGGCCGCATAAGCTGAGCAGCGCGGGGCACGAATCGGTGATAAAAATTCACCATGCCGAGGAACTCTTGTAGGGCCTTGATGGAACGGGGACGCGGGAACGTGGTGATGGCCTCGACCTTGGTCGGCAGCGGCACGGCCCCGGTCTTGGTGATGCGGTGGCCCAAAAAGTCAACGGTCGTCGTGCCGAAGTGGCATTTGGCCGGGTTGACAATTAAGCCGTGCTCGCTGAGGCGACCGAACAGTGTTCGGAGGTGGAGGAGGTGCTCGGCGCGGGACGTGCCGGCGACGAGGATGTCGTCCAGATAGACGAAAAGAAATGGCAGGTCGCGCAGCACGCCGTCCATTAAGCGCTGGAACGCCTGGGCCGCGTTCTTGAGGCCAAACGGCATCCTCAAAAATTCGAACAGGCCGAACGGCGTGATGACGGCCGTCTTCGGGACGTCGGCCGCCCGGACAGGTACCTGGTGGTATCCCCGTATCAGGTCAATTTTGGAAAATATGACCCGTCCCGCCAAACGGGCGGAAAAGTCCTGGATGTGCGGGATCGGGTACCTGTCGGGGGTGGTAGCGTCGTTGAGGCGGCGGTAGTCGCCACACGGGCGCCATCCGCCCCCCGGCTTTGGCACGATGTGCAGTGGTGAGGCCCACGCGCTATTGGAGCGCCGCACGATGCCGAGGTGCTCCAACGCGTCGAACTCGGCCTTTGCCACGGTGAGCTTGGCCGGGTCGAGGCGGCGGGCCCTGGCGTAGACCGGCGGGCCCGTAGTGGGTATGTGGTGCTCGATCCCATGCCGCACTGCGACGGCCGAAAACGTTGGCCGTGTGAGGGCCGGGAATTCCGCGAGCAGGCGAGCGAACTCGTCCCCGTCGGGAGGGCGCACGCCAGTTCGGTCGGCGCAGAGCTGCTCATTGTGCACGCCAGGGAGCTGAAGGTCTCGGCGTTGACAAGGCGACGACGTTTGACGTCGACCAGCAGCCCGTGCGCGCAGAGGAAGTCGGCGCCCAGCAAAGCCATGGGGACGCAGGCGGTCACAAAGGTCCACTGAAAGCGCTGGCTGCCGAAGCAGAGGGTGACGTTGCGCGGGCCGAAAGTGCGTATGGCCGAGCCATTAGCAGCGACCAAAGAGGGGCCGCAAATGGCGTCCCGCCTGTCCTGCTCGGAGGCGGGTATGACGCTCAGTTGGGCGCCGGTGTCACAAAGGAAACGCCGCCCAGAGGCTTTGTCCCGAATAAAAAGCAAGTTGCCCGAGTGGCCGGCGCTCATGGCTGGGAATGAACGCCGGCCCGGCCGTTTCCCGACTTGCCAAAAGTGCACGGGGGTCGGCACGTCCGAGCCTTGTGTCCGAACCTGGCGTGGTAATAACACCACGCCTGGTCAGGTGGAGGCCCCGGCTGTCGTGTCGGAAGCGGTCGGTGCGGCGTGGCGGCCGCCAGTTTCACCGGCAGTTCGGCCTCCAACCGCGCAGGGCGCTCGGGCGTCGTGGGCGTCGCCTCGGACGGCGGCAGGCTCCAGGTAGCCGCGCCGATGTGTTGGCCCGCCGAGGAGATCTTATCGGCTTCCCTGGCGAGGGCGCGGGGATCGGTGATCGACGTGCCAGCCAGGGCGAGGCGTACCGGGTGAGGCAGCTGGCGAAGGAACAACTCGCGGAACAGAAAATCCGGAGAGTGCTCACCGAGCAACGAGAGCATATAGTCCATGCGCTCGGACGGGCGCGTGTCGCCGAGCTCGGGCAGGTCGAGCAGGCGCCATGCGCGTGCCGCCGGTGAGAGGGCGAAAGCGTCAAGGAGGAGCGTCTTCAGCGCGTCATACTTGTCGGCAGCCGGCGGGTGCTCGAGGAGGCTCAGGGCACGGGCCGCGGTGGCGGAACCGAGCGCTGCCACGACGTGGTGGAAGCGGGTGTCGTCCGCGATGATGCCTCGCAGGGCGAACTTGGAGTCCAACTGGGCGAACCAAACAGCCACGTGAGCCTCCCAGAAGGTAGGCAGTTTAAGAGTCACTGCCGTGTCCATGTCGGTAGGTCACCAGTGAAGGAGCTGCGCTCCAACGCGAGTCGAAAGAATTGACGCGACCAAAGACGGAATTCGTCCGAGTTGCTTTATTGAAGCAAAACAGCTCAGGTATTCTGACAAAAGCCCGTTTATCGGGCAGCAATATATATACACATTTATGTCGGGAAGTTTGCCCGGCAAAAGCTATACCGGGCATGCCCGGGTGTCAAGGGCGAGCCTTGGAAAGGCGAGTCTGGACCTGCCCGGGCATGTTTGGCTGCGGCCTGGCAAGTCGAGGCTGGGCGTGCCCGGGCGCTCTAGACGAGCACTGGAAAGGCGAGAGCAGGCATGCCCGAACGCTCTGGGCGAGCCCTGGAAAGGCGATAGCGGGCATGCCCGGACGCTCTGGGCGAGCCCTGGAAAGGCGAGAGCGGGCATGCCCGGGAAAGACGAGACCGGGCGTGCCCGGGAGGTTCGGGCGTGCCCGGGAACAGTGAGTCCGGGCATGCCCGGGAGAGGCGCGTCTGGCCGTGTTCTGGCCGGTGCAAGGCGATTGTGTGCATCCAGCGGTAACCGCTACAGTACCGCCTTTCGCGTATGTAGACAGGTGTCAGCCAATCACATAACAGAATATGATCATGTGACTTCTGTGATCAACTGTCATGGCTGCGCCCATGACTGACCGTGTTGAAAGCGATCAGGCCCGTTTAGTGTGTATTTTGCACCTAAAAAGCGTCCATGGTGAGGTGGTGCAGCCTTTTACAGAAAAGAGATGGTCCACATTCACTGACTGTGCAAAAAAATGGGTGAGTCTCGATGGTGAATGCTCTCATGTGGCAAAGAAACTTTTCGAATGCCCCAGTCGCAATTCACCACAACCATCATCATCATCTTCGACACTACCACTACCATTACACAGGGTAAAATCTCACTCATACAAACCCCCGGCACCGATTCCCATACCAGGAGCCGGAGAAGCGGCCCTTCATCTCGATGATAGCGTGGCATTACTATCAGTGACATTTGAATCACCATTTGAGCAAATACCGAAGGATGTGTGTGACGGTCTGATTGGTTTACACGTTTTCACTGGCTGCGACTCGGTCAGCTCATTCAAAGGGAAAGGAAAACGTCGTCCTTTCACCATGTTGTGCGACAGTGCAGATTTTCAAACAGCTTTCACAGAGCTGGGCTCATCGTTTTTCTTGTCTGGGGAAACCGAATCGGTGTTACAGAAGTTTTTGTGGCCTTGTATACCAGTCAATTCTCAACGTCGGACCTCCATGAAGCGAGGTATAAACTCTTCTGTCTGTCCTCATCGCCAAACGAAGCGACTCTTCCGCCGACTAAAGATGCCCTATAGGCTATGAGCCGAGGGGTCGACCATGCTCAATCAGAGGGAGGATGGCTAACAGTTATTTTTGGCAAGGTCAAGGTCCCTAGTGCTGAAAAAAATGTGATAGCAGTGTGAAACTCTTAGCTGTATCTGTGTTATCATCACATTTGTCAGATCACCCATTTATCGCTTTTCGGGTCATTTTTCCCGCTTAAGATTTAGGGGGTGGGGTTAGTTTTTTGGCTCTCAAATAATATCACGTGTATATATCAGCTAGTGTGGTATATCAGGTAAAAGGTTATTGAATTACCTTTCAAATGATGTATAGAAAGTGCCTGTGTGATCTATAGTAACCTCTTTATAATGATTATTAAAACATAATTATTTCCACCAACTCTCAAAACTTCATCACAAAATCCCCAATTTTAGGAACAAAAATAGGCAAAAATCAAAAGGTATGTAAAAGGTATGTTTCGATTTGAGACACACATACAGTATAATTAGTCAATATCCTCACACATATGATCATGATGTGCTATGAAATTCAATGCAATATGTGTCGACATGCTAATACGAATGTTGTCATCAATGTCAATATTTTCATTCTATTTTAGGTGATTTGCAACCATGACAGCGGTGCACGACATCTAATGTATTTCTCTTTGTAGATTTGTTGGTGCAGAATACATTTTTAAGCAACTATAGCAACTGATGCTAATTTGTAGTAGTGGTGGTGGTGGTGGTCTCATTCGATATTATGTGTCTTTCCAGGTGAGATGGTGGTGGTGATATTGGTGGTGGTGAAACAGAGTGTACCGCAGATAGACAATTGAACAAATACTTGCAATGGAGATTGCGATCACTCAGAAAGTTCTCAAGGACGTTTGTATCATTCATAAGCTATCGTTAGATGTCAAACCAGAAGATCCGCTCATAAGCCCTCAAACATTCGATTCGTGGACTACATTGCTGGATGCGGCCAAAATACGGAACCATGCACCCATTCTCGACCTTGCTCAGTCGCTGCCAGAGAAGGAGATTCCCCGAGTATTCTACCACAGGCAGTGCAGGAGCGTGTTCACCATGAAGCGAGATTTGGAAGCACTGAAACGAAAAGCTGAATCCAATTTAACCGACGATGCTGCTGCAACATGTTCAGCGAGCAAGAGACAAGCCAGAAGGGCATCTTCGGAATCACGCATCTATGAACCGGATTGTATATTCTGTGGAAAGACCAAGTGGTGCAAGGGAACGTCATCCCGTGAAAAGTTGAGCAAGGCTGTTGATCTGAGAGCAGATGAAACACTGCGAAACAGCGCCGTGCGTAAATGTGACACGAAAATCATGGCTGCCACAAGTAGAGACATTGTGGCAGCTGAAGCACGATACCATTTCTCTTGCTACAGAAGTTACACGAGACCAAGCACTAAAGATGCACATGACAGAAACACGGCCGCCACAAACGAATCTGACTACACTGAAGAAGAAGCATACAATGAGTTGCTAGTATACATCCGGAACCATATAATCCCGAATAAGGAAATTGTTAGGATGACAACGCTGGTAGAGCACCTACAATCGATAATGACATCAAGAGGGTTGCATGGGATAAGAACTGCTACAAGAAAAAACCTCGCACGGAAACTGGAAACTGATCTTGGAAATAGCGTTCACATCTTTCAAGACAACAGTGGAAAACTGATTGTCGTACCTGATAATGTAACACTACAAGATGCTGTCAAAGAAATACAAACACTTAAACAACAACTGAGCATTTGGAAAGGGAAATCATCAAACATGTCCAAAGTCATTGAACAGACATCGACACACATCAGATCGATGATAAGGAAGGATAACAAACCAACTCCATGGCCCTATCATCCAGCCGACGTCGACAATGACTCTTTCGTCGTTCCCGTCTATCTCCAGCGCTTTATGCTTGGCCTCTTGACTGGAGATCCGGAAAACGAGCTTCCATCAAACAGGGTCATCATGCTGATGCAATCTTTCAGCCAGGACATTATCTATGCAGTGAGCTGTGGACAACAAAAGCCTCCGAAACACATGTTGCTCCTATATGCAGTTAAGACTCTCACAGGGAACGTAGAACTAATTCGCCCATTGAACCATCTTGGACATGCAATATCCTACACTCAACTGGAGGAAAATGACACTGCACTATGTCTTCAAAAACTTGCAGCAAACTTAAATGAGCAAACAGTCCTACCAAGCAGCATCCAGCCGTATGTATTCACAAACTTGGCATGGGATAACATTGATAGACTGGAAGAGATGCTGACCGGGAAAGGAACAACACATCGAGTCAATGGCATTGCAGTGCAGGCCAAAATGTATGGATCACACCTTCCAAAGGAGCCACTTCCGAAGATCGAGAAGCTCAAGCAAAGAAGAGTCTGCATAACAGAAGAAACACTGCCTGTCTACATTGCAGGTGAACGTGTTGGGCCTCATCCACTACAAACATTATCAACAGCTGCAGCGGAAAACAAGATGGCTATGGAAGTTGCTCAAATCAAGAATCTTCTTTGGGTCATTGCCCGTCAGGTGGACCCAGTAACACAAAAAACACCAAGTTGGACAGGATTCAACATCACCGTCACCAAATATCAGCGTCTCTCAGGATATTGTTAGATATATGCCTACAATAAATGCACCAGCTACAGAGATGTCCACAGTCGCATAAATCTTGAAGCAGTCTGAAAGCGTCCGACAGATCCTACACTTGCAGGACATCGTCGTCGTCATGGATCAGGCCCTGTATGCTAAGGCTGCCGAGATCGTCTGGAAACACACAGACACATATGCTAACATCGTACTTCGCCTCGGCACGTTCCACACAATCTGCAATGTGATGTCGATTCTTGGTGCTCGTTTCCAAGATGCTGGTCTTAGAGACTTTTGCATCGAAACAGGAATCGTCGCAGAAGGCTCACTCAATCGGGTTATGGAGGGGAAGATGTACAACCGAGCAGTCCGTGTACATAAGAGCATCTACGAAGCATTCATGAGGCTTGCGTGGATTGAATTTCTCCCTTGGTTGGAAAAGATGCGACCAGAGGCAACACAGACGGTCACTACGTTGTTAGCAGAAGTTGCTGAATTGGGACAAGATGAGAGCCAGTGGAACAACCTGTTGGAAGATCAATCGTGTGAAGAAGTTCAGGCTGTTTGGAAGCAATCCTGCATCACCTTCGTCATGATAATGGTGAATTGTCGTCATTCTGGATGTCGTATGTGGATATCGTTGAAACGGTCTTGCTTGCTCTACTGCGCGCTTCCCGAGAAGGTAATTGGCCATTACATCTATCTGCTATCCAAGCCATGATTCCTTGGTGCTTCGCATACGACAAAATCAACTATGCACGGTATTTATCAGCATACTATGCACAAATGACAAACCTTCCAACGCAGCACCCTGGCATCTTCCAAGCGTTCTCGGATGGGTACTTCTCAGTTCAAATGTCAAAAAGCAATCCGTTTGGACGCATTCCAGTTGACCAAACTACTGAGGTCACTGTCAACAAAGACACACAGACACCAGGTGACACTACCAGGTTCAACTTGAAATCTGGAGCAGTGAAGCGCTACTATGTCACATCCGAACACAGGAGTGCGTTTCTCCACCAGATGAGGGAAATGGTGAATGTGTAACAAATGTGTAACATATGTGTAACAAATATGGTGTACGCTGAATTGATAACTCGTGTACTTTATGGTATGATGTCTATAAATATATGTTGCTTAAATAGAAAGTACATTGTTTTCCTTTGGTTTACTTTATGTATAGCTGGTAATATAAGAGAACCATACAACACTAAACGTTTGCATGAATATGATGTAAATTATCTCGCCAAGTTAGGGTACATCAGGATACATACATATACATGGAGTAGGTTAATCATCACATGCATCATACGTCTGTGGTATATTCAAGAACACCACATACAGTTTGGTCATAATGCCTTCATATTTTTAGAATTAGACATTTCTGACACCAATTTCAGTACTTTTTGGCCTATATATGGCTGACATCCCAATATTATATATACTATTTTTAGACCAATAATGGTATACAAACTATATACATGCTGTCGGTCAAAAATCGTAAAATGTAAATCAATATATCATAAGAGCGGAAAGATATACATTTATGGATTTTAGGTCATGGTTACAGCAACTACTGTATATTGGATTTTCTCATCTTTATCAAGGTGTATGAGATTTAAGGCCCAAATTTGACTTTAATCATACTGTGTGTTTCTCAAATTCAAAAATTCATTTAATATCCGCCAAACTGAATTTTTGCCTAATTTTGTTTTCATTGGGGATTTTGTGATAAATTTTTGAGGGTTGTCGGAAATAATTATGTTTTAATGATCATAAAGAGGTTACTATATATCACACAGGCACTTTCTATACATCATGTGAAAGATAATTCAATTACCTTTCACCTGGTATACAACACTAACTGATACATATAGGAGATATTATTTGAAAGCCCCAAAACGAACCCTACCCCCTAAATCTTAGGCGGAAAAATTACCGAAAGCGTTATTGGGGTGGTCTGACAAATGTGATGATAACACAGATACGGCTAAGAGTTTCACACTGCTATCACATTTTTTTCAGCACTAGGGTCCCTGGCCTTGCCAAAAATAACTGTGAGCCATCCTCCCTCTGATTGAGCATAATGTCGAAAATTTGAGGGTCTGGCTCATAGCCTACTACATCAACATTCACCGAGAGCTGCCTACCAATCCTGTATACATCGGAGTTCCTTCGTCCCATTGATGCAGGCCCCCTCCCCACAAGAGGATGGCTGGGTGGTTGACGGAGAGGATTTGGGGATTGTGTGGATGACTCGTGCACCCGCTCCTAAATCAGTACTGGAAGCGGTGGCATGTTCCTGTAGGAAAACGAAATGTACGTCTGGTCGCTGTTCATGCCTAAATTCGGGCCTTTCATGCCCAGACATGTGTTTGTGCCAAGAGTGTGACAACGGTACCAATACGACGACGGAAAATGCATTCGAAAATGGGTCCGGGAGTGATGACAGCGACATAGAAAACGACCATTAGCATTTCAATATTTGAGCTGTTGAAATCTGATGCCCAATGCCCATATATGGTTGTGATTTACGGTGTTTTTAAGGTTTCTCCGTTGTTCACTCTATATTGTTTTTTACCTGTATTGTTTGAGAAACGTTTTTGTAAGTACGGTACGGTACTAATAAACACGCTGTGAATAGCTGTGACTGTCAGCACGGCCTACTGTTTTCCCTAATTCACCTCAAGGATCTTGAGCAATGCTCGCTCCATGACCATCCATCTCATTCCGTGGTTGTTCACTTCGTGGGTGAGTTACCAACCTCAAGAGTGTTCAGGAGGATCAATTTATCTTCAGTGAACCGGCCAAGCCCAACGTACAGTCTATCCGCTTATCGCATATCAACCCTTTTGCCAATCAAAATTAAGCAGTGTACACAGAATGGTTTTAGCATATTATACAATTATATGAGGGATTTACACGAGGGGGGGGGAGGGGGGACCAATGACCGGACGTTTTTTTTAAAATCTTCATTTACTCGAGAGGGGGGTCATCCCCGGGAAAATTTTGAAAGCTAGATTGCCTGAGATGCGATCTGTGGCCATATTGCGCCCGTTGCTGAAGTTGCAGCTAAGCCTGAATAGTTTCTTGTTATTTTTGAAAAATTTCATGGCCCTGAGGGGGGATGGCCCCATGGACACCCCCGGGAAAATTTTGAAAGTTAGATTGCCTGAGATTGCCGAGGGGGGGGGGCATGGCACCATGCCCCCCCTCGCTATGCCACTGGGGTTGGAAATTCAACACCGGATGATCAGAAGGGCCTTTTCACATCCCCTGACTGCAGGCGGCACATTTATGGTCCTCATATAATCGTATAAATGCCGCAGTAAAGATGTTTTCTTTTTAAAGGTATTTTGTCGAAAGGGATAAACTACTATATCTTTAAGGGCCTCCATACCCTTAATGGGCAAGACTTGGACGGAGAACCTTTTCTCCGATGTTTGGTGTACCAACAGTTAGCATCAGGTGAAATTTCACCTAGCACCCATTCCGCGGAACGAAATTTCATTTCTAGGCCCTTACCAAGGTTTTGCTACCGGCCTACACATCTCTCACGAGCATTGCCTCACTTCATCACCCTCACCACAAACACACTGCATCATCTGGCTACCTGGTTTCCCTCTAACTTAGTGCTTCCCCCAGTCATCCCTTATTCTATGCACATCCCACGTCATTTATCAACCAACTACCCTACTCTATGTCCACTCTACCGGTATCAATGTCACTACTTAACTCTACAGTTACCTATTGTCATCTCTAAATTCTATCAATAACCTAACCCTCCCGGGCTAGTTTGATACTGCCATAACCCATAAAACTACAGCTCATGTGCCCCAACGTGTGAGGGATGGTAGAGATACCACCCCCCGACACTGGGTATCAATTTCCAATTATCACTATTACCAATTTCAAATCACTATTTCCAAATACTATTACCAATTCCAAGTTCGAATCACCGGGTATCAATTCCAAACAATAACACGATGACTATCATCATCACAGTCCGCTATATCTGAGCCTCCTCGGTACGTCCATGCATTCTTTACAGCTCGGCTTCGCAAAGCCGAGCAATGCATACGGGTGGTTTGGTCTACTGTAGGTTGAGTCCGTCCGGCATTCGGTTCAGGGGAGGAGGTTTGGTTGGGCCAAGGCACCAGGCACCAGGCACCATCCCGGCGCAACGCCTTGCGCTCCCATGAGCGATGGCCCGGCCTTGCCCGGCCGAAACGTCGCCACCGCAAGGGGGCGCCGTTCCGACCCCTCCTCCTTCCCCTCGAACCGCGCCGATCGCTTTGCCTGGCAAAGCGCGGATTCGACCGTGCAGGGCGGGGCCCGGCCCGAACCGTGCACGGCGCCCCGTGTAGGGGCGACGCGACACCGATCCCCGCCGGCTCCCGCAGCACACAAAGCCCGTCACGGACTGAGAGCTCGCGTCGGCTACCTGTCAGCCTAAACGCTGTCCAGGTCGACGTCGATGCTCCCCTCGCATGCTCACACCACTCGTTCCTTTTCTCACTCATACATCCAGGTGTCTCCATACACTCCGCACATTTTGTCACCGCACTCTCAGTCCGTGCACACCAACCAGGCACACTCATTCCACTCACAGACTTCGTTACACACCTGACCACCGCACACCTCCTCGCACACACTCGTCGTTCGCACACTTCTCGCGTGCACTCTCCCCCGTTACGTACTCCATAACCACCAAGGGCGTGCACTCTTCCGTTACATCCCCTGTAACACTCCCCATCATGCGCTCCATCACCAACTCAGGTGTGCCTCCTCGCACACGCTCAACCATTCCAAGTGTGCATTCTTTCTCACTCCCCACAACCCACTCACTCTCCGTGTCACAATCATTCCCACTATCACACTCTGTCGTGCATTCTTCCTCGCACTCGGTAACACACTCGCGCTCTGGCGCCATTCGCACACGCGCGCCATTGCCATTCACACAGCGCACCACGGACCTCCCACAAACGCCCGGGTTACGCTGGAATCCCAAGCGCGTGAAAATTCTTTTGGCGCTAAACACTTTCCCGCCAATTCTCTTAGCCCCATATACAGCCCGACTCACCTTTGGGATCCTTCTTCCTCGCTCCAACACCTGCAAATCTTTATTCGGGTTAAGCACGGCATCATGATGCGAGCACGGACTTTGCACATATTCCATTACTTTCTCCAATTCAATTCCTATTCCTGCCGTCTCTCTAATTTCCATTTCCACTATTGGTTCGGTTGATTCCATTTTAATTGCATTTTCCTTTTGAATTAATTATTTTTCTTTTTCCGCCGCTGCATATGAATTTGCCCTGTCCAATTCGGCAGCCGTCGGGTTTTTCACACCCCGAGTCGCGATTTCTATCCTGGTCCACCCGGCTGTGCCTTGCTCCAACTTGCTTCTCCCACGCTCCTCTAGCCGCGTTACCTCATCGCGTGCAAATGTGCTTTTCCCGCTAGACCTGCGGTCTATGTTCTCCCCAAATTTTTGTATGCGGTCACCCATTCTATTACCACACCCTTCAATTAGATTTCCCAATTGCTCACACTGAGCTTTCATCTCGTCCCCTTGGGCGTCTAATTTGCAATTTATCTTTTTCAATCCATTGAGGAGCTGCACCATGAAG
The DNA here is from genome assembly GCF_964187855.1 of Myxine glutinosa. NCBI lineage: Eukaryota > Metazoa > Chordata > Myxini > Myxiniformes > Myxinidae > Myxine > Myxine glutinosa. The sequence goes on from NC_136270.1 coordinate 85,484,050, forward strand.
GCTTGCATGTCGCCCACACAGGATTGCATATCCATTGGCACTGCGGGCGCGGCTCTCGCCGCGGCCATGTGCGAGGCGCCGCCATTTTGTGCGCCTGCAACCCCCACTACCGCACCTTCTTTCCTTACCTCCTGCATTACTCCCACCTCTTCCCTGGGTTCCCGGGTCGATTCTAACCCTTCTTCTATCTCCCCCACCGGCATCCGATCGCCTTGGGAATCCATGGCACGACTCAATTTGGATGTTAATACTAGATTTTGGCTGCTCATAATTTTGACCAAATTTTTCAAGATGGATTTAAAAATTTGGTTCGGGCTTCAAATCACACTCCCCGACACCAATTGTTGCGGATTCGGAGCGGCACTCCCGTTACCAAGGGGGGGGGGGGTTAGTCCTCTTGTCCTTTAAGCTGGCCGTCTCTGTTCCTGGAAACTATAACGCTCCTTTGCGGGGTTGAGATTGGCCAGGGTGATTGGTCAATGGGTTCCCAAATACCTTTGCCAATCCCTCCGCAAAGCAGGGATATAATTCCCTGCTCGGACCCGGACAAGATGGAGTTTGCCGAGCGGTTAGCACTCTGAAATCCGAGCCGTTAGCAAACACTAACCCGATCCTGAGCGTTGGCCAAATCGTGCCACGTATATTCAATTGAAGGAAACAGACTAAGGCGATCGAATGGAGAAGAAACCAAAGTGAAAGGAAGAACAGATATTTATTAATTATGTACACGAAACCCGAAGAGGAAATGAAAGAAGGGCATATACAAGAAGAAAATAAAAGGACACAGGGCAATCATTAAACACTCTTAATTAACATGCCCAGGACAGAACAAACACACATACACGAAAAGGTGGTGGTGGTGGGAAGGAAGAGAAGGGTCCTGGCAGCTGGTAGGCGTCGAGGTCCGGCTCCGACCTCGCGCTCCGGTCCACGCTCCGGGTTCGAGGCGAAACCCGGCAAACAGCTCCGCGTGTCGTTGAACGCGACCGGACAATTATATCGCGGGAGGAGACTGGGATGCTGCGTACGTAATAGATTGACTCCTTCGCCTTCAACCAGTTGCGCGACTCCAACAGTTCGTGAAAATGGCAAGCAAGGACTCCTTCACCACTCTGATTCTTCGGGTTCCCTCACTCATCTGGCTCTCTCACTCCTCTCTTTGGCTCATCTCTTGAAGTAGTCCCACGCGGCCGCTTATATTGGCCGCTCGCGTATTAAGCCGCCTGCTTTTAGGATACGCCCAGCGGTGAGCTTGCCTCGGCCCTGATTGGTCGCGAGCGCTCACCGGTCCGCCCCTTGATGGTGCGTTGATGGGCCACGCCTTCGTTCCTGGCGCTCCTCCCCCTTCTTCTCCAACTCGGCCGCGTGGCTTATGGCGGCTTGCAGCAAACAACCAAAAGCGAGGAACACCTATTTGGAGAGGCTACGCCGCAAAATGAAGGGGATTTGAAAAGGGGCCTAGGTTATTTGATTAATACAACACAGTCAAACTATTGGGAACAGATCCTTAACTGAAACACATACAGATAAAGGTGATATAATATAACAAATATCATGAAACATTTACATTTTGTAGTCCATTGTATAATTTAAATAAACATAAATGCAAATTTTGCATGTGGAAAAAGTAAGTACACCCCTACATTTATCACTACTTCAAATACCTAAAATTAGAATCAGGTGCACCAGCTCAGATGCAAATGATTAGAACATCGTTAGAGAGGATCTTGGAGGAACCTGTCCGATTTAAACCTCAGACATTTCGTTTGGTTTGCTCTTTGTTATTGAAGTGTGTGGCGTCACCATGCCCAAATCAAAAGAGCTCTCTGAGGCCTTCAGAAAGAAGGTTATAGATGCCTTACGAGTCTGGGAAGGGATTTAAAAAGATCTCCAAACAATTTGAAATCAATCATTCGACTGTCCGGAAGATCATCTACAAGTGGAGAAGATTCCAAGCAACTGCCAACTTGTTCAGGCCAGGCCGCCCCAGAAAATTCAGCCCGAGAGCAGACCGCAAGATGCTGAAAGAAGTCTCTAAGAACCCCAGCATGTCATCACGGGACCTACAGGTAGCTCTTGCCACTGTTGATGTCAAAGTGCACGAGTCTACTGTTACGTGGTCCCCCCGGTGACTACCTGGTCTCGGTGACCCCCGGACCATGAGAGGACCTTCGCCAGCAAGTAGTATTATATATATGAGCTTTCGTAACGCAATCAATAGGAATTCCAATCAAAAGGAAACCCCACACCAAGGATCCGGAATAATCAATGATATATTCCCCGAGCAATCAACCATCAACAATCAACAATCAATATCACAAAGATGTAAACTCATCTACACTAACTCTAAGATGGCCATCTTATACATTCCTCACGTGAGCCCCACTCCTGACTCCCTCCGTGGTCAATGTCTCTCACAATGTCTCTCTTCTCCGCACATGGGCGGTTGAACGAACCCCGGGCGGACGTGCTCCAAACGTGCCGTCTCGTACCGGGGACAGCTGCTGCAGCGCACACCTCCTTGCCAAGCAACGGGGCAAAACCCAGCGCGGCTTCCAACGCGCGCGAGGCCCCAAAGTGCGACCCGTACGCGTCCTTGTAGACGGGGCAAAACCAAGCGCGGTTTGCAACGCGCGCGAGGCCCAACGTGCGATCCGTACGCGTCCTTGTAGACGGGGTAAAACCAAGCGCGGTTTGCAACGCGCGCGAGGCCCAACGTGCGATCCGTACGCGTCCTTGTAGACGGGGCAAACTGTGCCGGACGCTTGGTTCCGTGCCCGAACTCACGGTGACTTGACGTGTCAAAAGGTAGTTACACGTCCAGGTAACTCCTCTCGCCAGACGGGTTTCGGAACGCCGCTTTGTCCACGCAGCGCAAGGTCGCTTCCACCTTTTTCGGAGCGGGGCGAGGAAGACGAAACCTCCTCCTTTTACCTCGTGTCTTTTTCTCTTCCGTTTCCGGTCACTTCCGTTTCCGGCCACTCCCTCCGAAGGGCTCCTGACCCTCCAACCACAACAACTACACAACAACTTAATATACTCCACACGGATAAGCAAAGACCTGAATGGTAATTCCCATACATTCACATAAATATGTAACACTCCCCCCCTTCAAGAAAGAAAGTTTGAACCCAGCGAAAACTTTCTTTGCCGGCCAATTTGGAGAAACAAACCAGATAACTCAACCCCTCCCACATTATCCGTTCCCCCCGGGCACAGTTATCACTTAAAAATAAAGCAACCAAAATTTCCCCACAACCCCTCCAGATTACTCCCTCTGGACTAAGTACCAACAACGACATTGTCCCTGCCAAATCAAACTCCATCTCATGACCCTCTGACTTTGACCGTCAGTTTCTTGGGAATGAAGGTTAAGGGGTTGATCAACGATCCAAAGTTAAGCAACTCGATAGCACTTTTTCCGGGAGGCCAAGCCGAGTATTCACTACATGGATGCCTTTAGGAACGCGGAGTTCACGGTTAGTCCGTGCAGGAAAGTTCTCTACATGGGCGTCTTGAGGAACGTGGAGTTCACGGTTAGTCCGTGCATGAAAGTTCACTACATGGACGCCTTTAGGAACGGCGTTCACGGTTAATTCGTGTAGGAATCTTGGCTCGGCGGCTCCGCCGCCTTCAGTGCTTCCACTTCTCAGAACTTCCCTAATAATTAGGGTGGGACCACTGGTCCCTGTAGTCCCATGAATAGCGGTCTCCTTCTCGGCCACTACTTTGCCAATCCTTCCTTCGGGAGCGGCCGTAACTCAGGGAGCCTCCATAATAATATTGATTGCGGCCACCACCAAAACTACCGCCCAGTTGTCCTCTCCTGTAGACCTCTCGACGCCTACGAAATGCCTTCCCTACTGTTATGGTCCGACCCTCCAAATCCTTGCCATTCCAATTCTTCTCTGCCTCTCTGGCGTCTTTTGTGCTGGCAAACGTGACAAAGCCGAACCCTCTTGACTGTTGCGTTTCCCAGTCTCTTACCAACCGCACTTCCACCAGCGGCCCATATCTGTTGAAGACAGAGGTCAGAACTTCTTCCTCTGTTTTGAAGTTCAGTCCCCCTACAAATAACTTGGCACTTTTGTCGCCCTCCCGAGCTGGTGTGGTGTTATTTTCCCTGCTGGGCTCTTTACCAACCCTCAGGTTACCATAAACTTGACCCCCGGCCAAATCATTCCCGATCACCACAGATACACCCTCTACAGGAAGCGTGGCTTGTAAACCGACGGTGACCGGTCCTGACACCAAATCGGACTCCAACTGGATGACCTGAAGGGGAGCACTAACACCGCCCCCGATCCCCTGTAAACGAACACTATCCCCCGTTGCCGTCTCCTCGGACCATGGCAAAATGCCTTCAAGCATTAAAGATTGATGGGCCCCTGTGTCCCTCAATATCCTAACCGGTCTCCGGTTAGTCGAGGCTCCATCCAGTGACACAAACCCCTCTGAAATAAATGGTTGGTAACCCTTTTGATGGCGATTTCTTACGCTAGCCATCGCATTCGGAGTTGTAATAGTCGGACTCCGCTCTGGGTTGTCCCTTTTCATGAGGTAACAACTGGACATCAAGTGTCCAGGTTTCTTGCAAAACGCGCAAGTAGGCCCGGAGGAAAAACTCGGGGTCTGCCTCGGGCCCCCCGAACTATAAGTTTGTCTTGGGCCCGCATCCCTCTGATTTCGAACCGGTGGGGTATCATAGTTGTCCCCATAATCATCTCGAGGCCGCCGCCATGTATGGTCGTTCTCCGCACCTGCTGTTCCCCACCTCCCCTGCGGAGACCTAGGCGAGGAGTTAGGTTCGTGGACCCCTATTCGGTGGGTTAAGGCATAATCATCTGCCATGGTGGCTGCGTCCCACAACTTTGGTACCTTCTTTTCCTGCAGGTACACTTTGATGTCCTCGTGGACACACTGCTGGAATTCCTCCACCAGGATCAAGTCCCGCAATGTCTCGAAGTCTTTCCCGACTCCTTTTGACTCACACCACCGATCAAACATGTTTTCTTTCACTCTGGCAAACTCCACATGGGTCTCACTCTCCCTCTTCCTGGCATTCCTGAATTTTTGCCTGTAAGCTTCCGGAACCAACTCATAGGCCTTGAGGATGTGCTTCTTCAGTACCTCATAATCTGCACATTGGTCCATTGGTAGCGCCGAATAAATTTCCTGAGCTTTCCCCACCAGCACACTTTGCACGAGTATGGTCCATGCCTCCTCCGGCCAGTTTAATTGTCGAGCCACTTTCTCAAAGTGTGGAAAAAATTTCGCGACTTCTTTTTCACTGAACGGTGGAACCAGCCTCACATGTCTGCCCACATCCCAGGTTTTCTGGTTAGGTGTCGACCCCGTCAGCAAGGGTGGTGCCTCTCCCCATTCTCTCATTAACTCCAGCTCCTTGAATTTGAATTCTTGCTGAAGCTCCATGTCACGTTCCTTTAATTCCCTTTCCGCTTTTCTCTCCTCTGCTTCGAGGTCCCTTGCAGCTCTCCTTTCCTCTGCCTGTTCCTTTTCTCTTCTTTCCTGGAGTTCTCTTTCCACTCTCCTTTCCTCGGTTCTTTCTTGTGCTGTTTTCTCTTCCAACCTTTCCTGGAGTTCTCGTTCCACTCTCCTTTCCTCTGCTTTTTTGTCTTCTAACCTTTCCTGGAGTTCACGTTCCACTCTCCTTTCCTCTGCTTGTGCTTTCCTTTCTTCTTCTTTTAACCTTTCCTGGAGTTCTCGTTCCACTCTCCTTTCCTCCGCTTGTTTCTCTTCCCTCCTCTCTTCTGCTTTCCTTTCTTCTTCTGCTCTTTCCTTTTCTGCTTTCCTTTCTTCTTCTTTAATCCGTTCCTGGCTCCGTAATTGCAACTCCAGTTTCCGGAGCTCAACGTCTTCTGGTTCTTCGGGTAGCCACTCCCAGGCTAACTCGTCCCATGTTCCTAATCCCACCATAGATTGTATCACCGTGGCCTGCAACTCTGCCTTCCTCAAATTAGTTCGGACCTCCAAGTTAAAATGTTTGGCCAATTTCAAGAGGTCCGACTTTAGCAACGCTCGGAACTGTGCCTCACTCGGGGTTACCCCAAAGTTCTGTGCCACAAACGCCATGGTGCCTATCGTTAACACCTGTTAACCTTCACCCAAGACTTTACCCCAATTTCTCAAATTTTTTTTTACCAATTAATAATTAATTAATAAATTTTAATTAATAAAAAAATTATTATTTTATTATTTTATACAATTTTAAATCCCGGACGTAGACCCAATTGCGAAACCGCAAATCGTAATTTGGACGAGCCCCCAATTCTGTTACGTGGTCCCCCCGGTGACTACCTGGTCTCGGTGACCCCCGGACCGTGAGAGGACCTTCGCCAGCAAGTAGTATTATATATATGAGCTTTCGTAACGCAATCAATAGGAATTCCAATCAAAAGGAAACCCCACACCAAGGATCCGGAATAATCAATGATATATTCCCCGAGCAATCAACCATCAACAATCAACAATCAATATCACAAAGATGTAAACTCATCTACACTAACTCTAAGATGGCCATCTTATACATTCCTCACGTGAGCCCCACTCCTGACTCCCTCCGTGGTCAATGTCTCTCACAATGTCTCTCTTCTCCGCACACGGGCGGTTGAACGAACCCCGGGCGGACGTGCTCCAAACGTGCCGTCTCGTACCGGGGACAGCTGCTGCAGCGCACACCTCCTTGCCAAGCAACGGCGCAAAACCCAGCGCGGCTTCCAACGCGCGCGAGGCCCCAAAGTGCGACCCGTACGCGTCCTTGTAGACGGGGCAAAACCAAGCGCGGTTTGCAACGCGCGCGAGGCCCAACGTGCGATCCGTACGCGTCCTTGTAGACGGGGTAAAACCAAGCGCGGTTTGCAACGCGCGCGAGGCCCAACGTGCGATCCGTATGCGTCCTTGTAGACGGGGCAAACTGTGCCGGACGCTTGGTTCCGTGCCCGAACTCACGGTGACTTGACGTGTCAAAAGGTAGTTACACGTCCAGGTAACTCCTCTCGCCAGACGGGTTTCGGAACGCCGCTTTGTCCACGCAGCGCAAGGTCGCTTCCACCTTTTTTCGGAGCGGGGCGAGGAAGACGAAACCTCCTCCTTTTACCTCGTGTCTTTTTCTCTTCCGTTTCCGGTCACTTCCGTTTCCGGCCACTCCCTCCGAAGGGCTCCTGACCCTCCAACCACAACAACTACACAACAACTTAATATACTCCACACGGATAAGCAAAGACCTGAATGGTAATTCCCATACATTCACATAAATATGTAACACTACCATTAGAAAGAGGCTGGACAAATTTGATCCACATGGGAGGTATGCCAGGAGGAAACCTTTGCTGTCCAGAAAGAACATCAGGGCAAAACTAAAGTTTGCCAATGAACACCTAGGCAAAGACCAGCACTTCTGGAACAATGTGCTCTGGACAGATGAGTCAAAGGTAGAGCTATTTGGCCACAGTACCAGAAGACATGTTTGGCGAAAACCAAAGACAGCATTTGACCACAAGACCCTGATACCAACTGTAAAGCATGGTGGTGGAAATATTATGGTTTGGGGCAGCTTTGCTGCATCAGGGCCTGGGCAGCTCACCATCATAGAATCCACTATGAATTCTTCATTGTACCAGAGGGTGCTTGAGGATAATGTGAGGCCATCTGTCGGAAAGTTGAAGCTCACCCGAAGGTGGACCTTGCAACATGACAATGACCCTAAACATACCAGTGAATCCACCAAGGAATGGCTGAAAAGAAAGAAATGGAGGGTTCTGGAATGGCCAAGTCAAAGCCCGGATCTAAATCCCATCGAGATGAAGTGGGGGGATTTGAAACGAGCTGTGCATGCAAGAAACCCCTCAAACATCGCACAGCTGAAAGAATTCTGCATGGAGGAGTGGGCAAAAATTTCTCCCAGTCGATGTCAGAGACTGGTAGACAGTTATAAGAAACACCTACTTGAGGTTGTTTCTGCCAAAGGGGGCAATACCACTTATTAGAGCCAAGGGTGTACTTACTTTTTCCACATGCGAAATTTGCATTTATGTGTATTTAAATTATACAATGGACTACAAAATGTAAATGTTTCATGATATTTGTTAAATTATAAGTATATCACCTTTATCTATCAATATTGTGGAAATGAGGATCAAATAGCTGTATGTTGAAATATGTTGAAAAAGTCAAAACTTTACATGCGTTGTATTTACTTTTTCACGTGTAGGATTTGAAATTAGGTTGTTTACATCATGACCAAGTGATTCAGGTCGGAATAATAACAGCCCAATTAAAACACATTGACCACAAAACAGAGCATGCTGGTGTCAGTCGCAGAACTGAGAAAAGCAAGTGAAGTGAGGATGGCAGGAAGTAATATTTAGGAGAGTATGGGCAGAGTGGAGAGAGAAAAAATAAGATTGTGAGGAAATAGGAGCAAGAGGAGGAAAGGAGCACGTATACGGTGTTAAATTCCACCATATTTGTGGGTGTAATTTAATCATTGGACTCCTGAGAAAAGATAGGACCTGTTGAATAAAACATCATAGTGGGATAATGTTTGACATCAATTGTTTTTGAGAGCTCTTTGTTGTTGAGAGCAACCACAAAAATTTTACACACATACAAACATTAAAGTTTTAGCATTTCATCTACCTTTTCAAGCATGTAATGAATGATGACCAAATTTGATGGATGGTGTGTGGCTAACTGTACATCTAAGAATGCCTCCACAGGGTTCGTCTAGCGCTGTTGGTTACCTGAGTGTAGTCTGATATCATCAATGTTGTTGCCATACTGACTGAAGCTCAAACAATACGGGGTGCATTTTGTGCCCATACTAGTTAATGCACGCAGTATTCGCCGGGAGGGGAGGCGAGAAAAAGTGAAATACCCTTGGCCACACGCCCAGTCCCAAAGGCAAGGCCCTGCATTCCATTGCCACTGAGCAATGCCACAGACATTGCTGGCAGATGAGTAAACAGTTTCAGTGAGAAACTTTACTTTATGTTGTCTCGTAAACGACTCTTCCTCAAATAACTAATTATAATCAAACAAAGTTACTTGTCATAATTTATCATGAGTTTAATAGTGATGAGCTGTCATAGAGGCCCTGTCAACTTCCAGTTTTATCACCACTAGGGCATGCCCGTACTATATATATATCTAAAATTATATCCCCCCCCCCTCTATTTACATGAAATGGTTTGGTCCATGAAATGTTTTGGTCCATTCGCAACGCCAAAGCGAACGGCGAACGCTTTACATGAAATGGTTTGGTCCATGAAATGTTTTGGTCCATTCGCAACGCCAAAGCGAACGGCGAACGGCTTGCGAGTACAGTGACAATCCCCCCCCCCCCCCCCTCTATTTACATGAAATGGTTTTAATTAGTTTTAAAACATAGTTTAACGCCAACATATGGCATGCCCATACCCGTACTATCCGTAATGGCGCACGCTCTCACAGGAGCTCCGGAAGGTCGCATATCGCAGGAAAGCGAAAGAATCGCAAATTAGTTTTAATTAGTTTTAAAACATAGTTTAACGCCAACATAGCGCCAACATAGTTTGCCGACGGGAAATAAATGAATACGCTCTCAAATGTGCCATCCGAGGCAGAGTCTGTTCGCCACGTTCGGCACACGTGATAGCTCGCTGCTCTCTGATTGGTTGAATCGTTTTTTGGACATAGCTCGGTAACTACTTCTGCGATTAATTTAAAACCTTGAAAAGGCACATCCTCGGGTCCCCAGCAATATACCTGGCAAGTTTCAAGTATATCGGACCCGTGGTTGTCGAGAAACAGCGGTCACAGACAAACACACACACACACAGACACACACACACACACACACACACACACACACACAGAGATTAGTGGAATTATAGATAGATGTAAGAACAGCATGCAACTTTGGAGAAGGAGATGACTATAAAAACAAGCATTCTGAGTATTGCGCTGCAATACATGTCCCTTACCGGCAGCCTGCACGTATTGCACTATGTGTGAATTATATAATTACCAATTCATGGTCTGAGGTAACTCGGCTAAAAATTATCCAATTTGCACCAAATAAAGTTTATGAATGGTTGCACAGACCCCTACTTCTCACTAAGAGTGGAAACAGATTGTAAATTGGAGTTAAAACAAGGAATATTAACAGCTTTGACTAACCGCACCCCAAATTATAGTCCGGAAAACTGTTGGGGAAATTACCAAAGTTCAAAGTGCCATAACTTTGTCAAAAATGATCGAAACGTCATGAAGTTCGAACTTGATCTGTAACTTATCATGAGGAAACCATGTACCAAATTTGAAATCATTGGCATTAAGAGTTTAGAAAACAAAAGTCCGGAAAACTGTTCTTTGCATGACGGACGGACGGACAGACGGACAGACGGACAGACTGACAGACTGACAGACTGACAGACTGACAGATGGAGTGCAAACCTATTGTCCCCTCCGGTGTACACCGGTAGGGGACTAATAACATGAAGGTAGATTAAAGTACAGTTGGATGATGATGGATTTTTTTTAGGAGAAAAACAGGTGAATAGATATATAGAGAACTAGAAAGGTACTCATTAGGGCAAATACCTCTGCCAGGCTGAACAGTTTAGTTTTGTACCTGGACCTGGTTTTGATTGGCCGGATCTGGATCTGCACCTGAATCAAAATCAATCGGCTTGGTCTTGTCATCGAACCAACTCATTCACCTAGTTTTGTCATGACTCGTATACACCTTTTTGAGATATTGTGCTCTATGTCGTTTTGGCACCATCACTCAATGGTGATGAATCACTTAGAAATCAGAAAATTCTCGTATTCGGATCACCAAAATCGAATCGATTTGTCCTTGTCACACACCGAACCTGTCCATAAAATTTCATCCGAATCCGTCTACAACCTCTTGAGATATCCTGTTCACAAAAAGACCGACAGGGGTGAAAACATAACCTCCATCCACCTCCGGTGACAGACGTAAAGAAAAGTAAGAAATAAATCTGTAAGTGGGATTTAAAGAATGAAAATTCGTTTGGCTTAACTTCAGGTATTGAGTTTGATGTGTTGTGCAGAAGTTGGGACATGCTGTCCTAGTACTCCGTCAGCATAGCCGAGAGGCAAGCAGCCATGGGAAAACCCCGAATACTTGTTATAGCTCGAATTTCTCCCAAGACCCATGTGCTTAAAGATAGCTCGTGGTCATACTTTCATAACCCAACCTTCCCCAACACAATTTTTTATTCATATACTCTTAACATTGCATGCGAAATACAAAGGTTGGGTTCGGATTTGAAATAGAGAAAGTTCTGAGAACTTTTTGAAATGACTGCTGTGCTACATGAGGCCTTTTGCACACAAGCTGGGTGTTTATACTGATTCGGTTCTGCCCACCGGGCTCTTTTATCCTGCCGAAGGTAGTGTAAAATCTGTAATTCAAATAGTTTTTTAAAACTTAAATTTCAGCATTTAGACGAAAGAGTGGCAATTTTCAAAATGGTTGAACAAAATGGTTTGCTTTCTTCTCAGAAACTACACATGCAATTCTGATGAAACGTGACCACAACCTTCACCACCCATCATGTATCAACGTTTGTTCCTGGCATTTAAAAAAAATCTAGGTTTAAGGTGGTCTATGTGGAGGGGGTTGTCCCCCAAAATAGGTATTTGCTTTTTTTCTCAGAACCAACAGTGCATTCAGAAAGTATTCAGACCCCTTCATTTTTTCACATTTTGCTATGTTGCAGCCTTATGCTGAAATCGTTTAAATTCATTTTTTCCCTCACCAATGTCCACTCAATACCCCATAATGACACAGAGAAAACAGGATTTTAGAAAGTTTTGCAAATTTATTTAAAATAAAAAACTGAAATATCACGTTTTCATAAGTATTCAGACCCTTTGCTATGACACTTGAAATTTAGCTCAGGTGCCTCCCATTTCTCTAGATCGTCTTTGAGATGTTTCTACACCTTGATTGGAGTCCACCTGTGGTAAATTCAATTGATTGGACATGATTTGGAAAGGCACACACCTGCCTAAATAAGGTCTCACAGCTGACGATGTATATCAGAGCAAAAACCAAGCAATGAGGTCGAAGGAACTGCCTGCAGAGCTCAGAGACAGGATTGTGTCGAGACACAGATCTGGGGAAGCGTACAAAAAAAAATCTCTGCTGCATTGAAGGTTCCGAAGAGCACAGTGGCCTCCATAATTCTTAAATGGAAGAAGTTTGGAACAACCAGGACTCTTCCTCGAGCTGGCCGCCCGGCCAAATTGAGCAATCGGGGGAGAAGGGCCTTGGTAAGAGAGGTGACCAAGAACCAGATGGTCACTCTGGATGAGCTCCAGAGATCCTGTGTGGAGATGGGAGAAACTTCCAGAAGGACAACCATCACTGCAACACTCCACCGATCTGGGCTTTATGGCAGAGTGGCCAGACGGAAGCCTCTCCTCAGTGAAAGACACATGAAAGCCCGCTTGGAGTTTGCAAAAAAGCACCTAAAGGACTCTCAGACTGTGAGAAACAAGATTCTGTGGGCTTTCATGTGTCTTTCACTGAGGAGAGGCTTCCGTTGTTCATTGAGTACCATACTTGAAGTGTTATTAAGGTAATTTAACAATAATATGAGAATGTGTCTGACGTGCATTGTCAATGGAATGAAGTTCATAAGAGGCCAGAGACAGTTAAATAAAATCCATATCAGAAATGTTTGTAGCAACTGGGTCAGTGAATCATGTGCCTGTCATCGGTAGACCCATACTGTAAAGTTTCTGATACTCTTTATCACCCTGTTGTTACTGCACATCCACAGCATGACATCCATATGTATATATATATATATATATATATATATATATATATACAAACACAAAATGGCTCGGCTTATTATGTCTCCACTTTTCTTCATTGTTCACTCTCTCTCTCCATCATAAGGTCTAGTTTGGAATGGTTTGCTGATCATCTCATTGTGTCATCAGCACCATTCAAAACACCAATGCATGTCCATTTGCAGGAAGATATTGACATGACAAGTGGCAAGTTACATTCATGCCTGATGAGTGCCAGATAATGTCTATCTAGCAAATGAGATATCAGTTGGATGCACCTGAATGTAAATGGTACCAGCTACCAGTACAACCATGTCAACAACAGGACTTCAAGATCAGGACATATGAGTTGGGCACTCCATGATGAGTCTTGCCTTCTGTCCCTTTGAGATAACACCACCATCTTCTAAGATCAGTGTGACAGAATACTTAATACTGACTTTTATGGGAGCATCTGAGATACACTGAAGAAAAATATCTCCATCAATGGACAGAGCTGCTTGTTTAGTCAGGCCACAACAATCTCAAATCAATGTCCATCATCCCCTTTTTCACCGGCGATCTGTGACTGCAGTGCATCCTGAACACAGAATAGATAATAGAGGCAACTTCTATGTTCTGATTTAAGAAAACCCCCAGCCCCATGACTCGCATCAACAAGAATGATGAATATCATCCAGCTGGATACAAGCCAAAGTATTACCAAAGCAATGCAGTGATTTAAAGAGAAGACGCGCAAACATTCAACGACAGAGACTTAGGATGGGCACTAAATTCTGCTTATAAGCAGAATTAATAAAAAGGAAGAGAAGGAGTGCTGATAGGAGAGAGATGTGCACTGAGCTTGGATCTAGCAGAATGACCCTGGGAAACGAAGTGATTCCGGCTTCACAGGAAGAGCATATTTGGGGGAGTAGAATGCACCAAAAAGCAGTCATGGACCCAGAGTTGAAGGACCTAAAGGTGATGTTGAAGAGCAGGGACAGTTTTGTGAGTAAAACAGGAAATAGTGTCAAGGAGCTGGGAGGCAAACTAATTTAGGGGAAAAGCAAAACTAGGGGAGGTCCAGCTGATCAAGTCCATACGAGGTCCACGTCTTGATTTCTATGGAGCCATTTAATTTAAGTTTGAGATTGCAGCCCTTCAGTTCCAAGTAAGTTTGCAACTGTCAAGTTCAAACTGTTCTTTTAGTTCAACATTCTGAAAACGATGAGATGAAACTTTTTGTTCCCATCCTCCCTCCCTCTCCGTATTTCTCTTCCTCTCTCTCTTTCTCTCTTTCTTTCTCTCTCTCTTTCTCTCTCTCTCTCTTTCTCTCTCTCTTTCTCTCTCTCTCTCTTTCTCTCTCTCTTTCTCTCTCTGTCTAACCCCCCCCCTCTCTCTCTGTCTATCTATCTCTCTCTGTCTATCCCCCTCTCTTTTTCTTTCTCTTTCTTTCTTTCTCTTGTTACGTGCTCCTCCCCGACCCCCTGGTCACGGTGTACCTCTGAGCCCCGAGAGGAGTCACGACAGAAAAATGTGTTATTCTGTATGTCAAAGATCAAGGGAGAAGCCACCCCAATTGTTACTCACAAACAAATATTGTATTAAAATCACACAAGAATAACAGTACAACAATAATAGTATTCAAAAGTACAATCAATATGTCCTATGATGGTACCATCAGTTTTGTAATATTTAACTCACTGTGCTCCAAGTGAGTGAAACACGAACATTCCCCAATGTCTCTTATTCCCGGCTTCGAGACGAAATTGATTCGCTCCCGTGATCGCCAGCACGATGTCCAATCGAGACCAGAATCCCATGCGGATGGCAAGTACAGTAACAGTCACACCGCCGAAGCTGTACAAAGGCGCCCTCAAGGCGACTGGGAAATCCAAAGGCTCCCTACATGTGACTGAGAGATCACACCCTCTGGTATGGACGAGTTAACCTTCAAAAAGCCTCGTCACACACACGCCCCAGATCGACGTCTGAATGCGGTGAATATGGTCGAAAAGACGAAACCGCGAGCGAAGCACAAGTCCTGCGCAAGTCAAAATGGCCGACGACCCGCTCTTGAGGCGTAACAGCCTGGCGATATTTCTCCTCGAAATCCACCGCCAAAACCCTGACCCACAGGTTGATTGGTCACAGCGATGACAACTCTGTCGCAGGGACCCCTTTCCCGGGAACCCGAAAGTTCGCTAGTGACTCTTGCTCACCAACTTTCGCTTCAGAACCCGGAGCAACTCGGCTTTCTTGTCCGACCTCTCTCGCTCCGCCCTCTTTTCCTCCTCCTCTTCCTCTTCATCACCGTCCGGTTCCTGTTTCATTTTAAAACATTCCTTTTACCTTTTGACAATAATAATTGCTATTTCCCTCAAACAACAATAATAATAATAATACATGGAACCAGAAATGTCTCAAGTGGATGAAAGCCACCACAACGGAAGTGACGAATCCGTAACTCTGTAACTGAAACACTCACTCTCACTCTCACTCTCACTCTCTCACTCTCTCTCGCTCTCTCTCTCTCTCTCTCTCTCTCTCTCTCTCTCTCTCTCTCTCTATCTCTCTATCTCTCTATCTCTCTCTTCCTCTCTCTTTTTCTCTCTGTCTTTCTCTCTGTCTTTCTCTCTCTGACTGCCTCTCTCGTGCCTGCATCTCTCTCTCTCTCCCAAGTCAACTTTCTCATCTTGCCCAGAACAGGTCGAGGTTTCAACCATCCTATATTGATCTATTCACTTGTGTAGTTCATATGTAGAAGTACAAGGTTATCGGCTTCGTTGAATTCTTGGTATTACTATATATTGTCTGCACTATATTTGCACGCCGTCCGTCAGTCTGTCCGTCAGTCTGTCCGTCAGTCTGTCAGTCTGTCCGTCAGTCTGTCCATCAGTCCATCAGTCTGTCCGTCAGTCTGTCCGTCAGTCTGTCCATCAGTCTGTCCGTCAGTCCGTCCGTCCGTCCGTCAGTCCGTCAGTCCATCTGTCCATCAGTCCATCAGTCTGTCCGTCAGTCTGTCCGTCAGTCTGTCAGTCCGTCAGTCCATCAGGCTGTCAGTCTGTCAGTCAGTCACACAAAGAACAGTTTTCCGGACTTTTTTTCTGAACGCTTAATGCTAATCATTTCAAACTTGGCACATGGTTTCCTCATGATAAGATACAGATCAAGATCGAACTTTACGACGTTTCGATCATTGTTGACAAAGTTATGGCACTTTGAACTTTGGGAATTCTGATAATTCTGATGATCCTTAACTCAGTGCCATTTTAAGTTTTAATTTCCTTTAAAAACCATTTTCTCTGCAATAATAGGACCGATTGAGATCAAATTTTCACCGTAGGGGGGACTCGGTCTGTAGAATATTTTAATGGTAGCTATGACGTCACAAGTCACGTGGTTCGGCCGCCACATTGTTTTTCGTGAAAACACGAAAACCTCTTTTTCTCTGCAACGGCTGAACAGATCGAGGCAAACTTTGCAGGCAGAATCGCATACCCATGACGAAGAAAAAAGTCAGCGAGCATGACGTCATGCGTCACATGGTTTCAGAGTTATGACGTTTTTAAGCATGAACCTTTAAAACCGAGCTCCTCCCTCGTTTTTGATCCAATCGAGGGGAAACTTCACAGATCTGTTCAGCATGTCAGTCTACTAAAATTCCCTTTTGGAATTTGCGATAGGGCACGTGGTTTGGCAGATATCGTTAAATAAACGAAAAAAAAAAGAAGAAAAAAAGGATATCTCTTGTTTATTCTAGAGTTCTCCTCAAGCCGCACCGCGCGCCCTCAGCCTCATCTCGCGAACGTCAAAAGCGCGACACAGCGCTTTTGGGGAGGGGCGGAACCAAGCCGAGCAACATATATATACACATCGATCATTGATCGTGAACCGGAAAATATAATAAATTACTGATATTTAGCGACTCGAAAGGTTCTTTATCAACAACTTATTTTCTCTGCTTCTGCTGACCTGTCTGCAAGGTGTGTAAATCGAAGTCCCGAGTGCGAATCACAGGTGGGGTCCTGAGGTATTTGGCGATTGGGAACGATTCAGAACCTGTGGGTAAATAACCCTTGGTAATTTCCCCAACAGTTTTCCGGACGACAGACTGCCGGTAGGGGACATGTATTGCAGCGCAATACTCAGAATGCTTGTTTTGTGTAGTGTTTGTATGGATTTTGTTGCAGTATTTACAGACGTACATATTCGTATTCTAATTGAACATACCGTACTTTATAGAGATACTTGTTGGAAAAAGATAACGTGTAATACCGGCTACCACAAGGTGGTATTAGTGGTCTACGTTAGCACATTATGCGTGGACAGGCAGACAAACAGACCCAAATGCAAAACCCTCTTCTGGTGAGGGTAATAATGTTGCACAAATCTCTGAAAATTTTGTTTCAGCCATAACTGACATCACCGACTAATCGTCAGAGGGCTGTTTCTTAAATAGACAAATGATAAATAGACGTTTTCAATAATCACATCATACTCTTCCCTTAACGCCTGTTTCCCACTGAAAAGTTTGAGAGGTTTGAAAGCCGTTGGGAAGTAAACGGTTAAACATCACGACATGGCGTCTAAAAGATGCGTCATGTGGTTTGAGACCATGTCCAAATTCCAAAGGGAGATATCTAAGTTATAGCTTTTACCTTTGGCAAATGTATTGATGTTTTATTGAATACCAGCATGGACTGGCTCGCTGTGCTAGACTCACCACGCATCGCTACTGGGGAGCAAGCTTGTTTTAACTTCGGATCAGATCATGCATGACATCAGACTCGTATGTTAGATCGGGTTATTGAAAGGATCAGACCATGCCTCACCATTCTCAATTCCCTATCATAAAATTTACTTCTGTAAAGGTGTCGAGAGTGGTGGGAGGGGATAATATCGCATGTCACAAAACCCCTTGGGGAGGGGGGATATTGTCATGTAATAACATTAATATTGTCGTGTGACTACCCTTGGTACCCTAGGGTAGCACGGATGACCAAACGAGCTGTTACTCCGAGGCATTCAATCAAAATGTACAGTGGAGAATATGTGTGGGGGAGCAAGAGGGAGGGGGAAACCGGAGCTTACCTTCACAAATCCCCCTGGCAACCCTCAAACCTGTAATAAATAAACTCACACGAAACTGAATTAAAATGTACAAAAATAAACAGGTTTATTTAATAAAAAGCCAGTACAAAGAAAATGTTCGATAAATACAACTAGAATCCTAAACGGGACATCCCCACAAACAGACCCAAAGACAGATGAAGGGGAAGGATAACTGAAAATAAATATGCGTCTGTGTGCACTTAACTCTGATGGTGTCCGAAATCTCGTCAGGATCGTCCAGGCCCCCCACTCGAGCGTGCAGTGCGGACGCGGCTCTGGTGTTCTCGGGAAATGCGCTCGGTTGCTCGGCCTCACTTGTGGGCGTGATGTAGGCCTCCAACGCGAGGCAAACGAGCAAACGTGCAGCCCGCTCTTTCACGCCATGCGCATCCACCCGTCCTCTGCACGAATAACCGCAGTTCCTGGGCCGCAGCTATTCCTCTGCACAACCAGTATTTTGCGGCTCTTCCTCTTCCTCCGCAGCAAGATGTCCCAACACGGCCGCCCACGATGAGCTTCCTTGAGCCAGAGAGCAAAGTGCCACCGTTCGTACGAGGTCCAGGCGAGAATGCGCAAGAGCGACAAATATCGGTCAGAGCGTTCTGAACTCCTCACGCGTAAGAGGACAAATTGTCGGGAACACAGTCTTTTGTTCCTCGGGCTCTGACGTCATCTCAACACAACTCCGTCCCAACCCTATCAGCAAGTGCCACCTCTTGGTAGTCCATCTCTGCTCCTATCAGCAAGTCACATCTTACCCGGGCTTGTCCCAATCAAATCCCCCCAATCATAGCTCTTCGGGGCACGGCTCTCGGCTTTGCCCGTTCTGTGTCTCTTCCCAGTCAGGGTAATCCGTAGCAGTGCTCGATCCCGATTTCCGGTTTGCCTTTTATGATTAATTAGTGTGCTTAATGGGCGATTTTGGCTCGTGTCTAGTGCTTTGTCATAATGAACAAAAGTATAGATTACAGAGATATTGACACACAGGGGATTAATTAACAAAATCCCTAAACTAATGAGAATGACCCCACCCCTCGTGATGGGAACGAAGATAAACCTTACACGACATCCGGGCTAAACAAGTACTTATTACATGGTGGTTCTTCCTCTTCATCGTGACATATGGTGCATGCTAACTTATGCAAATCTACCTGGTTCTAAGTTATCACTACTCCCTACAAACATAACAATATTATAATATTATCATCAGTGTTGTTATTACCTCCGCAACCAAAGGTGGATGGAGGTTATGTTTTTACCCCTGTCTGTTTGTCCGTTTGGCTGTTTGTTTGTTTGTGAACAAAATATCTCAAAGTTGTGGACGGATTTGGACGAAACTTGTTGGACAGGTTGTGTGTGTGACAATGAAGAATCAATTCAATTTTGGTGAAGATTCGGATCGGGATCCAGGTAGTAGAATTTTAAAGTGATTCTTCACCATTGAGTGATATGGCCAACCAGGCGGATGTATGCTCTCTACTGTCTGCTATTCTAGTTACCCTCGCAGCAGGAGAGGGTATTGCATTTGGGTCCGTTTGTGACTTGGCATTCTGTTACATTGCTACATTCAAGTGTAAGGTGTGAACAGAAGGAGCTGCAGATGGAGAAAAAGTTGAGTTGGATCTTGGAGACGGCGTGAAGCTGGAAGGCGTGAAAACATTTTGCTACCTCGGAGACATGCTGAATGGAGAAGGTGGATCAGACTCGCAACGGTTGCTAGAGTGAGATGTGCATGGAAGAAGTTTCGGGAACTGAGTGGCGTGCTGACGAGGAGGGGAGTGTAGTTGAAGCTGAAGGGAAAGGTGTATGCTGCATGTGTGAGAAGTGTTATGATTTGTGGGAGCGAGACATGGGTAAGGAACGTAGAGCAGCAACGAAGGCTGGAAAGGGTGGAAATGCGAATGGTTCGGTGGATGTGCGGAGTATCGTTGAGAGAGAGGAAGACAAATGATGAATTGGGAAAGATGATGGGAAAAGAGCCTGTGATGGATGCCGTGAAGAGGAACAGGTTGAGATGGTTTGGTCATGTGTTGAGGAAGGATGAAAGTGACTGGTTGAGAAGAGTGATGGAAATGAATGTGGAAGGAAGTAGAAGACGGGGAAGACCGAGAAAGACTTGGCTAAATGCCTGTTGTTGTTGTTGTTGTTGTTGTTACTTGGCAATTTTTCTTTTTTTGCAAGTATGTTGATCACTCCGGTTTGTGTATGTGTTTCTGTCCGCTCACTTATACTTGCGCACAGGTCACAATTTCAAACCGAGCTTCACAAAACTTCACCAAACGGTAGAGTTTGTGGTCCGACAAAATCCTTTATATTTTTAAGGTCAAAAGGGCAACATAGGCCAAAGGTCAACCACTTTTTTCAAATTTGTAAAATCCTCAATTTTAATCCGATTGACTTGAAATTTGAATGGGATTTACATATCAGCAAACTGAATTCAACCACCAACTATTTTTGAGATCAACATAGGTCATAACGTCAACATAGGCCAAAGGTCAACCACTTTTTTGAAATTTCTAAAATCCTAAGTTTTCATCCGATTGACTTTAAATCTGAATAGGATTTGCATATCAACTTACTGAAACCAACCACCAACTATTTTTGAGGTCAACATAGGCAAAAAGGTCAACATAGGCCAAATTTCAAAAAAAATTCAATTTTCATCCAATTAACTTAAACTTTGAAGACGATTTGCATATCAGGTTACTGAATTCTACCACAAATTATTTTTGAGGTCAAAAGGATGCTCTACTGAGTGCCATTCTGCTTTGTTCTGTTTTGCCATGTGTCGCTCTATGAGTGATTTTTCATCTGTTTGTTTGTCTGTCTGTTTGTCCACACAGAATAAATATGTTTTTCTCGGCAACCGTTGGTCCAATTGACAGGAAATTTCCACCATAGGTGAAACTCCACCAGTATAATTTTGTAATGATAATTATGACGTCATAGGTCACGTGGTATGGGCCCCATCTTGGAAAAACCGAAAAACTTTGCACCTCTATATCTCCGAAAGCGCTGCATAGAAAAAATTGAGACATGGCTCATTGTAAAGAATTCTCTATGGGGAATAAAATATGGTAATGACGATGTGATTGGTCTTCCATTATGACATCATAATTCGACAAGTCGTCGAGGGGTTTTCGACGGTCCACACGGTCTCCACGTTTTTCAAAGTTAAGTCTGTTTCTGTTCACAATTGTATTTTGTCGAAACTGTATTTATCGTTCGGTGTGTGAACTTATAGTGTCCCCCTTGGAAGTTTCTTGGTGTTTATCTTTCATATATTAATCGCTTGTTTGCCGCGTCGCGAGCAAGGCCTTGCAGCCTCAGGCTTCCCCCGTCGAAGGTTGTTCATTCCTTCGCTGTTTTGCTCGCTTTTTTGATTTCCCCTTCTCCACCAAGCTTCACCAAACATCTACTATTTGTCTAACGTTGTAACCCCCACCCCCCCCCCCCCAAAAAAAAAACAAAAACAAAAAAAAACAACCAAAAAAACTTTTATTTCCCTTTCTCCTCGTGTGCTTTTGCCTCTGCCCACGTGCGCTGTCTCGCCCCGCCCCCATTTTCCCCTTGCCTTCCACCTTTTGCCCTGTTCAAGTGACTCGTGGTCGTCGCGCTAGGCTTCCTCTCCCCATTGGTATTTTTGTGAATATACGATTGTTCTTCACAGTTCTGTTTAAATATGTTTCAACTATCCCCTTCATTGTTTTATTCAGTGGTTTATTACAACACGCTGTTTTTCTTCTTATTTAAAAGGCTCCTTTCAATTTCCTCTTCATCTCATTCCATTTCAAAAAAATATTCAATCTCTTATGATTCCAAATCACTCCATGCTCTAAATTCTCATTCATTCCATCCCTCCTCCATCGTTCTTAAACGAATCGCTAACTTGAAAATCACAACAAACCCAATTTGTTATACTAGGGCATGCCCGTACTATATATATGCCCGTACTATATATCTATCTAAAATTATATCCCCCCCCCCCTCTATTTACATGAAATGGTTTGGTCCATTCGCAACGCCAAAGCGAACGGCGAACGGCTTGCGAGTACAGTGACAATCCCCCCCCCTCTATTTACATGAAATGGTTTCGTCCATTTGCAACGACCACAGAACCCCCCCCTCTATTTACATGGAATGGTTTGGTCCATTCGCAACGCCGGCACACGCGATCGTTCGCTGCTCTCTGATTGGTTGAATCGTTTTTTGGACATAGCTCGGTAAGTAATTGTCCGATTAATATGAAACCTTGAAAAGGCACATCCTCGGGTCCCCAGCAATATACCTGGCAAGTTAAAAGTATATCGGACCCGTGGTTGTCGAGAAACAGCGGTCACAGACAAACAAACGTACAGACAGAGATTACTGGAATTATAGATAGATATGTGCATCTTTCATTAATCATCCACTTTCTAAACTCCCACCTTGCCCCTCCCCTTCAAATCTCCCCCCCAACCATCCCTCCCAAATTCTCCCTCCTCCCACCTCCTTCTCAGCCTCCTCCCCACTTCCTCTCCCTCCTATGTCATACCCCCACCTCCCCCAACCTTCTACTTTCCTCTGCCCCCCCTCAAACAAACTCTCACTGTGCCTCATTCCATCACCATCAAACCTTTCGTCCTCCTCATCCTTCCCTTTCTTGTAACTCCTCTGTAATCTCTGACACACTATCAACTGCTCTTCCTACATCCCCCTCTCACCCTTCATCTGACCCTACCCCTCCCCTCCCCTGTCCTGCACCCGATGCTCCCCATCTCTCCTCACTAACGGTATGGACCTCAAACATCCGGGGCCTTCGCTCAAACCTGATTGATCTCTCCATTCAGGTTGCTTCTGAAAATCCAGACTTGATCTGCTTAACAGAAACTTTCCTCCTTCAAGATGTCTCTGATTCCTTAATATCTCTTCCTGGTTACTCCCTCCTCCGGTACGATAGACCTGATCCTCGTCCTGGTGGTGGGGTGGCTATCTTTATCAAAAACTCTCTTCCTCACTCTCCCTGCACTGCCCTCTCTCCACCCCACCCACAGGAGTACCTCTGGCTACGGCTTCCTCTCCGCTCCCACCTTTTGTTCATATGTGTTCTGTACCGTCCTCCAAACAGTGATGACTCCATTTACATTTCTCTGTCGGACAACATGGACCAACTTCTATCAACTCATCCAAACTCTCTCTTTCTCATATGTGGTGACTTCAACTGTCATCATGCCAGCTGGCTGGGTGTGGGTTCATCTCTCACCAGCCATGGCACCTCAGCAAAGGACTTCTGCGACTCATTGGGACTGACACAATCTGTCAATTTCCCAACCCGGATCTCAGTCAATGGAGTATCTTCTCTTCTGGACTTGGTTATGACTAACTTCCCTGCAAATGTCTGCTGCTCTTCTTCTGCTCCAATCGGTTCTTCTGATCATGTGCTTGTTAAAGTGGACATCTCACTGGCCATTCTCAGAGAGCCTCCTCAGCGCCGACGAGTCTGGCATTTCACTCAGGCCGACTGGCACGGTCTGCAAGCAGCCATCAATCAACTGGACTGGTCTCCCATCTCTAATGCCTCTGACATCAATTCTTCCTGGGAATTCTTCCAAAGCAAACTGCTCTCTCTCATGCACAGATTTATCCCATCTCGTCTTCAGTTGTCTTACCCTTCCTCCCGTCCATGGTACACTGAATCTTGTGGTGAGGCAGTTGCCCTGAAACAACTTGCCTTTGCCTCTTGGAAGGCAAATCCAACTGAAGGCAATCTCAGTTCCTTCCACCAAGCTCGAAACAAGTGTGTTTCTACCCTCAGGAGTGCCAGGAAGCACTATCTCTCCACACTCAAGTTTGAACTCTCAAACCTGTCTCCTTCCTCCAAATCCTGGTGGCGTCTGGTCAAATCCGTTTCTGGTGTTTGTTCCCCCTCCATCCCCTCCCTTACCTCAAATGGCTACACAGTTGACACCGCACGTGACAAAGCCGAATGCCTCAACTCTGTGTTTGCCTCAAAATCTTGTGTCCCAAACCCATCTCTCTCTGTTCCCACCTTTCCCAGTCGAACCCAACTGCTCCTGGACTCTGTGTCCTTCTCTCCTGACAAGGTGGAGAAGTTTTTATCAAACCTCGACTCTGATTCTGCAACTGGCCCAGATGGCATCAGCCCTCGGGTCCTAAAATCCTGCTCTGCCGCTCTATATCACCCTCTCTCTGTTCTTTTCACCCTCTCTTTTGCTCAAGGTCATCTGCCAGCATCTTGGAAATCAGCAAACATTACCGCTTTACACAAAAAAGGTGCAAAAACAGATCCTTGCAACTACAGACCAATCAGCCTGCTCCCAATTATCAGCAAAGTCATGGAATCCATCATTGCTTCAGATATCAAATCCTTCCTCTTCTCCAATGGCTTGATCTCTGATCATCAATTTGGATTCAGACCAGGTCATTCTACTCTGGACATGTTGCTTCTGCTGTCTCAACAATGGATGGAGGTCCTCAATGCCAAACAGGAAATCAGAGCTGTCTCACTTGACATATCACGTGCCTTCGATACAGTCTGGCACCCAGCTCTGCTCACCAAACTCACCTCCTATGGTATTCAGGGAAATCTCCACTCATGGCTTGCGGATTTCCTCTCTGGTCGTAGGCAACGTGTGGCCCTGAATGGATTTCTCTCATCTTCCCTTCCTGTTCTGGCTGGAGTTCCCCAAGGCAGTGTTCTGGGCCCTGTGCTATTTCTGGTCTTCATCAATGACCTCTCCGACTCTCTGGAAAATCCTCTCTATCTCTTTGCTGATGACTCCACTATCTGCCGCTCCATTCCTCATCCCTCAGATCGGCAGTCTGCAGCCTCCTCACTCTCTGCAGACCTGGACAAAATCACAGACTGGTCAAACAAGTGGAACATGTCTTTCAATCCTGACAAATCTCACACTCTTACAATGTCTCTCCGAAAGGACCGACTGGACAACCCTCCCATCTACTTTCTCAACAATCCTCTCCAAGAAGTTCTGTCGCTCAAGCTTTTGGGTCTCACTATCTGCCATGATCTTTCTTGGGAAAACCACATTTCCAAGCTGGCCTCCAAAGCCAGTCGCCGACTGGGCATCCTCCGTCGTGCGAAGTCCTTCCTTGGCACACCTGAGCTCCTCACCACATACAAGGCTTTCATCCGCAGCTCAATGGAATACTGTTCCCCCCTCTGGGCTGGTGCTCCTGCCTCACACCTTGCTCGGCTTCACGCTGTTGAGGCCAAAGCTTTCAGAATCATTGGAATCTCCTGCGATGTAGTCAACTCCGAGGGCCTTTCACTCACTCACCGCAGGCAGGTTGGTGGTCTTTCTGTCTTCTACCGACTCCTCTCTGGCCTTGCTCCCCCAGCTCTCTCTGTGCTCTGTCCCCCAAATATTCCTTCAGGTCGCACAAGATCTGCCTGCAACCCTCTTATGGTTAAACTGCCAAAGTCTAGGCTCTCTGCTCACCTTCACTCTTTCATTCCCCTTTTCTCCCGCCTCTGGAACAAACTCCCCCACTCCATTCAATCCCACTCCTCCCTCCAGGTCTTTAAAACAGCTGTTCACCACCATCTTTTATCTTCCCCCATCGAAAACCTTGATCTTTTCTACCCCCGGTAATTCACCCCAGAGTCCTTGCAGCGTTCATATGTTTTATTCCTCTCCCACTTCCCCCCAAGTCCTCCCGATGTCCCTGCTCTCAAATGTTGTGTTTGTGTCCTTCCCCCTCTCTCCCCATCTTGTCTGCCGCTCCCCTTGTTTTTTTGTGTTTTGTGTGTCGGTTTGTCTTTTTTGTGATTATTGTTAGCTCTTTCACGAGCCTCGATCTTGTATACAAAAAAAAAAAAAAAAAAAAAAAAAAAAAAGTACAAAACTTCATCCGATCAAGATGAAATTTCTTGAGCATCATCTAGGGATAATTGGTGGAGAAAAAAATAATAATAATGACGTGATTGGTCACGTGGTTCGGTCACGTGAAAACACATCCTGGTGAGGGTCTGCAATCTCTGATTGCTCTTTCTTGTTACTTTTGTTATTAGAAGCGGCTTCGGAAAATCCCCATGATAAGATATCTTAACACGGATATACACCTCAACACACACACACACCTCTTAGTGAAGAAATCCCCTTCAGGGAGGGGTGGTGAAGATAAATCGCTACAACCTCCATCATGTGATGATGTCGAGTCTCTGATGATGATGTGATTATGATGATGATGATGATGATGATGATGATGATGATGATGATGATGATGATGATGATGATGATGATGATGTCGAGTCTCCTCAGGCAATGATGGCGTGTTTGCCATCATATTGCCTTTCTATGGCTGGTACACATGGGTAAGTGTGTGGTATAGACGGGGGTCGGTCGCCACTCCTCTCCGTCTCTCTGCAGGCCGTTGGGGAAGTCACACTCTTCCGACAGTGCTGTTGGAGTCGACTGGACTCTCATCCACCAGATGTGCAAAGCCATCTGCCATTTAAACTGCATGGCTGCGGACCGATACTCTGGTAAGGGGGGCTGACAGGTACTACAACTTGTCCACAGGTGACCTGGGATTATGCAAGGCAGGGTATCAGCATCCATCTCCCTAAGGTATCAGAAGACACCCGCATACCCAACCCCATACATACATCATGTGACCCTTAGTCCACCTGTCAAATTTGGTTGTGATGGATAATTAACGACAGAATGTATCACGGCCAAAAACTCAGACAGACAGATACCAAATTGTGTATTTGAGCATTGAGGTTTTGATTATTAGGAAATGGACAGAAAAAAACCTTTTTGTTCACCATGCTAAAGTGGTATTACTTTTTGGCATGTTGCAGACAGAGTAAACTACAATGGCAGACATTCACAAACCATGGGGTTTGGGAGTACAGTATTGGACCAATGCACCTCCATACCAAATTTGAAGAGGATTGGCCTAGAACTAAGGAAAGAAAGAAACATACGAAAAACAACATATCTTCCCTTCCTGTGAGAAGGAAGAAATGTAAATGTAGGTTGTAAGATTAACTTTATAAAACCTTTCTTGCCACAGGAACATAGAATTAAAAGTGACAGTTGTGTAATAATGCAAAGAATATGCATAAACAGTCGCCTTGTGAGCCAGGTGTGCAGGTCATTCAAACGTGTCCCAGCCCGTTATGATGCAACAATGTGCAAGCCTCGAGAATTGTGTCCTTGTTATGCTCATCTGCCTTTCAGGATCACATTGTGCGTCATTTGGGCGAGGTTCTGATGGGATTTTCTTTTAAATAAAGAATGTGAGCAGAGTCGAGAATAAGAACTATAGTTGATTAAGCCAGCACGAGACAAGTTCTATATTGTGTATATATATATATATATATTGTTGCGGTTTTGTAAATAAAGGCAACCCCCCCCCCCCCCCCCATAGTTAGTTACACCACAACATGTAGCCTTGCTTAGTTAGTTATTTCTTATTAAATGTGAAGTATAGTCTCCTACCCAGTGTTAGTATGCGTTGAGGCAGGCAGGATAATGGTAGGCCTCATTGCAGCCGAAAGTGCCTTGTCATGGGCCGAGGACAAGCCTTGCAGGCCCGAGGGAGGAGCTGGAGGGTGTGGCCGGAGAACAGCGAACAGCCAATGGGAGCTGAAGGGAGTGGCCAAAGGTGACCAATAAGGGGCTGTCACGACACGTGACCCCAGGCGGCCCGTGGAACGTTCGAGGGGGGGGGGGGGCTATACGACCGGCCCGAACCCCCCTCTCTCTCTCTCTTTCTCTGGCAGGCTGGCACTCTCTGGCTCGGCACTCTGAACTCTCTCTGCCCCGACTCTCTCTCTGCCCCGACTCTCTCTCTGCCTGGACTCCCTGCATTTCGACGCTCTCTGCCACGCGCGCTCTGCCTCGCTGACCCTGAGATATGCTCCTCGGATTCCTGCTACGTGCACATCCGTGATCAACGCCCCTGCCGCGACCATCTCCGGCTGTGGTGTCCCGGGTTGGAGCGATCCTTGGGGGTATCCGCCCAACGAGCCCGTCCAGGCAAACTGCACAAAGCGGCCACGCTTTGTGCGCATTCCCCTCTTCCTTCTCTTCCCCAAACGAATCTGAAGGCCCTTGTCTGCGAACGTAGGTAAGGCCATTAAGATTCTTCGCTGTGTCCCTTTCCTGTGAATACTGTACCTTGTAAATAAATCCTGTGGTTTGTTTCCAACCTGGCCGTCATCGTCCTTTCAACATTGGCCGAGCATTGCCGAATAAAAACCGCTCGATCGGGTTCAATCGTGTTAACGGCACGAGTTACGCGACACACAACCGCTCGGGCGTTCAATACCAGTGTGACTCGTGCAAGGTTCAGTCCCCATTCTCACAGCTGCGTGTGTTGAAGGTACTCGGGTCGTGACCGTTAACCCTTCCACGCATAGCTACGGGCTCGGCTGCTGGAATTGCTTAGCAATCCGCCCACGAGTGTAGTGTGGGTGGCGGCCTCGTGGACTCGGAGTTCGAGGGGGAGCAGGGCTTAATCCCCCCTTAGTACGTCGACGAACCCGAAATCTGCAACTATATATATATATATATATATATATATATATATATATATATATATATATATATATATATATATATATATATATATATATATATATATATATATATATCCAGTCACGTGAAAAGTAAGTACACCCCATGTAAAGTTTTGACTTTTTCAACATATTTCAACATACAGCTATTTGATCTTCATTTCAACAATATTGATAGATAAAGGTGATATAATATAACAAATATCATGAAACATTTACATTTTGTAGTCCATTGTATAATTTAAATAAACATGAATGCAAATTTCGCATGTGGAAAAAGTAAGTACCCCCTTGGCTCTAATAGGTGGTATTGCCCCCTTTGGCAGAAACAACCTCAAGTAGGCGTTTCTTATAACTGTCTACCAGTCTCTGACATCGACTGGGTGAAATTTTTGCCCACTCCTCCATGCAGATTTCTTTCAGCTGTTCGATGTTTGAGGTGTTTCTTGCATGCACAGCTTGTTTCAAATCCCCCCACAACATCTTGATGGGATTTAGATCCGGGCTTTGACTTGGCCATTCCAGAACCCTCCATTTCTTTCTTTTCAGCCATTCCTTGGTGGATTTACTGGTATGTTTAGGGTCATTGTCATGTTACAAGGTCCACCTTTGGTTGAGCTTCATCTTTAAGACAGATGGCCTCACATTATCCTCAAGCACCCTCTGGTACAATGAAGAATTCATAGTGGATTCCATGATGGTGAGCTGCCCAGGCCCCGATGCAGCAAAGCTGCCCCAAACCATAATATTTCCACCACCATGCTTTCAGTTGGTATCAGGTTCTTGTGGTCAAATGCTGTCTTTGGTTTTGGCCAAGCATGTCTTCTGGTACTGTGGCCAAATAGCTCTACCTTTGACTCATCTGTCCAGAGCACATTGTTCCAGAAGTGCTTGTCTTTGTCAAGGTGTTCATTGGCAAACTTTAGTCTTGCCCTGATGTTCTTTCTGGACAGCAAAGGTTTCCTCCTGGCACACCTCCCATGTAGATCAAATTTTTGCAGCCTCTTTCTAATGGTAGACTCGTGCACTTTGACATCAACAGTGGCAAGAGCTACCTGTAGGTCCCGTGATGACATTCTGGGGTTCTTAGAGACTTCTTTCAGCATCTTGCGGTCTGCTCTCGGGCTGAACTTGCTGGGGCGGCCTGGCCTGAACAACTTGGCAGTTGTTTGGCATCTTCGCCGCTTGTAGATGATCTTCCGGACAGTCGAATGATTGATTTCAAATTGTTTGGAGATCTTTTTAAGTCCATTCCCAGACTTGTAGGCATCTATAACCTTCTTTCTGAAGGCCTCAGAGAGCTCTTTTGATCTAGGCATGGTGTCGCCGCACACTTCAACAACAAAGAGCAAACCAAACTAAATGTCTGAGGTTTAAATAAGACATGTTCCTCCAAGATCCTCTCTAACGATGTTCTAATCATTTGCACCTGAGCTGGTGCACCTGATTTTAATTTTAGGTATTTGAAGTAGTGATAAATATAGGGGTGTACTTACTTTTTCCACATGCGAAATTTGCATTTATATTTATTTAAATTATACAATGGACTACAAAATGTAAATGTTTCATGATATTTGTTATATTATATCACCTTTATCTATCAATATAGATAAACTTATATTATATCACCTCAGCGCCACTGACTCCACGCTAACCACTGACTTCACTGATTTACTCACCTGCTTTAACCTCACTCAACATGTCAACTTTCCTACCCATAACCGTGGTCACATTTTGGACCTTGTCTGCTCTACTGGACTAATTTTGCACCATCTCTCTGGCTCCGACCTCACTCTCTCTGACCACCTAGCCATCACTCTGACCATCAACATCCCCACCCCAGCACCAAGGCATTACCGCACTATCAACTTCCGTAAGCTAAACGCTCTTTCACCTGCCTCATTCTCATCGACCCTCTCTGAAAAAATGTCCACTTCTCCCTTCGTTGACCTCCACACCCCTTCTGACCTCACTGACTACTACAACCACACTCTCTCCTCCTGCCTTGACCAACTTGCGCCTATAAAAACCAAAACAGTTTCTTTCACCCATTCTGCTCCCTGGTTTACCCCTGAACTCCACCTGATGAAAACTCATGCTCGCCAACTTGAAAGACTCCGCAATAAAACAGGTCTCACAGTTCACTCCCAGGCCTACAAGGACCACATACAACACTATAAAGATGCCCTCTCCCGCGCCCGCTCCGCCTACTACTCTCAAATTATCCACTCTGGCTCCGGAAACCCAAAAGCACTCTTCTCTACAATAAACAAACTCCTCAGCCCCCTGAACACCACCACCCAGTCATTCACAATAGACAACTGCATCTCATTCCTTTCATTCTTCCAACGCAAAATTGAAAACATCTACAACAGCTTGACCACCGCCGCACCCGCTCCCCCTCAAACCACCTGCCCCCCCTTATCCTGCCATCCCCTGTCTCAATTCTCCCCAGTCTCCCCTACTGACCTCTCTGAACTCCTCATCGGAATGAAAACTGCCACCTGCACTCTTGACCCCATCCCCTCCAGCTTTGTCAAGGCCTCCCTTCCTGCTCTCTCTCCACTTATCATTGCAACAATAAACTCCTCCCTGTCTACAGGCATCATCCCACCATCCCTCAAAATTGCTGCTGTTACCCCCATTCTGAAAAAACCTGGACTAAACCCTGACACCCTAAATAACTTCAGACCCATCTCCAACCTACCCTTTCTGTCAAAGGTTTTGGAACGCGCTGTAGCCACTCAACTCAAACATCACCTCTCTGCCAATAACCTGTATGAAACATTCCAATCCGGATTCCGCTCCAACCACAGTACTGAAACTGCTCTCCTCAAAATCACCAACGACCTTCTCCTCTCCTCTGACGCTGGCAACCTCAACATTCTCATCCTCCTCGACCTCAGCGCCGCCTTTGACACCATCGATCACACCATCCTCCTCACCCGACTTGAAACCACCTTTAACATTACCGGCACTGCCCTCTCTTGGATTAAATCATACCTCTCTGACAGACGTCAGTTCATCTCCATCAATAACTGCAAATCCCCCACTGCTCCCCTCCCCCAAGGTGTCCCCCAAGGTTCAGTTCTTGGCCCCCTCCTCTTCATCCTTTACCTGTCCCCCCTCGGTCACTTAATCCGCCGTCATGGTCTCCAATTCCACTGCTTCGCCGATGACATCCAGCTTTTCATCTCCACCAAGTCCATCTCCACCGCCACCCACTCTATCCTGACAAACTGCATCACTGAAATAAAATCCTGGCTTCAAATCAACTTCCTCAAACTTAACTGTGATAAATCTGAAATAATCATCATTGGCCCAAAAACGCTCACCAAGTCCACCCATAACTTTGCCCTCAACATCGACGGTTTCCCAGTATCCACCTCCCCTCACATCCGGAATCTTGGCATCATCTTTGACCAAACCCTCTCCTTCGACAAATACACTAAACAGATCACAAAGACAGCCTTCTTTCACCTGAAAAACATCGCCCGTCTCCGTCCATCCCTCTCCTCTGTGGCTGCAGAAACCCTCATCCACGCCTTCATCACTTCCCGTCTGGACTACTGCAATAGCCTCCTTTATGGTTCACCCTCAACAATCACCAATAAACTCCAATACATTCAGAACTCCGCTGCCCGTCTACTCACCCATTCCCGGACCCGTGACCACATCACCCCCATCCTTTACAAGCTTCACTGGCTCCCCATCTCCCAGAGAATCCAGTACAAAATCCTCCTCTTGACCTACAAAGCCCTCCATAACCTGGCCCCATCCTACCTGGCTGACCTCCTCTCCAGACACACTCCCACCCGCAACCTCCGCTCTGCTGGTACCAACCTCCTGACCCCCCCCCCCCATCCGGACCAAATTTAGATCCTGGGGGGACAGGGCCTTCTCCATCGCTGCTCCCACCCTCTGGAACTCGCTACCTCACACCATCAGAGACTCCTCCTCACTCACCACATTCAAAACATCACTCAAGACCCACCTGTTCAACACTGCATTCAACATTTAACCCACAGCATCTAACCCCTGACTATCTCCTCTCCTTCTCCCTCCTTTGTGCTTTGAATATTTCCCTCTTGATATTTCTTTTTTTTGCAATTGTCTTTATGTTTTGCACTCTGTCAAAGCGTCTTTGGGCTTCCTGAAAAGCGCTATATAAAATAAATGCATTATTATTATTATTATTATAATATTGTTGAAATTAAGATCAAATAGGTGTATGTTGAAATATGTTGAAAAAGTCAAAACTTTACATGGGGTGTACTTACTTTTTCACGTGACTGTATATATATATATATATTGTTGTGGTTTTGGAATAAAGGTTAATTCCCCCTCGTAGGTAGATGCACCACAACATGAAGCCTCGCGATAGTTCAGTTATTTATTAGTGAATGTAAGCGTAGTCCTTTCCTGTGTTTAATTTTGCGTTGAGTAGGCCAGTGAGCTTCGGTGTTCTTTTGGCGCTTAAGTGCCACACGGCAGGCCTGAACAAGTCCAGCGAGGCCGAAGGGAGGCGGTAAGGAACGAGCCGCCAATCAGGGCTCGGGGGGAGTGGCTTACCACGGTGGCAGAGGCGGGGTTTGGAACATTCGAGTGAGACTCTGGGGCGGGGCCATATAACCCTGCTCCGAGTCCCCCCACCGGAGAACGGAGAACGCGGAAGGCAGACGAGAACGCGAGTGGAGCTGCAGAACAAGGAATTGAATTGCCTATTGTACACGAACTTTCCCCTTGCCCTGCGCTCTGTGCTGTATTAATCGCGCGCTCGAGAGGATGACCCGCACCAGGCCATAGACGCGCGATTTCCTCCTGCCTGCCTTCTCCTGATACGTGCCGTGACCGCCAGAGGGCTACACCACGAGCGAGCTGTCCCGGAGCGACCGGCAGCAAAGCGCGTTTGGCGCGCGAACATTCTTCCTCCATCTCCCCGTGTGCGTGAGTGGGCGCTTTGTCTGGGAAAATAAGTTAGCATTGATTAATCTTCTGCCCTTTGTCCCCTTTCCTTCATTCGGAATCATTGTATAGTGTAAATAAATTGTGTTCTTCCTCTGATTTGTCCGTTTTCGTCCCTTCCATCCATTGGCTTCGCATGGTACGAATAGAACCGCTCGAATCGGGTTCCATAAAAAGGTAACGGCACAAGTCACGTGATACGCATACCATTCGGGCGTAATCGATTAAGCGTGGCTTGTGCGAGGCTCGGTCCCCGCTTTCGGGGCAGCGTGGGTTAAAGGTACGTGCGACGTTGACCCGATACCCTTTTTCACGTTTGCTCCGGAAGTCGTGATTCGGCCTCGTGGACCCGAAGACACAGGGGGGAAAAAGGAGTTTAATCCCCCCTTTTGTAACGGGAACAGGCTTCGGGAGATCCGCAACAATATATATTCTTATGTTTGTAGGGGGTAGGCAGGGATTACTTTAGTCCAGGTAGATTTGTATAGATTAGTGTGCTCAGACTTTTGTGAAGAAGAAGAACCACCTCGATGTACTATAAGTAGGGATCCGGTAGATCGTGTGTCGTGTAAGTGTACCTTCGTCCCCATTACGAGGAGTGTGGTATGCTAATTATCTCAGTGATTATCGGTAAATTATCCCTTGTATGTCGTTACCTCTGTATTTATTCCTTTGTTCCTTTTGACAATACACCACACATAGGGCGAGAATCTGACATTTAAACACCCTAATAAAAAACCTACCGACACGTACACGTAGGGCTAAAAATAAAATAAATATTATTATTTACAATAATATAAATAAAAATATGTATGTATATATATATATATATATATATATATATATATATATATATATATATATATTAGGGTGGTGCTCAAAATAATTAAAAAAAAATATTTACTGGGACATGGCTTTATGTTGTTCCTTTTGTTCCAAAATGAAAAGACACCAAATATGAAAGCAATCTGATTTTATTTAGGGGTGCCACATCAGCCTTCAAACTAAAGGTGTCTACAAAACTTTTCTATATATGGATCAAAAGCAAAACCAGAAGTTTGTTTTATGAAAATCCACCCTCCACTCACTTTCTTTGTATTCTAGCAAACACAAGTTACAATAGCTGCACAAATAGCACTATATTGCTATGAAAACTCAAATTCAATGATAACAATCCAAATGTTCAGTTCATAAAATGAAGAGACACCATATCACATAATATAAAAAAACCCAAATATAATGAGAAATGTAACTCCTATTTCTGGGCCTGTTTCACCACTGTTGCCTTCTTGGCATCGGGGTACATCTTCCTGTGAGCAGCAACAACTTGGAGCAGAGCTTGCTTTTGCTCTTCATCCTTTGTAAGGAGCTTATTGTAGTCTTGTATCAATGCGACACCCCTTTCTGCCCTGTCGTTCACCACGACTAAGCCACTGGCGGCTTTCTTTGCTTCCTGAAAGCTGGTTTCTTGCTCCCATGAACCAGGATCCTTATCCATCCAATCAGTTGGGGTCCCTAGGATGCTGAAGAAATGCTTGGTGTGTTTTGTTATGAGGCCAGCGATTGACAGGGCGGTTCCTCGTTTGATAGCTGGTCTCTTTGGAGAGGGGTTTTCACCGTCATTTTTCAATGCTTCAATCATATTGATCTTGCTTTCTTTGTCAATTCTGGTGTCAAAGAATGCAAATGCCACTACTACTGGGCTCATGTACCACGTGTGGCGGCCAAGTGCCTTCAAGGCTGCCTGAGCCATCTTCTGATTGATTTGTTCAAACTTTTCCAACTTCTTGAAGAGGTTAATGTCATTCAGGGGAGCCTCAATAGCTTGTGGAGCCCGAAACCAAGCCTGTACATACACAAGGCAGACAAAAATGTTGAAGGCTCGGAGTTCTCTCGCCTCTCGAAGTGTCAAGTGGAACTCTGACCGAAACATGAACACCTGTAGTGAATATAGTGCTTTTGCCATCCATCTGGCTCTGTGCATTGCTCCTGGAGCCATGATCTGGATTCCACGAGGTGGGATTCCTCCCATGTAGATGACAGTCAGTTCTAGGAGTTCACGATAATCATCTCGTGGCTGCTGATCTTTCAAACACACAAGAACGTTTTTGCTTCCATCACAGTGTCTACAGATCCCATTGAAGCCTTCCTCTCTGAGAATTGATCGTGAAGAAACTTCCTGTCCTCGGGGTTGGTGATTATGGCCTCCGAATCTGCATGCCTAAGATCAAACGTCTTCTCCAAGGAGGCCTTGAAGGATGCTTCCTTTTTCTCTTGGGTCGCACCACCCCGCTTTGCACCTTTTTGGAGGCTCCTCCATTCTTCTTATAGCCTCCCCAAACGATGGATGCAGTGCTGCTTCGTCGTTGTAGGTAGGTGAGCTTTTTCCCAGAACTTCACAACCTCTTCAATGGTGAGGGTTGCACTCTCCCGGGCAGTGCGATTCTCCTTCTTCAGGTGATGGAAAAACAGGACAAGAGATTGATGCACAGTCGGGAGCTTGGCACCTTTGATGGCATCTCCAGAAGTGGACCCAATGAGATACACATTATCCTGAGCCCGAGTTTTCAATGAAACACTGGTACTACTAGCACATGCCATATCTGCAAAATAAGCAAGAATGTGGGTAAAATCCTGTTAATTCTTACTCCACAGGGTCACTCTCTACAAAAGAGCCACAGTCAATAAGTTAGGCCTACATATTACACACTAAAAAAGCGCACCCCTGACCCCGGGAACCTGTACAAAACATGCATGAAAATTGCCCAGATAGTGATCATAGGAAGTCTCAAAACTGTATGTATAATATATTGTATATATATAATGTATAATGTGTATTTATGTATATTTATTATTTAATGTATATTTACTATATATTTATTTTTAATATTATATTTAATGTATATATATAATTATGTATTTATTTTGTGTATATACAGCCCAAAAAATGGGAATTCCTATTTTTGCATGGGGGAAAATTCATCACTGATGTGGCACCCCTAAATATTATTGGATTCCATTCAAATTTGGTGTGGTTTCCTTTGACACCAAAAGGAACATAAATAGACCATGTACCGGAGAAAATCTGCATTTTGCTTTTTTGAAGCCCACCCTAATATATATATATATATATATATATATATATATATATATATATATATATATATATAAGTTCAAAACACACCTGGTCACAAGTGTGCCGCACTGACCGGGTCCTCAGTCGAGGTCCTCAGCATCATCCCGTTTCGGCCCTTCAACCTCGATACGGTCAGCTAAGGTGGGCCAGCAGGGGCACGTACACATCCACATGCAGCAACTGCCTCTGGATGCGTACATACCCCCACCCACAGCCAGTGCGAACAACAACAACAACAACAACACCACCTCCACATCCAGAATCCAAAGCACCAAACAAACATGGTGGAACACTCAAACACCCACCTTTATACCCTTCACCACTCACCAACAAAACACACCAGATCATTCACACACACATACACACCCATACACACACATACATACAGAACACCAACCAAACAACCACCTACACTTACATCATACACCACTCAACACACAAAAACACACACTCATGCAAAAGTTAATTCATGCAAAAACACACACCCTCACCCACTCACTCATATACACAAAATAAGAAGTAATAATGGTAACAAAAAAAAACAAAAAAAACACACACACACACACACACACACACAACCAACCTACACCGTTCGACATGTCTCCATAAACTTCCTCCATATCCAAAATGAGCCTTTCAAGGCAACCTGGGCCACCTCGTCACACATCCTCCTTCTTTCCGTCCCACACACTCCCAGCCTAGCAAGAAATGCAGAAAAGGAATTGCCAACATACCCTCGACACCCCACCTCAAATGGCTGACACGAAACGCGCCAACCCTTCTCCCGGCACTCTGCCTCCAGCTCACTGTACTTTCCTCTCTTCCTCTCGTGATAGTATATACTATATATATATAGTATATATATATATAGTATATATATTGTTGCGGATATGAGGATTGCATTTTTTTTGATTGTGTGTATTGTATTGTGGTAAATTGTTGTGTAACATTGTTGATTATGGCCCCTCCTGCCTCCAGAGTTGTGTAAAGGTAAAAAAGGGCGTCCCGGTAGTTAATTCCATGAAACACCACATTGAAGGACACGATAAAACCCTTGTTCAGTAGTTTATATCCTTATTATGTGTTTTAGAGTAAGGCCTTGTCTTCCATTAGAATAACACTCCATTGCACCAAACCAAAGAGATAGATTCCCTTCATTCCCATTCCCAAAAAACCTCCATTTCCCCCTTTCGTCATTGCCAAGCCTCGATTGCCGAATACATCCCCTCCAATTGCCGCCATTGACCACGAGGCAGGGTTGGGGAAGAAAGGCGGGTCCCCACCTCGTCAGAGAGGGGAGGAGTGAGTCAGCCCCACTCAACCAACCACGAACAAGGGGTTGGACTTGGAGAGGGTGTGGCGAGAAACATCAAGGAGGTTCGCGAAGGTTGAGGGGCGGGGCCTATATAACCCGCCGCGGGACGTTCCCCAAGGAGAGTGGCAAAAAGGTCCAAGGCTGAGCTGAGCTGCGTGGTGAGGTGCAAAGCAAAGAGCTGGGTCGTCAGCAGATGAGCTTTTACGAGATGAGCTTTTACGAGATGAGCTTTTATGAGAAGAGACATGAGATGGGCTGAGAAAGGAGAGGAGCTTTTACGAGAGATGAGCTGAGAAGAGAGATGAGCTATGACAAGAGCTGAGTTGTGAGGTCCAAAAGCAGAAGATCATCCAGGGAAGCCTGCTATTCGTCACCTTGCTCGCCAGCAGCAGCGTCTACAGCAGCAACAAGACTCGACAGCCGTTTGGGGCCTGGACGGCAGTTTGGAGCAGGGCCGCGAAGAAACGGCGGCTGCGTCAACGCGCGGATCGTGCTGCCGGACCCATTGGACTTTCCTCTCCTTCCAGCCATTCCTGCCTGCAAGTTCCCCATTTGCGTACGTGAGTTTGTTTTGTTTGTTCTGTCCTGGGTAGGTAATTAAGTCTGTATAAGCTGGTAATTTTCACTGTGTTACCTGTTTTTTTCATGTCTGCTGTAAATACCCGTGACTGCTCTTTTTGCTTATGTGTGTGTAAATAATAATAAACCCCATTACTCTTCTGTACGTCTTCTTCTTCTTCCTCTTTGCATTCGTCGTCTTAGTCTTTTCCATATTGAGTAGCTGTGGCGCGATACGGCCAACGTCTGGGTGAATCGGGTGAATCGGGGAAAAACTGTTAGGTCGCGGTGCCTTCGCTCGGCAAACAACATCCTTAACCGCGGACAGTAACAATATATACTATATATATATATATTCGCACGACTCCCCCTCGGTTAAGACCGGGGAAATCGCAAATGGCAATCGAGCTTAATGAGGCGACAATCAATGGCGAATTTGCTATACACGCGTGGGAGGAAGAGGGAAAGAAAGAAGAAGCAGCGAGATTTACCTGACGGCCCGCGCGCGCCAGCGTCTTCACCCTGTGGAAAGTAACTCACGAACGAAAACGGAATTATGTACAAAAGATATATTTATTAAATGGAACCCGATAACAAAGGATGCGACGGTAAAAACGAAACCCCCTAGTGAGCGCTCTTACACACAGACTTCAAACATGTACAGATGGGGAGGATATGAAAATAAACGTTTCATTGTGTTCTGTGGTGCGTCTTATCTGTCTGGATGTCGGGTCCGTTCAGGCCCCAAGCGTGCAGTCCGGGCACGGCTCCGATCCTCGGGAACTGCTCAGCCGTCGGCGCAACCAGGCCTCGATGACACCTCTCTCTCGTGCGCTGCCGTGCCAACGTCCGCTGATGCGCGGCAAGCCTCGCGTCCCCGCGCGATGAATAACCAGGGAGGATGATCGTCGGCGCTCAAAAGGTAAAGGTCCACACGGGAACGAAAAGGCAAGAAGGGAAGAGAAAGGCGGAGGCGAAGATAGGCAGATGCAAAGGGGCGAAGAGAGACGAAGGAAGAGAGAAAATGTCCGTCTCCGCTCACTTTTATCAGACGTCGTCTGACGTCAGCTCTCTCTCTCTTTCCAATCAGTGCGTCGCTCCTTCATGGTCGTTCATGCCCTTTTCATGTCACCGGCGCCTCTCCTCCAATGAGCGCTTCACTTGTTGGTAGTGTTTCGCACCCTCCACACTGATTGGCCAAGCGTCTCGCGCCTTTGCGTTGGTGTCATCGGTCGGTGGCCAACCAATGTGGCACGTCCTTCACCTCCCTTCCTCTCCAATAGGTGCTCGGGTTGTTGCTCGCCCCTTCCCCGTCAATCACGAGTTATCCTGGGCGTGGCTCTCGGCCTGTCTGTTCAATGTTTGCTGCCCTGCCGGTGTTGTCAGCCCAAGTGCGTGGTCGCTTGCTGTTTGTTCTTCCAGTCAGTCATTGTGAGGGGGGATTTAATTAATGTGGTGCGCTATTGGGCCTAAGTAATGCATATGAGTGCGTTGCCATAAGGGACGCCAGAATGATCACAGAGGGGATGACACACCAGGGAATTAGCATAAACCCTAGAACTACTTAACATGCCCCGCCCCCTCATGGCGGGGACACAGATACGCAGCTTACTCCGACAAACCGGGCTAGACAGGTCCCTGACTTACATAAAATTACATGTGGGGTTCCCTATCACGACAACCGGAGCACGATACCTACACAGATCTACCTAACTCTATATATGTCACTACCCCACCGGCATAACACAGCCCCCCCCCCCCCCCCCCCCATGGAACCGTAGCCCCTGCTAGGTTCCCTGCAGGCGCTACCATTCCAGTTTTAGCACTTACTGTCTCACACTTAATTAACCTATGAAATAAATCAGGAGGGCTGTGGGAAGTGAGCCGAAGCTACCTGCCTATTCTCCATAACATGCTGACCCCCTTAACCAATCATGCATTTCAAGTATTTACAATCATTTATAACGGGTGGTTCCTGCGGAGGGAGGAAACAAATAACAACACGCAAAACCTAATTCATCCACAAACCTTAACCAAACTTGCAAAAACTCAAAAACTCTATAAACAATTTGTACAACCCCTTCCTGCAGACCGCGTACCCCCGGGGGATTGCACAAGACTCAACGTTACTTGCGGGGCCATCCCAATGCACCCCAAATTTCAGCGGGCCCTGTCCTGGTGTTACAGGTGAGTGACATGGCTCGGTGGATTTCGCCCACATTCATTCAACACAAACCCATAACCACTCATACACATTCCACAAGTCATCACAACACTTAAATCAATACACGTACTTGTTTCACCCCCCCTGCAGGACCATGGCACAGATGTCATATCACATGTGTGTTTCGCTCAACTAGGCAGCGGGGAGGTACCGCACAAGAAAAATGTTGGGGGCGCTTCAGGCTGTGGAGCCCACAGTCCAAAACAAGTCACTTGACTAAAATTCATTGCTCCCCCCCCCCCCCCCCTTTACCTCTTGGCCCCATGACAGTCAAACAGCCCTTTCCGCCGTTACTCCGCCAGTGGGATCTGCACTCTCCAGGCTCCGTTGCCTCCTGCTTCCTCGCAGCTATACAGGTCGCCGGGATTCTTCCACCCCAAGGCGCCCAACAGACCCCACCACTGACGGGCTCCAATTTCCAGTCACCACTGGTTGTCAGGGGTAATTGCCACAGAGAGGGGTCGCAGTCATCGCTCCTCCAGAGCTTGAAACTCCAGGCTCCGTTGAAAATGGATTTTGATGTCAAAGGCCATCTTGATATCAAAATTAAAAAATTGCCATATTTCATCCGATCGGCATGAAAATTAAACAGCATTTGCATAGCGCCCCATTGAATTGGGAAAACAATTATTTTTAAGGTCAAAACGTCAAAGGTCAACCAAAGGTCAAACTTCAAATATCATCAATTTTCATCTGAAAAATCATCAATTTTCATCCGATTGACCCGTGCTTTGATTAAGATCGTCAATTTTAATCTTAATGAAATGGACAATTAGATGTATTCATGGCAACTTTATTTTGGGGGAGGGGTGGATTTTTCAAGTATCGTGCTCTGCACAACGTCTACTTGTTACTTTGTTTGACTGTCAGGCAGACAAACAGAGTAAAAAATATTATCTCTCTCCTCACTGCACATGTGCTACTGGGATGAATTCAGAGCCAATATATTGTAAAACTGCCAATATATGGTCAGGTGGCCCAACTTGTATAACATATCAAATGCTGGTGATGTCCCTGTGCCTTCCCCACTGTTCTACCTCTTCCCTTTTTTAAAATAAAGTCAATTGTATATACTGATCGAATGCACTAACGTGTTGTCGAGACTGTGCAGGTACGATGGCCCAAATAGGCTCCTCTTACGTCAAAGTTCCTTGTATCAACCATATTTTGTAGCAATATTTTTAAGGGACATATTTTGGAATTCAAGGTTTCACTTTCTGTAATTTATTACTTTATGTAATCTTTATGTAAATATTCTCCAGTTGATATCGAGGCCTCATCATTTACCCTCCCTGACTTGGAATATATTTTCTGACACGCCTGACATTTTCTGACATTTCTGACATTTCTGACATCTGACATTTCTGACATTTCTGACATTTCTGACATTTTCTGACACGAAATGATTTCTGTTTCTGAACAAAATTTACCATTTCCTTTCCAACCTTTTCAACATTGCATGAGTCAAATAATATAATTTAAAGAATTCTAAGTGCATTCCGCAATGGTAATGTCTGTCATCGTTTGAAAAAAAAAAGAGGTCAAACATGAAGTGCGAAAAACCAAAAACATTAAAAGTTTAAAGTGAATTGATAGATTTTAATCTTTCATTTGCACACATGCAGACAACATTATTTAGTGAATCAAGTTTACATCAGGTTTAAGGATCTTCTCTCCCACTGTGCAAAACGATTGTGTCGCTGCCATCGAAATTATGTAAAAAATTGAAGGAAATTATGTAAAATTATCGTCTCGACCTCAATTCTTACATTTCGCTGTTTTTTTTTTTTTAAAGGAAAGTAAATTTTGATGATGACACTCCTTTGAGGACATGTGACCTTTTCTCTGAACAAGACTCCTTATTTATTTTTCTCTACTTGTGCTTTGCGGAGCATTGCCACGTCATGTCCACCATGAGACACTGAATATTCTGGGCTCAACAGTCAGGTAGCCAGCCTATGGAGGCCTACTAAACAGTGCTTCCAAGCATAAAATAATACATAATAAAAAGTTTTGTCCTTTTTACATGAAGAAGTAAACATTTTGCAAACGCATCAACTTGTTCTTTCAAATACAAGAAAAGTATGCCTGAAATCAATGTACAACCGGGGAAGGGAAGAGTTGAACACTTGATAACAATGCATCTGCGGTAACTGATAAAATGGTGGTGACAAGGAGAACACCTCTGGTGGAAACCTGCACGACTGTTAGACAGTAAGAAGTAGGCCAGCTTAAGAGCTGCTGGAATTAGTTCATTACAAACAAATGTTTTTTGAAATATTTATATGTTGCTCTGCCTTGAACTAAGCAAAAAGTCGTTTCACGGTGTGCAGGTACAAAATTTTGAAGGTTGATCTGATGAAAGCACTTTCTCAAACTGTTTAGGCAACAGTTAATTTATTGGGCTGTGGGCTAAAGAGAAGGTTTAACGGAGCAAGTGAAAGTTTATATACAGAGGTAAACAATCCCAGAAAGGGAG
The DNA here is from genome assembly GCF_964187855.1 of Myxine glutinosa. Classification (NCBI taxonomy): domain Eukaryota; kingdom Metazoa; phylum Chordata; class Myxini; order Myxiniformes; family Myxinidae; genus Myxine; species Myxine glutinosa. The sequence goes on from NC_136270.1 coordinate 85,527,210, forward strand.
CAATCGGACAGTCAAGACAAGATTGCAGGGCATTAGTAATTCCAGCATTTCAGTTCGAGCAGTGTGTGATCGGGAGATGAACCGAGCCTGAAACTGGAGGTCCAACATGTCCCAAGTACTACTCAAGTGCTTTCAATGCAATTGCCTTGGTCATTCAAGCAAATTTAGATGGATAAATGCCAGAATCTGCCATAATTGGGAGAGGAACTGACCAAAATAAAAAGGCGTAAGGCCTAGTCCAGTGACAAAGTCGTGAAGAGATGTCCTGTCACATTTTTGACTTTTCCCTTGTGTATGACGTGTGCCCAATGTTTATTCCTGACGATGCTTTACTTTGGTTGTTCCGCCTTTGCCAAAGAGGTGAGGAAGGTCTATGTAGATGACGTTTACGGTCGCTGTACAAACCAGAGGAATTGTAGGGATCTAAAAGACTTGCTTTCACTCCTCGTGGTGGTCTTGTCTGCGCAACAGAAGACATTACCCCAGCTCCAGCATTGGAATGGTATTCTCTGCGACAGTGGCGGTTTGGACTGGAGGAGCGAAAGGCTGGGTGGTAATCAACAGAATGACGACGGGGGCCGCCAGAATTATTTGAGGCGTTCTCATAATCCAGATGAGTCATCCTGTCCCGGAAGAGCGCAGCTGCAGGGGTTTTGTTTGGCCGAAACTGTTGCTGTGGTTTCCAGTATCGCGAGAGCTGTAGGTTCAAAGGACAAGACAAGAAAAAAGGATTAGGGGTGTAAAGCCATGCCACAAGAATTCACTTGTTTGAGCGTACGCGTATTTCCTATTGTTTTGCCAATGACAGGAGCATGAGGTATTGCTCAGGTACTTTTCTTTTGTTTGTTCTATTTGTTATTCTTTACACGCCTTGTATTGTTTTGTCAATAACAAAAGGCATCTTTTATTTATATAACGATGCCCTCTAGCCAACACTGAGGCAAGGTCTCGGTTTACGTAAACAAAAATTTAACTAGGCAAACGTTTCATCTCAAGGGGAGAAACCTTACACACAACTGATGTTATCATAAGAGGGTGGGGCAATAACTCCCTGGAGGGAAGGGTGGGGCAATATTGCGTGACCCGCCTCCTCCCTCGATGTGCTTTATAATTTCCTGGGCCATGATTGCAGTGCTCGGTACACTGAACAAATGGACAAAGAGGGTGGTGGTCCTTGACCCAGGTTACTCCATCAATGTGGGGGGTTTGTGTGAAAGCACACTTTTGATGGTATCTTTGGCAGGTTATCTGCACTATCTAGTTATGATTGCGATGATAATATGAAAATGTCAACCATCAAGCTTGAGATATAAAAGGTAAATTCTGAGATTGTTCAAGTTATATTCAGTAGACGATGGGAAATTGATGAACTTCAGGAAGCTTTGGGAAGCTTCTCACGTACATAAGCTTTAAGGCCAAGTCGGCGGGAGTACGTAGCTCATCTCAATTTGTCATGCTTTTACAACCTTAAATTCGGCTATTATTTTGTCTACGAGATTTGTCGAGAAAACTATAACATTTGTCTTCCTAACCTGTCATTCCTGTTGACAGATGAGCAAGATCTGGAGATTGCAGAACATCACGTCATAGTGAGCACCTTCTTTCGACGCATTCTGTCTTAGTGACAATTATGAGATGTTTCTTGACTTATCTCTCTACAAAGCTGGCTGATGGCAGGGGTTTGGAATTCGACCGAGGTATTAGACCAAAGGCAATTTTCACGTGAACATTACAGAGATCACCGGGTGGGACATTCCCCGAAGTACTGCGTCGCTTCGAGAATAAATTCCAGACTGGCTGAGTATTCCCTGCAATTGTCTCCCTGTCCATTAAAGCTCAACGTTCGCCTTTATTTCCTCCTTTGTTAACCACTTTGTGCCAGGTGTTTCTCAGGCGTCCAATTTACCGAATACACCTGCATTATTGGACATCTTTTTCACAATGCATTTACTTCGTCGTTGTTTCGACATGGGATATAAACTTGGATTTGACAACCACGTGGGAAGAGTTTAACCACATTGCAATAGCAAGCTCAATGTTTCGAATTTCGACACAGTGTTAATGAACCGAGGATGTTGGCTTTATCTGCACATACGGATAGGCATAAGGTTTGTTCTTCGTGCTTGTTGTATGTGTCCATTATGACGTCCTCAAAACAATAAGTTTCCAGTTTTGAATAGTTTTCAATTTTGTTTGACTGTTAGGCAGACAGAGTAAAAATATTATCTCAATCCTCACTGCACTTGTTCTATCGGGACGAATTCAGAGCCAATATATGGGAAAAGTTTGGTAAAATTGTCATCTTTATTGAAGTTTAAACAAGAATTCTGAAAGTTAGGTTATCACAAAAAAATAAAAGTAATTGTTATTAATTTCAACTATACATTTTTTTTCCTGAAACTGCAAAGGAAACTCCCTGAGTGAGTCATCATTCCCAACATCATGTTATATTTCACCACTGCAAAAGCAACCATGCAATGTTTCCTTAAACATCGTTCCCACAATGATACGCAGGTGATGACAACAGCTCGTAGCAAGTGATTGTCAGGGGATCTGACCGAACAAAGCACGTTCTCCAACGGCCTAAACCAAAAGCTCCGACTAAGCCCATTTACCTGAAATGCTTCGCGCTGCAGGCCAAGTGACTTCATCTCACAAACAAGTCATAACATATCCAGTCACCTGCCTTACAAGAAAAACTTTTATATCTGTTTATTCACTGCTTGGCACCACTTACTCAAAACCTCCAAATAATATTTTTAAAGCGTTAAAAGAACGTGCTCTTATTTACCCTCCCAGTAAAATATATTGCTTGTATATTAGCATGGGCACAGAATAAACAAATATTTCACCCAAATATCAAAAAAAAACTTCACTGATTGCTAAGAGTCATGTGCAAGACCAACATGGTTTTTAAATTCTGAGGATCAAACTGATAAAGTGCGAATGATTATTTAATTACACAAAGGCTGCAATAGCTATTGGCTCTTCTTTTTTTCAATAGAAAGAGCATTTGTTGTGCAGAATTAACCCAAGTCAGACAGTCACAGTTTCAGTCTCTCTATCTATACATCTCTGATTAATATTCTTACGATTCGCCCCTGTTGGACTTAGTTCGAAATGGGGGTTTCATTGATTGGGTCTCGTCTGTCCATCCGTCCGTGCGTCCACAACCATATCTCGGACATGTATGGACTGATTTTGTTCATATTGGGCACAAATATAATACATGATGTATACATATGCACATCATTTTGTTTCGCGATGCGATAAAATATGGCCGACTAGTGGCCATTTTAGTTGTAAAAAAATAAACCTCGGTATTTAACAAGTCCTCAACCATTTCTCAGACATGGATTTACCGATCTTGTTCAAAGTTGGCACACAGATAATGAACGATGGCTTACATATGCATGTCATATTTTATCGAGATCAGATCCAAGATGGCCGCATGGTAGCCATTTTGTTACTTAAACATTTCCTCAAATATTTATTGAACATGCATGGTCAAATTTTGTTCAAACCTGGCACAAGTACAGTACATGATGCCATACACGTGCAATTCACGTAATTTTGCAATCTGATCAAAGATGGCTGACTGGTGGCCATTTTAGTTGTAAAAAACCTGATATTGAACACCTCGTCAACCATTTCTTTGACGTGCATTTATCGATCTTATTGAAATTTGGCACACAGATAATGAATTATGGCTTACATATCTACGTCATTTTTTTCGACATCAGATCCAAGATAGCCAACTGGTGGCAATTTTGTTACTTAAACGTGTCCCCAACCATTTCTCGACATGCATGGACTGATTTTGTTAAAACTTGGCACAATCACAATACCTCACATGAGAGTATATACGTAAGCAAAAAAATTTGTTTTGTAATCTCACCAAATATGACCGACTTGTGGCCTTTAACTCTACAGCAAAATTGCGGTACAGCAAAATTACTAAAATCATGGGGACTATGACATTGCATGTCTTTTTCTTCTTGTTCCTTCATGACCATGAATATGAATTTGTATTCAGCTAACTGATATCACAAGTAAACACAACAATATAATTATTATACATTGTAGTTGACCCTTAAACCAATCCTAATAAACAGGTACATATATAATATAATAGCAGGTACATGAATTAATTCAAAGAAGGAAGTGATATCATGAGGCATTACACGTGTATGGCATCCATTTGGACCTGACCTCCTTATCGGTCTTAGGTTCGTAGCTGCCGGATGCTGAATGGAAACTCAATTCGTCCGTTCCTGTAGAGTTGGGCCGAGGGTTCGTTGCTTCTGAATTGTGTGTAATGGCACGAACACTTGCCATTGGTGAGTCGTCTCCAGAAAGACAATCTTCCTCCAAAGCCGCAACTGCTCCCATTGGGAGAGTTGACATCTTCACCTCACCATCACTACTTCGGTGTCCCAGACCAGCCGTTTCAGGCTCCAACTCACCAATGGCTTCTGTGTGGTTGCAGTTGATTGCCGAGGTTGCTCCACCATTCTCAAACTCACGCTCATTAATGCATTCTCCATCAGCTGGTAAAACAGTTGCAGCAGCTGTTGCCTCATCTCCTATTTCCTTGTTTCTTTCTTCCGGTTCATGTGATGCTGGACCATTGACCATAGTAATATTCTCTTTCTTCTTTAGGCTACAGGGTTGTTGTGCACTTTCTATGCTATGATGTCGGCTTTGTCTGAAGGTATGACCTTCAGAAGAACCAGAGATAAGCCTGGTTCTGGGATTTTGTTTGGAAGCTGATGATTCTTGGCGTTTTGGGCTGCGGCTTTCTACGCTATCCAATCGGCTTTGTCGGGAGGTATGGCCTTCTGAAGGACCAGAAATAAACCCGGTTCTGGGATTTCGTTTGGAAGTTGGTGACTCTTGGCGCTTTGGACTGCAACTTTGAGGTTTAGAGCCATTAGATTCCCTTGAAGTGTGCCTGCGGTGGGAACTTGAGTCTTTTTCTTGTCGCCCTTTTGCTGAGTGTATTGGTTGCCCCATGACCTCTGTACTCTTTGCCAACTTTTTTATGCTCATACCATCACCCTCAAATAATACTTGGCCTTCTTTTGAGATGCTGGTCTTTGACTGCCAAGTTCTCTCTTTATTGCCATGTTCACCACATCTTCCCCTACTTTCAGGAGGCTGTTGCAATTGGAAATTCTGTTGCGTCATTGTAGTTTTATTGGCATCTTTAATTGGTGATACATTTTGCAACTTGCCTCGACTGGAATGTTGTTCATGCTTGGCTTCGGCTGGATGGGGTTCCTTGGAATCTCGTTCATCCCTGCCCGTAGCTGGTTGGACTTTTACACCAAGGGGTTTCGGCAATGAGACCTTAGGTGTCACAGTGTTATAAGGCTCAAGACATTCTGGAATTATGATCATTTCAAAGATATTATCTGTATCCTTATGTGGTGCTGCTGCCTTGCATACCCACAAGTCTATCGCAGCAAAGTCTCTGGTGGTTGGACTGGGAGTCGTGTGGCCGGGTGATTTTGGTGTTTTAACCAAAGGGGCTGGAATAATGGCAGTATTTTCCTTCTGAACAGCCATTTTTGCTGCTGCTTTGACATTGTTGTTGTTGGAGACAAGAGCATACTTTGGGTTGAGGAGTCGACGAGAAACCTCTGTTGATACAGGAGCCTTGGAAGATGGTTCCTCTGGCTTGTTCGGCTGTGGATCTGGTGGTAAGCCCAAACTCTCAAGGCTAACAGGCTTGCTGAGGTCATAAAGGGTACGGAATTCTTGATCAAAGGTATCTACGACCTGCCCTGTTAGCACCGTGATGATGTTTCGATCAAGTCTGGAGGACGTCCAAGTGAAGCTGCCGAGAGTAAAACAGCGAGAAAGAACACATCAATTAATTAATAGTTCATAAACAAGATTTCTTTACAGTAAACATCGACAAATGATGGAACTTGCTAAAGCAGGTTATGATTTTCAGAATTTTTTGAAACTCTGAATGTGTTTTCATGTTTACATAATTACATGCTGCTATCAAACAATTAAAAATTGTATGGCCGAATATTTCCTCATCACAAGGTAGAAATGGCGATTCATCGTCATGGCTACATCAAGACACGTCACACCCCCTTCCTCTCCCCCATTTAGATGAAAATGGCCTAATGTGATTTTCTGTCGGAGGAGGGGGCGCGGATACTAAAATTAATGACAAATCATAGGTTGATGTCAGAGAGGACTTTGATGGAGCAGATACGTTGTATGATGCACTCGTATTTTATAAACAAGGCCTTTGCTCTACTCTAGCTCTACTTGACTATGTATACAAAAAAAGCATTACGTATCATTTTCATGGTGGTGTGCGATTTATGAGCATGTTGGATTGTGGAACATTGTTCGAAGCTTCCTGCATCACTACCCAAAGTAGTGCGTAAGGGTTTTCTGCAGAGGTATTTTTGCGACAAGTTGTGGTCACTTTGTTTCCCGAATAAAGGGGACATGTGTGGTATTGGTAATTGGAGACCAGCCATGTTAGTGAATGAAGATTACAACACATTGACAAAGATCGTTACCACAGAAGATTAGATCTTTTATTTGTTCAAGTTTGTTGTTCAAACTTGTGGACATGATGGGAAGTAGGCAGCTGTTGTGGTTTGCTGTGAGACATTTCAGCCAATTGTCACCATCAAAGAAAGGAGGAGCTGGTGACGATGTTGAGTATAGATAAGATTTCTAGTAAATTGAGCCAACAATATTTTTGGAGTGAATTAAGAGCGTTTCATGTTACATGAGGGCCTCTGATTTAATGCAGTACAAATGCTACATTGGGGAACAGGAAGTGTAGGTTTTTGTAAATGGCTTTTGATGCGTGGCTTCCTTTGCTATTTGTCGTGAGGTGAGGCAAGGATGTCCAACAAGAATGAAATCATTCTCATCCTCCTTGCTATTTGTGATGTCAATGGATTTTGCATTAAATAAGGTGCACAGTCAGCCTGAAATATCCAGAGTGTTGCTTTATGGTAAGTCGTAACTGTTTTTCGATATCTTGGGCAATGGAAGAAAGTTATGGAAATGTTCAGGTTTAGTAACAATTGCGGGGTCGTGGTTGGTTTATGGCAGGAAGGAATACGATGGTTAAAGTTCTCGTTTGGCCTACACTGCTCTTCCTTGTGCCATAGCAGAACAATATAAGGGATAGTTTTAAAGTTAATTGTGAGTGGATTCATAATCAGATGCACTCAGGTTATTGTGCCATTGCCAGAGGTCAAAGTTGAGAGAAGGGCAATTGATTTGATTTTAAGGCTATTTCTTGATTTTTATTCGTACTAGTCTCAAATGTAGCAGAGGAAAATGGGATATTTTGCTACGTCCCAACTTTTCTCTATAGATACTTGGGGAGCGACATTGGGAAAGGAGTTGGAGCATAGGCCATGTGCCCCAGATGTATTTTATCCATACTTTATGGTACAAAGGGTGCTACAGATGGATGGCTTGCAACAAACCACTTTGCTTGTCAAAGGGGTGACAAATTGGCTGATGGACCGGCAAGGGGAAGATCTGGTTTTAAAACTTTCATTTGAGGATAATCAGCATGCTTGGTTGAATGTTACTCCATTGAACTTGCCGGGAAATCCGTTTTAACTGGCATGGGCCACAATTAGAGACTTTACCACTCAATGGGATTTGTGGCACCAGGAAGAGAGTAGGCCATGCCTATGAGTAGGCCTCAGAGGTGTCTTCACAATGGAGCATGTGTTTTAGGGATGTCCCCATGCCCATTTAGTTTGGGGGGAGGTGAAAGATCAGCGGTCACTGTGAAACAAACATCTTCATCAAGCTGAATTTCCTGGTTGTTAGTTTTGTATGATTTTTGGGGAGTAATTTGAGTATAAACTAGAACGCCACTCAGTAGAGCGCATACTCCCGCCGTGGGTCAAGTTGGAATAATACGTTTTGTTTAACATCCCCTCTCCCCAAAACAATAACTGAAAAAGAAAGTAAGCCCTAACTGTCGGAGAATTTATTTTGATATATCTCGGAATTAGAGGAGAAAAACATCATTTAAGAATAAGAATAAAAGCTTTAATGCAGTAAAACAGAAAAAATATTTCCCAAAAAAAATTCCTGGATCCGGAATAATATCCTGGGCTTCACCAAAAACTTATCAATTCTTCCTTATCCCAAGGGCAATCATCCCACCAACTTTCATCCAAATCCGTTTAGAACTTTTCCAGATATCTTGTTCACAAACACACGAACATACGAACACACATACGCACACACATACGCACACACACATGGACGGACACGATCGAATGCATTACTCCCTGGCGGGAGTAATAAATATCATGCGCTGTGGCGAGTTCCTTGTGCTACCCACTTAGCATTGGATTAAGGAAGTGTTTTGGCATGTGTATTGGGATGAGTAGGGAATCAGTAGATGGATTATGCATATGAAGGAAAATATTGGGATGAAGTTGTCAGATTTTTTTTTTTGCTTAAATATAGTTTTTCTTCTTTTTCACTGCCCTGTCTATTGTTTTCCTTAGTTGTGATTGGTTAGGTGATACATGGGGAGGGCCAAATCATTCTCATTCTTTCTTGGATCATGATTTTTGTACTTTTAATTACCTCCGCCACCAAAGGTGGTTGGAGGTTATGTTTTCACCCCTGTCTGTTTGTCTATCTGTTTGTTTGTGAACAAAATATCTCAAAAGTTGTGGACGGATTCGGACGAAATTTGGCAGATATGTAGCGTATGTCAAAAGGATGAAATGATTAGATTTTGGTGAAGATGCGGATTCGGATCCGGCTAGTAGAATTTTTTAAGTGATTCTTCACCATTGGGGGATAGGGCTAAAAACGATACATAGCATGATATCTCAAAAAGTTGTGGACGGATTTGGACGAAACTTGGTGGACCGGTTGGGTGTTTGACGAGGAAGAATCGATTCGATTTTGGTGAAGATCTGAATATGGATTCGGATATGAGAATTATTAAATTTTTTAAGTGATTCTTCACCATTGAGTGATATGGCCAACCAGGCGGAGGTATGCTCTCTACAGAGTGCCGTTAAAGTTATAATTGAAGCTTCTTTTGTCTTCTATTTCTCAATTTGTATTTTCATAATTAATCAGCCCCTGACTTTTACCTGATGTATAGGTATGGAATAGATGGCCCCATATTAAAAGGATGGAATTCTCATTGCCCTTTGATATAAGTATTCATTGGTTTGCAAAACTATTTCCTATACTCGATTTTTTATGTCTCTGCAGCCGAAAACGGGAGGCATTATGTTTGAGTTGTCCATCTGGCTTTCTGTCAATCAATCTGTCTGTTATCGTTTTTTGGTTATGACAATAACTTGTGAACCACTGAATGGATTTCAACCAAACTTGGCACAAGCATTAACTGCAATACAAAAATGGTCTATTTCAATATTGAGTTTTAAAAGTCATAGGTTGAAGGTCATGTTCCCTTTAGAGGTCATATGCACTTTAATTAATTAGAAGATATTTGTTACCGCAATTACTTGTAAACACACAAAAGGTAATTTCAACCAAACCTGTCAAGATCTTACTATAATTCACTAGATGTCCGTCCGTCTGATCGAAGGTACCGCAAAAACGGCTCAACCGATCACAACGATATTTTGTGTGGGTAATCCTGGGATCTCCAGGAGTAAAAATGGGCTATTTAGTTTTCCCAATTTCAGCTTTGGTCTCCAGTATTCTCAGGTTCGGAATCCCGCATAACATTCACGTTCGCATAACATCCATTGTGACGATGTATGTGTTCACGGTAGTGTTTGACGTGACGGTGTGAACGTAATTTCGTAATGTTTTTCGTTTCGTAATCCTTCAATGAACGTTTAATGTTTAATGAACGTTTAATGTTTAATGAACGTTTAATGCCCTTTGATGTCCGGGGCCGCACGCGCGCTACACTGGACGGGCCAGCGTGTACCTTGCCCTTCGCCGTTAGGCTCGGGTAAACCGCTGAGCCCCATCCGTGATGGGGACTGGGGCGTGAGACAGTGTCCTTCATTAAAAGTATAATAAACGCTGTCTCCATCGATCTTGCCAAGGCTGTAACAGCCGTAACGTTTAATCTCTTCATGAGAGAATTCCACATAGCTATTTGGGCGGTGAATACGCTAACAGATCGCTGTCTCCATCGATCTTGCCAAGGCCATAACACCTATCAGCTCAAAATCCTTTAACTGTTGATTTGGTACAGTTACACGTATCGGGAATTTGGTACACGTATCGGGAGTACATACGACATAGCGATTTTGAACACTATTATCGATCATGATTCACGATCATGATCATCACGATCATAGTGTATCGATCACGATTTGAAACACGATGGAATAATATTTACCGATATGAACAGTGATGTGGCTTTTATTGAAATTCTAAAGATACTGTTTAGATTTTGATGATTTGCGTGTGATATGATTCAACGGATGTTTATTTGAATCGTTTAAAATAAAATAAAAACCTTCAATTTCTGATATTTTGCCTTTTCATTTGGGCTTCCCAATTGGAGCCCCGCCCATAGGGCGGGTATCGTTGCTAGTAGACTGTAATACAAAGTTGAACTGATTTCACTTTTGGTTCAACAGGTAAAAAAGGTCGTGTGCCCTTTGAAAATCATTTTGCAAACCATTACTCAAGTTAGAAGCATCTGATGTTGTCTCTCTTCTACTTATGTTTATTTTCCCTCTCACAATCTTTTTTCATGCGACCTTGAATTTTTCATGTGACCTTTAAATTGTGGTCAGTCAGTTGATGTCTAACATGGGCAGATGCATATCCATCAACACATTTACATCAAATTATATTTTCTTGTTAAAATCTAGCTTCTTTTGTACACGCACGACTTTTAACCCAAATTATCAGCCGACTAAATCCAACTAAAAGTTGAAATCAGATGTACTGAGCCAACGATCTTCAGATGATCTCAAAATTAACCAATCTGTCTGCTCCTAATTTGTACTTCTCATATGCAATAATTAGGGAAGTGCAGAAATGTATACTTTGGAGCATTGCCACTCTGCAAATTCTAACTCAGAATAAATACTGCGTTTAAACAATTAGGCAATCATAAGCCTGCAGCTGCAGCCAATTTTTATTTCACAAACCTAACAATATTGTTATGAATTTGGTAATGCAACATCTAGAGCTAGGTAGATCTGAATAGGTAGGTATTCGGCTGTCGTGACAGGGACTCTACATGTAATAAGTTCTCGATGTTTAGGCGGTTGTCGGGGTAAGATGTATGAGTGTGGATCTACCTGGAGATTCGAGTGTTAAATAGTGAGGGGTTAAAGGTAACGCCCCTGTGAGTCTCACCTAGTAATCAAACCTTTGTCCTTTATGGCACTGCAAACCACATAAACATTAGTTAGGTCCTTAGCGCAACATTAAATAATCCCCCTTTCCCTGACAAGGACTTCGTAATAAATTGACAGGAAACCAGGTCAAAAACACCACCACAATTGGCCGCCACCGTGTACACCTCCAAAGGCCTAAAAACCTGGCCGGCACGTGTTATGCCAGGACCGCAGGGTCGCGTAACGGGGGAGATGTCAGGAGTCGCGGGAGGCTTTGATTGGCTGAGGAGTGCGCAATGTGACGTCATCGGCCACCAATATAGGCGACGGTCGGACGCCATTTCAGGAGTTGTTGAGTCTCTCTGAGCAGACGCGGGCAGTTGAGTTGTTGAGTCTCTCTGAGCAGACGCGGGCAGTTGAGTTGAGTCTCTCTGAGTTCGCCAGTTGAGTTGAGTTGAGCGGTGGTGGAGAGTTGGAGAGGACACGCCATTCCAGTCGCAGTTCGAGTGCAGTTCGGGTTGTGGGGAGTCGCAGGAGACACACGAGAGCACACACCCAGTTGGCACTGAGCAGTTCGTTGGCACTTGGCTGCCAGCACTCCCGCGTCGTCGAGTCGAGTGGAGTTGAAAGGAGTCCTTCCTGTCCCTGGTCAAGTGGAGCCGCTGGCCTGCGTCGGACGCGTGGTGCTTGGAGCGAGGGGCCTCGTGGTGTGCGATCGGAGAAGGAAGGAGCGGTGCTGGACACCAACAATACAAGACGACAAAGACAGATAAGCCCGATCTCCGCGTATATTTTGAACGACGGGACGTGTTATTTTCGTGATTAATCTCCCTCGTTTGTGTTTGCTGTCAGTCGTGTGGGGACGTCCCGATTTAGGTTTATTAGAGTTATTAGATTTACCGGCGGGCTTTTTCACTGGCTTTACTTTTCCTAATAAACCCTTATATTATTTTCTGTACATATTTGAACGCAGTTTCCTGGGTGTTTCATTTTAATAGATAAGGTTGCGGAGCCTTCGCTGCGTCTGGCCTTCCGCGCGTTGGTGTTGAACTTGAGTCCGCCATTGAGTTTTCGCCTCGGGAGTGTAAAGTCTCGCAATCGGTCATCCGTAACTGTGGTGTTAATCACGGTTACGCGACAAGTGGTGTCAGGAGTGGGATTTGAACCCGTCGGACAAATTTTTTTGTCCGCGGCGAGACATCGACACGGTCGGACAAATTTTTTTGTCCGCGGAGAGACATCGACACGGTCGGGCGTACATTGCGCCCGACGTTCGAACGCAAAATTTTTATAGTCGAGGCGGAGAAATTTAATAATCAATCGGGCAAACGGAGCGCGATATCGTGTCTTCGTCAAATTTAAATTGTTTCAGGAATTATTAAAATAAATACGCGCGCGGGAAACAATCTTCCGGAAAGCGGATGTCGGAAATTGATGAGATGGAAGTACGCAGCGAGGCCTCCGTCAGCGTCGGGAGTGAGCCGGAAATAGGGGAATTAAATGTCGAGGTGAGCCTTGGAACCTCCCCCGTCCCGAGCACCAACTTATCCCCCTCCCCTACCGGGGAGTCGGGAGCAGTAGGAACGGCCCCGACAACCGACCAGATGTTGGGTCAATTGCTTCGAAAAATGGAAGGGATGGAAAATAACATTAAAAAAAATATGGGAGAAATGAGTGATCGATTGGAGGGACACATTGAAGGAATGGGAAATAAAATTGATGGGTTAAAAGGGGAACTGAATGCCCAGAGTGATAAAATTGAAGGATTAAAGGAGGGATTGAAAGAACAAATCGAAGGGATGGACAGCAAAATCGATGGATTGGAGGGAAAAATGGAGGTGATGAATGAACAAATGAATGAACAAGGGAATGAAATAAAGGAAAGGAATGAACAATTGGAAGGAAAAATTGGGGAAATGGCACAGCAGCTGGGGGAACGAATTGATGGCATAGAAGGGAGAGTGCAAAACCAAATTACGGACAGACTGGGGAAATTTGAGGGTAAAGTAGAAACTCAAATGGGGGCACAGGAGAAGCCAAAGGTGGCAAAAATTGAATCGGAACGGGGGGAAGCTAGATTGGGAACAGGAGAGAGTACGGCCCATGCAGATGTGCACGGGGCTCAGGAGCCGGGAATGGCAAAATTGGGAATTGCACAGGGAATGGCAATTGAAGTAAATGGGGAGACCGCAGGTCCACAGGTGGATGGGGAATGTCCACAGGTGGATGGGGAATGTCCACAGGTGGATGGGGAATGTGTACAGGTAGAGGGGGAATGCCTGCAGGTAAACGTGGAGTGTCCACAGGTGAGCGGGGAAGGAAATTTGGAATGTGAGAGTTGTAATGGGGAATGTTTCCCACATTCTGGCCTGGTTGTTTATCGGGACCGTGTGGATGTCACAACACCCCAACCGGGGGATGAATTTGGAATTGTGCAGCACCAGGGCGGTGGTGCGGAGCAAGAGGGGGTAGAGTTTTTGGGGGTCCATGCGATAGAGCCGGACCGGGTATTTATTGGGGATATTGATCAAAGCCTGGCGGGGCCAGGAATGATTTCTAATGATGAGGATGAGTTGATCCAGCGGCTGGAGACCTGTGACAGTCCCATGGAGGTAGAGCTTGTTCAGGCCCAAAGGAGTCTGGGGGAAGAGGTGAGTTGGTCCGAGGAGGTGGTTGGAATGACCGAGGGGACGCTCACTGTACACTGCTATTTGGAAACAGAGGCTCCAAAATTGGACAACCAGTTGGGGGAGTGTGTTGGCTCCGGGCTGGATTTGGATCTTGGAGGATCGGGAGATAGAGCTTCTGGAGATTTGGTCCCTGTAGGGAATTTGGATCAACTGCAGGGAGGGGCAGAACAACCGGTGGTAGAGGTTGTTCCCTGCAGCTGCGGTTTGGCAGTGGGAATGAAAATTTGTAAAATAAAATTACAATGGGAAATTGATTTGGAGCAGCCATGGTTGGGATTGGTCCCCGGGCTGCGGGATCTGGACATGGAGAGGTCATGGGTGATGGCCTCGGGCAAAAGTTGCCCCTTTCAAAATTTGGGTATGCCGGCCAGCTGGGGGGCTGTGATGGCGAGATTTGGACGTGGGGTCCAGCCTTGGGTGTCGAGGTACGACCTGGGTCCCACGGGGGGTCTGGTGGAGTGTGGCGTCCCTTGTCCGTCGGGGCGCCGTCCGAGCTGGTGGCTCGGGCCGGCAGGGTCACCGGACCCTGGTGGGGGTTAAGACCTCCAGAGGGGTCCGAGGTGGTTTCTCAAGCCTGGGTTGGCATTTATTGAGGACCACTAGGGGGAGGTGTTGTGGGTCGCGCTTTGGTGGTGGCACTGTGGATGGCCAACTTGGGACTGATGTGGTGACCACCCGGGCATGCGGCCTGGCATTCTCCTCCAGGGACTTTGGGACAACTGGCATGTGATGACCTGCCATGCCGTGTTGGTCGATGGACGCGGGTCAAACCGAATGGACAGGGATGGAGATAGCCTGCCGGACAACCATTGGGGCATCTGTGGAACGTGATGGTGTGAGTGACCTTCCACAGATGCTCCGTTGTGATTTATGGACTCTCGGGTTGGGAAGAGAGCCATGGGGATGTGAATCGGGAGATGTGTAACGCGCCGAGCATATGGGCCATGCTCGGCTGGCATGTGTATGGCAAAGCATCCTTCTTTGGTGAGGTGAGTGAAATGTGACAAATGGTTGGCATGGGTAATCTGTGGGTTAGATGGAAATTTAAGGGTGGATTTTGAAATGCCATGGTGGACACTGTATAGTGACGCCATTATTGATCCAGGTGTGTAGACCAAAGTGTTGGAGGCTGTGATGAAATTAATAGGGTAGCAAGACACAGCTTTCAACTGGTTGCGGGGGCAACTGTGCTGATATTTGGGACGCGGGATGATGGGGATGTAGTTGTGTAGCCTGAGGGTCAACGTGGTGCTGTGCGTGTCCGAGGTGTGTGGACCATGTCTTCTGGGTGGGTCTCCTGGTGGAGCATGGCTGTTGACTGGACCTTGGTGTGGTCAAGTGTGGGTGAGCACTGGGGGGCTGCAGTTCTGTAGTCGGACTGGGGGATGATGGGGAGGTGCAGGGGACGTGGCTGTAGGGATGCCACGCACTGCGACCGTGCCCCCCAGGGCCGAGGTTGTGTGTGCGGTAGTGGGTGTTGTGGCAGCAAGTGCTCACCACATTGGCCAGCTGGGGCTGCTGCAGCTGTGTTCCTCGCAGGGGGGCCGAAGGATGGATGGTGGGTCGCACCCTTATGGACACTCATGGGCCATGTTGGCGTTTTGACTGCTCACCTTGTCCCGGTGACCCTTGCACGGTAGAGGTGCAGAGCTGTCGTGGCCATAGGTAGTTGTGTAGTGATGATCACCGTTGGATGCGGATCCACATACCTGCCAGTGTAGTGGGGACAAAAGAGAAATTTGGAAGGATTTGGTAGGCCCAATGTGAAATTTTGGGAATTGTAAGGGTGGATGATGCTCTTGGACCTGACCAACCTGCAACTACCTGCACTTGAGGTGAGTGTTTTAAGGAGTACTGTCCCAGGCTTCAGGATTTGCTTTGGGAAATTGGGGACATGTAATTTGGAGTTGGGAGGTGAGAGCGAGTGATGACATGGCCGGTGAGGGGATGGAATGGGAGCCACAGTGTCTTGTGGGTGGCGTATGTTTTTGTGTTGTGGTTAGGTGTTTTGATGTGGTCGTGAGAGTGGAACCTGGAGAGTGTGTGATGATTATTGGAGATAATGAGGGGTGATAATTGTGCTTTTGGAAATGTGCTTTTGGGAAGATGTGATGGTTTAAAAGTGAACTGGGGGGATTTCACATGTAGCAGGCCATGGCAAGCCTTGTAACACCTTTTACACCATCTATGAATTGTACTGAATTGTGCTGAGTTGTGTGGAGAATTGAATGGCAGCGGGGGAGGAAGTGTGTTTTGGGGACCATGGGTGGGGAAGGTGTGTGTGTCCGCAGGTACAGAGCAAGCTCTGAGGAGCGATGCCTGCGGGCCCCCCTCTGCGGCAATTACCCCTGGCAGCCGGTGGTAACTGGAAATTGGAGCTCGTCGGTGGAGGGTCTGGTTGGGCGCCGCGGGGTGAGGAAGTCCCCCGGTGACCCGTGTTGCTGCGCGAAAGCAGGAGGCAAAGGAGCCTGGTGTGTGTGGAGACCCTCACCGGCGAGGTAACGGCGGAAAGGGGCTGTTGGGCTGTCATGGGGCCAAGAGGTAAAGGGGGGGGGGGGGGGCAATGAATTTGTAAGTCGGTTGACTTGTTTTTGGGACTGCGGGCACCACAGCCTGATGCGCCCCCACCATCTTTTGTGCGGTACCTCCCCGCTGCCTAGTTGAGGAATGCACACACACGTGAATGACATCAATGCCATGGTCCTGCAGGGGGTGTATTGGGAATAAGTGCTTTGTTGATTTTTGCAATGCCTTGATGACCTATGGAATGAGAATGAGTGGTTAAGGGGTCTGTGTAGCATGAATGTGGGCGAAATCCACCGAGCCGTGTCACTCACCTGTAACATCTGGACAGGGCCCGTGGAAATTTAGGGGGATGCATTGGGGATGGCCCCGCAGGTAAGGTTGAGTCTTGTGGCATCCACCGGGGGACGCGGTCTGTAGACCGGGGTATGTACAAAGGTTAGAGTTTTGAGTTTTGGAAAGATGGTTAAGTTTTGTGGTTAAGTTAGTGTTGTGTGTTGTTGTTTCCTCCCTCCACAGGAACAACGAAGAAGATGTACATACTTGCATGATGGTTAAGGGGTTCAGCATGTTAAGGAAGTGTAGGTAGGTAGTCCGACTCACTTCCCACAGCCCTTCCTGATTTATTTCATAGGTTAATTAAGTGTGTGACAGTAAGTGTTAAGGCTGGAATGGTAGCCCTGCGGTGAACCTTGCAGGAGCTACGGTTCCAGGGGGGGGGCTGTGTTATGAATTTGGTAATGCAACATCTAGAGCTAGGTAGATCTGAATAGGTAGGTATTCGGCTGTCGTGACAGGGACTCTACATGTAATAAGTTCTCGATGTTTAGGCGGTTGTCGGGGTAAGATGTATGAGTGTGGATCTACCTGGAGATTCGAGTGTTAAATAGTGAGGGGTTAAAGGTAACGCCCCTGTGAGTCTCACCTAGTAATCAAACCTTTGTCCTTTATGGCACTGCAAACCACATAAACATTAGTTAGGTCCTTAGCGCAACATTAAATAATCCCCCTTTCCCTGACAAGGACTTCGTAATAAATTGACAGGAAACCAGGTCAAAAACACCACCACAATTGGCCGCCACCGTGTACACCTCCAAAGGCCTAAAAACCTGGCCGGCACGTGTTATGCCAGGACCGCAGGGTCGCGTAACGGGGGAGATGTCAGGAGTCGCGGGAGGCTTTGATTGGCTGAGGAGTGCGCAATGTGACGTCATCGGCCACCAATATAGGCGACGGTCGGACGCCATTTCAGGAGTTGTTGAGTCTCTCTGAGCAGACGCGGGCAGTTGAGTTGTTGAGTCTCTCTGAGCAGACGCGGGCAGTTGAGTTGAGTCTCTCTGAGTTCGCCAGTTGAGTTGAGTTGAGCGGTGGTGGAGAGTTGGAGAGGACACGCCATTCCAGTCGCAGTTCGAGTGCAGTTCGGGTTGTGGGGAGTCGCAGGAGACACACGAGAGCACACACCCAGTTGGCACTGAGCAGTTCGTTGGCACTTGGCTGCCAGCACTCCCGCGTCGTCGAGTCGAGTGGAGTTGAAAGGAGTCCTTCCTGTCCCTGGTCAAGTGGAGCCGCTGGCCTGCGTCGGACGCGTGGTGCTTGGAGCGAGGGGCCTCGTGGTGTGCGATCGGAGAAGGAAGGAGCGGTGCTGGACACCAACAATACAAGACGACAAAGACAGATAAGCCCGATCTCCGCGTATATTTTGAACGATGGGACGTGTTATTTTCGTGATTAATCTCCCTCGTTTGTGTTTGCTGTCAGTCGTGTGGGGACGTCCCGATTTAGGTTTATTAGAGTTATTAGATTTACCGGCGGGCTTTTTCACTGGCTTTACTTTTCCTAATAAACCCTTATATTATTTTCTGTACATATTTGAACGCAGTTTCCTGGGTGTTTCATTTTAATAGATAAGGTTGCGGAGCCTTCGCTGCGTCTGGCCTTCCGCGCGTTGGTGTTGAACTTGAGTCCGCCATTGAGTTTTCGCCTCGGGAGTGTAAAGTCTCGCAATCGGTCATCCGTAACTGTGGTGTTAATCACGGTTACGCGACAATATTTTAAAGCCGAAATAAGTTGCAAAATATCGTAAACATCAATTTTGCAGAAAGAAAAAGTGTGAACTGTAGGCCGAGCTATTGAGCTAAAATTACAGGCCAGGCTTAAAATACATCACATACAGATGGTAAGGTTTCATCGGTGAAGGGATCTTCACAGGGCATTACAATTGATCATTGGCATTACATTACAATTATTACAATTGATCAGAATCCAAAAGGGGTTTGTGCAATGGTTACGTAATTTTTGCATCAGCTTACATCAACGTCAGAATTGGACAGTTATTTCTGCTTTAGAGTTCATCGCCAAACGGATAATATCAAACTTATGCAAGAAAGCTGATGCGGATTTGGTAGAATGCTGCCAAAAGTTATAGCTTTGCTACCGAATGCAATTCGCACTTCACCTTGATGGCTTTCCAAATCTATACACTGTAGTTCATAAATATGTAACGACTCGTTAATGACTATTTTGTTCACTCTTTCTTTCCAGACATATTACCTGTAAGTACCAGTCATGGCTTTGTCTCCATCGACGATCATGAACTTCTGCTTCATGAAGCCTTCGACCTCTTTTCCCGAATGCGTCCTTAAGCAAGTCCCCGCCAAGCTTCTCACCCGCATCCTCTGTAAGCAGGCGGGTCATATAAGGTCTTTATACCAAGATCACTTTCTACCTTTTCATTGATTCACCGTAGGGAAGCAGAGAAGGAATGAATGTTGATATACTCTGAAGAACCATTAATCAATGTGCTTTATCGAAAGTTTGTTTATACAGTAATTGCCTGTTGCCAAATAAATTATTAATGTTGTTATATTTTATATGGAAATCTGCTGACCTGCATACCCAAAGATTGGCAAAGCAACACACGTTTACTGGGGGAGTTGAACAGAATAAAAAACAGTTATCAACATTTATTCATGCAACTCAATATTCAAGAATACATCTTGTTTAGAGCTAGGATATCAAATGCATGGTGAATGGAGTAAAATATTAGGATTTTGGGAAAGAACATGCAGCCAAAATATGATATGGACAGAAAGATGTGAAGATTAACTAGGCAAGAAACAAAAGCTGCACTTAGGAGAATTAGATCAGCACAAATAAAACAGCAACCGATCTCCCCCATAAATAAACAAACTGATTGATTAAGTTCATTGCTCCAGAAAAATCAGATCATAAAGGATTTTTGTATATTTTCGTTGAACATTAGATAAGATATGTAATATATGTGTAGATTTGCAAAATTACACTTTTCCATTTTTACGAGGATAACTTATATTAATATTATTGTGATTGTTGTTATTGAAAAACTTAATTTTTTCCCCCAAAAATAAGTTTTCACAAAAGTTGTGATTTGTACTGTTAAGCAGGGTTTCTCAGAATGAAACTTCAGGCAATGACACTCAAGACAAGTCAGTGTTGTTATTACAGTTATTACAGGATGAGCAAACAACTCGGTAAATTGGAACAATTGGAGCAGATTGAATGCAGACAGTTGTTATGGGCATGTGTAATCGCTGACACCATATAAGGAATGTGCCTCTTGTTCAATCATGCATATACAGACAGACATGGCATAATGTATCATTCTTTATTAGAACATGCACATGAATGCAAAATCGAACTGCCATTGTGCGAGTTGAGTTTTAAGCGCAGTAAAATATTGTTACGGTTTTGAGGTTTGTACAGTGAGTTCAATAAATGTTAAAGGTTTGCCCCCCATAGATAGGCACACAAGCAACATGTAGCCTCATTTGTAGTATAGTTATTTCTTAGTATGTGTGAGAATAGGCCATTTCCTATGTTAGTTCTGTGTTGTGTAAAGACAGGAGAATAGGCCCTACTTCTACCAATCATCCTATGTCTGTAGCCTCAACCCCTTTTGCGTTAACGTTGGTTCATATTGGGCGAGTTAACACGAGGCAGGCAGAGGAGGATCGGGGCGGAGTCGAGGCGGAGCGGCAGAAGCGATGACGGTAAGCATGAGCCGCCAATCAGAGCTCAGAGGTGGTGGCGTCAGAGGGCGTGGTGAGAAGAGTCTGGTGAGTTCCAGAAGGTTCGGGGGGCGTAGCTATAAAACCGGCTGCGCAAAAGCCCTCGACAGGACTTGCACCAGTTACGGGAAAGGACTAGTGCTGGAGAACCCAAAGGACTTGCAGAGGAGGACTTGCACCAGTTAAACCAGGACTCGTTGTTGAACTTACAGCCAGAACGCACGGTGCTTGATGAGCTTGATGAGCCTTGCCGCACTTGCATAGGAATGGCTGAGTAACCGCCCTTTGCCGTAAAAGTCCGCCCCTTTGCAGTAAAAGTCCGCCCCTTGCCGTTCCGCCCGATATATCTCCTTCATTCGAGAGACGCGCTACGAGCCCCTGTCTTCGCCTATCACCATCTTCGCGGGACGCACGTGGACCACGGAGAGCCGGACGGGGCCGATCCTGGATGACCACATCGGCGCGCTGGTGAACATCGACATCTGCAAACCCCTGTGTGAGTGTGAGTGAGATGGGCCCGTTGTCCCAGGGATAAGTAAGACTGTCTAAGCTTGCTCTGTGTCTCTTCGTCCTGAATTGTAAATACGTGTGGGAATCATTAAACCCATCTGTTCTTTCTTTCTTCCTGATTCGATCGTTCCCGTGATTTCTCCATTTGACTAAGCGTGGCATGAATAGAACCGCTTAAATCGGGGTCCATTAATTGAGACTGCGCGGATCACGTGTACGCAAACCGCTCGGCGTACTCCAACCTCACGTGGTTCGTGCGAGGCTTGCTACCTCGTTTCCGTGGCAGCGCGAGTACTTAGGTACGAGCGACAATTTGGTCCCGAAACCCTATTTTGCGCTTGCCCGGAAAGGACGTAATAAGTCTCGGTTCCGCCAGCCCAGTAAAGACAAGAGGATTAATCCCCCCTTGATAAGGGGGAAAAGGCCGGTGTAGAGAACCGCAACAATATAAACTAAACATTTAACTGTTTTTGCTTTTACATCCAGGTAGCTTTTGTTGGTGATATTAGTTGTGAGGATGATGATGTTATATTATCATTGCTTCTTTTTTTACTGTGAGCAACTTGTATTTTATTTTGTATTTTTTTTTCCCATTTTACTCACAACCTCTGGGTTACTGTGAGCCGGGGCTGGAAAAAAGTTCAATGAACCCGCACTTAGAACAAATTTAAAAAAACAATCCACTGACGTTTGTCTTCACAAGCAAGGTCAAATATCGTCACAACCACCATTCTATTTAGCTGTACCATTTTCACAATTAGCAATCGATCTATAACCATGAATACTTGCATGCAAGGCAATAAAATGAGGTTATATATATATATATATGTGTGTGTGGGTGTTCGTGTTGAAAAAGTCAAAACTTTACATGGGGTGTACTTACTTTTTCACGTGACTGTGTATATATCTATATATATATATATATATATATATATATATATATATATATATATATATATATATACAGTCACGTGAAAAAGTAAGTACACCCCATGTAAATTTTGGACTTTTTCAACATATTTCAACATACAGCTATTTGATCTTCATTTCAACAATATTGATACATAAAGGTGACATAATATAACAAATATCATGAAACATTTACATTTTGTAGTTCATTGTATAATTTAAATAAACATAAATGCAAATTTCGCATGTGGAAAAGTAAGTACACCCATGGCTCTAATAGGTGGTATTGCCCCCTTTGGCAGAAACAACCTCAAGTAGGCGTTTCTTATAACTGTCTACCAGTCTCTGTCTCTCTGACATCGACTGGGAGAAATTTTTGCCCACTCATATATATACTCATTTGCCCACTATATATATATATATATATATATATATATATATATTGTTACGGTACGCGGTTAAGGATGGTATGTTTGCCGAGCGGAGGCTCCGCGACCGAACAGTTGTTCCCCGACTAAACCCGATTCACCCAAACGTTGGCCGTATCGCGCCACCGCTATTCAATGGGGAAAAGACTAAGACGACGAATGCAAAGAGGAAGAAGAAGACGTACAGAAGAGTAACGGGGTTTATTATTATTTACACACATAAGCAAAAAGAGCAGTCACGGGTATTTACAGCGGACATGAAAACGCAGGTGACACAGTGAAAATTACTAGCTTATACAGACTTAGTTACTACCCAGGACAGCACGAACAAAACAAACTCACGTACGCAAATGGGGAACTTGCAGGCAGGAATGGCTGGAAAGGATGAGCAGGTGGGATCACAGGGCACAGCGAGCAGGTCCACTCCGGGCGGGAAGCGGGGAGCCGGCAGCTCCTTGTAATCCGCTTTACAGCGCAGGCCGGCAGCTCCTGGTATTCGGCTTTACAGCGCACGCCGGCAGGGTCACTCGCTGCCCCGTCAGGGCTTCACGCGGCTGGTTGAAACGGGGCTGGACTCATCTGCCGTATCTCTTTGCAACTCGTTCGTAAAGGTTCCTCTGCTTTCTCTTGGACCCTTTCTTTTTCGTGTACCTCTCCACGCAGCTCAGCTCGTATTCCCTTCCTCTCACTTCTCTCCAGCCCGGGACTGACACGCCCCCTTCGGTTTCGGTACCGCCCTCCTCCCCCGTGCTCTGTTTCGTGACCTTGTATGGTAATCCCACGGGCTTGTCTCCTTATTTGGGCATGGCGCCGACGGCACGCCCCTCGTGGCGAGCCACGGGCTTGTTTCCTTATTTGGGCATGGGGCTGAACAGCCCCGCCCTTCGTGGCACGCCCTGGGCTTGCCTCTCCCGGGCGACCCCGCCCCTCCTGTTCAAACAGAGCACGGAGCACATATTCACTATAGCAGCGAAATGAGAGGGCGTGCACCCCACGCTTGTGAACTGCTTTACCCGCAGATGGAGAGTTTGGCTGGGAAATGGAATTATTGAAGGGGAGCTATTCTTAATTGATTCGGTGCAATGGAGTATTATTTTAATGGAAGACAAGGCCTTACTCTAAAACACATAATAAGATATAAGCTACTGAACAAGGGTTTTATCGGGTCCTGCAATGTGGTGTTTCATGGAATAACTACCGGGACGCCCTTTTTACCTTTACACAACTCTGGAGGCAGGAGGGGCCATATCCAACCAATGTTACACAACAATTTACCACTACAATACACACAATCAAAAAAATGCAATCCTCATATCTGCAACAATATATATACATATATATATGGATATATATATATATATATATATATATATATATATATATATATATATATATATATATATATGGATATATAAACTCGTGGGAACCATATTTTTTGTTTTTTTATGGACGGATTTATGTTTTTTAAACAAATTTTCATCAAGGTTTATATTTCAGTTTACAGTCTTAGAAATTACAATTTTCAAATGCTAGATATTCATTGAGGTTCTTTTTTTACAGAAGCATTTACGGTTTTTTTTATATCTTGTTTTTTTTACATAAATCTTCATTTACGGATGCTTTCTGATGGTTTTGTGATGTTTCCCAGTGTATCGGCTTCGATGTCCGTCAGCACACAAAATTTCAGCTTTTTCAGCCAAAAGAAATGCAGTGGTTGGTTTTATATTGTTTTATTTTCTGGAGTATTAATGACAAAATTTATTTTACTGCGAAAACATACATTGTAAATAAAATTTATTGTACCAATGGAGTATGAGAAAATAATATCTGGTCGGTGTTCATCACAGGCTGCCACACACTGGCATGCTCTAAGAATAACACTTTCCATTGCAGAGGTCAAAGCTTCACTCGTTATGTCATTACTTTCTTTCCTTATTTTATCTTTCAAATCCTCTAATGTCTGTAGCTTGTTGATGTACATTCTCTCCTTGAAGTAACTCCACAAAAATAAGTCTGCTACTGACAAATCTGGGGATCGCCATATTTGTCTCCATTCTGAGAAATTAGCCTGTGTTTGTGAACAGTTGATGCAACATTGCCATCGTCACTCTTTGTGTATGACAGGCGGTTCCATCGTGTTGAAACCACAATTCTCGTCGATTCATTTCCTGCAACGATGGCCTGAGGAAGTTTTGCATCACGTCACTGTTTTGGATCATGTAACGGTATCTTTCACCATTCACTATAAGAGTTTAACATTCATCATCTTCGAAAAAGTATCAACCAATGAATTTGTTTGCCATTATTCTACACCACACACAGCAACACGTTGTGGGTGCAGTGCACGCTAGCGCACACTCCGTGGCCCACACCTGACAGGTGTGTTCGTTAATGAAACCATTCAAATGAAAATTAGCATCATCACCCATTAGCAAGTGAAAAAATAGACCTTAATCTTCAGTAACAAGTTCCAGTAGTTTTTTTTTCTTTCAAAAACGACATGTGAGGTCTTCCAAAATCCTTCCAAAATAAATTGGATGGATTTCTTGCACCAGCTGTACTCTGTATGGATGGCATTGGAATTATTTTCTCAAAATGCGTCTTAAAGAGGATTAAGCAATTCCAAGTTTCAATAAACGTCTCTTGGTCGATTTTTGTGGGCTTCTCCAAACACTATCGCATGCATGCTCAATGTTTCCTTGTGTTCTTCCAGACCATGGTCTACCTGATCGTGCTTTATGAGTTACTGTTCCATCTTCCCGCAATCTTAAAACACACCCACGGTGATGTGTTCAGAAGCAGCAGCATTAACACAAAGTTCTCAACGGTATGCTATTTGAGCTGCAATTATGGAGTACTTGGTCTTGAAGAAAAGTTAAACAACAAGAGAACGCTGTTGGATTGTCCACCTGTTATGTTCCTCATGAAAATGCTAACCTGAATCTTGAATCTGAAAAAAATAAAAAATTGATATTACCTCACTCACATGAAGCGAACAACGGGGTTAAGCAATAGGTTCACTTCTGTCTGTCAACTTGATTTCAATTGAGTGTTATATTTTGAACACGAATAGAAGCATGAATCGGAAAATGAACCTGTCGTTTAGCAGTACTTTGGCTCTGGATCCGTCCCGATTGCACATGTGCAGAGAGAAGTGAGATCTCTTTTTTTTTTAGTCTGCCTGTCCGGCAGTCAAACAAAATTTTAAATGTTTCCAAACAGGAAACACTGTTTTTAAGGAGGTCTTAAAGAACACAAACAACAAATGCAAAGAACTAAAGTAGTGTATTAAATAAGGTGGTGTAAAGGATACTGCAACGGCGGTAAACTTCCAGAAATTTTTTTACATGACCTTTAAAATCATTATTTAATTTCAATTTAATTATATACCTTAACACTGTGTGAGATAAGGTGTTCTATGAACTCTCTAGTTATTAATGCTTTAGAAAATATGACAATATTAAATCCCTACACTTCTTTTGGTGGACCAAACACTATGACTGCACATCTAGTAGTCATTTATCAGAAAACACATGATCTACCACATGAAACAGCATGACAACTTTGTGGTGATTATTGTTTTTATAAGGTTGGTGGGAGAAGGATTGCTACCCCTGGCAGATTAAAGATCAGGACCAAAGGCACACAATACTTGGAAGAGAGAAAGAATGTAAAATATAGCACAAGCTAATACACAATCAATTTATAGACGACAAGCACAAGGAGAGGAAAGGACAGAAGAGCAAGGAAGAGGAAAAGAAAGGAACTCGGTGAACATGGTTAAAAAAAGATCTGAAACCATGGCAGAGATCAGGAAGATATTTTTATGCTTCCACCGGCGATGTCGCCGGAGGCATCTGTCCGTCTGTCCATGTCCGTCCGTCTGTCCACATCCGTAATAGGTTTTCGTATCGTTACCGCGATAACTTGAGAATGGTTGAAGGGATCTTAGTCAAACTTGGTGCAGGTATGTATAAATGGGATAAAGATGAACTGATTACATATTGGGGTCACGAGGTTAAAGGCCAAAGGTTATGTTAAGTAAATCTTATGTTGCCACTCCAACTTGTAAACAAGTGATGGGATTTTGAACAAATTTGATACAAGTATATATTATGACGCAAAGATGAACTGATTAGATTTTGGCATCAAGAGGTCAATAGTTAGAGGTCATGTCAGGTAAAAATGTTATAACTTGAGAGCAGCTGAAGGTATTTTAATGAAACTTGGTACAGGTATGTATAATGATGTAATCATGAACTGATTACATTTTGGGGTCAAAGGTCAGATGTCATGTTAAGTAAAAATTATGCTGCCATACCAACTTGTGAACCATTGATGGGATTTTTACCAAATTTGGTATAAGTATCTATCTATAATTCCAGTAATCTCTGTTTGTATGTTTGTATGTTTGTATGTTTGTATGTTTGTCTGTGACCGCTGTTTCTCGACAACCACGGGTCCGATATACTTTAAACTTGCCAGGTATATTGCTGGGGACCCGAGGATGTGCCTTTTCAAGGTTTCATATTAATCGGAGAAGTAGTTACCGAGCTATGTCCAAAAAACGATTCAACCAATCAGAGAGCAGCGAGCTATCACGTGTGCCGAACGTGGCGAACAGACTCTGCCTCGGACGGCACATTTGAGAGCGTATTCATTTATTTCCCGTCGGCAAACTATGTTGGCGCTATGTTGGCGTTAAACTATGTTTTAAAACTAATTAAAACTAATTTGCGATTCTTTCGCTTTGCGATGCGATTTGCGATTGCGTTAAACTCGCTCGGGCGTTAAACTATGTTTTAAAACTAATTAAAACTAATTTGCGATTCATTCGCTTTCCTGCGCATTTGTGCACGCGATGGCGATTTCTTTACCAAACTCCGCAAGCCGTTAGCTTTGGACCAAACCATTTCATGTAAATAGAGGGGGGGGGGGGATTGTCACCGTACTCGCAAGCCGTTCGCTTTGGACCAAACCATTTCATGTAAATAGAGGGGGGGGGATTGTCACCGTACTCGCAAGCCGTTCGCTTTGGACCAAACCATTTCATGTAAATAGAGGGGGGGGGGGGGATTGTCACCGTACTCGCAAGCCGTTCGCTTTGGACCAAACCATTGCATGTAAATAGAGGGGGGGGGATATACTTTTAGATATATATATAGTACGGGCATGCCCTAGTATATTATGATGCAAAGATGAACTGATTACATTTTGGCATCAAAGGTGATGAGTGAGGTGATTTTGTGATTTTTGTGAGGTCAGAGGTCATGTCAGGTAAAAATGTGATACTTGCTAAATGCTAAATGGATTTAAATCAAACTTGGTACACGTATGTATAATGATGTAATAATATGGGCAGAGGCATAGTCGGTTGACGTCGTGACATCTAGTTCATCCATGGATCAAGGTTGATTTAAAAAAAGACCACAACAAAGGACAACTGGAGAACATACTGACAACGGAGTAGGGGAGTACAGGTAAAAGAGTTGCAGACAGACAAAGAAAGTTAGTGATGATAAGTGGAGCTATAGGTATAGAGAGAAAGGTAAAGTGAGCAAGTTCACTGAAGAAGTAAAACACAGACGGAGGAGTCACAGCTCCACATCGGCCACAACTCCCCTTCTCCCAACCTAAGTGGAAGTAACACAATGAGAGAAGAATGGAGAACTCTATGCCTGTAAGTAATTATCTGCATGCTTTTTGAAAAAGACGGGGCATATTGTAATCGGCTCAGTCCGTCCATCACGCAATTTTCTCATAAACGGTGGTGCAGAAATTCACAAAAATTGGTAATTAAATCACCACATGGCAAGAAGGTGCGAGAGTAGTACAATTTTCGGTTCTGCCTCTGGGGTGGGGTCAAAATGTCAAACACGAAAAAATGCAATTACGGGCACATTTTTAAACGAATTTTTTTAAATGAAACTTTTATATGCAATCAACATTGGGGAGTGCATGAAATATATAACGATTTTTGTGATTTGACCACCAGTTCATGCCCCAGGGGATGGGTACTTGGGGTTATGGGGTCAAAGCGGAAACAAAATTTCATATAGGGTCATTCCTGGTGGAATTTTTTGCCATCTTTCAACTCTGCTTTCTGGGGATTTGTGATGGTGTGCCATCAACTTCTCTCTAGTTATAAATATAGAGCAATATTTTCCAATTTCATTTTTCAATGACATAGAATCATGTGTTCCTTTAATATTGCGGGGGTCTTTGAACTGCACCAGCTGCTGAGAAGTGGCATAACTATAGGTTAGTTGATCCTGGGGTTCGTTTGTAATGACTGATGTGTGTGTTCGTTAAGCCTATTGAACCATCTCATATTGGATATCGATCCGCGATTGCTTGTTTCATGCAATTATTGAGACAGCTTTATTTAGTAGTAGCAGGAGTAATCGGCATTGCCAGACGTTGCCCGGTCTATTTTGTTGTGGGGGCATAAAACACTTCCCGACACCTACTAAGTAATGAGGTACCTACACACTGCCCTACACCCACGATGGTCACTGGTATAATTTATTAACAGTCAACCTTTAAAAATCATATCAAC
Organism: Myxine glutinosa; assembly: GCF_964187855.1. Classification (NCBI taxonomy): domain Eukaryota; kingdom Metazoa; phylum Chordata; class Myxini; order Myxiniformes; family Myxinidae; genus Myxine; species Myxine glutinosa. The sequence continues at coordinate 85,556,196 of NC_136270.1, forward strand.
AAATCATTATTAAGGAGACAATACAACACCGCGTGCCCGATAAAGCAGGAGACAACATGGAGGTTTATATTTTTGGCCACTCATGTTGATATTTCTTTCTTCTAAATCCCAGCCACTCACTGTCTCTCCGTTTACATCAATTGGTAATTAAGGGTGTTTGGGTCATGCTGCCGGTTAATGCAAGCTCAAACATTGCAAGTGCATTCGCTTTCCTCATGCATAAGCTCTGATAATTGGAATGGACTGTCCGATGTGAAAGCCATATTATTCTTATTATGGGTGTCATATTATTCGCCAAAGCTTTGATGCCAAGCGCAGGTAGCTCACAAGCTTGATTCTCTTTGGAACTCTGCTTGGAAAGCTCAATCTCTTGGGAACTCTACTTGCTTGAACAGCATGGTATCTTAGGTTATCAGTTATGGGAGTGACTTAAAAAAAAAAATTTGCTCATCTCTGTCAGTTGGATGCTATCACAGAGAATAAAAAGTAGCAGAGGTCCTGAAATAGGCCCTATTACTATAAAATACAAATGTACACATATTTGTATAAAAATAAACATTTTAAAAAAGTTTTGCTTCCAAATCGAACGCAAATAGTTGCCATGGAACCTATTGGTAATTGGTCACGCTTGGTTTAAAGCAAATTAATAATGGTACAGCAGCTCTTTCTGAAAGTGGACTGATTCTGGTAGTCGTGACCACAGACCACTCCAACATTGGCAGCATTCAATGAGCAAGTGAGTGTTTAAAAACACATCCTTTAAGTTTAAACCCTCTATATCCTTAATGATGTAACACTGTGGTTGGAAACCTTTTTGTAGTGGTGGGCAAGGTCGTCATAGGGCTGTTCAGGTGAGGGCTAGAACGATAACAGAGTAGTTACATTTTTATTTTCTCCAAAGTGGCTGTGAGACCATGTGACCGATGATATTGAAATTTCCAACCAATATTCCCCATGCCTCGTTGATCATATTTTTAAAAAATATTTCTCCGAAACCACTTCATCTACCAATGTCATACTTTACAAATATGATCCACTACCCTTGCTGCATACATGTTAATAACGATGATGGCATCAGTGACATGTTGTGGCAACCACATTGGCTTCAAGGAAAATATTAAATAATTATATCTCAAAAACTGCTGAATCTATCGAAACGAGACTTTGCATTTATGATCCATTACTCTTGCTTTGCTGCATATATTGTGTTATGTTTCACATCGATCGGTTCAGCAGTTTTAGAGAAGTAAGTCTTTTAAATATCAGTTTTAAAACGAATATGGCTGCCAAACCACATGACTTATGACATCAAAAATTTACGCTCTGCCAATGTTTACGTGGGGGATTACATGTGTGAAGTTTTGTGTTGATCGGATAAGGTTTGTTTCTATATCCAAGATGGCTGCCAACCCATGTGAGCTATGATGCCATCATTTTCAATCTATATGCAGCAATGGTGTTAGATGACATTTGTAGTTTTGCATTGATAGGTAAGAGGTTTCAAAGAAATAATTATTTCATATTTTCCTTCAATACAATATGGTGCCACACCATGTGACCGATGACGTTTTTGTGATCAACTTTTGTGATCACCATGCCTAGTTGATGACAAACGTAAAGTTTTGAGTCGATCGGTTTGACGGTTTCAGAGAAGATGTTTTAAAGCTTTTAGGTTAAATCCAATATGGCTGCCAGAGCATGTGACCTATGATGTCATAGTACCTACTCTGGCTATAGGTTGCCTACCCATGATCTAACCAAATAGGAGAAAATGGTTGGCACAATATAAACAGAATAGGCCATCTGCATTATACTACTGAAAGTATTTGGAGAACACACCCAAACTTGAAACAAATCCTCCCAAACCCTGCATTTTTCAACGTTTCACACAGAGAAAAGCTCCATGTGGTTTAGAAAGATGTCTTATTGTGACATTTCAACTGACATATTGTGACTTTGATGCATAACCAGCCAGGGCACTTTTACCTACCAGTAAGCAAACACACCTCTACACATTGGTGTTTCTGAAAGAAATTCGTTTGAAATATAAGGGAAAACGCTGAAAATGTACACTTACTACTAGCCCATTGCGCTGATTTAAACTCAAAATAAAGCCCTTACTTAAGGCATACCAGGCTGAGTGGCATATTGGTTATGGCATCCGCTCTGAGCCTGGGGGGTCGCTGGTTCAATTCCGACCCTGGCAAGTCATACAAAAGACTTTAAAAATTGTACGTTGTGCTTCCTCACTTGATGCTCGGCATTTAGAGGAAAGAGCACGGATAAACATCATGGCTTGGCATCTCATGAGTAGAGCAAATTCGCTCCTTAATTGCCTTGCTGACTGCAGAGATAAGTCTCCCTCCATTTTGTCCCTCAACCATGCTGTTGGTACAAAAAGAAAAAGCAGAGCCAGCTGCGTAGAAGAACAAGAGAGAACGCATCTCTCATCAGACCACAAACCAGAAGAAGAGCGGTGTTCTCAACAGGGCGTGCCTGTACAATGAATACCAAATACAGGTGTTGATGCCAAAGTAACAACTGTTCAAAGCAAACAGAATATTTAATAAAATTGCATTGATGAACAAGTGTCGGTGAAAATACTGTACAAACGGTTCCAAATCACTTTATACATATTTACTATAGACTTTGGTTAAAATAAGTCTTTGCGATGACTTGATAAAATTATAGTAAAATAAATGTAGGGATAAAATAAGAATTTGAAAGTCATTATCTGAATACAAAATGTTCCCAGATGTTTTTGTCCACGACACAAAATCTGAAACCACATTTGCCACACGACTCAAATGGTACCAGTACCTACCAGTACCTAATTGGTACTGGTACCCACGGAAAAAAAAATTGTCGGAGAAAAATCTTTCGACATGAAAAACCCACCCTAAAAAAAAACAAGGATATTTATTATTCCTGCGTAAGTACGAGGAGCGCGAAGGATTTGAAAAAGTGTGGTTTGAGGGAAATGGGAGAGTTTACGGTGATGTGTGAAGCTAAAAGTAGAATGACGATGGAGTTTAAGAATACTTAGGTAGAAAAAGGTAAAAATAATGGACACAAGATTACTGACAATGACACAGATTACTTTAAAAACAAATTATATTTTCCATATTTAATGCATTTTTTTTTTCCTTACAGCCTAAACCACTCAGCCAATAGTTCTGAAACTTTCGCAGGTTGTACGCACCATCCCTACGATAGTCCGCGCCCTCGTAAAAATTGGTCCATGCGTTATGACGTGACGTTGCAAAAACGTAAAACACGTTTTGGGTGATAACTCCAGAACCGGAAGCCGTATTGATTTCCGGTTGATGCCAAATCTACGTTCAATGTCCAACAACTTTATGATTTGAACTTGCAACGTAAAACCAACAGATTCCCTAAGCGTATGGAATTGAATGTTTGCCTGTCAACGTCATAATGTTTAAAACACACTTTGGCCGCTATCTCAGAAAACAAGGATGCTGGAATAAAAATAACAATATTTTAGACCCCTGGGGTTAGTTTAGTCGTTAGTACACATCACATACAGACACGATTGTGAAAGGACTTTATTCATTCTTTTTTTTTTTTACCATAGCCTGGATAATAGAGACCCATTTTTCATCTGATTTAATACCAGACTAGGATTTAATACCAGACTAGATACCAGACAGACATACCAGACTAGGCAATCCATAGGTAACCTGAGTCCCTCTTTGCCTCTTATTTCCCAGCTCTGACAATGGAGGATTCACACCAACAGTGCTTGCGGTTTGCGAAGTGTCACTCTATTATGAGTGATTTATATACTCATACTTGTCTGTTTGTCTGTACAAGTCTTTAGTATTGACAGCAGACATACGGCAAACACGTTTGTCAAGATGTCGAGCATGTAAAGAAAACAATGGAGGGAAGATGAATAGGAGGTAGCAAAATAATGAAGGAGTAACCCATTCTTACAGGCAGATCAGGAAGTTATGAGTGAGTTTACACTTCAAAGGAACACTGACATTCCCACTGTCTAGCTCTGCCTTTTATGTGCACAAGAGGGAGATAGCAGGTGTGAAGGAGACCTACGCTGGCTAGTATCATGGACAAAATACTCAACAGGCTACTTTGTAAAGGTCATTGTGGATTACATGTATTTGACCATACTCGGTAGCAGAACAGTTAGGGCGTCTGCTCTGAGTCTGGGAGGGCGGTGGTTCGAACCCTGACTGAGTCATACCAGACTTAAAACAAATGGTTTCCTTGCTTAACGTTCAGCATTTAAAAAGGATAGAGCATAGATAAACAACCATAGGTTGGCAATCATAGTGCAAAAGATTGGCAGGTGGAAGAGTTTGGCAGAAAATTGGCAGGTGGAAGAGTTTGACAGAAAATTGGCAGGTGGAAGAGTTTGACAGAAGATTGACAGGTGGAAGAGTTTGACAGAAGATTGGCAGGTGGAAGAGTTTGACAGAAAATTGGCAGGTGGAAGAGTTTGACAGAAGATTGACAGGTGGAAGAGTTTGACAGAAAATTGGCAGGTGGAAGAGTTTGACAGAAGATTGGCAGGTGGAAGAGTTTGACAGAAAATTGGCAGGTGGAAGAGTTTGACAGAAAATTGGCAGGTGGAAGAGTTTGACAGAAGATTGGCAGGTGGAAGAGTTTGACAGAAAATTGGCAGGTGGAAGAGTTTGACAGAAAATTGGCAGGTGGAAGAGTTTGACAGAAGATTGGCAGGTGGAAGAGTTTGACAGAAAATTGGCAGGTGGAAGAGTTTGACAGAAGATTGACAGGTGGAAGAGTTTGACAGAATATTGGCAGGTGGAAGAGTTTGACAGAAAATTGGCAGGTGGAAGAGTTTGACAGAAGATTGACAGGTGGAAGAGTTAGGCAGAAAATTGGCAGGTGGAAGAGTTTGACAGAAAATTGGCAGGTGGAAGAGTTTGACAGAAAATTGGCAGGTGGAAGAGTTTGACAGAAGATTGGCAGGTGGAAGAGTTTGACAGAAAATTGGCAGGTGGAAGAGTTTGACAGAAGATTGGCAGGTGGAAGAGTTTGACAGAAAATTGGCAGGTGGAAGAGTTTGACAGAAGATTGACAGGTGGAAGAGTTTGACAGAAGATTGGCAGGTGGATGAGTTTGACAGAAAATTGGCAGGTGGAAGAGTTTGACAGAAGATTGACAGGTGGAAGAGTTTGGCAGAAAATTGGCAGGTGGAAGAGTTTGACAGAAAATTGGCAGGTGGAAGAGTTTGACAGAAGATTGACAGGTGGAAGAGTTTGACAGAAGATTGGCAGGTGGAAGAGTTTGACAGAAAATTGGCAGGTGGAAGAGTTTGACAGAAGATTGACAGGTGGAAGAGTTTGACAGAAAATTGGCAGGTGGAAGAGTTTGACAGAAAATTGGCAGGTGGAAGAGTTTGACAGGTGATTGGCAGGCGGAAGAGTTTGACAGAAAATTGGCAGGTGGAAGAATTTGACAGGAGATTGGCAGGTGGAAGAATTTTACAGGAGATTGGCAGGTGAAAGAATTTTACAGGAGATTGGTAGGTGGAAGATGGCACAATACGTAGACGAGGAGGCAAAGGGTGAAGAGAAGAGAGGAAAGCAAAAAAGAGAGTCTTAGCATTTTTCAAGGCAAAATCCCTGGTGATCAGAGTACAAATGCAAACTTGACAGCAGTTGGAGCAAAGTCACAAACATTCAACTCAACTTAAGTATCAACATTTATCTACTTATGTGGGCAATGGGTTTATGTGAAGAAAGAAATAGTCATGAAAAAAAAAATTCCCAGTCTGTCAATATGAGGTCATTGAAGAGCTTGGAAGGACGTTAGGAGATACCAGTGCACTTTTATGTGAATTACAAGAAGATTTTGAGGCAATGGAGAAATCAACACAGTGTATGGGAAGTAGAACTCAGGATCCCAGCATCATTAATGTGATTGCTCAGATAATAATGCACAACTAAGATATGAGAATTAGGGGAAAGATAAATGACTATTACAACAGAAAACAAGAAAGAGCAATTAGAGATTGCAGACCCTCGCCAGGATGTGTTTTCAGTGGTTTTTAAGGCTTTTGTGTTAAAACAAATATGGCGGCCGAACCACGTGACCGATGACGTCATCATATTTTTTTTTCCCTCGACCAATTTATCCCTAAATGACGCTCAGGAAATTTTGATCTTGATCGATGAAGTTTTGTACTTGTCTAATTATGATGTCATAATGGAGGCACTTAAGACATCTTCATTAACATATTTTATTCCCCCAGGAGAGTTCTTTCCAACGAGCCATGTCTCAATTTTTTCTATGCAGTGCTTTCGGAGATATAGAGGCGAATTTTTTTTCGATTTTTCCAAGATGGTGCCCATACCACGTGACCTATAACGTAATAATTATCATTAAGAAATTGTACAGGTGGAGTTGCACCTATGGTGAAAATTTCCTGTCAATCGGACCAACGGTTGCAGAGAAAATCATATTTATTCTGTGCGGACAAACAAACAGACAGACAGACAGACAAATGAAAAATCACTCATAGAGCGACACTTGGCAAAAGAGAACAAGGTAGATTGGCACTCGGTAGAGCATCATTTTGACCTCACAAATAATTGGTGGTTGAATTATGTGAAATGTCTTCATGTATATATGCAAATAGTCTTCAAATTAAGTTAATTGGATGAAAATTGAGGATTTCAGAAATCCGGCCTATGTTGACCTTTTGGCCTATGTTGACCTCAAAAATAGTTGTTGGTTGAATTCAGTGAGCTGATAATGCAAATCCTATTCAGATTTCAAGTCAATTGAATGAAAATTAAGGATTTTAGAAATATGAAGTGGTTGTTGACCTTTAGCCTGTGTTTACCTTTTGGCCTATGCTGATCTCAAAAATAGTTGGTGGTTGAATTCAGTTAGCTGATATGAAAATACTATTCAAATTTCAAGTCAATCCGATGAAAATTGACGATTTCAATAATTTGAGAAAAGTGGTTGACATTTGGCCTATGTTGACCTTTTGACCTTTTGACCTCAAAAATATATAGGATTTAGTCGGACCACAAACTCTACCATTTGGTGAAGTTTCGTGAAGATCGGTTTTAAATTGTGACCTGCAGGGGAGTATAAGTGAGCGGACAGACAAGCAAACACACACACAAACCGGAGCAATCAACATACTTGTCAAAATTACATTTTTTGGCCAAGAAACAATCGGACTCAAATGCAATACCCCCTCCTCAGGCGAGGGTAACAAAAATGGGGAAAGGCAGACATACTTGAAATGTTTTGACATCACAAAAACACATGTTGCGTCCTACTGATTTTATTTTATTATCAAAAGAGGTTTTCGGTTTACTCGGGTCAAGTATGAACGTATACTGCTGAGACATGTGGTAGAAACGGTAGGGTTCGTGTATCTGTATTACATAGCGGGTATATGTAGAGGACGTCAGCGGAGCAGGAGAAAGGTGGTGCAGTGTTTACTTTTATAGTTCAGAACGTGGTGTGTGTAGACTGTAGAGGGCAGGAGATTATCAAGTGGGCTCGAAGAGGGTGAGCAAGTTTCCCATACATAGTATGTGCTTGTGAGTGCCACAGCCAGGATCGGAAATGACAATATGCCAAGGGAAAGAGTGATAATGCTGTTAGATTAAAGGAAAGGTATAGTTTACATTAGAGGATGATATTGTGACTTTTTTTTAACATTAGAAGATAATCCTATGTGCCTCATTCATTCATTTATTAACTCAACTGGACTACCGTCCAGTTGAGTTCATCACATACTAAACCCTCCGGCGTCCGTCGTCTGTCGTCGTCGTCTGTTAACTTTTCGACGTTAACACTCCAGCGTCCACAAATATCAATCGATTCTGATCAAACTTGACATGCAGCATCCTTACCCCAAGGACCAGGTTTGTATTACATTTCAGCCCGATCCGTTGGAAAATGGCCGACTTAGGCGACAATGTTGTTTTTGGTCATGAAAACGACGTTAACACTCTAGCGTCCACAAATATTAACAGATTTTGATCGAACTTATAATGTTTAACCCTTACCACACAAGGTAGGTTGCTATTGCATTCCAACCCGATCCGTCACAAAATGGCCGCCATAGGCCGCCATATTGTTTTAAGCTCCAAAACGACTTTAAGACTTTAACGTCCACAAATATTTATGGATTTTGATCAAAGTTGGTGTGTGAGGTTGTCCAGTCAGTTCAGTTGAGTTCTGCTTCCCTGGAAGCTCTGGTTTATTTATACAGTTATTTATGGTGGAATTATTTATTTACTTATTTATACAGTTAGTTAAGGCTCATCGAGGAGCTTGTATATTATTCACATCCAGGGCAAATACATGTGAAGACATTAGTATACTCTTTCATAATTTACAAAGATATTAGTGAACAATAGACAAACACATATAGTATAGGGGATTTGAACATGTGTTCAGATAGGAACAAAAACAGGCCAACCCTGTTTGTGTTCCCATCTGAAGCCATGGTTTGGGATGCTAATTTTTTTTATTACGGCGTAGCCAATAGGGCAAAGCCATCTAGAACAGTGTTTGTCTGTCCGTATGTCCATATGTTCCCTCAAACGTACACCAATCAGAGCTGAGGATCTGGTCACATGACAGGGGTGATGTGATGTCATTACGGCGGTATGGAGGCTGACTCCGCACACCTCCATTTTGATTCCAATTTAGTTCAGGCCGAACATATCGTCGAACCTGTCATATATCGCAATCACCATGCTCTACCTTGATGTTTTTCATTCAGTGTGAAACACAAACAAAGCGATTGTGAAAATGACCATCAAACATCGAACGCATAGACGTTACGGATCTTCTAACGACACAGTACTTATAGGCCTTAGGCTTCATGCCTTCATGGCTCACCTTCAGGCCGCTTCAGACAAATTAGCCCAGGTTTCTTAATATAGTGGTATTGTTTTTGTAATAATAATAATAGCGTTAATACTAATAATATAGTAAATATAATTGTAACACTACAAAATCTTTGTTGCTATTGCAAAGTTTCTAGATTGAAGTGGTGTATGGTTGGTTCATTGTTGACTATAAACATAGAATAAACAAATACAATAGTATTGTTTTCATAATAATAATAATAGCATTAATACTAATGAATGATCGTTTTAAGCACATTTTTTGCCTTGCGGGCCCCATGACAATCATGGTTCCCTTTTTGAGGCAATGTTTTTATGGCCAGATTCCCTTCCTGCAGCCAACCCTCAGTCACCTCTTACAATGCGCAGGGATACGGTGTACCTATTCTAGATCAGGGTACACACCAGGATCATTCATCCCAGCAAGCTGGTACTCAATTTGCTGACCTCGGAGGGATGATAGGCTGAGTTAACCCCCCCCCGGCGTTAATTCAGCAATCGACCGGGATTCGAGCTCAGGATCCTAGAATCCCAAGCCGGCACCCTAACCGCAAAGCCAACACCAGGCTAGTGTTAATACTAATAATATAGTAAATATAATCATAACACTGCAATCCCTTTGTCGTTATTTGTCGCAAAGTTTCTAGATTGAAGTGGTGTATGGTTGGTTCATTGTTGACTCGAAACATAGAATAAATCAGTGTCTCAATGCAAAAATAATTTGATACTTACATTATTTGCTAAGTTGTATCCCCACCCAGGTCATACTATCCTCTTCAACTAAAGTATCAAACAAGCCCGGCTACGCCGATGTTAGACTTTCGGTCTTGTTTCAAGGAGAATGGAAGCATAATGTAGATTGTGAGAAGAGACATTGCAGGATGATAATGTATATTATCTGGAATGAGCTGGATTTTTTCGGTAAGGAAAATAATTTGTTGAATTTGTTGTTGTCGTTGTTGTTGTTGTATAGCCCAGTTCTATCAAACAAGCCTGCGGCAAGGAGACAGCCAAACGATCTCGCAGGAGCGACCCAGAGATCCCCCACATCCAGGATGGTGTACCCAGCCTCCACGAAGTCAGGACCACTACAGAGTTAGAGAGGGAGGGGGAGAGAGAGAGAGAGAAAGAGGGGGAGGGAGAGAAGGAGAGAGCCACACAGGCCTCCACACACATTCAGAGTTGGGCTGAGAGGTTAGCAGGCTATGTCTATTCCATAAATTATGGTCCTGCCAGTTATAATTTCTGTGCTGATGCCCTGAGTAGGTTACCACTACCTGAGGTATTCGACTGCAATAATGCTCCAATCACTTCCAAACAGATTTAATCATGGACAAATGTGGACCCGACCCTATCTATCGTCATACGTGTTTATCAGTGGCATATGGTCAACTGTACCCTGAGTTCCTGGGAAAGTGAGTCCATATCTTGCTCATAAAAACGAGATGTTCTTGCATTCTGGTTGCCTTTTGTGGGGCAAAAGGGTTATTGTACCTCCCAAAGGTTGGAACAAGGTGTGTTTTGAACGACATGGATTGCATCCGGGCATTAAGTCAATTAGCAGGAGCCACGCTTGGCGGCCAGGTATAGATGAAGAACTAGAGAGATACGTTCATCACTGTTCCTTGTATTAGGCTACCATCCGAAACTCACCTGTGGCACAGCTTGACATGTGGTCCTGGCTTTCTAAACCATGATTTCGACTTCACATATATATTATGCTGGACCATCCTTAGGGAAGATGTTTTTGGTTTTAATTGATGCTTATTCATAGCGGATCGAATGTTTAACTTTATCATCCTGTACAGGCGAAATCACGGTTGAGAGAATGTTTGCCTCTCATGGTTTACCTGATTGTGCGGTTAGTGATAAAGGTTCCTGTTTCACCAGTGCTGTGTTTCAGGATTTCTTGAAACAGAATGGTATCAAGCATGATCGCAGTGCTCCCTTTAAACCCGCTTCTATTGGTCAGGCTGAAAGAGCTGCCCAGGTGATTGAGTGGTCTCAAGAAGGCAAATGACAGCTCTTCTCTGCAGAACATGCTGTTGCATGTGTTATTTACATAAAGGACATGTGACTCACAACCACTGAACGCACACCCGCAGAAATGATGTTCTGTTGAATGCTAAAGACATGCCTAGCCCTGATCCATCCTAATGCTTCGTCCAGAGTTACTGACCACAGGTTTAAACAGAAGTGGTACCATGACAGGACCTCAGTTCCATGTGTCTGTCATTGATGTGTTTGCTCCTGTTTTCATGCTGATCCTGGCCCTGGACCTAAATAGCCCACAGGTCATGTAATTGATCAAATTGTCTACTCTGTATTTGTTGTGGAACTGTCCAATGGGCAGAGAGTACATAAACATATTGACGAACTCCGCCTAAGTAGTGGGGCGGCTTAGCCCAAATATTCAAAAGAATTGTGCATTTTGTGATACAAGCACCAAATTTGGCACAAATGTACATTAATATGTTGCGAACATTTTCAGATATTGGGCCACTTGAAATTCCGTAATTTTTATTTTCAAATTTTTTCAAATTTCGTAATTTCAAATTTTTCGGGTGACACCGTCACAATTTCGGTCTTCGAGGCCGGCCGATAGGCAAAGTGTGACCGGAAGGGACGAGGTTCTCCTGACCACGTGGCCCTCGATCTGGGAAGCGAGAGGCGTTCCATTAGTGGACGCGCCCCTCACGCCCGACTTTTGGGCGGCCCCGGCAGGCCGTTTGTTTTGACGTTCCGTGACAGGCCCCGCACCCCCACCTCCGGGCCGACCGGAAGCTTGTGCTGAGTACATCATACCTGAACAACTCAGTGAGGCAGAACACAGCAGTGCACACCAGGGTGACCCCTTCAGTGCATAAACCAATTAACCTGTCCACTGCAGGGCATATAGAAATGAAGTTATTTTCTGCATATAATAATAATATAAGTTCAGTTCTATATAACAATTTCTGTTATCACCACTACCACTACAACTACCACTACTACAAGCTTTGTCTGGAATTTTGTGGACTAACAGACAAACAGACATACAGACAAGCTGGGATCAAAACATTACCTCCTTCCACCATTGAGTGTAGAGGTAAACATCATGGAAATTATATCATGCCCTAGATTTAATTCATGCTTACCCGTGTATTTGCTTCACTGGTTCACAAGGTCTTTTGCATACATGTAATTCAGACTCTCGTCTTCATTGCTGACCACACAATGTTCGCAACATATTAATGTACATTTGTGCCAAATTTGGTGCTTGTATCACAAAATGCACAACAGGTTTGCTATGCTGCTACACTAAAGGCATTGTGAACCCAATCATCCAACCCATGGTGAGCCTGTTGAAAGTGAACCCTTGGTATCTATTTCAGTTGTGACCCAAGTGCCAGAACCCAATGTATCTAAAACCAATGTGTCTGAACCCAATTGCAGAGAGTTGGAACCTGTACCTTCTCTTCCTCCACCTCCCCCTGAGTCTGCTGCCTTCAGCACTGCACAGACATAGTCGTCGCTTTTGGCCTCACAGTCACCTCTGCTCGCACGTGTAAGGCACCTGAATGGTTGAACTTGTAGTGATTGTACCTTGCAGTAATGTATCGTTATTTTGGCGGGGGGAAAGAATGTTGATATGTGCTGTGTGCAGTGACCCGTGCACGCATGCGCAGTGCATGTGTACTGAGCAATAAACATGCTGGTCCGACTTGGGTGTTGTCTTGCTTTTCACCCCTTAATCCTACGGATACGTCACAGGAGGGAATATGTTAACAAGACAATCTAAATCAGATGGGACAGTAATGCACCAAGAAAGGGTTTGTAATTGTTTAAGTAATACTGTATATGTGACATATGGGTAAGGCAGAACAATTTCAGAAGGATGGAAAGTGTCTCAAATAAAGAAGAGATTGGTAGATTAGCAGCAAGGAATGGAAGTTAAGTAGTAGCTCTTTTCAGTGAGGGAAATAGACAGATAAGAAACAGTTATTTCAAGGAACATGAAGGGGAAAGAGAAGGGTAGTGAGTGAGGTATGAAGGAGGAAGATTTTACATAAAATGGCAATAGCTTGAATGATAAAATGGAAGAATTATAGCGGTAAATGTTTTGTAAGAAGTAGAGCAGCATGATCGTGAAATGATTTGATAGAGATAATCAGTGATGGATAATTATAGATTGGCAGGTGATTTACAGAAGGTACACGGCTAATCATAGGAAGGGGAGAGTGGGGAGGGGGCAGTATCCTTATAATATTATTGAAGAATATTGAAGAATATAATATTG
>NC_136270.1:85574365-85749365 GCF_964187855.1 Myxine glutinosa
GGATCATATCTAAATCTATTCTCATTTTGAACAGGTTCCAGAGCTCTGCTGCTGAGTCCACTGGGGAAGCTTCGAGCTCTTTCATATGGCCCCCCAATAGGAATTTCTGACTATGTCAGAAAGGGAGGGGGGCGATATATGTCAGACAGGGGGGGGCGCCTGCAGGGGGCGATATTTTTGACCTTCGCCCAAGCGCCACAAACCATCACTACGCCACTGTGTGTGTGTGTGTGTGTGTGGGTGTGGGTGTATGTGTGTGTGTCTGTCTGTTTGTATGAGTGTGTGTGGGTGTATGTGTGTGTGTCTGTCTGTTTGTATGAGTGTGTGTGTGTATGAGAATTTGTATGTGTGTCTGTGTGTCTGTATGTGTCTGTGTATCTGTGTGTGTGGGGTCGGTGCGTGTGTCTGTGTGTGTACGTCTGTGTGCATGTCTGTGTGTATGTGTCTGTGTGTATGTGTCTGTGTGTGTGACTATGTGTGTGCCTGTGTGTGTGTCTGTGCATGTGTCTGTGCATGTTTCCGTGTGTGTCTGTGTGTGTGTGTGTCTGTGTGTGTTTGTTTGTGTGTGTCTGTGCATATGTGTCTGTGTGTGTATGTGTCTGTGTGTGTGTGACTATGTGTGTGCCTGTGTGTGTGTCTGTGCATGTGTCTGTGCATGTTTCCGTGTGTGTGTGTGTGTGTGTTTGTTTGTGTGTGTGTGTGTGTGTGTCTGTGTGGAAACTAGTACTTTAAGTAGGCTGTCCCTTCAACACTCATGCAAAAAAGCCAATCCCTGGAGTTAGTGTCTCCTCAGTTCCTATTCCTTATAGAAATTGCAGTTTGCGTATGCTTATGTTATGCTAAACTTTTTTATGATAGTAAAGTTATAAGGTTATTTTTTGAAAATAGTATGAAATTTGAAAAATGTAAATTTCCTTATTATTGACAAGTACAAACTTCAAAGACAAGCAAGTTGCCACATACCCGATTCCGTGTACATTTTTGGAAAACTATTCAGCTCATGAAAGGAAAATGTCATTCATGCTCGTCATTTCAACGTCATTTATATCATGGTGATCTTTATAACACTTCCATTTTTCAATGATCACACTTCTACACTACCCAACCATCTCGGCCTGAAATGTTAACCTGTTACCATCTCATACATATTCTTCAACTCCTCCAAGCCCCGATTCCTCCAATGATATCTTCTATAAACCAGCGAGGAGTCCCAAAGTTTATTAAAATCATTTTTTTTAGTTTATAGAAAACTTTTTGAAACGTTTTAAAATCATATTTTAAAAAATAATATTAATCTATATACATATTTTTAACCGTTTGTGGGGTTGTGCGTTTGTACGTTATTCTTTCACGGTTGAACCTTCGTGCCGAGAGGCCCCAAATTTTGGGTTTAGGTACTTCAGAATCCGAGCAAGATTTCAAATTAACACACATTGGCCTTGACGTTCGTTTTGAGGCCACCAAATGACGCTATAAAGTGTGCATTGGATGTGGGGTCAGGCAGTGCTGCCTTCGGCCTGCAGGCAAAAGGTAACCAGTAACCACCATGAGGACGATAACTCCATAGCTTTCCGATATCCAACATGCCCCGAAACCACTGTTGGGAAAAGCTCACCCAGCCGGGCAGCACTGGGTAGCTCCTGCTAGTTATAACAATATTTATCTTCCAGTGAGTTAATGTATATGCACAAGAGTCTGGAATATTACCATTTATCGAAGAAGAATCAATAAATAAATTACTATTCCAATTTTAGTTGATATTAGTTTGGGGCAGCCACCCGTTTATTTGGCAGATCATGGATGGAGTGGACAAAGCTGTAAAAAGTCTTGTTCTGTCAAACCTCGAGGATTATTGAGAGTGTGTGGACATGGATGGATGTACGGATGGATGTAATTGCGCATGGTTCGAGCCATCATGTGATGGGAAAGGAATTCACTGTGTGCAATCATTAAGCCCCATAAGTGTGACAGGTCTCCAGCCAAAAATGGTGGCTTTGTTCTGCGATGAGGCCCGTTCCTCGTGTTGTGGTTAGATCATACGGCATGCATCTAGGTCAGGCGGCTGCTTGGTCTCTTACAAAGGAACGTTGAGATGAAGGATTAAAATTCAAGAGTGGGGTGAGGGGAGGGGGGAAATTAGAAGAAGGAGAGGCAGCGCAGCGCATTTTGGCAGTTGCGTCATCGGCAAGCGAGCTTTGAAGTAGTGGTGATTGAATCTCATGTTTGGCAAGCATGTTTGCTATTATGGCTTTGGTGGAATGGTACTTCCATATCCAGAGTGGAATTATGTATATTTTTCCCTGACTCATGTCATATAGAGCCATACAGCGCAGTATCGGAGTGTGTTACGGCACGTTATGATGTTCAGTTCATGATTAACTTCACAATGTTTTGCTCCACATCAACGAATATCTAATCAGGTAGAAGAAGTACAAGTGCTTCACATCTGTGTGATCCTTTTGCAGCCAATCAGAACGTAGAAGCTTTGCGGAGCAATGCAAGCACTTCTAAAAAGACACGTTCAACCCCAACCCCCCGTCTAAATCATGTATCCATCCTCACACTATGTTTAAAAGAAATTTAAAGTTAAAAAAAAGTTTTCAAAATTTTTTCTTGGCCTTTTGTTTTCTCCCCTGTCTGTCTATCTGTCTGTCTGCTGTGAGCAGGATATCTCAAAAACTTGTGCACAGATTCGGAGAAACCTGGTGGACAGGTTGAGTACGTGACAAGGATGAATTGATTCGATTTGGGTGTAGTTCCGAATCTGGATCTGGATACAATAATTATTTAATTATTTAAGTGATTATTCACCTATTGGGAGATAGGGCCAAAAATATATATAGAGCAGGATATTTCAAGAGGTTGTGGACGAGTTATGAGAAAACTAGGTGGATGAGTTGGTTATGCAACAAGAACAAGCCGATTCGATTTTGGTTCCAATCTGAATCCAGATCCGGCCTATCGGTGGATACAAACCATAAACTGTTCAGCCTGACGGAGGTATGCTCCCTACCGAGTGGCTATCGAGTTGTCACTGTTAACACCTCCTTACGAGCCATCTATTTCAGTTATTTGCTTTGTCTTCACTGCCAATGGAATCCACCTGGTTAAGCACAATACATGGCTGTGAGGCCTCTTTGCTTCCAGAAACACAAAGTTTGCACACATGCTTGGTTTCAAGAATGCATTTTATCACTTTATATAACGTTTAGGCCAAAATCTTTCATAAAGGTTCAAGTTTAGATCCATATTGTCATGAAGTTAAAGTTCTGGCTTCAGTTTCACCATAACATGAAACACAATACATGATTGATGGTGAGAGAGACACCTTTTTTCTTTTTTTTTCTTTTTTTTTTGTATACAAGATCGAGGCTCGTGAAAGAGCTAACATTAATCCCACAAAAAGTCAAACCGACACATAAAACACAAAATAAGGTGAGCGGTAGACAAGATGGGGAGAGAGGCGGAAGGACACAAACACAACATTTGAGAGCAGGGACGTCGAGAGAACTGTGGGAGGGAGAGGGCTTGGGGGGAGGTGGAAGAGGTATAAAACATATGGACACTGCGAGGACTTCCAGGAAAGAAGTTGGAATTTCAAAAAAGTGGATCTGTACTTACATTATTTTTGTACATTTCACCCATTCCCACATGGGTGAAGAATCACTTTAAAAACATCAAATAATTATCGTATCCAGATCCAGATTCGGATCTCCACCCAAATCGAATCAATTCGTCCTTGTCATAATGTCACGTACTCAACCTGTCCACCTACTTTAAGCTCTGTCTCCTTCTCATAGGAACAACACTGGATTTCACATTATCACACAGATCATTATCACTGAACAGCAGTCCACCATGATGTCCCTAATGGTCACAGTATATTGCAATGAACAAAGAAGAAGATGCCATATAAAAATAATGTAAGTACAGATGATGAAACTTTTGACCTATTAACTCCCACCTCCTCTCCAGAAGATAATATGTAGACAACCCTTAGTTTTATGAAATATTACAAAGGTGACTGCAAAACTCCCCCCCCCCCTTCCCACACCTCCTCCCCCCAAGCCCTCTCCCTTCCACACATCTCCCTGCTCTCAAATGTTGTGTTTGTGTGCTTCCCCTTCTCCCCCCATCTTGTTTTCCGCTCCCTCTTTTTATATATTTTGTTTGTCTGGTTGATTTGTTTGTGAAGTAAATGTTAGCTCTTTCACGAGCCTCGATTCAGTATACAAAAAAAAAAAAAAAAAAAAAAAAAAAAAAAAAAAAAAAAAAAAAAAGTTAGTTGGTTGAGTCCAAAAGCCAAAACCTTAAATGATCGAGTCGTTAAAGCAAGCAGACAGATAGAATAGAGCCATATAGGGGACCAAGATTACTAAAGGATCCATATTGTTAAATATTGCGAAATAAATGTGAAGATTGTGCCGGTGGTTAAGCGATGCATGGTCATAAATCACAATAAATAGAGTTATGGAAAAATAACGGGTGCATTAAGCCATACCTTCTCCTGACCCTGGTGCATTCCCACAATCTGGCACATGTTCAGAAAATGAGAGATGGACGACTCATCATGAATGATGTATACAGCCAGCTTGCGCTTCTTAATTCCATCAAGGATATCCTTGAAGATATCAATATCTGTGAAGTCATCCATGACAATTGCGATGAGCTGGGAAGAAAGTGGATCATGAGAAAATGGTTAATTGACAACATTAGTTCCATTCGGCCTACCACACATTTACTGATCTTACCCAAAGCAATAACGCAATAACATCAGAATACACAAGATATTTGCATAGTTCATTTTGTGCATTGCCTATCTAGTGATGATAAGCCAGAATCAATATGACATGTTTGAAATTAAGACACTTCTAGCCGGAAGTGACATGATCGCACCCATCACATGATCACTACCAGGTGACTAGATGAATAATTCCCAGCATCAGAGTTAGTCGAGCATTCCATATTTCCTTTAATTAGGAGGCAAATACATGATGCAATTTCAGGTACATTGGATTCAATAGCACGATGTAACAACATGAGATTTGCCTGATTCTTTCAAAAAAAGTTCAGTCACTCAAACCCTTTGGCTTGAATAAATTCAGTCACTCAAAGTCTTAGGTCTCACTATCAGCTGACAATTTCAAATTTGGCCTTCAGAGGCAGTCACCGAGTTTGATGGAGTACTGCTCTCCCCTATGGGCTGGTGCTCCTGCCTCACACCTTGCTACCCACATCACTTGTTTGTACGTCTCCATTAATTTTTTCCCTCGGCCCTGCTCTTGATGTTTCCCCCTCTCTGGACTGTTCCTTTTGTGCTGTTACATCCTGATCTGTTATGTGTCTAGCACTTCCACGAGCCTCGACTTTGCATACAAAAAATCCAGAAACTATGCTATTAGGTTGAACAGTGAACTATCATTATTTATTTCTTCTTGTGCTGTTTCAGACCTTTTAGCTCACCTGGCACAAAAATTGTTCAGGTGAGGTATTAGCATTGTGAGGTCCCCCCCCCTCCCCCCCACACAAAATAGGTATGTGCTTTCTTCTACAAAACAACACACATGATTTTGATAAAACTTGTCCACAACCTTCATCACCTGTGATGGACTAAAGTTTGATCACGACATTAAAAAAATCAGGGATTTGCCTGCAAAGTAGGTATTTACTTTCTTCTCCGTTACATATTTTGTGGGTCATACACACCTACCAGAGGTTCCCTGGTTCTACCATGTGAGCCCAGAGGCATTGCCCCTATTTTTCCTAATTAATTTAGAGATGTGTGGTTGGGTGGCTATGATGTGTATTTTAACATGCGTCCTAATTTTCAAACCACGATGGAGAAGCTCTGTCTTGTCTGTGCTGGGACTCCTCACTTCAAGAGAAGTTTGTCTGCTGTAAGATTCCAAGTGCCAGTGCGTGATTCCAACCTGTACAACCGATGATACTAGAACCATGGACATGTGTGCCAGTCCTTAATCCAACTCCACAGCAACAATATAATGGACAGCAGACAAAACCATTCTGGTGGTGACTGAAGACTCAGACAATCTCAATATCGAAAAGTCAACCAGCAATTTCCAACCAAGAAGTTTGGAACAGTGCCAGATTTGTTCCAGATAAAGTGAGGCAGACAGATTACCTACTCCCTGAAGATAATGTAGTTGAGTACGCTGGGTATATTTAACAGTGTGATAATTATACTGAAGTTAACTCAGGTTTCACAGGCTTCAAGGACCAACCATCAGTTTAACTAGTAGGTATATGGTTTCTCACCTAGACCTGTAGACCTTTAACAAGATAAAATAATAAGTGGTAATTTTTTCTTTGCAATGAGATAAAAGTAAATGTAAATGATCTATGCACAGATGTGTATATAATATATATATATATATATATATATATATATATATATATATATATATATATATATATATATATATATATATATATTGTTGCGGTTTTGTGTTTTTATGATAAAGGTTAATTTCCCCTCATAGTTTAGTTACACTACAACATGTAGCCTCGTTTAAGCTCAGTTATTTCTTCGTAAATGTAAGCGTAGACCTTTCCTGTGTTTAGTTTTGCGTTGAGTAGGACCATGAGAGTTAGGTCCTTTACGATGCCTCGATGCTTTGGGTTTTGGCACGAAATACCACGAGGCCGGCCTGAAGAAGTCGATCAAGGCCAAAGGAAGGCGGAGGAGGAGCTGACGGTAAGCGCGAGCCTCCAATCAGGGCTCGAGGGGAGTGACTTACCACTGCGGCAAAAGGCGGGGTTTGGAACATTCGAGTCGGGCCAGGGCAGGACCATATAACACTGTGCCCAGAGCCCCCCACCTCAGTTATGAGAGAGGAGGCAGTTGAGTCATCAGTCGGGGCCGAATACGCGAGCTCTCAGTTGGTACGAACGTTGGTATACTAACTTTGCCCTGCTCCCCGCGCTCCGCGCAGTTGTATTAATCGCGCTGTGAAAGACAGCCGTGCCGGGCCACAGATGCGCGCATATTGCCTTCTGCCTGCCTTTGCCGAGATACGCGCCGCGAGGATTTTCCCGCCTGCCTGCCTGCCTTCGCCGGGATACGTGCGGTGACCGCCAGAGGGCCCCGCCGGGTGAGCTGTTCCTGGAGGACCAAAGCCGGCGCGTTCAGCGCATGAACATTCTTCCTTCATCTCCCTGTGTGTGTAAGTGGGCCCATTGTCTGGGTAAATAAGTTAAGACTGCTTAAGACTGCCCTGTGTCTCTTCTTCTTCTACCATTGTACATTGTGTAAATAATAATTAAATCTGTTCTTCCTTTGATTCGACCGTTTCGTCCCTTCCATCATTGACTTAGCATGGTATGAATTAGATCGCTCTGATCGGGTTCCAATAGCAAGGTAACAGCACGGACCACGTGGTACGCCATTCGCTCGGGTGTACTCAATTACACGTGGTTCGTGCGAGACTCGAACCCCGCTCCCGCAGCGGCGTGGGTACTTAAGGTACGTGCGAAATTGTCCTGAGACCCTTTTCCACGTCCGCCCGGAAGTGGCGACTCAGTCTCGCGGTTCGAAGACCCAGAGAGAAAAAGGGGCTTAATCTCCCCTTTGTAAGGGAACGGGCTTCGCAAAACCGCAACAATTTGGTGTCCGGGAGTGGAATTGGACCTGGAGTGCGCTTCACGCACTCGAAATTACGAGCGAAGGAAATTTAGTTTTAAAAGCCAAATTGTATTCATACCATGGCTGGCCAAGGTGGTTGAATGCTGGTGGGGGTAGAAGAAGAGGTAGAATTGATGACCCAAGACCAGGAGAGACAGTTGGTAGTGGAGGATGCCGAAGAGGGTGCGGCAACTGGCGAAGAAAATGGCGGCGCCTCGCACGTGGCAGCAAGGGCCGAGCCCGCAGCGCCAATAGATATGGACCTTCTTATGGTACAAATCAGGGCGTGCATGGCAGAGTCAAGACAGGAAATGAAAGATGGGTTAAAAGGGTTGGAAAACAAAAGACGCCCAAAAGAATGACATGAATAAAATAAATGAAACAATTGGACACCCAAGGGGAGACGTTTTTAAAAATGGGGGAGGACATTGGACGCAGGTCGAGCGGGAAGGTAGCAGTGGTACGCGATGGGGTGAAGCAGTGTGAGGAACGCGTGGGGAGCGAGCTTGAGCGAGGCACAGCCAAGTTGACCGGGGATATGGAAATCGCGACACGGGGTGTAGAAGAGCCGACGATCGCCGAATTTGACAAAGGAATTTTATGGGCGCCGGCGGTCGTCGAGGAAAAAGAAATAATTGGGGTCGAAGGGATGGGAGAAATAGGAAAGAAATCACGGAGGGAAGTTAGGGAATGCGCACAAAGTTTGCATTTACATCGTGATGCCGTGCTTACTGACAAAATTGAAAGTTTGCAGGTGCTGGCGGAAAAGCCGGGGAAGGAGGACCCCGAGGTGAGTGGAAAAAATGGCGCGAATGTGTTTGGCGCGGATGGGTTTTTGGCGCGCTTGGGACAGAGTCGAGTCCCGGGCGTTCGCGTAAGGTCCATTGTGCTGTGTACGAGAGAGTGTGTGACGAAGTACAGGAGAGAGTGTGTGCCGAAGCGTGTGAGAGAAAAGTGTGCGCCGGAGTGTGCGGGAGAAGAGTGTGTGCAGGAGTGCACACCAGAACGTGTTACAGAGTGTGTGCAGGAGTGCACACCAGAGCGTGTTGCAGAGTGTGTGCAGGAGTGCACACCCCGGGGTGTTACGGAGTGTGTAACGAAAGTGTGTGCCAGGGTGTGCACGAGGGTGTGCGATAATGAAGTGTGTGAAAGGCGTGAGTGCGCCTAGGTGTGCGGGTACAAGTACGGAGTGTGAGGGAGAATGCACACCAGAGAATGTGAAAGGAGAGTGTGCAGTAACGGGATGTGTGGAAGGCGCGGGGACGCCTGGGTGTGCGAGTGCGGAGTGGGTCGCGAGTGGTGAGGAGGAGGCTCAAGCATTGACACCAACCGGGGTAGCGTTTAGCGGGACGAATAGCGAACGTGAGCCCCCGGTGAGTTGTGTGCAGCAGGGACCTGCGGGGATCGGTGCCGCGTCGGTCTCACAAGGGCCGGCGTGCACGATTCATGCCGGCCCCCGCACTGTATGGTTGGTGCCGTGCCGTGGCCGCAAAGGCAATCGGCGAGGTTCAAGGGGAGGTAGGAGATTTCGGAGCCGCGCACCTTGGCGGGTGCGGTGCTCAGACCTTGGCCGGTTGGGTCACCGTGCGTGGGACTGCGAGGCCTCGCGCAGGGATGGAGCCCTGCACCTCGGCCCATACATACCTCCTCCCTCGGATCGAAAATGCCGGACAGACACCCCATACAGGAGACAAACCACCCGCATGGATCGCTCGGCCCTTCAAGGCCGAGCCATGACAATGTATATCCACTTGGTGAGGCTCGAAGTGTAGCGGACGGATGAGAGTAGTGTACCCTAGAGTCCCTGTATAAAGAGAGTTGCGCCATGCGCTGACCCGAGATTTCTGGTCACGTGATTTTGTGGCGCCATTTTGTTTCTAACTTCACCGTGCGTGAACGTCAGCTTGGTACGGGAATGTTGTTTATTGCCAAACAAAATGACTGGTTGTTCTGCTTTTGGTTGTTCAAACCAATCTGGGAAATACAAGATGTATAGATTTCCAAGTGATAAAGACAGAACGGAGTAGTGATGAGTTTCACTTGTCGGAGTAGTGATGAGTTTCACTTGTGAGGAGTGAACGGAGTAGTGATGAGTCTCACTTGTGAGGAGTGAACGTAGTGGGATGAAGTGTTGGTCTGGTCAGAGTGTTGTATTACGGGCAGAGTTTTCTTACGGTCTGAATGTATGAATCATGTTCTGTACTGAATGTATGAACCAAGTTTTGTACTGAATGTTTACTGTGTTGGCCTCATCGTGTTCCTGGTGAAATTAAACAAGTTATGGTGAATACGACGTCTTATCTGTGCTTTTCCATATCTGTTCGACTCGACGAACCGTGCACACTGCAGGTATTTTTTAAAGTTTTTTCTCTGTTTAATTACGGCTTGGCGCAGTCGAAAATTAAGTGTTAATTAAGTCGCCAGCTATGAAACATATTAATCGATCAGGCAATATCCATCAGAGTTCTGGGCAAGGGTGTAGTAATAAATGAACGTTTCAATCTTACTAGATGCCGATGACGTTTTCCTTATGTCAGAGACAGAAGCTGACTTGCAGCTTGTTAAATCATTACAATGGAAATTGAATATAAATGTCGATAAAACTAAAGTTGTACACTATAGAAATATGGCAATACCACGTACAGAATTTGTTTTAAGTGTGTTAGACTATATGTCGGCTGGAAGTCCTACACCGGAATTGCTCTCGGCACCCTTTAAAAAATATTGGATATGCCCACACTCCTTTCTAAAAGTTATTAAAATTCAGAGAACGACAGCATTGGTTTGTCTTACTTATAATGTTAGCTCTTATATGCAGTGTTGGCTTGTAATATGCATTGCCATACCACTTTTAATATCACCACACAGCTCTTTTTCACGGCAATAGCTGAATTTTTGACAAAACAAATATCACCTGTACGTAATAATAAGACTAAATATGTGCAGTAAATTTTTTTTTAGCAGGTTTAGAATATATCACCCCATATCGCGAATGTACATGTATATCTAATCCGACACACTTAGACACAAAATGGCGTCCAAATTTGAGTTGACACAACTCTCTATATACAGGGACTCTAGTGTACCCCACGTGGGGGAATGGTAGTTTTACCATTCCTCACCCAGGGCCCATGAGCATTAGTTTAGGGGGATGGCAGTGATAGGCATATGGAGGTGCCAGCAATGGTTACCTCCATGGGGCACCGAAGCCAGCCGAGGGAGCGCTAGGATAATGTTAGGAAACTAGAGGACAGTAGGGACAAGATTTAAGTAGTGACACTGTACTGTAGAGGGGACGTAGGTAGCTTAGAAGGATAATAAAGAAAAAGGGAGTGCATAGTTTAAAGGGACGACGGGGAAGCACCAGTTTTAGGGGAAGTAGTCAGCTAGATGATGCTGTGTGTGTGAGAAATTGTATTGAGAAAAAGTGGAATTGTGTTTGAGGTGTGTGAGCACAAAAGGTGTGTGAGACAAAAGGTGTTTGAGATAAATGGTGTGCAAATAAGTAGTGTGGAATGCTTGGTGTGGAATAAAAAGTGTGGAATGCAGGGTGCGAAGGAGTGAATGGGGGGAGGTGGAACCCATTCACGGACGCCCGGGGTAGGTAGTGTAAAGCCAGTTAGAGGGTATAGGCAAAATTTGTATGGATATTGACACCTGTGGTGCGGGTAGTGGAAAGTAGTGTTTTTGTTGGGTGCATGAGTATGTGGAATGGCTGGGCGTGTGGCTTAATTGGTGCGTATGGTTATTGGGGCACTCCGCCACTGGTAGTTTGTCGGCCAGGTGAGGCCACAGGTAGGCTCTGGGAGCCGGTTAGTTGTAGTGTTGAGTGGGGCCCGAGGATCCAAGGGAAGGACCCGGGTTGCCCAATGCCAAGGTGGGCATCAGGGGGTAAAGTGCAAGGAGGGGCCTTCCCCAGTTTAGGTAGTCGCAGGAGCAGGTAAGCTCAGGTGGTGGCTTCAGTGGCAGAGGTGCACAGGTAGGTAGACCTGCTGGTAGAGCCACACGACCCAGCCCCGAAATTGTGCAAGGGCACAGAGAGAAAATTTGTGGGAGTGAGACTCAAATTTCAAGGGCACCGCAGTGTGGGCAATGGGAATTCGGGTTCTTAGAACCACATAGTTTAAAGAGGCCGATTGGCATGGTACGACGCCGGGTAGTTTAAATGAGTTAATGTCAGTAGTGTAGTTAGGATATGAGAAATCCCTTCGCACCATCCACAGCCATTCACCAAGGAGGACGAAGCTCCACACCGAGGCTCTGTGGACTGATTTGAGTTGTGAGACGCATTGGGACGTAATGTGACATTGTGTTTGTTCCATCCCTTCCTTCCTGGGAGGGATTGGGAGACGAATTCGGAATTAGAGGGGGATATGGGAGACAAGACGTAGAGACGGATTGTGAATACAAGGGGGGCTAGGGTAGTGTAAGCCGACGGTGGAGGGCACGAATGGCTAGGGAAGAGCTTGCTCTGCTCGCTCTTCCGCAACCCTCGCACAGCATTACCTTGTGTTTCTGTGTGCCATTGCGTCTTTTCCGCTTTGCTTGTTGTGCCTCGTCTCTCCCCACCACCCCAGGACCATTTTGGAGGTGGAACGGTGCAGCACCATCGACCTGTGCAGCATCCTTTTGCTGCACCTTTGCTGCACCTGTGCAGCACTTTGCTGCCAACCCCTTTGCTGCACCTTACACTTATGGACCACAAGCTTTGTGGCCTTGCACCTCTGCTGTGCAGCACCTTGCTGCAAAATCATCTTGCATCTTCGGACCACTTGTTTGAGTGGCATTAATGTCACGCAGTCAGACCACATGGGAGTGGCCCTGCCTGGCAAAGAAAAAGAAATGAAATGAAATAAAAGCATTTTTTTTGTGCATTTTTATTATGGTGTGCTAGGCCGGAGAAGATGTGCAAGTTTAGATAGCCCTGAAGATTAAAAATGGCCTGTATGCTGGTCCGGGGGCTAGCCGGTTTGATATATGCACACAGAAGAAGCAAAAAGCAAGATGCAAGAAGCAAGCAGCAAGTGTCATGATTTTGAGTGTGTTTTGTTTTGCTGTGCTTTCTCTCCCCTCCAATCTTCTCTTCCAAAAAGGACAGGTCCTTGGTCATAGAATTGTAAATAAGATTAAGTTTTTGTGCTTGTAAATATAAGAATGCTGCCCACCGGCTATGTGTTTAGTTTGAAAAATTCCGGAAATACTCGGTTAATTGTGGGTGTGAATCTGATATGTAGCTACTCAACGCAATAGGAGGGACATATCTAGTGTTTTAAAACTGTCGCACACACGGGTTAGAGTAAATGTGAGGGGGAACCACACCTATGTGTCACATTTAAAAGTAAGGTTAATTTTACATGTCATTCTCTAACAGGTCATTCCATTGGTGGTTTCGACTCGGGGACAGCCTGACGAGAGAGGGGTGTAGTGTTGCGGTTTTGTGTTTTTATAATAAAGGTTAATTTCCCCTCCTACTTTAGTTACACTACAACATGTAGCCTCGTTTAAGCTCAGTTATTTCTTAGTAAATGTAAGCGTAGACCTTTCCTGTGTTTAGTTTTGCGTTGAGTAGGACAATGAGAGTTAGGTCCTTTACGATGCCTCAATGCTTTGGGTTTTGGCGCGAAATACCACGAGGCCGGCCTGAACAAGTCGATCAAGGCCAAAGGAAGGCGGGGGAGGAGCCGACGGTAAGCGTGAGCCGCCAATCAGGGCTCGAGGGGAGTGACTTACCACTGCGGCAAAAGGCGGGGTTTGGAACATTCGAGTCGGGCCAGGGCG
This sequence comes from Myxine glutinosa, assembly GCF_964187855.1. Lineage (NCBI taxonomy): Eukaryota > Metazoa > Chordata > Myxini > Myxiniformes > Myxinidae > Myxine > Myxine glutinosa. The sequence continues at coordinate 85,587,786 of NC_136270.1, forward strand.
GGACCATATAACCCTGTGCCCAAAGCCCCCCACCTCAGTTATGAGAGAGGAGGCAGTTGAGTTATCAGTCGGGGCCAAATACGCGAGCTCTCAGTTGGTACGAACGTTGGTATACGAACTTTGCCCTGCTCCCCGCGCTCCGCGCAGTTGTATTGATCGCGCTGTGAAACACAGCCGTGCCAGGCCACAGACGCGCACATATTGCCTTCTGCCTGCCTTTGCCGAGATACGCGCCACGAGGATTTTCCCGCCTGCCTGCCTGCCTTCGCCGGGATATGTGCGGTGACCGCCAGAGGGCCACGCCGGGTGAGCTGTTCCTGGAGGACCAAAGCCGGCGCGTTCAGCGCATGAACATTCTTCCTCCATCTCCCTGTGTGTGTAAGTGGGCCCATTGTCTGGGTAAATAAGTTAAGACTGCTTAAGACTGCCCTGTGTCTCTTCTTCTTCTACCATTGTACATTGTGTAAATAATAATTAAATCTGTTCTTCCTTTGATTCGACCGTTTCGTCCCTTCCATCATTGACTTAGCATGGTACGAATTAGATCGCTCTGATCGGGTTCCAATAGCAAGGTAACAGCATGGACCACGTGGTACGCCATCCGCTCAGGTGTACTCAATTACGCATTGTTCGTGCGAGACTCGAACCCCGCTCCCGCCGTGGTGTGGGTACTTAAGGTACGTGCGAAATTGTCCCGAGACCCTTTTCCACGTCCGCCCGGAAGTGGCGACTCAGTCTCGCGGTTTGAAGACCTGAGAAAGGGGCTTAATCTGAGAAGATTAAGAAGAGAAACTGAGAAGTGAAGTGAAGAGAAACAACTGAGAAGAGAAAAAGGGGCTTAATCTCCCCTTTGTTAGGGAACGGGCTTCGCAAAACCGCAACAATATATTATAATACGTGAGCAAGTTTGTTGAACATTTGGATATAACTGAATGATAAACTCTAGAAATAGCCATAATATATATTTTTCTGTTTAGATCAGAATCCCGGTGTGTACCCTGGTTAGAATAGGTACACCGTATCCCTGCGTGTCGTAAGAGGCGACTAAGAGGGTTGGCGTCAGGAAGGGCATCCGGCCATAAAAACATTGCCTCAAAAAGAGAACCATGACAATTACAACTACATATGGGCAGGGTACAGCCCGAAGTGGAGATCGGTTTCTGAGGTTTGGGACATGGAATGTAGGGACAATGCCAGGGAGACCAGGAGAAGTGGTGGAAGTATTGATCAGAAGAAGAGTGGACATATGTTGTGTGCAAGAGACGAAATTGAAGGGAAGTGGTGTGAGAATGGTGAAGGGTAGGCAGGGACAGAAATACAAGTTTGTGTGGCAAGGGTGCCCGGAGGGCGTGAATGGTGTTGGTGTCCTGTTTTCTGAGGAGTTTGTAGACAGTGTGGTGAGTGTGACTAGAGTGAGTGATAGGTTGATGATGGTGAAAATGACGATTGGCAAGCTTTTGGTGAACGTCATCTCGGGATATGCTCCGCAGGTTGGTCGGAGCGATGAAGAGAAGGACAAGTTCTGGTGTGCGATAGAGAAGCTGATGGAAAACGTGAAAGATGAGGAAGTTGTTGGAGGAGACCTAAATGTGGTAGGAGGAGAGGAGAGTGGTAGGAGGAGAGTTGTGGTAGGAGGAGACCTAAATGGACATGTGGGAAGGAGTATGGACGGTTTTGAGGGAGTTCATGGGGGTTACGGATATGGTGTGAGTAATGGAGAAGGTGAAAGAATTTTGGAGTTTGTTGATGGAGATGATTTATTGATTTGTAATACTCAGTTCCAGAAAGAGGATAATAAGCTTGTTACATACACGTCAGGTGGGTCGACGACAACCGTTGACTACCTGATGGTGCGTAGGCGAGATAGGGGGCACCTCCGGGACACACAGGTGATCCCAGGGGAGGAGGCTGTTTCACAGCACCACTTGGTTGTCTGCGACATAAGGGTGAAAGGTGCGAGGAGAGCTCGGCGGGTGAATTACCAACCGAGAATGAAGGTGTGGAGGTTGAAAGAGGTGACAGTAAGGGAGGCATTAAAAGAGAGGCTGAGTAGGGTAGAGGATGATGTGGTTGAGCTTGAACGTGGTTGGATGTCAATGAAAGATCGTCTGTTGGGAGCCATTGGTGAGGTATGTGGATGGACAAAAGGACCACCGAGGCACTCGGAAACATGGTGCTGGGATGAGGCAGTTGGAAAGAGGATTGACGAGAAGAGGAAGAAGTTCAAGGGGTGGCAGAAGGCGAAGGGTACGGGAGCAGAAAAAGCAGAGCATGAAAGTTATAAGGCAGCCAAGAAGGCTGCAAAGAAAGAGGTAGCTAAGGCGCAGGAAGCATGTAGGAAAATGTTCGGAGAAAGCTTGGATTCGGAAGAGGGTCAGAGAGCGGTATTCAGGATTGCAAAGCAGATAGCGAAAGAGAGGTGTGATGTGATGGGGGTGAGTTGCTTGAAGGATGAAGTGGGACAAATCGTTGTGGACCCAGATGGAATTAAAGGAAGATGGAAAATATATATGGAAATGCTGTTGAATACAGAGAATGAATGGGATGGCAACATAGAGAGTAACCCAGTTTTAGGACCGGCAGAGAAGATAACTGAGAAGGAAGTTGAGGAAGCGATAAAAGCAATGAAGAGTAGAAAAGTGGGAGGGCTGATGGGAGTTGTGGGAGATATGTTTAAGGCAGCAGGAAGTTGGGGTGTGAAGAGAATGACAGAGATCTGTAATCTGGTGGTGAAAGAAGGCCGCATTCCAGTGGCTTGGGAACTGAGTACCTTCGTCCCTCTACACAAGGGGAAAGGTGACCCTCTGGAGTGTGGCTCGTACCAAGCGATAAAGTTATTGGAGCATGGAATGAAGGTATTGGAAATGGTGTTGGAGAGGAGGATAAGGAAGAAGGTGAAGATCGACGAAATGCAGTTTGGATTTATGCCAGGAAGAGGAACGACAGACGCGCTCTTTATTTGAGGCAGTTGCAGGAGAAGTACATGGAGAATAGGAAGAAGTTGTTTCTTGGGTTTGTTGATCTGGAGAAAGCATTCGATAGGGTTCCACGCAAAGTATTGACATGGGCATTGAGGAAGTTAGGAGTGGAGGAATGGTTGATCAGAGTAGTGATGGCAATGTACAAAAGAGCGCGCACAGCTGTAAGGACGGAGGACGGGAACAGTGGTGAGTTTGAGGTGAAGGTGGGAGTGCATCAGGGGTCGGTACTAAGTCCACTACTATTTGTAGCTGTGATGGAGGTGTTGGCTCAGAACGTAAAGGAGGGTTTACCGTGGGAGTTGTTGTGTGCAGATGATCTGGTGTTGATTGCGGAAAGTATGGATGGACTGAAGGAAAAGATGAACAAGTGGAAGGAATGTATGGAGACAAAAGGTCTGAAGGTGAATATAGGAAAGACGAAGGTGATGGCAAGTGGTAAAGCATGTGGTGAGGTGGAAAGAACTGGGAAGTGGCCATGTGCTGTGTGCAGGAATGGTGTCGGAGTGAACTCCATTCAATGTACAATGTGCGCTGAGTTGGTTCATCAAAAATGTAGTGGTCTGAGAGGGTCATTAACCAGTGTGGCAGCTACATTCAAATGTAAGGTGTGCACAGAGGGAGCTGCAGATGGAGGAATGTTGAGTTGGATCTTGGAGACGGCGTGAAGCTGGAAGGTGTTAAAACATTTTGCTACCTCGGAGACATGCTGAATGGAGAACGTGGATCAGACTCGGCAACGGTTGCAAGAGTGAGATGTGCATGGAAGAAGTTTCGGGAACTGAGTGGTGTGCTGATGAGGAGGGGATCCCTGGCAGTTTGGTAAACATAAATCGATGTAATAATCATGATCATCTTTATCAGTCTCCATGAGAAGTTTTGCCACTTCATCTGCATTCATACATGTCATTTTGAAGGGTAATGGCAAGTATCACAAAATAAAAAACAAACAAACAAAAAAAAACTTAATTGTGTTTCTACGCTCCCAGTGGTGTTTGTAATAGAGGACGTGGATTTGGCCCCCCATTGGAGGAAGACCCTCTCGTGTTCAGGCCGTTGGTGCTCCTATGGTTGGCAGCGGGTGCTCCGGAAGCATTGACAGAAAGAGAGTGGCAATCATATGTGTGGGAAAATTGCATGCTCATTCAGCATCACCCAGATAGCTCAGATGGCAGAGCACTGGTATGGTTCACAAGAGGACCTGGGTTCGACTCCTGATCTGGGCATGTAATTTTCCCACATACGTCAATTAATCCTACCAGATAGCTCGTACCTGGCATATGGAATTTAAAAATCTTGTGCAACTTATTTAATTTAATTATCTTGTGCAACTTTATTCTACTATTTTATTTTAAAATCTTGTGCAACTTGCACAACAACAACTTCCATTTCACTCAGGGCAACTGGCACAGTCTTCAAGCAGCCATAAATCATCTGGACTGGTCTCCCATCTCTACTGCCTCTGACATCAACTCATCCTGGGAATTCTTCCAAAGTAAACTGCTCTCTCTCTCTCATGCACAGATTTATCCCATCCCGTCTTCAGTTGTCATACCCTTCCTCCCGTCCATGGTACATGGAATCTTGTGGTGAGGCAGTTGCCTTGAAACAACTTTCCTTCGCCTCCTGGAAGGCAAATCCAATGGAAGGCAATCTCATTTCCTTTCACAAAGCCCGGAACAAGTGTGTCCACCCTCAGGAGTGCCAGGAAACAATATCTCTCGACTCTCAAGAGTGAACTCTCAAACCTGTCTTCCTCTTCCAAATCCTGGTGGCGTCTTGTCAAATCTGTTTCTGGTGTTTGTTCCCCCTCCATTAACTCCCTTACCTCAAACGGCTACACAGCTGACTCCGCGCATGAAAAAGCTGAATGCCTCATCTCTGTTTGCCTCTGTGTTTGCCTGCTCCCAATCATCAGCACAGTCATGGAATCCATCATTGCTTCGGATATCAAATCCTTCCTCTTCTCCAATGACTTGATCTCTGATCATCAATTTGGATTCAGACCAGGTCACTCTACTCTGGACATGCTGCTTCTGCTGTCTCAACAATGGATGGAGGTCCTCAATGCCAAACAGGAAATTATAGCTGTCTCCCTTGATATATCACGTGCCTTCGATACGGTCTGGCACACCGCTCTGCTCACCAAACACTCCTCCTATGGAAATCTCCACAAATGGCTTGTGGACTTCCTCTCTGGTCGTAGTCAACGTGTGGCCCTGAATGTATTTCTCTCATCTCCCCTTCCTGTTCAGGCTCGAGTTCCCCAAGGCAGTGTTCTGGGCCCTGTGCTTTTTCTGGTCTTCATCAATGATCTCTCCGACTCTCTGGAAAATCCTCTCTATCTCTTTGCTGATGACTCCACTCTCTGCCGCTCCATACCTCATTCCTCAGATCAGCAGTCCGCAGTCTCCTCACTCTCTGCAGACCTGGTCAAAATCACAGACTGGTCAAACAAGTGGAACTGTCTTTCAATCCTGACAAATCTCACACTCTCACTATGTCTCTTCAAAAAGACCGTCTGGACAACCCTCCAATCTACTTTCTCAACAATCCTCTCCAAGAAGTTCTGTCACTCAATCTCTTGGGTCTCACAATCTGCCATGATCTTTCCTGGGAAAAACACATTTCCAAGCTGGCCTCCAAAGCCAGTCGTCGACTGGGCATTCTCCGTCGTGCAAAGTCCTTCCTTGGCACACCTGAGCTCCTCACCACACACAAGGCTTTCATCCACAGCTCAATGGAATACTGCTCTCCCCTCTGGCCTAGCCCCCCCCCCCCCCATCCCTGTCTGTGCTATGTCCCCCAAGTACTCCTGCAGGTCGCACAAGATCTGCCTGCAACCCTCTTCTGGTGAAACTGCCAAAATCAAGACTCTCTGCTCACCTTCACTCTTTCATTCATCTTTTCTCCCACCTCTGCAACAAACTCCCTCACTCTCTTCAATCCCACTCATCCTTCCAGGTCTTTAAAACAGCTTCTCAACACCATCTCTTATCTTCCCCCATCCAAAACCTTGATCATTTCTACCCCTGTTAATTCACCCCAGATACACTTTTCTGAAATACCGACTTCTTTCCTGGAAGTCCTCGCACTGTACATGTGTTTTTTTTACCTCTCCCACCCCCACCCCCCTTCCCACGCCTCCTCCTCCCAAGCCCTCTACCTCCCACAGATCTCCTGATGTCCCTGCTCTCAAATGTTGTACTTGTGTGCTGCCCCCCCCCCCCACATCTTGTCGGACACTCCCTTTATTTCGTCTTATGTGTCCGTTTTTTTTGTTTGTTTGTTTTTGTCATTAATGTTAGCTCTTACACGAGCCTCGATCTTGTATACAAAAGAAGAAAAAAAAAAAACAGCCAGGTACGAATTTTCTCTTAATGTGGGGTTTCCCCAGGAATAGATAAGAAATTAACTTAGATTTGCTCATAGAAGGGTCAAATTGAACAATAAAGTATATGCACGCGCATACTGTACCTGGCTTGGATAAATGGGAGTGGTGTATACTATAAGAGTTGGCAGTCGATGTGGTAATTACAGAACTCTTTACATATCCTGATAGCACTGAGATCACGATGAGCTTGATATGAAGCTGCAGACCACAGGGCAGCACTGAAGTCAGAATAACAAACTCAATTCCCATTATTATTTAATATAAAAACTTTAATATGCGCAAGGATATGCAGACAGATGTCTGGTTTAACCAATGAGCATCACACATGCGTGATTTTATGATTATCTTGTATACTGTAATTCCTTCATGACTACACTCTACAACTACTCCTACTCCTCCTACTACCACTGTAATTAACAACTACAACTTTAAAGGCCTCAATTATTCCTGCAATACAGTGGGGGTTAGCCAAGGAAGTCTTTCGCAAACTTTTGCCCAAGTCTTTCGTGAACCTACTGCCCGGACTTGACGTTCGACTGAAGGTGATTTGGGCAGGAATTTGTTCCTGGTGCCTGCGGTAACTCACCTACTCTTCACAAAAGACACAGTGGGATATTTAACAATATTTAACGATAACGACGATATTTAACGTCAATCAAATAACACTAGCAGATGGGACACCCAGCTTAACGTTAATTTAAGGGATGGAACATCTTGTTATGCAATGTCCTGCCTGCGAAACGTCAATTTTCAGTTTAAAGTCGGGTCGGGAAAAGGAAAATGCGCTAACTCTGAACTAGCATGTTGGACACTTTGTATGTAAAGAAGGGTAAACACTGTAAAAAATTAACATTACAAATGGAACACAAGGCTTGTTTGCACCGATGGTTACAATAGTGCTGGTTTACCTTGACTGCCGTGATGCCGATAAAGTCGCTGTGGTTCCAAAACCCGATAAATAGCGGATAAAACTTGGTATTTGCAGCACCAAACTTGAATACTGTTCTATGTCTATTTTTCTTGCAGTACAAATAAAAAGTGAAGTTTTAAAAACTTTTAGTTCACCACGCTTGCTCTGCCTTGCCTCCTTGTTGCATCACTGACTTCATCACCCAATATCAGTAAGTACCTAAGTTATAGAATAAACATGTCGGAGGAATGTTTTGTGATTATTCCTGGCTAATATTAAGTGCTAATTCAAGTGTTACAATGTTTGCTGGTCCCATCTGAACCAGCAAACATGGTAACATTTGAATTAGTTACCCCAAAAATAGGTATTTTTTTGTTTGTTTCTTCAGTCTTATGAGTATGTTAGTATGATTCTGCATGCTGCCCTGTCTTCTAGCAACTATTGAAATTGGTCTAAAATACCTTTAGTCAGTGCAGTATACTGTTTATTCTACCAGGTGAGCTCCAGCGGTATTGCCCCTTTGTTTTTTTTATTTACAAATAGCTTTGTAATTCACGTCAAAGTACACCAATGTTTCCTTCTGACCTTGCCTTGCATGCGATACATACATGTAGAAGCCCTTCCATGATCCTTAGATCACCGCAAAAACAAAAATTGGGATTTGTAATCGAGTCAGATAACATAGGGATTTTCTTCCATTATGTTGCTGCCAAAACATCCTCTCCATTACTTGCGGAAGTTTTCACAATGTTAATTCGCACCGACAATGCCCAGAGTTATGACGCAGATTCATCACCCTCCATCCAGCTTCAGCACAGCTAATCTGGCTCTAAAGCAGCACCAAATGGGTCATTTAAAGCAGACAAGAAAGGCCAAATATCGTATCGCAATGAATTGGCCAAGTTCCGAGACAAAGGATCTGTGTCTGCATTTCGAAGCAGCTCTTCACTAAATGGTGTAGCCACTAACATCCTTCACCCATCTCAGTCTATATGTTTGGACTAAAAATGAAAATAAATTCCTCTGAACACCCGATCAGTCTCTTTCAAATAACAATAACAGATTATATATAACATGCGCTTCTAACTTCCATTGCTCTGCCTTCTGATTTAACCCTAGGATGCATGGCCCGAAGGCATTCTGTGGGCAGCCAGTACATTGGATCCGGGTCATGCATCCTAGGGTTACAAGATGAGACTTCTTTTTAAAACTTGGAACGGACTCAAAATTTTGAATCAGGAATATTCTGCTCATATTGATGACCAGCGACAAACAGGGAGGAGGGTTACTCTATTATCCAGGGCTTTCTTTGACGTGACAGAGACACTGTGGTATGCTCTATTAGTCACGTCTACCATCCATACCATGAGGATGTTTTGTGCCTTATTTTTGCAATTATTTATTTGTAGCACCTTCATGCATGATAGAGTAAAAGAAGTCTGCCAACTGTGACCTCTGTATGAATAAAATCATGAATATTCATGCACTGCAAGGAAACTGAGATGTACAAAAACAGTTACCTCACTTTCATGTGTATGCATATAAGGTAAGCATTTGATCAACCTTGCAAATAATTTTCCTCAATGAGCATAGTATCACAAAGATGGCAAAGACACCTTTTTAATGCTCAGAAAAGGGTGGTCCTTCGACCCTTCCTTTTACTTGCACGTACAGTATATGTAAGCATCAATCCCATTCAAAGTTTCCCCATAAAGGTATGTTGAAATACAAAACAATGTTTACCAGGTACTGTATTTTCAAAACCTACCCAAGCATCCTTTTCCCAAGCATCCTTTAATGAAAAGACCATTTTAAACTACCCTGAGACATTCGGAAAAAGATCCCCATGAATAAAGTGCCGGGTGCATCTTCTGGGCAATTGTTAAGGATGAAACAGCTAATGCTGAACAAATTCAGATTCAAACAAATTCAAAATTCAGATTCCAAAACAAATTCAGATTAACAAATTCAAAACTAAAAAAAAATAATCAGCATACGCATGGATTTGTTCACAAGAAGTGTTTGCTGTGTATCACAATGGCAGGGTAGAGCAATATTGCTGGAACGTGCATTCCTGCAGGCATGTCAGTTTATGTGAATGCAAACAGCATACTGATGCAATTGTTTCAATTGAGAAATAATGGTACTAGTTTGCTGGAATAATAAACGATTTTTGAAATGTGCACCCATTTGTCGGCCAGCTGCCAGACCACACCCACATCTGTCGCTTGATTCCACCCACCGTAGTGCCGAGACAAAATGATATGGCCACCATCTTGTTTACAAGTGGGCCTAGCACATTACACTGTCTGGCTTTGTTGCGTCAGAATTCCATTGGCTTTGTTTCGGTCAAGTGTTAAATTTTTAGTACAGGTTTAATCTAGCCCATATGCGTCTCCCTAAAAAATAGTGTTCCAGAAATTTTAAACCGCGCCATTTGCGCGTTTCACAATCTGCTCGTTGCCAGATTTTAAATCCAATTCTGTCACGCTTAATTATATAGTTGCACAACTCGAATGGCCACATACAAAGCTTATAAACAAAAAGATTCCTTACCACAGCAAGAGCGGGAAGGCAGAAACTTGCTAACTGAATAACACTCCCGACATTCTTGAGGCCTGAGCCGAGATTTACTGTAATCTATATACCACACAGAGAATAATAACATTACCCTTCCTGCCGCTCCTGTTCGGAGTTGATGCACTAGTTACCTGAAACCAGACCCAGCTGTCCATCAGACTCATAATTGATATTGAACCAAACTGTGAAGACCATCAGAGATTAATTGTATGATATTGTTACGTTTATGGGGGTAGGTAAAAGAATACAGTAGGAAAGATAGAATGGTATAAGAAATAATATGGACTGTGTAACGTGTAGGAGCATTTCGATGTACATAAGCAGGGAAAATGTTGCTTATCGTTGTTTAAATGTTCATCATACGAGGGATGATGGTGTGTTAATGAGTCATAGGGTTTAAGATTCATTTCTTCTGTGTGTGACTTCCCTCTGTAGCCATTCCTTAAGTTATAATAACTTCCGGCCAAGCAAAGGGAGATCCGGCGAGAGTACATTCTCCATGGACATGTTACGGCAAAGGACACACACAGTAGAGGTGGAGCGACTGTACGATAGGCGTGGAAAGAGAACGACGGAGGGCCACGCGCCCCGGAGTGACGCGGCCAGGTGACGTCAGAGAGCTCGCGAGAGGAGGGCAGTTGGTGTGGGACGAAAGGGACACTGGCAATTTTTGGGCTACATTGAATGTGTGCGCTTTTGAGGAGAGCTGTGTTATACGGTGATCGCGAGGCGTTTTACTATTGGAGTCACCAAGGAGCTGGAGGCCACCTTGTGCATCCCCAGATGGTGGAGGACGTATAAAGGAGGCTGTCTTTGGGAACTCGCCTCATGTCTTTGGAGCTGAACGCGAGCGGCGCTTTCGGGCCGTCACCATCTTGGGTGCTTCTAGCGCTGGAGGCTCTGAGCTTCACCACCACCACGAATCTCTCAAAAGGGCCATTTGGGCAACAGCTGAGTGCCGGTCGGCCAAGGGAGATCTTTATTTTATTACTTTTTCCCCGCTGTTGTGTTGTGTCAGTGTGTGGAGGTGCCTCAAAGTAGAATCTATTTCAACTCGGTATTTATTTTCGTCCGCACCGCATTTGCTTTTAAATCATCATCGTTGCATTTTTGTCGTTTTGATTTCGTGGGTTTTTGAATAAACCCGTGTTTTGTGAGAATAAGCCTTCGTGTCTCTTCACATCTCACACACGCAAATTAACCACCACTGGAGTAAGCTGGTTTGACCATCCATCCCGGCTGATCATAATCGCCAGGGATGCGACAATATCTTAAATAGCAAGGATAAGGGAGTTGAGTGGACAGCGTCGACAATATATATATATATATATATATATATATATATATATATATATATATATATATATATATATATATATATATATATATATATATATATATATATATATATATATATATATATATATTGTGTCGCATACTGTGACCACAGTGCGGTTATTATTGTTATGAACCAGAAACATCTGAACAGTTACATCACTGTAACCATTAAGAAAAAGTACTAGCATTTTCACTTGTCTCATAAGAAAAACTGCAGCTATGCATGCAACGTGTAACTCACAAATAGAGGAATTGTAAATCATTGCCATTTATTAGTCCAATTATAATTTTGGATAATAATCCTTGTTGATGTTGAATAATCCTTTTGATAATAATCCTTGGATAAGATCCCTGGTGTTGGGCTAGCGGCTAGGGTGCCGGCTTAGGATCCAAGGATCCTGGGTTCGAATCCCGGTCGATCGCTGAATTAACGCCAGGGGGGTTGACTCAGCCTGTCATACCTTCCGAGGTCGGCTAATTGAGTACCAGTTCACTGGTAATTCCCTGCTTGTCGTAAAAGGCAACAAACAGGGTTGGCGGCAACAAACAGGGTTGGCGGCAGGAAGGGCATCCGGCCGTAAAACATTGCTTCAAAAAGGGGACCAAAAAACACCAACAACCACGGTCCCCGAAAAGGCCAACCCCCGCTTTGCGGGGGAAAATGGCCTCTAAACGGTGGTTTTTTGGTTTTTTAATCCTTGTAAACCCTCTGGGAAAAGGTAAAATAGGACTAATAAACAATTGAATCTGATGAACATCTGTGGAGTCTAAACTTCTCATTATTGGGATCTTCAATGATAAGTTCTAAGCAATCTTATTATTATTATTATTTAACATTCACAATTATTCCCATGTCTTGTAGTGGGGCGGCTTAGCCCAAATATTCAAAAGAATTGTGCATTTTGTGATACAAGCACCAAATTTGGCACACTAGTAGACTATCATATTATGAAAAGATCTGGATATTGGGCCATCTCAGATTCAGAGATTTGATTTTTGCAAGATTTGCAGATTTTGCAAGCTGAGATTGCAACGCCAGGGACGGCCGACTCCTTCCTACGAGCTGCCCACGTCACCCGCACAAGAAGAGCTCATCAAATCACTGCAGCGGCACTGCACATCCTGCAACACCGTGCGTATGAACGCCACTGTATGACATATGCTGATGATGCAGAAGACCTGCCTGAGTTCGAAGACTGGTGTCACCAGAGAGGAGAAGACATTCCCAACTTTCAGTACTGGGCAACTGTGCTGGAACTAGAGATGTTGGTACTGGTCTACGTGCGTTCTCTGCGGCAGGCTTCATTCACGACGTACCTTGATGCCCTGACGGAACTGGTCCCATGGTTCCATGCCTTAGACCACACACACTATGCCAGGTGGGTCCCTGTTCACCTGAGGGACACGGTTGCACTCCCAATGAAGCACCCAGATGTAGCCAGAGAATTCAGGGCTGGCAACTTCACTGTACAGAAGACGAAGAAGGTGTTCTCTTCGATCCCAATCGAATCGAAATCTTGCAAAAATCAAATCTCTGAATCTGAGATGGCCCAATATCCAGATCTTTTCATAATATGATAGTCTACTAGTGTACCAAATTTGGTGCTTGTATCACAAAATGCACAACAGGTTTGCTATGCTGCTACACTATTGTGGGGTTGGCCAAGGGAAGTTTTTAGGCCAAGTCTTTCATGAACCAGCTCTCTAGGCCTCATGCTCGACGAAGTAATTCGGGCAGGAATTTGGAATTTGTTCATGCTGCTGGCGATAGCTCACCTACTGTTCATGAAGGACACAGTGGAATCTCTAACATCTACTAACTAAGCAGATGTGACCCCAGTGTCACATTCATCCGAGGGACGGCGCACACATTGATGAATCATACCCTGCCTGTGAAACACCAGGGCCCAGTTGCTAGAAGCTATCCAGAGGATAAATTTAATGCACCAGATATGTGATTTGTCCATGGGATAGGCTTATCCGGGCTTGCAGCAACTGGGCCCAGGATGATAATTTATAACTTCACTGTGATTCAAACCCAGGCTAGACAGCTTAGAGGCGAGTGTGCGTACATCTACGCCATCCTGCTACCCACAATATGGTCGAAGAACAAAGATGGGTCGGTGGCCTCTTGTTTATATACAGCCTCGCCCCTAGATCCCATTACTCTCTTAGCCCTCTGACCCTCCCCAACTCTTCCAAGTTGCATGCATTGCTTCTGAAACCACTTCCTGGTTAAACTCCCCAAATCGAAGCTGACTGTTAAGACCTGGACAAGATAAGCTGTGGGTCAGCTGCTTGAAACATGATGTTCAATGCAGGCATATCACACACGACTACACTGTCTCTCCACAAGGATTGGAAATGAACTATCCATTCCACTTCTCTCAATAGGCACTTGAAGAGATCCAGTCCCTATAACTCTATGGCCAAGCTACCATAACCTTTTCATAGGAGGATCATCCCACCTCCTTTTCCGGTTTCCAGGTTTGGCTGCCTTTTCTCTCATCTCAAACTTACCAGCTTCCAAGGTTAAGTAAACAGTTCTGGTTTTCTCTTTGTAGTTGCCGATTGTTGTCCACACTGTTTATTTTGCTTCGTATTCATATTGTGTGCTCATCATCACCATGTCTGTGCTTGCCTTTTTGGTTATTTGATCTTGTGTATCTGCCTCGACTGGTTAGGTGTTCCACAGGTCTGCTTTCTCATTAATTCACTCCTTGCTAAACCTTATTCTTTACTCATCCCTCTTTCATTAGATGTGTATTTTCCATCACCTGCTTAGAAAGCTATAGCTCAGTCTTTCTTCCTTCTATAAACAACCTAAAAAAAAAAAAAAACCCCACAAAACCCCATGTAAGGTGCAGATCGAGTTACCTGTCTTGCATAATTGCAATGCAGAGCTCATCGTTGATACTGGCTCCTCGGTCGCTATTCTGCCAGAACAGCTGTCACAGGACATTTTGTTGACTGCCTTTTGACTGAATCTTGTGTCAAACTAGTCACTTACTTGAAAGATGACTTACCTGTTTTGGGATGCCTACATGTGACCATTTTTCATAATGGTGGTATGGCTCCAGAAACACTCTACATTGTTAAGTCTGGATAGCCACTGCTAGGAATGGACTTAATCAAAGCGTTGCGATGACACATTGTAGGTGTTTCTTGTGTGTCTTGTCAAATGAGCAAAAAACACCACAATAACATTTCCTGCTCTGCTTCAGCTTCAGCTCTGCTTCAGCCAAATACAAGCAAATTCTTGAGGAGAACCTATTTCAGAGTGCAAAAGAACTGAGACTGTGGCGAAGATTTATGTTCCAACAGGACAATGACCCCAATCATACAGCCAAAACAACACTGGAATGGCTTCAGAACAAGAACGTGAAAGTCCTTGATTGGCCCAACCAAAGCCCAGACTTGAATCACATTGAGAATCTGTGGAAACACTTGAAGATTGCTGTTCCCCAACACTCTCCATCCAACTTGACAAAGCTTGAGCAAATCTGCAAGGAAGAATGGGAGAAACTCCCCAAATCCAGATGTACAAAGCTCATACAGACAAACCCAAGAAGACTCCAAGCTGTAATCACTGTCAAAGGTGCTTCTACAAGGTATTGACTCAGGGGCCTGAATACTTGTGTAAATTAGATATTTCTGAGTTTCATTTTCAATAAATTTGAAAAAATATCTAAAAACATGTTTTCACTTTGTCATTATGGGGTACTTTGTAGAGATTGGTGACAAAAAAATCTCAATTATTCCATTTTAAATTCAGGCTGTAACACAACAAAATGTGAAAAAGTCAAGGGGTGTGAATACTTTCTGAAGGTATTGTAAGTGTCTGCATTCACTTCAAGTGTTACTACAGAGGTCATTACTGATTTTTCCCTCAGCAGTTTTCACTTGAGAAGGGAATCCCCACCTCCTCCTCATCATCTCCTCCAAAATCGGCCCATCACATCTTTCCTCTCATGGCAGACCTCACATGTTCACCCTTACCTCACCACCCCACCTCTCCTTCCCCTCGCTCTGCTGCCTCTCATCTTACCTTTTTTGCCACCCTCTCCATCACTGCACCACCCTCCCATGTTTCCCCATGCCCCACCCCTCCCAC
Source organism: Myxine glutinosa (assembly GCF_964187855.1). NCBI lineage: Eukaryota > Metazoa > Chordata > Myxini > Myxiniformes > Myxinidae > Myxine > Myxine glutinosa. The sequence continues at coordinate 85,603,100 of NC_136270.1, forward strand.
ATTTTCACTCACTCAGCCACTCCATTCTTACCCCTTGCCCCACACCCTCATATCTCCCCAATTTCCACACCCCCTCTCAGCTTCTCCCTCATCCTGCATCCTCAACGTTCCTCTCTTCCCACCCCTCTCAACTTTTCTTTCGCCCTGCCTCCTTTCGGCTTCCCATTGCCACACCCTGTGTCCTACCCTTCCACCAACCACCTCTCCACATTCCTACAGCCAACCAGCAGCACCTCCTTCCCTGTCCCTAACTGTGTGGATCTCCAACACCTGATGCCTCTGCTATCATCTAACATCTCGCAATCCAGGCTGCTACTCATAAACTGAACATTATCTGTTTCACAGAATCCTTCCCACAGAATGTCCCTAATTCCCTCAGGTCTCTCGCTGGCTATTGTATCCTCCACTTTGATAGGCCTGAACTCTGTCCCAGTGGCAGATATCAACAACTCAATGTCTCACTGTCCATGTACTGCTATTCTGCCTCCAAACCTGCCAGAGTACCATTGGCTGTACCTTCCTCTCCACTCCCACCTCTTGTTTGTCTTTCTGCTGTACTGTCCGAATGGTGACAATTTCATTTACAGCTCTCTCTACCAACATAGACGACCTTTTATCCACTTATCCAAAATCTTTCTTCTGCCTATCTGGTGATGTCAATTGGCACCATGCCAATTGGCTGGGTATTAGTAACTCTTTCACCTTGCAGCAGAGGAATTTGGTGGCTCCATTGATCTGAGGCAATCTGTAATCTGTCCAACCCAGATTTCTGCCATTGGCAATCCTTCCTTCTGGACTTGGTAATGACCAACTTTCCTCCTCATGTTTCCTGCTCTTCTATTGATCCAATTGGTTTGTTTGATCAAGTGATCGCGAGTGTCAACACTCAACATCTCTGTTTATTAAGAGAGATCCGTATCAGCACCGGAAAATCTGGTAGTTCACTCAGGCGGACTGACAAAGACTGCAAACTGCCATCCCACTTCAGGACTGGTCTTCTATCTCCACCATTCCTGATGTTAATGCAGTCTTAGCATTCTTCCACAGACGAGTGCTCTCTCTTACAGACAGATTAATCTCATCTCATCTGCAGTTGTCATAGACACCATAGTACACCATCTCCTGTGGTGAGGCAGTTGCCTTGAAACAACTTGCCTTTTCGGGAAGGAAAATCAGACTGAAGGCGACCTAAGATCCTTCCACAAAGCCCACAGCAAGCATGTGTCCACTCTCAGAAGAGCCAGAAAACACCATCTGACAAACCTCAACGCTGGACTTTCGAACGTCTCTCCTTCTTCAAAGATCTGGTGTGGAATTAAGTCTGTCCCTGGAGTATGCTCCCCCTCCATTTCCTTCCTTCACTCCAAATGGGGCAACAGCTGAGACTTCTCATGAGAATGCTGAATGAATAAATTCTGTATTTGTTTTGTAAACTTGTGTGCCCAACTCCTTGCTCCCTGTACCTATCCTACCCAGTCACATCCAATTGCTCTTGAACTCTGTATTTTTTACTTGAGAGTGTGCAGAAGTTTCTGGCAACCTTCGACTGATTCTACAACTGGCTCAGACAGTAAGTATCAGGGCATGTGTCTTAAAAAACTCGCTCTGCTGCTCTTACACATTCTCTTTCTGCTCTGCGCAACCTTATCACTTGCCATAGATTGCCTTGAATGTGGAAGATATGAATTATTTTGAAGGCCTTGGTTTTCATGGCTTCAAGCTGAGCAACGGAGGGGCTTACAGCACAAAGGCAAAAGTTTCTGGCCCCGTTACTTTCACATCACAGACATGTCCATTATCTCTCTGTCATCCACCGCCTCTACTTTCTGGATTTGCACCTTCTCCTCTTTCCGTGCTTTGTCTCCCCCCACCCCTCCCAGGTTCCTGCAGAGCACACACGGTCCACCATCAACCCCCCTTCTGGTGAAACTCCCAATATCCAGAATCACGGCTTACTTCCCCTCATTCACTTCTCGCTTTTCCTGCCCGTCGAACCAACTTCCACATGATCTTCAATCTCATTCTTCCATCAAAGTCTTCAAAGCAGCTGTTCAATACCATCTAAGATCATCCCCAATCCAAAACCATGATCGTTTCTACCCTCGTCAACCAACACCCTGGCCCCCAAGCCCTCATACTTCCAAATTTCCAGATTTTCCTTCATGAGAGTTATCCATCCCATCCACTCCATGCATCTTTTCGTGCCCCCTTTTCCTCCCCACACCCATTGTTTGTCAAAGTCTCCCTATATTTTGGCCTTCAACACTGATGTTGTACCCCGCTCCTTCCCTCCCCCCTTCTCTGTACTGTTCCTTTTGGCCTGGTATGTCCTGATCTATTCTGTGTTCTAGCTCTTCCACGAGCATTGACTGTATACAAAAAAATAAAATCCTAAGTAAACAGGCATGCCTTCGTTAATACATTCTCTATTGAAAGCGTGAAAATTTATTGTTTTTCTCCACTGTACTGTACTACATTTACCTTCTGGTCAGGAATTGAATTCAGGCCAGACATGGAATCATTAGCTCTCTCTAGTAGCTGATAACACAGCCTTTCCTAATCTACATTTGATCAACATATCAAAAAGGAAAGCTTCTAACTTAACACGATCATATCTCAACTTGGTAGTTGTTAACAATGTGCAACATGGAAACAGCTACAAGAATATGACAATCATTGTTTGTTTTATTTACCTCCTATTCATAAGTTCCATCCCTTAACATTTAACCTCGACTTAGAATCATAAAACCTGCCTCTTAGCATTGACTACCAACCCATGAGAATGTAAACAATAGCTTTAGTTTAGACTTTAGAAGGTTTGACCTTTTTACATTAAAATCACTACACCTTTAAACTGGCGCATAAAGAGCTCATTCTGTTTAAGATGGAATGTGGTAACACAATGAGAACAGAATGTCCTGAATTCAGAACTGCAGTTCCATGGAGATCAAGTTTCACACCTACCTCATTACACGTGTGCCTTGGCATAGCTTCATTCCTCTCTAGTCATAGTCAACGTGTGGCCCTGAATGGGTTTCTCTCATCTCCTCTTCCCGTTCAGGCTGGAGTTCCCCAAGGCAGTGTCCTGGGCCCTGTGCTTTTTCTGGTCTTCATCAATGATCTCTCTGACTCTCTTGAAAATCCTCTCTATCTCTTTGCTGATGACTCTACTCTCTGCCGCTCCATTCCTCATCCCTCAGATCGGCAGTGTGCAGCCTCCTCACTCTCTGCAGACCTGGACAAAATCACAGACTGGGCAAACAAGTGGAACATGTCTTTCAATCCTGACAAATCTCACACTCTTACGATGTCTCTCCGAAAAGACCGACTGGACAACCCTCCCATCCACTTTCTGAATAATCCTCTCCAAGAAGTTCTGTCACTCAAGCTTTTGGGTCTCACTATCTGCCATGATCTTTCCTGGGAAAACCACATTTCAAATCTGGCCTCCAAAGCCAGTCGCCGACTGGGCATCCTCCGTCGTGCGAAGTCCTTCCTTGGCACACCTGAGCTCCTCACCACATACAAGGCTTTCATCCGCAGCTCAATGGAATACTGCTCTCCCCTCTGGGCTGGTGCTCCTGCCTCACACCTAGCTCGTCTTCACGCTGTTGAAACCAAAGCGTTCAGAATCATTGGAATCTCCCGCGATGAAGCAAACTCCAAGGGCCTTTCACTCACTCACCGCAGGCAGGTTGGTGGTCTTTCCGTCTTCTACCGACTCCTCTCTGGCCTTGCCCCCCCCCCCCCCCCAGCTCTCTCTGGGCTGTGTCCCCCAAATATTCCTACAGGTCGCACAAGATCTGCCTGCAACCCTCTTAAAGCCCCAGTCATACCGGCCATTTTCAGCTCTGCCACCTGCTCAGATTCTGTGTATAATATTCCTCGCTGAAATGCGCTGAGGTAAATATGAATAAAAAATATGGATCTCGTAAAGATGAAAGAAAAAAAACCTATGTGGTGTGAATAGCAATGTTCCTCGCTGAAATTTGAAAAGACGCAATCGCTTTTCGCTCTGAAATACGTGCGAACGCATAACTGAGTTTATGGCGGCAATGAAAATCACGTGATCGCTCTGAGCGAATCAGCGCGCTGCTCTGCCACCGCCTCAGATTCCGTGCATAATATTCCTCGCTGAAATGCGCTGAGGTAAAAATATGGTAAAAAAATATTATGAAATAATTTTTTTTAGGTCGGCCATGTTCTTCCCAGGCTCAATGGCCATGTCTATGCCAAATATCAAGCACGTGAGCCTCTCCGTTTAGGAGTCTATCGGTAACATTACACACACACACACAAACTGTGTTTTATATATATATATTGTGTTCTTCCTCTGATTTGACCGTTCCCGTCCCTTCCATTAATTGGCCAAGCATAGTACGAATAAAACCGCTCGAATCGGGTTCCATAAAAGTAACGGCACGAGTCACGTGATACACATACCGCTCGGGCGTAATTGATTAGCGTGGCTTGTGCGAGGTCCGGTCCCCGTTTTCGTGGTAGCGTGGGTCAAAGGTACGTGCGGCGTCGACCCGATACCCTTTTTCACGCTTGCTGCGGAAGTGGAGATTAGGCCTCATGGACACGAAGACCCAAAGGGAAAAAAGGGGTTTAATCCCCCCTTTGTAACGTGGACGGGCTTTGGGAGAGTTTTTTATATATATCCATTGATGAAATATCATGAAACATTTACATTTTGTAGTCCATTGTATAATTTAAATAAACATAAATGCAAATTTCGCATGTGGCAAAAGTAAGTACACCCTTGGCTCTAATAGGTGGTATTGCCCCCTTTGGCAGAAACAACCTCAAGTAGGCGTTTCTTATAACTGTCTACCAGTGTCTGACATCGACTGGGAGAAATTTTTGCCCAATCCTCCATGCAGAATTCTTTCAGCTGTGCGATGTTTGAGGGGTTTCTTGCATGCACAGCTCGTTTCAAATCCCCCCACAACATCTCGATGGGATTTAGATCCGGGCTTTGACTTGGCCATTCCAGAACCCCCCATTTCTTTCTTTCAGCCATTCCTTGGTGGATTTAATGGTATGTTTAGGGTCATTGTCATGTTGCAAGGTCCACCTTCGGTTCAGCTTCAACTTTCTGACAGATGGCCTCACATTATCCTCAAGCACCCTCTGGTACAATGAAGAATTCATAGTGGATTCTATGATGGTGAGCTGCCCAGGCCCTGATGCACCAAAGCTGCCCCAAACCATAATATTTCCACCACCATGCTTTACAGTTGGTATCAGGTTATTGTGGTCAAATGCTGTCTTTGGTTTTCGCCAAACATGTCTTCTGATACTGTGGCCAAATAGCTCTACCTTTGACTCATCTGTCCAGAGCACATTGTTCCAGAAGTGCTGGACTTTGCCAGCTTAGTCTTGTGCTGAGTGCTAAGTGCTTAGTCTTGCCCTGATGTTCTTTCTAGACAGCAAAGGTTTCCTCCTGGCACACCTCCCGTGTAGATCAAATTTGTGCAGCCTCTTTCTAATGGTAGACTCGTGCACGTTGACATCAACAGTGGCAAGAGCTACCTGCCGGTCCTGTGATGACATTCTGGGGTTTAGAGACTTCTTTCAGCATCTTGCGGTCTGCTCTCAGGCTGAACTTGCTGGGGCTGCCTGGCCTGAACAAGTTGGCAGTTGTTTGGAATCTTCTCCACTTGTAGATGATCTTCCAGACAGTCGAATGATTGATTTCAAATTGTTTGGAGATCTTTTTAAATCCCTTCCCAGACTCGTAGGCATCTATAACCTTCTTTCTGAAGGCCTCAGAGAGCTCTTTTGATCTAGGCATGGTGACGCCGCACACATCAACAACAAAGAGCAAACCAAACTAAATATCTGAGGTTTAAATAAGACAGGTTCCTCCAAGATCCTCTCTAACGATGTTCTAATCATTTGCACCTGAGCTGGTGCACCTGATTCTAATTTTAGGTATTTGAAGAAGTGATAAATGTCGGGGTGTACTTACTTTTTCCACATGCAAAATTTGGATTTATGTTTATTTAAATTATACAATGGACTACAAAATGTAAATGTTTCATGATATTTGTTAAATTATATCACCTTTATCTATCAATATTGTTGAAATGAAGATCAAATAGCTGTATGTTGAAATATGTTGAAAAAGCCAAAATTTTACATGGGGTGTACTACTGTACTTACTTTTTCACGTGACTGTATATATGTACATATCTGAGCGATATTTAAATACATTATATAATGACAGATTGTGCAAGATTTCTCTTTTAAGATTTTGAGTAATTAAGATCGGGTTGTAATTCGCAAGCTAGGTATATACAGTATCTGAGACAAGTCATTGTTCACAATGACTGCAAGAACATTTGCGTTGGACAAGAGTAAGCAGTTCCTCAGGTGCGGGATCTTTGGTCATCCACACGATGCTCAGATCATCTCCTTCAACGCTCCAACAAAGGTTTGCTGGATTTGGGGCAAGTATAAACTGCTCAAGGACATGTTTGTGGATTGCACTTTGATAATTTGATCTGAGGCAATGTTGCCACAAAGCATCGCTCGTCAGAGGCAGAGAGCGACCCTCATTTCCTCCTCCACAAATAAGAAGATATTGAGCTTCGTCAACAGATAAACATTTGTCTGTAACGTTCACAAACAAACTGTTTGAGCAATGGACGCAGATGTTCAGGAAGGTCGAAGTTCTGGCCAGGTTCACTGAATGTATTGCAGTGACATGATGATGCCTGGACCATATCTAGGGGCTTCTTCTTTCCTTTGGCTCTGAAACAGCTGGTCAAGTTGCATCTCCTGAATATGTGCACACCAATGAGGGATCTGCATGAATCTTTGCCGAAGCCACAGAAGAACAAGCTCAAATCAACTGTCCCGACCATTTTTTCACAACCGCTATGGAAATGAACTCTTACAGAAATCTTGTGCAGGTTAGACAGGATGATGATGTTGACGATGATGATGATGATGATGATGATGATGATGATGATGATGATGATGATGGAAGAGGGATCAGCATCGACTGCTTGTCTCAAGTGTCCACATCTTCATGATCCTTTACATTATAACATAATATTTTATGAACAGCTGTTACTGGATAATAAATTTAAAAATGAGATGCGTGTGCGTGTTAGTGTTTGCAGGTTATTGCATGTGTGTGTATGTGGGAGTATGTGGGTGTGTGTGTTTGTGTGAGTGTGTGTATGGGTGTGTATGTGTGTGTGTGTGTGTGTGTGTGTGTGTGTGTGTGATGTAGGACTTGAGTCCACTTTTTGAAAGACTCGGACTCGGACTGTGAATGCAAAGAACTCGGACTCGGCCTGATTCAGGCTCGAGCTGGGTTCACGTCCAGCAAAATTTAGTGTATAGTAAAACTTTTAGGGTACGGTAGAAATAAAAAGTGTACAATAAAACTTTCCGTGTACAGCAGCAAAAACTCGCATGTAAAGTAACCAGGCCTAATTGGTTTCCCACCAAAACACACTTATCGTGCAACCGTGAAGCAGGTGATAAAGGATTAACAAACAGAATTAAACAATCCTGCACTCCTGCAGAGGAAAATACAAAATAACTGTGATTTTTCGAAATATTAAATGGCGAATGTTTTACCTTCGTGTAATGGTGTGTGATCCAAAACACATTCTGTTCTTTCAAAGAGCACTTTTAATGACTCGCTGAATCACTTTGAAACGAAACAATAAATGGCTTAACCTTAAACGCTATCAACACTTTAGAATCTACACAAAAAGAAATAAGGTACATTTTCCATATGGTAATAAAAATGAAGTTTTGCAGTCTAGAAAGAAGCCTGCAAAGTGACTGCAAAGTTACTGAATTGAAGCGGTGTATGGTTGGGTCATTGTTGACTCAAAACATAGAATAAACCAGTGTCTCAATGCAATCTCTTCACTTCCATGGTGACAGACAGCATAGAGACAGAGTACTTCAAAAAAAAAAGAATACCTACATTATTTGTTATCTGGTATCCCCACCAGGTCATACTATCCTCAAACTAAAATATCAAACAAGCCCGGCTACGCCACTGTTAGACTTTCGGTCTTGTTTTTAATAAACATATTAACATACTTTATGTTGTTATACTTGTAAACACGAAAAAGACGATTATTTTGACATTCATATCAACAAGTTAGGTATTCATTTCTGTGTTTTTTAAAACAATTAAGCAATTATGTCTCACTCTTTATTAGCTATGACAATGCCTTCCATATCATATTATCATATCCTTCCAATGCCTTCGTTATTATTTGAGCTAGAACTTTGAAATGTTGTATGCTTAACTGCAAATGCTACCCTGAGGATGTGTTAAAATCTGAGCACCATAGCATATCGGGAATCAAAACTACAGCGGTTTCTGAGCTGTTAGGATTATGATTAGGGTTTTTCATATGTTATTTTATTTTAGAATAAATCATATCATGGTGTGCAGGGGATTGTTGTGATTACAGAAAGTGTTGGGAATGTCAAATCTGCCAAACAATGAAGGAAATAGAGCGAAAATACTGTTTCGGTTCGGTCAGTTTCAAAGACGATTTGCAGCTAAAATAAGCTACCGAATCCTCGCGAATAAGGTCGGAATTGGTTTCCTCGACAAAAGGTAATCTGAAATGTTTGTTGCAATATTCTTTTACATTTTAAAAACACATTTTTCAAAATTGGATCTAGAAAACCAGAGTTAGATAACTGTGCAGAGTTCACTGCATTTTTTTTTTTTTGCCATATTTAGGTCGACCTCGAAACGTCTTTATTTGAACTCACATGTAAGAAGGTAATTAATTATGTCCTCATTTTTTAAATGCATAAAATGTTCACATCTATATTTGCAATAAGTATGTAATTTGTGTGGTTTATTAAAGTGGTGTGTAGTAATGGAGCACTCGTTTCTATTTCTGTTTTCTATTTTTTTATTTTCTTTTCCTTAGCCGTTATTTGTTATTTTTATGGTACTAATGATTAAAGTGTGACATCTGTCATATTACCGAAAATGTAACTTTTGTTGACTTTAAAAGATGTGTACTCTTTCGATGAAATGCAAAGTAATTTCTCCTTTATATTATCACACATTAAGCTTTTATATTTTCGTGTACACATATATATATATACTCTAAAAAATATATATATATATATATATATATATATATATATATACACATATATATATTGTTGCGGATCTCCAACGTCGGCCTCCCCCTTATCAAGGGGGGATTAATCCCCTTGTCCTTTTTACTAGCCGACGCGATCCGGGCTATCACGTTCCTTCCGGTCGGTTTTAAATAGGGTTGTAAGCCGAATTAGACTTATTACCTAAGTACTAACACCAGCCGTGAAGCAAGGAAATAACCCCACCCAAACCACGGCGTTAGTGGACACGCCGAGCGAAGCGAGCCGCGATTCGGGCCGTTAACGGGAACTAACCCGATTGGAGCGGTTCTTAATCGTGCCACGCTTACCCAATGGAGAAATCACTAAGACGGTCGAATTAAGAGGAAAACAGGAAGAACAGGTAATTTATTTACAATGGTTTGGGAAGGAAGAGAAGTACACAATTTGTACAAAGAAGAGGAAGAAGAAGGAGAAATGTACAGTGAAGAGGAAGAAGCAGATACACAGGGCAGCCTTATACAGTCTTATACTTATCCCCTGGACACGGGCCCGTTCGCACTCAGACTCACTCACACGGGGATGTAGATGGTCGGGTGGAGGGTCCACCGATGGCGTCCACAGCTCGCTCCGGTCCCCGACTCGTACCACGAAGCAGCTGGTGATGGTAGATGGTAGACGGCAGGTGAGATCGTCCCGTGTCGGTGGCGTGGATCGGACAATTACACTGGGGGGGGGATCGGTAAGCTGGCGATTATACTGCGTACGTAATAGTTGTACCGGCGCCTTTATACGCGCTCCCGGTATCGCCAGGTACAATGCGCCACTTCCACAATGATGTCACCAAAGCGCCTTTCCACAAACGTCCTCACAAAAGTCCTTTGACACTCCTCTCCTCATAACTCAGCTCACGAACTTGACAAGCGCCTCTCCCTTCTCATAACTCCAGTCCTGCGACCTCACGAGTGCCTCTCCCTTCTCATAACTGTTCAACAGAGGACCCGGCTCATAACTTGTCACTGCCTACAGCGCGTTTCTCCTCATAACTCAGCAAGCGTCTCCTTGGGGATCTGACTCAGGGAATGTCCTCCTCATAACTCGAGTGTCGTTCAGTCCTTCTCATCACTCGTTCAACAGAGGACCCCGGCTCATAACTCGTCACTGCCCACAGCACGTTTCTCCTCATAACTCAGGTTCAGCACTTTCCTTGGGGATCTGACTCAGCGCATGTCCTCCTCATAACTGAGGTGGGGGGCCTCACGCGAAGGGTTTTATTGCCACGCCCAGCAAACCCTCTGGAATGTCCAGCCACACCCTGTCAGGTGATGTCGCCTCGGCCCTGGTTGGTTGAAGGGGTCTTACCGGCTCCGCCCTTGATGGCTGCCTGACGTGGCCACACCCCCACCCTTGCGCTCCGCCCCCTTTTCGGGCCTTACCTCGTGGCATTTGGCTGGTTTGAGCGAGCAACTGGCAGCTAACGCTGCCGGCCCAACGCGTAACAAACTGCGAGGGGAAATGGGGTGCAGACTGGATAGTGCTCAATGGAGTCGATTGGAGGGAGGCTGCAAACTGAACGGGGCCTACTCATATTTGTTTTACACAACGCAGATGCAACTATTGGAAATGGCCTTATCTCACATATACTAAGAAATAACTAACGTTCTAAGGTGACCTACGTGTTGCATGTGGCCTAACTATGGGGTGCAACCTTTAACCTTTAATGATGTTACCTGTGTGGGTTCTCAAAACCGCAATATATATATATATATATATATATATATATATATATATATACATACACATATATATATATATATACATATATATATACACATACACACACACACACACACACACACACACACACACACAAATGACCTCATAATGCCTCAGAGTATGCATAGGGTACACCCTGTGATGATTGTTGTTTGTTAATGTAGCCAAGGCAATGATGAGGACAATGCAACCATATATAATTTGGCAAATTTAATAATGAACAAGAATGCACCCCCACCTTTAAGCATGGATGTCTTAAAATGTTGAGAGATACAACACCTAGTCGGTATGCAACTGAGCAAAGTGGCGATGGAGCCCAGTTCCCACCACAAAGTGCATATTAGGCTACGATACCCAGTTCCCACCCATGCATTCAAAAGTATGTAATAAGCAGGAAACTGTCATCAGTATCAACAAATAATTAATTGATCAAGAATATAATCAATTTTGACCTGCTTACTTATTATGGGTAAATCATTTATTGGATGTATAGTGTATATTCAGTAAACATAGCAGTATTTATTTTATTATTAAACATAAATATTGAAGGGAGGGAGAAATTAGGCTGTCCATATTCTTTGATTGGCCAATATTCTAGGTAATACTTGAATTTTCCTTGACAAGTTAATAAAACAGTTTTAAAGCCTATCTATTTGGTATGGCGTGAACAGGGAAAACATCTGAGGTTCGGCAAAATACGTGTCTGATTGGGTGCATATTTTAAAATGTCGGTCTGCAAAATGTTCATCAAATATCTGAGTCAGAAAAATGTTTCACAAACGTTGGAATGGGCAAAATGAACAAAGGTCCGTGCAATGAAATGTTCATCTCAAATGTACATATCACCTTTGATATGCGAAACGGGAAAAGTTCCGTTGAAACCAACACCGCGACACCACAAAACAGTCTTTTATGCTTCTGTATTCCCTTCCCCCATCATTGTGTAGTTCTGTCATTCCTTTTAACATTCAAAGATTTAAGGCTCTGTTACTATGGTGTACTGTGCTCAGTTATTTATTTATTTGTTTTTACAGACATCAGTGTTCTTCGAGTATAGGTTTGTAGCATCATGAACTCTCAGTTCAGATAATGCCACGATACAGGCCAACCATGTACTGTTTAACAGAAACTGCAAAAACAAGTACAACATTAACCTTTGTGATAATCGCATGGCTTAGCTCGTATAATTCGGTATTCCCAACCTTGTTTATAAAATGTACCTTGATGTTAAAACTGAGAGATTATAACACAAAGTCAGTTTACCTAAACAAGATCAGTTGACCTGGTCAGTTGACTTGACTTTGTTTATAAACAAGTTCAGTTTATAAAAATAACCTTGTTAAGAAACTGACCTGACCTTGTTTTTATGTTTCAAAAAGGGAGTAATATTATAATATCCAAGCAGTAACATTTAGTGGAAGGCAAAACCAGGTTTATCATCTTCATGTTTCAATCATGCCTTGTACTCCTCTATGGTGTTTAACATGTTTGTTTCGCTGTGTATTGTGTTCACCAAAGCTGTATAATGAAACCACAACTACTGAGATGCTAATCTTAAATAAACAGTATATAGAAACTGGTTCAAGTGCTGTTCTGTTTATATTATATTTCGTGCCACACCATCTTATCAAGAAAATCTTAAACCAGCTATTATTTCTGCATCCCCTTGTGCAAAATAAAGATTATACTTAAATACATTTGGGGGAAAACACCTTTGGATCTGAACAATTGGTGAAAGTTACTTTAATATTTTCTTAACCTGAACTAAAGGTAGTTGAAAGGATCCCCATTTTCCCTTCGTTTCCCCCTCGCCCTTCTCTGATTTTCCAATCCATCTTCCCTCTCCATCTGCCTTTAGAAACTTTTCATCATTCTTAGCCTCATTGGGGCATTAATATAGTGTAAGCAATGTCTAAAATGACTAACGTAACATTAATACAAATGCCAACAAAATGGAAGAATTTTTATACAATCCCCACCACCAACTCATATTTCTCATATATGCTTATCTCCTTACGATGTCCTTCCAAGCTCCTTTCTATTCTAACTTCCTGCATATTGTTATGTTTGTGGGGGTAGGGATGAAATACCGTAGTGGAGATATGAATGTATAGTTTAGCATGGACCGCGTGACGCGAAGAAGAATTACCTCGATGGACTAAGTAGGGAATCTGAAGAGCATAAGATCGTATATGTGTATCCATTCGAGGGGTGGAGCTATGCTAATTAGGTAGAGCTTAAAGATAATCCCCAGTGTGTAATTGCCCCTGTGTTTCATTTAATCTAAAAGAGCCGCCATTACAACAACAATTACAACAACAACAATAGTCGCCGACAGTACCTGGACATTAGGACCGGCCAGTAAATCCCGCCCAGCTGAACATTCCCGAAGGACGGCCTGACTCTGCCTCGAAGGATCGTAACTGACAGGCCACGCCCCGAGCTTCGTCATTGGGCATCAAGCAGACCGTGAGGCCCCACCCGAAGGGGATGATTGGTCGTGGAGATGGGATGAGCCGAGGATTGGCCAAGTGTGAGATCAGCGAGGGAAAAAGGAGAGCGAGTCCTTTCCCTTTCCCTTTCCCTTTCTCTTTCTTTTTCTCTTTCTCTTTCTCTTTCTCTTTCTCTCTCCGGTCGCATTCCCGGCTCATGTGCGATCGTAACGTGGAAGAATCCCTTTTTAGCTTTTGGGTCTCACTGTCTGCCATTATCTTTCCTGGGAAAACCACATTTCCAAGCTTTATCAAGTCCTTTATCATCTTGCATTTATCTTCATTAAACCATTATTTGTTGCATTTCGGTGTCATGTTCATTTACTTGTTTGTGGGTTCGAGTAATAAGCCCTGTGGTTCCGGCATACAGGTAAGACCCTGGTTTACTTCACCCGCACGCGCCAAAAATAATTCCGCCAAATTTTTAACTACCGCCTCAGAGTTAACTGTTCTGCTATTCATCTGAGGCCGGTGTTCATCGGCCACAGACTTGACAATATGTAATAAGTAGTAAACAACATCCCCAGGCCAATATTCATGAATAATGGTCAGCAGAATGGCATTTGCCAGTGAAATATTCATGAAAAATGTCCGATTGAGTAAGTCAACATGTCTACCAAGACATTCCTTCATTGTTTACAAGACAACAATATGTCTACAAGATAGATGCCATTTGCTCTTTCATCTGGAGTGTAGAAGAAGAGCCTCATCATCACCTTGCAGGGTCTGTGTGCCAGTTTGACTTTCACAGCCCAAAGTTTTCTCCTGTCAGTCGATCACCTATGCTTGAAGAGCTAAATAACTCGGGTAAATCAAGAATTAGTGATTCGATTGAACTCTTTATTGAAAAAACTTACAGCTATAGTAATTTTAAATGTAAATACAGCAAAATATATCAAATAAGAGATGGAAGAGATGCTTGTTACCATTGCCAAGCAACCAGTTACAGTGTAAGCTCCATTGTATTGGGTCACGTGACCTGCAGTGAGCAGACAGAGTCTGCACGGGCTGACTTTTATTCCCCCAGATATTTTCATTTACGGAAATTGTCCGACGGTTTTGTGTTTTTTCCTCTGATTAATAGCTTTGAGTCGCATGCATCAGTATGCAAAATTTCAGCTTTCTAGCCCATCTATAACGTACTAAACATTTATATCAGTGAGTGAGTGAGTCCGTGATTAGAAATCGTTTTATATACAATATTAGAAAAGAGGATGTGCAAGGGTAGCGGAGCAGGTTTGTATGAGACGTAAAGTCAGACATAACGTCTGACATACTCAAATCACAACAAGAAAAAACTAGAACGGCACTCGGTAGAGCACATACCTTCGCCAGGCTGGACATCTTAAACAATTTCTTGTCCCTCTCTCTTTTACTTTTAATGTCTTGGATTGAAATCCACTGATCTCGAAACGAACTCGATAGGGTGCCCAGCATTAATTGGTCGGGCGGTCCTGAAGCCACCGGAAGTGCTCCATCCGCCATATTCCTTCTCCCCCAACACAGAAAATCCCATTTGCATCAATGCAAACACTTGCTACAAGGTGCATGTTTCCTCAAGAATGCCACATTCCTACTTGATTTTTCTCCTTTCTCACTTTCCCACTTGAATTTATTCCATTCCGACTTGATTTTAGTCCATTCGCAGGTTGAAAAAAAAGAATTGTAATAATATTTATGAAATGCCATCGTGTGCTGCTTATGGTTGTAAAAACTACAACGGTCGTGATCAAAGGAATAGACCAAGGTTGAGATGGGAGGATTGTGTGAAAAGGGATATCAGTAAGGTGGGGGTGGTTGGAGGTTGGAGAGAGTTGGCTGAGGATAGAGGGGAGTGGAGGAGTATTGTGGTCAAGGCAGGGTAAGAGCTCGGTACCATCAGACCTCACATGTTATAAAGGGAAGAGGAGGAGAACAACAACAAATGGACCATGTCCACAACATAATTAGGTGGTTGACAAGGGGAGTATATTGAGACAAGAATAAGGGAAGGATGAGGTGGGGGAGAAACAACAACAACAACATGCATTTCAGGCCATTTTCCCTGCTAGAGTGGGGGTTAGCAAGAAACAGGTGTTACGAATTCATGTGAATTACTATTCAGGTCTTTGCTTATCAATGTGTAGTTGATTAAAGGTTGTTGTGATTAAAGGGTCAGGAGCCCTTCTGGGAAAAAGGAGACCGGAAACGGAAGGAAAAAGACACGAGGTCCTGGAGAAGCGACGATCTTCTTCTTCCTCCTCGCCGAGCTCCGACGAGAGTTGGTATGGATATTGAGCAGCGGGGAGGACGCTACGTTTGCTACGTTTGAAAGCCCGTCTGACAAAAGGAGTTACCTGCGCAGGGTACTTACCCCTTGACACGTCAAGTTGCCGTGGGTCCGTGCACGGAACCCAGCGTCCGGCACAGTTCGCCTCACCGTCTACAAGGACGCGTACGGGTCGCACCTTGGGCCTCGCGCACGTTGCAAGCCACGCTTGGTTTTGCCCCGTTGCGTGGCAAGGAGGTGTGCGCTGCAGCAGCGGTCCCCGGTACGAGACGTGCACGTGTGGAGCACGTCCGCCCGGGGTTCGTTTCACCGCCCGCGTGCGGAGATCGAACTACAGGAGTACGGAGACATTGTGAGAGACATTGACCATGGAGGGAGTCGGGAGTGGGGCTCACGTGAGGAATGAATAAGATGGCCATCTTAGAGTTACTGTAGATGAGTTTACATCTTTGTAGTATTGATTGCTGATTGTTGATTGCTCGGGGAATATATCATTGATTGTTCCGGATCCTTGGTGTGGGGTGTCTTATTGATCGGAATTCATATTGATTGCGTTACGAAAGCGCATAAATAATATATCTTTCTGGCGGAATTCCTCTCACGGTCCGGGGGTCACCGAGACCAGGTAGTCACCGGGAGGACCACGTAACAGAATTGGGGGCTCGTCCAAATTACGATTTGCGGATTCGCAATTGGGTCTACGTCCGGGATCTAAAATTGTATAAAATAATAAAATAATATTTTTATTAATTAAAATTTATTAATTAAGTATTAATTGGTAAATTTTTGGGGAAATTGGGGGTAAAGTCTTGGGTGAAGGTTAACAGGTGTTAACGATAGGCACCATGGCGTTTGTGGCACAGAACTTTGCGGTAACCCCAAGTGAGGCACAGTTCCGAGCGTTACTAAAGTCGGACCTCTTGAAATTGGCCAAACATTTTAACTTGGAGGTCCGAACTAATTTGAGGAAGGCAGAGTTGCAGACCACGGTGATACAGTCTATGGTGGGATTAGGAACATGGGACGAGTTAGCCTGGCAGTGGCTACCCGAAGAACCAGAAGACGTTGAGCTCCGGAAACTGGAGTTGCAATTACGGAGCCAGGACCGGATCAAAGAAGAAGAAAGGAAAGCAGAAAAGGAAAGAGCAGAAGAGGAAAGGAAAGCAGAAGAGAGGAGAGAAGAGAAACAAGCAGAGGAAAGGAGAGTGGAACGAGAACTCCAGGAAAGGTTAAAAGAAGAAGAAAGGAAAGCAGAAGAGAGGAGAGAAGAGAAACAAGCAGAGGAAAGGAGAGTGGAACGAGAACTCCAGGAAAGGTTAGAAGGGAGAAAAGCAGAGGAGAGGAGAGCTGCCAGGGAACTCGAAGCAGAGGAGAGAAAAGCCGAAAGGGAGTTGAAGGAACGTGATCTGGCGCTTCAGCAAGAGATTAAATTCAAGGAGCTGGATTTAATGAGAGAACGGGGAGAGGTACCACCCTTGCTGACGGGGTCGACACCTAGCCAGAACACCTGGGATGTGGGCAGACATGTGAGGCTGGTTCCACCCTTCAGTGAAAAGGAAGTCGCAACATTTTTTCCACACTTTGAGAAAGTGGCTCGACAGTTAAACTGGCCGGAGGAGGCCTGGACCATACTAGTGCAAAGTGTGCTGGTGGGAAAAGCTCAAGAGATTTATTCGGCGCTACCAATGGACCAATGTGCAGATTATGAGGTATTGAAGAAGCACATCCTCAAAGCCTATGAGTTGGTTCCGGAAGCTTACCGGCAAAAATTCAGGAATGCCAGGAAGAGGGAGAGTGAGACCCATGTGGAGTTTGCCAGAGTGAAAGAAAACATGTTTGATCGGTGGTGTGAGTCAAAAGGAGTCGGGAATGACTTCGAAGCATTGCGTGACCTGATGCTGGTGGAGGAATTTCAACAGGGTGTCCACGAGGACATCAAAGTGTACCTGCAGGAAAAGAAAGTACCAAAGTTGTGGGACGCAGCCACCATGGCAGATGATTATGCCTTAACACACCGGATAGGGGTCCACACACCTAGCTCCTCGCCTAGACTTCAGCAGGGGAGTTATGGAACACCCGGTGCGGAGAACTACAATACATGGCGGCGGCCTCGAGAGGATTATGGGGACAACGCGGATACCCCAACTGTTCGAAATCAGAGGGCTACGGGCCCAAGACAAACTTATTTCCCGGGGGGCCCGAGGCAGATCACGAGTTTTTCCTCCGGGCCTACTTGCGCCTTTTGCAAAAAACCTGGACACTTGATGTCCAGTTGTTACCTCATGAAAAGGGACAACCCAGAGCGGAGTCCGACTATTACAACTCCGAATGCGATGGCTAGCGTAAGAAATCGCCCACAGAAGAGTTACCAACCATTTATTTATGAGGAGTTTGTCTCCCTCGAGGGAGACTTGACTAACCCAAGACCTGTTAGGGTATTGAGGGACACAGGAGCCCATCAATCCTTAATGCTTGAAGGCATTTTGCCATTGTCAAAGAGTACCGCAACTGGTGATAGTGTTCGGTTACAAGGGATCGGTGGCTGTGTTAGTGCCCCACTTCATGTCATCCATTTGGAATCCGATTTGGTGTCAGGACCGGTCACCGTCGGTTTACAAGCCACGCTTCCTGTAGAGGGAGTATCTGTGATTATCGGGAATGATTTGGCCGGGGGGCAAATTTATGGTAACCCGAGGGTGGGTAAAGAGCCCCGCAGGGGAAATAACACCACCCCCGCTCGGGATGGCGACAAAAGTTCCAAGTTATTTGTAGGGGGGCTGAACTTCAACACAGAGGAAGAAGTTCTGACCTCTGTCTTCAACAGATATGGGCCACTGGTGGAAGTGCGGGTGGTAAAAGACAGGGAAACGCAACGGTCAAGAGGGTTCGGCTTTGTCACGTTTGCAAGCACAAAAGATGCCAGAGAGGCAGAGAAGAATTGGAATGGTAAGGATTTGGAGGGTCGGACCATAACAGTAGGGAAGGCATTTCGTAGGCGTCGAGAGGTCTACAGAAGAGGACAACTTGGCGGTAGTTTTGGGGTTGGCAGCAGCCGATATTACTATGGAGGCTCCCAGAGTTACGGCACCTCCCGAAAGAATGAATGTCAGAGCACTGGCCGAGAAGGAGACCGCCAGTCAGGTAACGGCTGGGACAAGGGGTCCCACCGTAACTGTTAGGAGTCTGGAGAAGTTGAAGCACTATATACGGTGGAGCCGCCGAGCCGGGGCTCCTACACGGACTAACCGTGAACGCCACGTTCTTAAAGGCGTCCAGGTAATGAACTTTCCTCCCCGGACTAACCGTGAACTCCACATTCCTTAAGGCGTCCATGTAGGGAATACTCAGCTGGGCCTCCCGAAAAAGTGCTATCGAGAGGTTTAACTTTGGGGCTTTGGTCACCACCTCTTAACCGTCATTCAAGAGAAACTAGAAGTGCTTGACGCTTGGTCCAGAGGGAATTAATCTAGGGGATTGTGTGAAATTTTGTTGCTTTATTTTAAAGTGATAACTGTGCCCGGGGGGAACTGATGATTTGGGGGTGTGAGTTATCTGATTTGTTTATCCAAGTTGGCCGGCAAAGAAAGTTTTCGCTGGGTTCAAACTTTCTTTCTTGAAGGGGGGAAGTGTTACAAATTCATGTGAAATTACTATTCAGGTCTTTGCTTATCAATGTGTAGTCGATTAAAGGTTGTGATTAAAGGGTCAGGAGCCCTTCTGGGAAAAAGGAGACCGGAAACGGAAGGAAAAAGACACGAGGTCCTGGAGAAGCGACGATCTTCTTCTTCCTCCTCGCCGAGCTCCGACGAGAGTTGGTATCGATATTGAGCAGCGGGGAGGACGCTACGTTTGCTACGTTTGAAAGCCCGTCTGACAAAAGGAGTTACCTGCGCAGGGTACTTACCCCTTGACACGTCAAGTTGCCGTGGGTCCGTGCACGGAACCCAGCGTCCGGCATAGTTCACCTCACCGTCTACAAGGACGCGTACGGGTCGCACCTTGGGCCTCGCGCGCGTTGCAAGCCACGCTTGGTTTTGCCCCGTTGCGTGGCAAGGAGGTGTGCGCTGCAGCAGCGGTCCCCGGTACGAGACGTGCACGTGTGGAGCACGTCCGCCCGGGGTTCGTTTCACCGCCCGCGTGCGGAGATCGAACTACAGGAGTACGGAGACATTGTGAGAGACATTGACCATGGAGGGAGTCGGGAGTGGGGCTCACGTGAGGAATGAATAAGATGGCCATCTTAGAGTTACTGTAGATGAGTTTACATCTTTGTAGTATTGATTGCTGATTGTTGATGGTTGTTGATTGCTCAGGGAATATATCATTGATTGTTCCTGATCCTTGGTGTGGGGTGTCTTATTGATTGGAATTCATATTGATTGCGTTACGAAAGCGCATAAATAATATATCTTTCTGGCGGAGTTCCTCTCACGGTCCGGGGGTCACCGAGACCAGGTAGTCACCGGGAGGACCACGTAACACAGGGGAGAAACCTCCAGTGGGGGAGAAACAGGAGTATAAATTAGTTGTTGTTTCGTATGCAGCCAGTGGCTGCTGGTTGCATCATTTTTCTGAAAGCACGTTTGTGCCGCTGATGCAGTGCCCCAATTACCAGTGAGCTGGTACTCAAGTTGCCGACCTCGGAAGGATGACAGACTGAGTCAACCCCCCTGGCGTTAATTCAATGATCGACCGACCGGGATTCAAACTCAGGATCCTTGGATCCCAAGCCAGCACCATAACCGCTAACCCAACACTAGGCTCTATAAATAAGTTCATGTAATAGTGAAAGAGAGGTCAGGAAAGAGATGGGGTAAAAGATGTGGTCCCATTTTTGTGTATGCACGGTACATTCTGTAGATGGGCCGTTACTTGAATTGCCCATTTGGATGCTATCACTTGAATATTTTCCTCATTATCTTATGATCCCAAGTTCAGCTTTCACCTCCTGTTGGCCCTTTTGGTCCCTCTATTGTTTCATAATGCCCTTGTATTTTGTGTAGAAAAGGCACCTTCTATGAGATATTGTACTTATAACACAAGTGAGCTCTTGGTTTGAGATAAGAGGCATGGGGATGTGATTGCAAAAAGCAAAATAATGAACTGATGCACAAATTTAATTAAACCTGAAGTCAGTCATCTGAACAAAAATGACTTTTTGAAAATAAACTATCAGCTTTGCACCTGATCGAAAAACTTTGAGCATGCTGCATCAGCCACCCATCTCGAAAGTTAAATGCAAAGCCATAAATACTCCCTAAGGATCTAATGAGGATCCACAAAAAAGTTGAAATGAAAGTGACACACAGACTTGTTATATCAAACTCATTGGCAATTGAAACCTGACCAATAATAGGACGAACAGGAACTCAAAGTTGAAGGTAATACAAATGTTGGCAATGGAGGCCTCAGTAAAAACCTCCTAAAGCAGCCTATTTCAGACCAACACAAGACAAAGGCCACCCTCGACTCATGTTGTTGCATTTTGCTACTTTTCAGGGGAAATGAAAACACCTGCAGTTGCTTTCAGCCAATGCATGCATCTTTCTCTTTTTTTTGCACCAAATAGCATATAAGGATGTTTATTATAGAGTAGAGTGAGAAAAAGGGGTGGAGTGGGTTGGGTTTTTTTTGGGTTTTTTTGTATACTGAATCGAGGCTCGTGAAAGAGCTAACATTTACTTCACAAACAAATCAACCAGACAAACAAAATATATAAAAAGAGGAAGCGGAGGACAAGATGGGGAGAGAAGGGGAAGCACACAAACACAACATTTGAGAGCAGGGAGATGTGTGGAAGGGAGAGGGCTTGGGGGGAGGAGGCGTGGGAAGGGGAGGGGGGGGGGAGGGAGAAGTATAAAACACAAGGACACCAAGGACTTCCAGGACAGAAGTTGGTATTTCAAAAAAGTGGAATTGGGGTGAAATTAGCGGGAGTAGAAAAGATCAAGGTTTTGGATGGGGGAAGATAAGAGATGGTGGTGAACAGCAGTTTTAAAGACCTGGAGGGAGGAGTGGGATTGAAGAGAGTGAGGTAGTTTGTTCCAGAGGCGGGAGAAAAGGGGAATGAAGGAGTGAAGGTGAGCAGAGAGTCTTGATTTTGGCAGTTTAACCATAAGAGGGTTGCAGGCAGATATTGTGCGACCTGTAGGAATATTTGCGGGACAGAGCCCAGAGAGAGCTGGGGGGGCAAGGCCAGAGAGGAGTCGGTAGAAAACGGAAAGACCACCAACCTGCCTGCGGTGAGTGAGTGAGAGGCCCTTGGAGTTATAGTCAGGTTCACTATGTCAATAAATTATATTTCGTTCAAAATCATGGTAGATTAGCAAACCTATACATTTTTGGAAAGGTTATAGCATAAGGAAACTAAAAATCAATGTTTACATTTGGAGAGATACCTGTATGGCGGCCATTTTGGATTTTCAAAATGGCCACTGCAAAATACATATTTTGTTCTATTTCTGCCTCTAATTACCCTAAAAACTTTTTAAAATATACTAAACCTATATTTTCAGGGACAAGGAATCCAATGAAAGTATCAAATTAGTGCTATGGGGAATGGTAAGACACGAATCAAAGGTTTTGAATTGCAAAATACTGTCTTTATATTCGCGATAAGTTGCATAATCAAATACATGTTATCATTTTGTACAGGCAGTTAATAACATCAAAATGTGTCACAATAATTCATATCACCAAACATACACAGGCAGTCAGCAAAATCATATATACACATGCAGTCAGTATAACTTCACATCTACACAGGCAGTCAATGACAAAATATACACAGGCAGTCAATGGCATCAAACATACACGATTACAGAATATGCCATTTAGAGTTCGTCATCACTGTCCTGTGTGTCGTATCCGACAATATAGTCCGCATCGTTTTCACAGTCCGTTCCACACAAGCAAAGGTCGGTCAAATTGATTGGCAAATCGAATTGGGCGAATGGTCGATCGAATCGAATTCGATGAATCGAATCGAATCGAATCGATCGAATTGGTCGAATGGTCGATCGAAGCGATTGGTCGAATGGTCGAATGGAATTGGTCGATTGATCGAATTGGTCGAATTGGTCGAATCGAATTGGTCGAATCGAATTGGTCGGAATTGGCAAATGTAAACATTGATTTTCAGATTTTCCATGTAATAACGTTTCCAAAAATGTATAGGTTTGCTAATCTACCATGATTTTGAACGAAAAAACATAGTGAACCTGACTATTAGCTTCATCGCGGGAGATTCCAATGGGTTCTACATTATTGTGGATATTTGAAATGCATGAAGTAGAAAGAATGTATTTCTTAATATTTTGTGTTTCCAGAGTCTAAGACTCAAGGAGGAGGAGTACAACAAATATCACACACACACACAGACATGCATACTAATACATGCGACAACACCGCACTTTAAATTTAGACAAATACAGACTCTGAGCTTGGGGGAAGTGACGTAACTTCCCAGTGGGTAATGGTGATGCCATCTTCATTACATTACCTTCCTCTCCGCATATATATAGATATATATAAATATACACAAACACATATATATATAATTATATATATATGTGTGTGTATGTATATATAGGTACATACATATATATATAGGTACATACAAGTATATGTTTGTGTGTGTGTATATATATATATATATATATATATATATATAATATATATATATATATATATATATATATTGCTGCGGTTTTGAGATTGGCACATTGAAGTCATTAAAGGTTAAAGGTTTGCCCCCCATAGTTAGTCACACGAGCAACATATAGGCACATTTGTAGTATAGTTATGTCTTAGTATGTGTAAGAATAGGCCATTTCCCCTCTTAGTGCCTGCGTTGTGTAAAGACAGGAGAGTAGGCCCTACATTCATTTTGCTCCAACCTCCATTCTACCTCTATGGGTGCAATCCATCCCGCGCCCCATTTGGCTGTCCACTAGTCGAGTAACACGAGATAGGCCTAAAAAGGTGGGGGCGGCGTTGAGGTCGGGAGCGGCAGAGGCAATGACGGTGAGAGCCACCAGCCAATCAGAGCTCGAGCGGCATGGCGTGAGAGGGCGTAGTGAAGCGCGTCTGGTGAGTTCCAGAAGGTTCACGGGGCGGGTCTATATAAGCCCATACGAAAAGCCCTCGAAAGGACTCGTGTGCACACGGCAGTGGCAGAGGACTTACAAGGAGGACTTACAAGCAGGACTTGGACTTGACTTGCACCAGTGGCACGAGAGGACAGTGCCACAGAGTTTGCATCACTCGCCGTTGTTGAACTTTGACCCTCGCAATAGAACGTGCGCGCCAGGGGCTAGAGGAAGAGGCGTTGGCCGTACATGTACGCGGGCGCAGCCAGACATGCCGGTAACGCAGATAGCGCATTTCGGCCACGCGAGTGAACGCGGCCATAACCGCGAGTGAATAACCGCCAGTCGCGCCAAAGTCCGCCCTCTACCGTGCGCCCCGAGATAACCCGATTGTTCGGGCGACACGCTACGAGCTCCTGCCCTCTCCTACCTCCATCTCCACGGGACGTGCCGGGGGCCGGAGAGAGCTGCACGAGAGCCATTCCTGGACGCGCTGGAGAACATCATCCTGCCGATCAGCAATCCCCGTGTGAGTGTGTGTGTGAGACGGGCCCGTTTGTCCAGGGGTATTAAGTATAAGACTGTTTAAGGATTTCCCTGTGTCTCTTCGTCCTGGCTGTAAATACGTGCAATGTTAATGAAACATCTTTGTTCTTCCTTTCCTTTCCAATTCGATCGCCTTTGTGATTTCTCCATTGGCTAAGCGTGGTACGAATAAGATCGCTCCAATCACGTCTAGTAAGTAATAATAGCGCGGATCACGTGTACGCAAACCGCTCGGCGTATCATCATCACACGTGGTTCGTGCTGGGCTTATTTCCTCACTTCCAGGGCAGCGCTAATACTTAGGTAACAGCGAATTTGGTCCTGAAACCCTATTTAGTGCTGTCCGGAAGGGACGAAATAGGTCCCGGGTCGCGCCAGGTCAGTAAAGACAAGGGGACTAATCCCCCCCTTGATAAGGGGAGAAGGCCAGCGGCAGATCCCCAAAATATATATATATTTAACTATATATACTTTTTCCACATGCAAAATTTTCATTTATGTTTACTTAAATTATACAATTGACTACAAAATGTAAATGTTTCATGATATTTGTTATATTATATCACTTTTATCTATCAATATTGTTGAAATGAAGATCAAATAGCTGTATGTTGAAATATGTTGAAAAAGTTAAAACTTTACATGGGGTGTACTTACTTTTTCACGTGACTGTATATATATATATATACATACACACACGTAAACAAACACGACATAATGACAATAACACTGAAGCTTTTCGTGCTGTACTCTTCAATGCGATTCACAGCAAAGAGACCGGAAGAGATGAGAACTAGTGCATTTATAAACACTAATCGGTGTCACGGTTACTTGAACTGAAGAACCAATCGGTGTAGCGGTTCCTCAGACATTTTGTCATACATTTTGAACACGAATATTGGAACATGAACAGAAAGACGAGATGATCCTTTTTCGTTGTGGGGGAAATTAAACAGGGATGTCTTGGAACCGACTTGCATCTATCATGTTAACATGACACGTGCTGGGTCTTTGTTACAGTCACAGCACTCTTTACAGTGGGAATGAAACACATTTCAGCCTGAACATGGCACGAAGGCCATTACATGGGTCCACCGTGTCAGGGTTTATTTCCTCCATTAGTGATGCAAAAACCTCTAAAAACTAATAATACATTTATGGAATATTTCCCTGTTAATAACCTCACAAGAGCCCTTAGGTGGACAGTGGAACTCCCAGAGTTTCATTGGAATATAAATTGTTTGAAGAATAGTGCGTTACCATGCTTTGCATGTTTAAGACAAAATGGTTTAGTGAAGTCATAACAATGTCTCCCCATCTCAAAATAACCTGATGTTTTAAGTATGTTTTTAACGGTTTCTTGATTGCCCAAATCCTTCATTCCTTTGTTCTCCTGTCCTTGCTCCTTTATCCTCTATCTTCGATGTTCCACACTCAGCACAAAGCGTTGGTGCCACCAAGGCAGCTTCCTGAGGAAAGGTTATCATGGGTGATTTGCCATTGCCCTCCCAGCAGTAATTATGGCAGGGATTTGTAATTTGTTCATGGTGCGGGCAATAACTCGCGGACTCTTCACGCAGGACACCTTGGGATCTATAATGTCCACCAATTGATGATTGCAGACCGGGAATCCCTTTAGTGGTACACACATTGATGAATAACCCTGCCTGTGAAACACCAAGATGACAGTTTATGGCTGGGTCAGGATTCATACTCAGGCTAGACATCCGAGAAGCGAGTGTACATACCTCTAGGCCAACCTTTCAGCCTCTGTCCTTCTTTATATTTACCCCTCGCACGCAAAGCAAGAAGCGGGCATTAAGCAATTCGGTCATGTCCGTCCATCTGTCTTATCCGTTTTTGATTTTCAGTTTATGATTAAGGAACAACTTGTTTTGTTTGAATTTTTTATTTTGAGCACAAATCAGAACAAGAATCGGAAGCTACATCTGCCGTTTTAACTTACTTTGTCTCTGAATTTGTCCCGATCGCAGATGCGCAGAGAGGAGTGAGATAATATATTTCCTGTCTACCTGCCTGGTAGTCAAACAAAATTGAAAATCATTCCAAACAGAAAACTTAATTTTTTAAGGACATCATAAAGGACACAAACAACAGGCACGAATAACTAATGTAGCGTCATAGATAATGTGGTGTAATCGACGCTGCGTAAAAAGGCAGTAAAACCTGGGATTAATTTATTGATATGACCTTTACAACCTTTATTTTATTTAAATTGAATTACAATATAAATGTGTACTTGCCACGAGAACACAAATTGCCTTTGAAATACTTCCAAGAACCTCCAGTTTTGCAATACTTGGACATGTTATATATGGTGGTCTATAAGGTGGTGTATAAGCGTGATGTACATAAGACTGCTTCAACAGCGCTAAACTTCTGGATTTTATAATGATCTTTATTTTATTAAAATGGAAGTACGTATAGACTTGAACAATGCACGGAGTATCGTCTTCTCTGAACCCTCGTTATTTTTGTTTTGCCATTGCTTTTCCACTATTTATTCTCTTCTTTACATTTAAGCTTATACACTGCCTATTCATTTGTGATGTCCTTGTATTGGCGCTGAGGAAGCGCCTTTAGCGATTGACTTCCAGCCAGTGTAACGCTAATTCCTGTCACAGGAATTCTGAGATCATATAAGTGGGCGTGGCAGTTCCTGATTGGTTCGTGTTGGGGAACGCCTTCTCGCTGCCGACGTGACGTAAATTCGCGCACGCGCACTGGTGATTGGCGCTGAGGAAGCGCCTCTAGCGAATGACTTCCAGCCAGTGTAACGCTAATTCCTGTCACAGGAATTCTGAGATCATATAAGTGGGCGTGGCAGTTCCTGATTGGTTCGTGTTGGGGAACGCCTTCTCGCTGCCGACGTGACGTAAATTCGCGCACGCGCACTGGTGAAGCTTACTCGATCTTACTCGATCCCATATTACATGTACTTTCATTGCATACAAATTATACTTCCTCCTAGAAATTCCATGCCCGAACCTCAGCGCAATCCAAGAGGATTCACTTGTTGTTTGGGGGAAACTATTGTTGATTTTTACAGCGTAGCCCATAATGCAATGCTGACTAGAACAGCGTTTGTCTGTCTGTCCGGTGTATGTATATATGTATGTATGCATGTATGTGTGTGTGTATGCATGTGTGTGTATATGCATGTATGTGTGTGTGTATGCATGTATGTGTGTATATATGTATGTATGTGTGTGTGTGTATATATATATATATATATATATATATATATATATATATGTATATATATATATATATATATATATATATATATATATATATGTATGTGTGTGTGTGTGTGTGTGTATGCATGCGTGTGCATATGCATGTATGTGTGTTTGTGTGCATGTGTGTGTGTATGCATGTATGTGTGTATATATGTGTGTGTATGTATGTGTGTGTGTGTGTGTGTATATATACATATGTGTGTGTGTGTGTGTATGTATGTGTGTGTATGCATGTGTGTGTATGCATGTATGTGTGTGTATGCATGTGTGTGTGTATGC
This sequence comes from Myxine glutinosa, assembly GCF_964187855.1. Lineage (NCBI taxonomy): Eukaryota > Metazoa > Chordata > Myxini > Myxiniformes > Myxinidae > Myxine > Myxine glutinosa. The sequence continues at coordinate 85,630,926 of NC_136270.1, forward strand.
ATGTATGTGTGTATGTATGTATGTATGTATGTGTTTGTGTGTATGTCTGTATGTGTGTTTGTATGTATGTGTGCATGTATGTTCATGCATGTATGTATTTAAATATATGTATGTGTGCATGTATGTATGTATGTATGTGTGCGTATGTATGTCCCTTCCGCTGGCATTTTGTGGGTTTATTCCCTTTAAAATTCGTTTTCCCAGCAACCGTGGATCCGATTGACACGAAATGTTCAACATGTCATTGGTGGTGTGGCTGTGCTATGGGTGAGGCCTGTAGAGGCTTTAATAAACCTCCTGTAGATTTTTTTTAATGATAATTAAGACATCATACAGTCGGTCGCGTGGTACGGGTGCCATCTTGGAAAAACTGAAAAACTTTGCACCTCGATATCTCCGAAACCGCTGCATGGAAAAACAATTGAAGGGTGGATCATTGTAAAGAACACCGCATGTGGAACAAAATATGTTGACGATAATGTCATTGGTGCCTTCATTATGACATCATAAATGGACAAGTAGAACACTTGATCCGATCAGTATGAAATTTCCCCAGCTACACCGTTGTTAGACTGTTGGTCTTGCTGTTCGTTAACTCCAATATAAATATATTACTTAACTCTAATCATATTTATATTGTAATATTTCTTATTATGATGTATTGTAGTTTTTTTTTGAGTTATGAATCTTTTGGTTTTTCTTTTATGAAAAATATAATACTATACACTTGTAATTTGGCATGCTGTCACAATACATTGAATTTAATAAACCATTTGAATGGAATTGAATTTAAACAGCTTTCTCAATGTAGACATGTCAATGCAAGCCTGGTGCACCGTTGCCACACCTCATGTCACTTGCATTGTGTACAGGTACTCATTTACGGTTGGATGTTATATTTCTCACGGTCAGCGATCTCAATTAAATGTATTGTAAATAAATTATTGAAGAAAAAAATTATATCCGCGATGTTAAGTTATGATGGTGGCACGCGAACATCCGAGGTAGGCAACGCAGGTGGAGAACGCCTTCTACCCATAGGCTTTTGGATAGAGCATTAAGCCGGCTATCTTCTTTGATGTTTACCGTGGGTATGCAAATCAGTACTGGAGGATTTGGAAAACCTTCAGTGCATCAGAGAAAAAGAATACAGCCGGCTTAATGCAGGGCTGGCAGGATAGCCTCGAGGAACGCACACTGCCTCAGAGCTGTCTGGCCTGGGTTCAACTCTCGGCTTAGCTGGAAAATGTCATCTTGTGGCTTCACAAAGTGTGGTCCCAGATAGCTCAGATGGCAGAGCACTGGTGTGGTTCACAATAGGACCGAGATTTGATTCCCAGTCTGGGTGTGTAATTTTTCAAAACATATATTGATTGGTATGTATTTATGTATATTATCAGTTTATGGAAAGGTGTATATTGAAATGTGGATGGAATCAACAGAACGCAGACCGCAGTATGGTAGGTGTGACCCCAAACATTCTTATAGTTGTGGCGAGGAGGGAGGTTGCAGTCATGTATTTGTAAACATCTCCTTATTACGTCGGCAAGAGGACGTGGCGTACCGGGGCAGGTGTGGTCAATACTCAGCCATATTTGCGTATGTAATAAGTAAATATAGTGCATGGCTTTGTTGCCCGATTATGAGGTAAGAAAAGCGATCTTATCAAAAGAATTTGAACAGAATTCCACTGTGTTGGTGAAAATGGGGATCAAAGGTATTCCAACTTTTTATGGAATCTTTTCATCTTCGTTGCCGATAACACGAGCTTATTGCATCCATCATGCCATTGTTGGTGTTCAGTGTTGAAACGTCTTCCAAATAAAATCAGATATTCAACGAGCAATACGTTTATGGCATAAGTAGTTTTCGTGCAAACGTTCTTTCTCTGTATATACCAGCTCGCTGTCCAGGTAGCCAACAACACCTGACTTGACCGAATTCGTCGGTACAAGTTTCCAGCCGGATTCCGGCATCGTTGGCTACCTGGACCCGTTCCTATGAGAAACATGAAACAAGAAACAAGAAACATAAAGCCGATGTACTCCAGCTAACTCTAGAGTTTTCATCCCATTGTTCGTCGTCCACGATCGGTTATCCATTTAAAGTTTCACAACTCAACGGAGCTCCGCGAGCTGCCCTTTTGGACGGATGCCTGTCGTGTTGGCTCATAGGGATCCAATTTTCTCTGAACTGTCCTTTTTTTCTGTCCCACCGCCGTCACCCAAAGCACACCGCACCCCCTTCCGAGCACGATGATTCACGCGTTATAATAACACGCTTGGCTTGGATAATCATTGGGGATGACGTCACAAAGGCTACAGTACGTCGCACGTGATGGCCTCACGCACAAGTGGAGATTCGGATGAAAACCCGCATTGAACTCTGCTTGGGTTTCTCGGTCGGTGCGACCCCAAGTGGTCCCGAACTTTGGACATCCCGATACCAATATTATCAATGATGACGTACTTACCGACTGCGCGTGCTGGACGATTCTTCGCACGGTCTCCTTGATGCTCGCGGCCCCTTCGGCCGCCGGTTGCGTGTACACCGTGGCGCGCGTCACCCCGCGGTAGCTCTCGCGATCCGTCCATCCCAAGTCCAGCGTGCTCGGGTCTTCGTCGTCCGATCGCTCGGGCCAATATGTGAGCGTCGACTGGGACGTCTTGTGGCCGCCGGGCTCTTCGGTGTCCGGTTCTTCCTTCGACTCTCCTGCGCTCTTCCCGCCGGTCCATATAGTTCGCATGCCGAGACGGACCCTCTCCAACTCGTCGTTCGATAGAAAGTTGCGGATGTTCTCCTTCTTGAGTCGCTCTTGATACGCGTCCAAGCCCGAGTCAATCAGTGCCTCCAGCGCCAGGCGCTGCACCTCGCTGTAAAAGAACTCTGGTTTCGAATCGTTTGCGATCCAGTTCACGTTTCGATCAGCAAGGCACATCTCCTGAGACAAAGCCATGTCGGTGGCTGCAATAAGCCCGGTGAGACACTCGATAGACCCTTCCCTTTGTTGTCCCTTCCCTCTCGCAGCCTCCGCTGACTGTATTACCTGCTCCGCTGGGCGCTACCGGCGAGTAGGCGGTGCCGATGAGACGTGCGCTCACCTGGTGCCGTTGCGCCTCCTACCCGCGACTCGAGGTCATGCGATGCGCTCAGCCATGTCGCCTTGGTCTGCTGAAAACCGCAGAGATCGTGTTCCGAACTTTATCTGCATCGCACGTCACTCATACCTTCATATTCCGTTCACCGAGTCCGCACCAGTGGGGGCGCTCCACATTCAAATTCGCACACCTTTATACCCCCTCATCTCTATGATTATTCAATCTCATATATCAACAGGCTACATACAGTATATTGACTCGTACAGAATACATTGTATTTTAAATTCACATATTATCGCTCTTATTACAAAATACATGTACGATTCATATAATATCATATATATAATGCATACATGATTTGTAAATGAGTACTCTTGTTATATAGGTGTGCATAATGTATGACACGTTATGTTATCGATATGCAATTGACAATCAGCGAATTGTGTATGTAATAATCTAACATATAAAGCTCTTTATAATATTTTAAAGTACCTTTCTGGCATCGTCGAAAGCTGAAATTTGGCGTGCCGACAGACAACGAAGCCGTTACACCGGGAAAAAATCACAGAACCATCGAAAAGTGTCTGTAAATGAAAATTTACAAAAAAACATCAACACATATGTAAAAAAAACCTCAATCAATATCTAGCATTGGAAAGTTGTAATTTCTTTAACTGGAAACTGTGAAATAAACATGACAACAATGTTAACTAGCCGAAACCCGTGGAACATCCACGGAAGGGAGGATGTGGTGTATGGATAGAGTGTACCATTATGGATGGCATAGGGGATTTGCTTGTCCGAGTAAGAGTTAGGAAGAAAGATGAGAATGAAGAGTGCGTATATGAACAACGTATTTATTGCAATCAACTTAAATGACAACGCTACGATATACTTTTGAAAAATGAATGGATTCGTAATAGGAATCGGCATAGCACCACTCTGGGATTGTCCACTCAGTGGACGGCTTGCTGTCGCCTTCGACTGTCTAATCAGCGGACGGCTTGCTTCGCCTTCGCCCAGCAGACGCCAATACGATGGCGTCGTAAGATGGCGTCGTATCGGCAGTTAATCGGATGCTTTTGGGCCCCAACGTTGGCTAATTCCGATTTTTCGAGTATGGCGGTACGTGATAAACAAAGAGCGCGGTTCGTAGATCATAAATCCATTAGTGCCGTGGGCATCGGGTCACTGGGTGCGGCGTAAAAGGGATAACAAAGTCGAGTCCTTACGCTATTATTATATTTATATAGATAGATTATTAATAAAGGCCTCAAGACCTGTTCAACTTGAATTAAAAAACGCGACATTTCGGCTATTCAAGAACACATTTGTAACCTGTCAATCAAAAAGGAAAATGTTTTGTTGATCGTCTTCTCAACAAAACGTGACGACAAAACCAAAGGAATATTCAGGATTTTCACAAAATCACGACAACTTGAAAGATACGCCAAAAACCTGAGGTGAATTCCGGTGATGCAGTCATCTTCTTCATCTGCGCCTCATTTTCTTCATGTGAAAATGAATCGATTTAAAATTCCATAGAACTCTGTCGTTTATGTATATTTTTATTTTATTACATTCATGTAGTTTCACATTCTTGACTTCGTGGAGCTTCAATCTTTTGTGGTTTAAAAAAATAAAATAAAGATGGAATCTTCTTCATCACATCGCATTGCATTCTCTTCCTGTGAAACTGTTTCATAGAACTGTGTCGTTTATGTATATTTTTATTTTATTACATTCACGTAGTTTCACATTCTTGACTTCGTGGAGCTTCAATCTTTTGTGTTTCAAAAAAATAAAATAAAGATGGATTCTTCTTCATCACATCGCATCGCATTCTCTTCCTGTGAAACTGTTTCATAGAACTGTGTCGTTTATGTACATTTTTATTTTATTACATTCACGTAGTTTCACATTCTCGACTTCGTGGAGCTTCAATCTTTTGTGGTTCAAAAAAATAAAATAAAGATGGATTCTTCTTCATCACATCGCATTCTCTTCCTGTGAAACTGTTTCTCCATTTAACGTTTCCAAAATCAAAACTTCAAAAAGTTCTTCACTTCGATTCGAAAAAACTTCAAACTTCAAAAAACGTTTCCAAAACGTCACTCCATTTAACTTTATTAAAATGACGATAAAGACGTTTCCTTATATATCCTAATTTAAAATGTTCAAGGGAATAAAAAGACAATTTGGTTCACACCACTCGACTGTCCAATCAGCGGACGGCTCGCATCGCCTTCGCCCAGCAGACGCCAATACGATGGCGTCGTAAGATGGCGTCGTATCGGCCGTTAATCGGATGCTTTTGGGCCCCAAAGTCGACTAATTCAGATTTTTCGAGTATGGCTGTACATGATAAACAAAGGGCGCGGTTCGTAGATGGTAAATCCATTGGTGCCGTGGGCATCGGGTCACTGGGTGCGGCGTAAAAGGGATAACAAAGTCGAGTCCTTACGGTATTATTATATAGATGATTTTTCAAAAATGAAAAGAAAAAGAATCCATAAAAGAAAATTTACATTTAAAAACGTAAAGGCGTCAGTAAAAAAAAAAAAACCACAATCAATATCTAGCATTTGAAAATGTTAAATTTTATAGCTGTAAACAATTAAATTAAAATCTCAAGGAAAATTTACATAAAAACCATAGATGCTTCCTTAAAATAAATAAACAAGAAGACGTCATGCAGAGCATGATACTTGCAAAATCCACCCACACACCCCAAAAAAGGTTGCCATTGATCCACCAAATTGTCCATTTCATCAAGATTAAAATTGACTGATCTTGATCAATGTTCGCATCAATAGGATGAAAAGTGATGATTTTTCAGATGAAAATTTATGATTTTAGAAGTTTTCCCTAGAGTTGACATTTTAACCTCAAAAATAGTTGGTTTCCCAATTCAGTGGTGCGCTATATAATTGCTGTTTAATTTTCAACTTAATAAGATGAAAATTGATGTTTTTTCAGATGAAAATTGATGATTTTAGAAGTTTCACCACGAGCTTACCTCGGACCACCTCGAAAATAGATATGATGTTTCTTTTTCCGACTTGCGATTTATAAAGTGGTTAATTTTGGGATTAAAAGTCAAAATCTTCTTCTTTATAGCTACCCGTGACGTCATACTCGGAAGTTGATCGCCATATCCATACTGTTTATAAGATACATGGCAGTACAATTTAACTCAAACGGTGAATAATTTTCAAATTTCTACAAATATGCCTCGTTGATGCATCCTTGGTGGTTGTAGTAATACAAACCGAGATGGTTTCATGCTACACCAATGGCTGCACGATCTGAGGGTTGCCAGAAATTGGACGAGGTTTCTCCAAAATGCCCAAGTGTGAATGGGGCCGACAAATTGTTCACTTATATGCTTGGAACATTCTACAGAGCACTGTTATGAAACAACAGAGGTTGCTAGATCTTGTGGTCATCTGCCACGATTGAGAGAAGATGCCACACCGATGATCAAGGAGAAGAAACAGCAGTCGCTCGAAACTGTGACACCATCTCCACCGAGCTACCACCACATGTACACATGATTTGAGCAGTAAACCACTGTTTGGGTTTAATTTCTCTTGTGTAATTTCTAATTTCGCAATATCTGTGTTGGCCTTCTGGTGACCGATGTCACCTCACCACCACCCTTCCCTCCCCCACCACTGAGGTATGGAAATGACAGTGGGACATGACATGGCACAGCATGACCATAGACACAAATGACATCCCGGGAAAGTTTGAAACGGGATGGTCCTGTAACATACAGGGCACCAGGTCATGGTGGGACAAAGCATTCGTTGCAGATTTGGTTGGCGGTGTCCGAGTGTGCCTGGACAGTGTCCGTGCTGTGTCGTGTCTATACTGTCATGCCGTGTCCGTACTGTGCCATGCCGTATTTTTTCTCGAGTAATAAAACTGATTTATCAATTAATAAAAGAAATACCTGATAAACCGTCAATTGAATGGAAAAACACTACCTACCATTCTGTTGTGAACATGCGACCAGAGTTTTCTTCTGCACTACTAACGCCGCCATCTTCACTAACACCATCTTCATCAGAATCGCTCGCATAAGGCTCAAAATGATATGGCTCCACCATTATCTTGATAGCGTTTCTATCACTAATTTTGTCTCCAATAGTTTCTTTAAAATCATACTGATTCGTTTCACCATACTGAGAACCTTCAGAGTTGCTAATGAAGGTGGAACCAGTATCAGAATCCTAGCTGAAATACACTGTTTCTCTATGTAAACCGCTATTTGGAGCAAGGTGAGTTCATAGTGTGACATCACTGGCAAAATCGAAAATAGACACACAAGGCTATAATTTGTGTCACTTTGTGATTGCCAAAAAATTAAAAAAATTAAAAATTGTCCCTTCTAATATTAGACCATGATTAATGATTTTCAGTGGTTTTCATTTTTTTTTTAATTTGCGTTTGGGTTCTCCTTTAACAATTCAAGTACGTGGGGTGTTCAAATAGCTCTGCGGACAATGTACAATTATAGCACGAGACAGGCCGAGTTTTAAACTTATAAGTATACATACCGTATATATTAGCTGAAGTACCCAGAGTTACCTGGGGAAATTCAATGAAATATGTATTTGAATATTTCCTGTATGACAATGACAAAACACATTACTTGATCACTCCTGGGAAAATGCAAGCAGTGTACAAGCAACATACTCATTTGAGGCCTGAACAAGGAGGTGTTATAATAAACCTGTGTAAAACAATCTTTTTAATAACAGGAGCACGTGTAAACAACATAATAATTAAATTTGTGGTGTTGACAACAAATCACGACAGCCTCAACATACGACCTTCACAATACATACAACTCGATCGCTCCTGGGAAAAAAACCCAGGCAGTGTATAAGCACACGACCCGATGATCAAGGCCTGAAGGCCAATTATCTGGTTTTATCTGGAGTCAAATTTTATATTCAACCATAGCCCTCGATCTTCCTCTGCATGAAAGAAGAGGCCTTGCAATGTTTCTTTGCACTGGTTCCTGTAGGGTCCGAATGCATAAACAAACAAACAAACAAACTTTCTTTATATATCAGATTAGTGAGAAGCAAATGAACGTTTTGTTTATTTATTTACTAGCAAAGGTACCCAGCGTTGCCGGGTAACGCAGTCACTTCGTGAAGGGAATATGAAAAGAGAGGGTGAGGGAGAGGAAGATAGAGAGCACCGGCAGAGTTTGGGGGAGGCAGGGGGAAATGCCCCCACCTTTATTTTTTTCAGTTGTTTACAATCAAGATAAAAACATCTCGTATTTAAACATGAGTAACAATAATGAACGTAATCTGTATTTGTGATTTCACGTACACTGTAACTACACTAACAAACAGTAATTTTGGAAGTCAGACCTAGCTACCCATCTATATAATAATAGTGTAAGGACTCGACTTTGTTATCCCTTTTACGCCGCACCCAGTGACCCGATGCCCACGGCACCAATGGATTTATGATCTACGAACCGCGCTCTTTGTTTATCACGTACAGCCATACTCAAAATCTGAATTAGCCGACGTTGGGGCCCAAAAGCTTCCGATTAACTGCCGATATGACGCCATCTTACGACACCATCGTATTGGCATCTGCTGGGCGAAGGCGAAGCAAGCCGTCCGCTGATTGGACAGTCGAAGGCGACAGCAAGCCGTCCACTGAGTGGACAATCCCAGAGTGGTGCTATGCCGATTCCTATTACGAATCCATTCATTTTTCAAAAGTATATCGTAGCGTTGTCATTTAAGTAGATTGCAATAAATACGTTGTTCATATACGCACTCTTCATTCTCATCTTTCTTCCTAACTCTTACGCGGACAAGCAAATCCCCGATGCCATCCATAATGGTACACTCTATCCATACACCACATCCTCCCTTCCGTGGATGTTCCACAGGTTTCGGCTAGTCTATATAATAATAGCGTAAGGACTCGACTTTGTTATCCCTTTTACGCCGCACCCAGTGACCCGATGCCCACAGCACTAATGGATTTACGATCTACGAACCGTGCTCTTTGTTTATCACGTACAGCCATACTCGAAAACTCTGAATTAGCCGAGGTTGGGGCCCAAAAGCATCCGATTAACGGCCGATACGACGCCATCTTACGACGCCATCGTATTGGCGTCTGCTGGGCGAAGGCGAAGCAAGCCGTCTGCTGATTGGACAGGCGAAGGCGACAGCAAGCCATCCACTGAGTGGACAATCCAGAGCATGCATTTGTGCCGGTGTCGGCGATCGTTGTGCATATACGTACTCTTCATTCTCATCTTTCTTCCTAACTCTTACTCGGACAAGCAAATCCCCTATGCCATCCATAATGGTACACTCTATCCATACACCACATCCTCCCTTCCGTGGATGTTCCACGGGTTTCGGCTAGTTATTAATATTAAGCCCCCGTCCTTCCCCCCCCCCCCCCCCACCCTCCCCCAATAGAGAAGTCAAACTATGCCTATGGGGGAGAGAGAGAGGGGTTGGGGTGGGAGGGGGAACGGGAGGAGAAGGAGAGGGGAAGGGGAGGGAGAGGAGAAGGGAGGGAGAGGAGAAGGTGAGGGAGAGGAGAAGGTGAGGGAGAGGAGATGAGGAGGAGAAGGGGGATTGGAAGGGGAGGAAGGGGAGAAAGGAGAGCATAAGGGAGGGAAAAGGGATTTGCGAAAGAGAGGAGTGGGGGAGACAAAGGTAGAGGTTGGGCAGGGAAGAGAAGGGGATGTAGAGAGGAGGGGGGGGGGGGGAGAGGAAGAGAGAAGGGAGGGGAGGGGAAATAGGTCGAGGGCAGAGAGATAGTGGGGAGGGAAGACAGGAAGATGGGAGAGAGAGTGTAGGGAGAAAGGAGAGGAGGAGAGCGAAGCCTCACCACATGTCACAATACTGTACACTCGGGGAGGGAAGGGTGTTGCAAGGAGGGGAAATGGGGGTGAGGGAAATAGGGAGGGGAGGAAGAGGGAGGGGAGGAAGAGGAAGGGTAATGATGGGGAGGGGAGAGAAAGGAGGGAGGAGGGGTGGGAGAGCAAGGGGGCAAGGGTGAGGAGACAGAAGGGAAGAGTGAGGAGGTGGAGGGATTAGTGAGGAGGGGGATTGAAAATCCAGCAGATGTGACGTCAACTTAAATGTCCATGTGATGGATGGCACACACACTGATGAATCACCCTACCTGTGAAACATTGGGGTGACAGTTTATACAGTGGCTTCAGAAAGTATTCACACCCCTTGACTTTTTCACATCTTGCTGTCTTACAGACTGAATTTAAAATGGATTAAATTGAGTAATCTCAAGGTGGAATTCTTATTTTAGAAATTTTTACAGAATCATTAAAATGAAAAGCTGAAATGTCTCGAGTTAATAAGTCTTGAACCCCATTGCCATGGCACTAAATTGAGCTTAGGTGCATCCAATTTCCTTTGATCATCTTTGAGATGTCTCTTCAACTTGATTTGAGTCCACCTGTGACCAATTCAATTGATTGGAAATTATTTAGAAAGAAACACACCTTTCTATATAAGGTCCCACAGTTGACAATGCATGTCAGAGCAGAAACTCTACCATGAAGTTCAAGGAACTGATACGAAATTGTGAGGAGGCATATATCTGGGGAAGGGTAGAAAACAATTTCTAGAATGTTGAAAGTTCCCATGAGCACAGTGAGCTCCATCATTAGGAAATGGAAAGAATATGGAACTACAGTACACAGACTCTTCCCCGAGCTGCCTGTCCGACCAAACTGAGCAATCGGGCAAGGACCTTAGGCAGGGAGGTGACGAAGAACCCAATGACCACTCAGACAGAACTACAGAGTCCCTTGGCTGAGATGGGAGAACCTGCCGGAAGGACAACAATCCTTGCAGGACATTACAAATCTTGGCTTTATCGGAGAGTGCCCAGAAGGAAGCCATTCTTGAGAAAAATGCACATGTCAGCACAGTTGGAGTTTGAAAAAAGGCACGAGAAAGACTGAGCATGAGGCAAAATATTCTGTGGTCTGATGAGACGAAAATTGAACAATTTGGCCTGAATGCAAAGCACTATGTCTAGGGTAAACTGAGAACAGCTCATCACCCAACTAACACCAACACCATTCCCACCATGAAGCATAGTGGTGGCAGCATCATGCTATGGGGATGCTTTTCAGTGGCAGGGACTGGGAGACTTGTAAGGATAGAGGGAACAATGAATGGAACCAAATACAGAAAAATCATTGAGGAGAACCTGCTTCAGAGTGCAAAAAACCTTGGACTGTGGTGAACATTTACATTCCAACATGACAATGATCCCAAGCATACAGCCAAAGCAACACTGGAATGGCTTCAGAACAAGAACATGAAAGTCCTTGAGTGGCCCAGCCAAAGCTCAGACTTAAATCCCATTGAGAATCTGCGAAAGGACTTGAAGATTACTCCCCATCCAACTTGACAGAGCTTGAGCAAATCCGCAAGGAAGAATGGGAGAAACTCCCCAAATCCAGATGTGCAAAGCTGATACAGACATACCCATGAATACTAAAAGCTGTAATAGCTACCGAAGGTGCTTCTGCAAAGTATTGACTCGGGGGGGTTGAATACTTATGTCAATTAGATATTTCTGTATTTCATTAGCTGTACATGCTAATGTACATGTACAAAAAGGCGGAAAATAAAACATTTGAGCAGGCGAGGCACCAGATGACACCATATGCCTAAACGCAGGGACGTGGGGGGAACGTTTGAAGAAGAATTATCAAAAGTAGACTTTCTCCGTAACGTTTTCAGAGTTTGAATAAAAAGTTTCGCGTTGTTTGAAGATATGGGTGGTGTATGTTGCCGAGAAGAAAATGAACATTTTGTTTGTTTATTTATTTATTTACACGCCACTAATTCTATTTTGGCATGTCTCGCACTATTGTGAGTATCTAGAGAATTTTGAAATCCACTCGTATAATGAATGTAGAACCCTTGCGACTTTCTCCAAACATCTTTTTGGGATAATCTTCAAAAGGCACTTCCAGACTATCATGAATATAACGTACGAAAAGTGACTAGCGCCTCCTTGTCATGATGACGTAACAAGGGGGTGTTGTGACGTCATGGCAGTCCATTCAAACCGCAAAGGCTCGCTTATTTGCTAGGCTCAAAAGACAGGAGTTGATCGCTGCTTCCAAGGTGTAAATCTCCACTGCCTAATTGGGGAAATCACCCGGATTCTGGTGTGAACCACAGACACGATATAACTGCCACGCCTCTGGATAATCGTGTGCAATAAACAGCAATGGCACGGCCATTATACCCGATGAAGCGCCTTGAGTAATGACAGCGCGATCCACATCACATCACGCCTCTCTGGTACACAGGAGAGCCGAGAGTGGAATTAAGGAAAACAACGAGAGCCAATTTCCAGCGGATTGCGTCTGCTTTGAATGGTCTTGGTCCTCAAAGACGCACGAAGCACGGGGAGGTGGAGTGCACTGCCGACAGAACGAGACAACAATGGGAGATCCCTCCTGCGAGATCCCTCTGTAATGACGCACCTGCTTGAAATGTGTGAAACTCTACCAATCCAAACTTTTGTTTTCGCATCCTATAAAATACAATCTGGGATAATCGTTGCCTGAATTATTGTATGGGGACTTTTGAAAAAACACTGAAAAAAAACTCATTGGTTGCAAAAGTTAAAGACGTGGTTTTCTCTTACTCGGGGGCCCGTTGGTCCATTGGACCAAAATTTCATTGGTCTTCACCGCCTTGTAGCATACCTGCCTGCCGGACTCAGGGGTCTTTTGGGTTCTCAGAGTCTTTTGGATGCTCGGGGTCTTTTGGGTATTTTGGTTCGTCAGGGACTTTTGGATCTTCGGTGTCTTTTGAGTTATCGGTATTTTGGGGCATCTGGGTATTTTGGGTCATCGGGGACTTTTGGGTCTTTGGGAACTTTTGGGTCCTCAGGAACTTTTGGAACTTTTGGGTCCTCAGAAACTTTTTGGATCTTCTGGTTCTTTTGGGTCCTTGGGAACTTTTGGGTCCTCAGGAACTTTTGGGTCTTTTGGGTCCTTGGGGAACTTTTGGGTCCTCAGAAACTTTTTGGATCTTCTGGCTCTTTTGGGTCCTTGGGAACTTTTGGGTCCTCGGGGATTTTTGGGTCCTCTGAGGTCTTCGGGGTTTAAAGGGTTTTCAAAGATCTCGGCACTCGAAAGAGTTAAAAGGTGCATTTCAATAATATGTAATTAATTAATAGACGTACGTAATTAACAGACACAAAAGTATGCCACACAAATACACACACACACACAAATACACACACACACACACACACACACACACACACACACACACACACACACACACACACACACACACACACACACACACACACACACACACACACACACACACACACACACACACACACACCTCATCCATTTATAGTAGATATGGAAAGAATTGGCAGCCAAAAATGATTTAACCATTGATATAAAGGTGTCGGATTGGTCACGTGGTGCACTACGTCGCTACAGAGTGTGGATAGCTGCCTAGTTGAGGAATGATCAAGCAGAATGATCCCTTAGACTTTACAAAGAGGATGAGTTGGATTTACAAAAGGTTATTACGTATTCACATATAACTCATTTGTCATCACCCCAAGCCCCACCCTCTCTTCCCAGGCTCGAGACATGTCCCGTCCCTTAACCGACTTCCTTCCTCTCAACCTTCTTTCCAAAATCCTCCCACTGCCTCCTTACTCCCTGCTATCATTCTCCCTCCAATTCCTTTTCTCAAACTTGAATTTTCTTAATGTAGCCCTTCCTATAGGATGCATAGCTCTCTTTGACTTGGACAAGGAAATACACACAGGAGGAGGTCATCGTTGGCCCATCATATACCCATGATGTCCACAGAGCTAACATCTCAGATTACTTTACTTTTATATATCGATTAAACATCCTTATTGCAATTATATATCACTCTCTAATTTATTTGTGTAACTACCGTATATACTACCCAATGTCACACCCACCCACTGACTTGCAAGTTAGTTTCCTCCTTTTTTTTTTTTTTTTTTTTTTGTATACAAGATCGAGGCTCGTGAAAGAGCGAACATTAATCACACAGAAAGACAAACCGACACATAAAACATATAACATCGGGAGTGGTAGACAAGATGGGGAGAGAGGGGGAAGGACACAAACACAACATTTGAGAGCAGGGACCGAGAGACATGGAGACATCGAGAGATCTGAGAGAGGGCGAGGGCTTTGGGGGGGGGGGGGGGGCATGGGAAGGGGGCGGTGGGAGAGGTATAAAACATATGGACACTGCCAGGACTTCCAGGAAAGAAGTTGGAATTTCAAACAAGGTGGATCTGGGGTGAATTAGCGGGGGTAGAAAAGATCAAGGTTTTGGATGGGGGAAGATAAGAGATGGTGGTGAACAGCTGTTTTAAAGACCTGGAGGGAGGAGTGGGATTGAAGGGAGTGAGGGAGTTTGTTCCAGAGGCGGGAGAAAAGAGGAATGAAAGAGTGAAGGTGAGCAAAGAGCCGAGATTTCGGCAGTTTAACCATCAGAGGGTTGCTGGCAGATCTTGTGCGACCTGTAGGAATATTTGGGGGACAGAGCACAGAGAGAGCTGGGGGTGCAAGGCCGGAGAGGAGTCAGTAGAAGACAGAAAGACCACCTACCTGCCTGCGGTGAGTGAGTGAAAGGCCCTCAGAGATAGCTTCATCGCGGGAGATTCCAATAATTCTGAAAGCTTTGGTTTCAACAGCGTGAAGCCGAGCTAGGTGTGAGGCAGGAGCACCGGCCCATAGGGGAGAACAGTATTCCATTGAGCTGCGGATGAAAGCCTTGTATGTGGTGAGGAGCTCAGGTGTGCCGAGGACAGGATCTGTTTTTGCACCTTTTTTGTGTAAAGCGGTAATGTTAGCTCCTGTCCCCAATGTCCCCGTTTCCCATTCTTTCATCTCCCTTATCATATGCACCTGTATCCCAACTGACCCACTGTGTCACCTCGTTCTACCTTGAGACTCATGAGTAAAAGTCCCCAATTTGGAAAATCACACTATTTCTCGGGAGGAAATTTTCGCCAGGGTATTGGCACACAACAGCCGAGTCTTTTCGAGAGATATTATGGGTTATTTAATGTCCATAACCGAAAAGCATACGGGTCAAGCAGCTTCATGTCTCCATACAAAAGAGGGCGTTTATTACAACAGCGTTTGTCTGTCCATATGGCCCCACAAACATCCACCAATCAGAGCTAAAGATATGGTCACATGACAGCGGGACAGTGTTTAGTCACCATTACAGTTGTATATTTTACTAAAGGAAATATAATAACCTTCTGCGGAATGTATTGGGGTCCCAGCAGGTGTCATAAGGTAGGTAGGAGGTTTCAGAAATTCCTCAATGCAATTATGATTTTGAAATGCAATCGACACGGACCTTGCTCCCGAATCCAGAAGTGAACAGATGATTATGGTTCACTGGTTTGATAATATCTCAATACAATCGTGCTTTAACATTATATTGTGGCGGGCACAAGGGACAATAATTCCGCGCACCAGTGGGTGGTGCGAGCATCCCGGCGGGGAGCTGAAATGCATGCCCCGCCTTTCGGCCGATCGGCCACGCCCGGGGACAAGGCGTGGCCTCGGGACGTATATGCGGGCTCGAAGCTCGAGCCCGCCCAGTGCTGAAGTGTGAGCTCTTAATAAAGACTCTTGTTTGTACCAACGCGTTGTGGCCTACCTCTCTGGCAATCGAGTCGTGTGTGCACAGCACCACACTGGTGACCCCGATTGGTTCAGCCGTTGCTAACCCCCGAACGCGCCATGGCTACCAACGCCGTGACAATCAAACTCCAGGAGTTTTGGGAGGCACAAGCCGACGTTTGGTTTGTGCAAGCCGAAGCTCAATTTCAACTCCGGGGCATCACGGCGGACGAGACCAGGTACTACCACGTGGTCGCCGCCCTCGGGCCCGGCACTGCCGCCCGAGTCGTGTCCATCCTTCGGCGCCTGCTGGGCGACCACAAGTACGAGGCCCTCAAACGTCTCCTCCTCGCCACATTCGGGCTCACGGAGGGCCGAACGCGCCGACCACCTCCTGGACCTTCCCGCCCTCGGCGACACAAGACCATCCGTCCGGATGGATTTCATGCTGTCCCTGCTTGGAGACCAGCCCCCGGAATTCTTATTCCGAGCACTTTTCCTACGCCAGCTACCTGTACAGGTACGCCTCGCGCTGGCCGGTTCCAAAATAAAGGAACCCCGCACCCTGGCTGGAGAGGCCGACAAGTTTTTCGCGGCCTGCAACACGCGGTCGATTTACGGTGCTGCCGTAGTGGATCCCGGTGCAGAGGCTACAGCGCCCCCGGCTTCCCTCGTGGCCGTGGCTGCGCCCCGCCCACTACCGCCGTCGGCACGGCCGCCGCGGCCGCCACCGCCGCAAACCTGGTGCTACTACCATGCCAGGTTCGGCCGCAAGGCTAGAACGTGCCGCCCGCCGTGTTCTTTTGACGGGTCGGGAAACGACCGGGCCGGCGCTCATTTGCGGCCCTGAGCGTCGGCCATTCCGGCACCTCCTGTTCATCATGGACACCTTGTCCGGGCGCCGTTTCCTTTGCGACACAGGAGCGCAGGTAAGCGTCCTCCCTGCCTCCGCGTCCGACAAGCAAGCCGCGGGCCGGGGCCCCGCTTTGCTTGCCGCCAACGGTACACCCATCCGCACATTCGGGAAGCGTTGCCTCTCACTGCGGTTCGGAGGGCAGCGCTTTCAATGGTCGTTCGTCACTGCCAGCGTGCCAATGGCCCTGCTCGGTGCGGACGTCCTATGTGCGCATGGCTTGTTGGTCGACGTTAAGCGCAGACGTCTCGTCCAGGCCAAAACCTTCAGCTCGCTCGCTTGTTCGCTGAGCGGCTCACCGAGCGGCTTGCCAAGCGGCTTGCTGAAAGGTTCCATCCGGCGAGGTTAGTCTGCACGCTTCCGGCAGCGGACGAGTTTGCCCGCCTCCTCGCCAGTTTCCCGGCCCTCACGCGGCCCACCTTCTCAGCGGTGGCTGTCAAGCACGGGGTGGAGCACCATATCCCCACGGTCGGGCCGCCGGTCTACGCCCGGGCACGCCGACTCGAACCCACGAAGCTCGCCGTGGCGAAAGCGGAGTTCGCCACGCTGGAACGGTTGGGTATCGTACGGCGCTCAAACAGCGCTTGGGCCTCTCCACTGCACATTGTGCCGAAGCCCGGCGGAGGATGGCGGCCATGCGGTGACTACCACCGGCTCAATGATGCCACCACTCCCGACCGCTACCCGGTCCCGCATATCCAGGACTTTTCCACCCAGTTGGCAAACACGACCGTGTTCTCCAAGGTGGACCTCATCCGGGGCTACCACCAGGTCCCCGTACGACCGGGCGATGTCCCAAAGACGGCCGTCATCACCCCTTTCGGCCTCTTTGAGTTCCTGTGAATGCCTTTCGGGTTGAAGAATGCGGCCCAGGCGTTCCAACGGCTCATGGACAGCGTCTTGCGCGACTTAGCTTTCATCTATGTCTACCTGGACGACATCCTAGTCGCGAGCGCACCTGCTCCACCTCCGCACGCTTTTCGAACGCCTGGGCCAGCATGGTCTGATCATCAACCCCGCAAAGTGCCGTTTCGGCGTCGCCACCATCGACTTCTTAGGGCACCGCATCACCAGGCACGGGGCCGTCCCTTTACTGGCCAAGGTGGAGGCGGTCAGGGATTTCCTGCGCCCCCGCACGATCAAGGGGCTCCAGGAGTTCCTGGGCATGGTAAATTTTTACTACCGCTTCGTGCCCCACTTCGCCCGGCTCCTCCGCCCCCTGCACGAGGCCTTCCGGGGCAAGCCGGGCAAAGGTGACATCGCCTGGTCGGAGCCGATGGCCGCGGCGTTTGCAGGCGCAAAGCTGGCCCTGGCTAACACCACCATGCTGGCGCACCCGGTGCCCGATGCACTGATCACCCTCACCACCGACGCGTCAAACTACGTTGTGGGCGCGGTGCACGAGCAGTGGGTACGTGGCGCTTGGCAGCCGCTGGCGTTTCTTAGCCGGCAGCTTTGCCCGCACGAATGCCGCTACAGCACCTTCGACCGCGAGCTGCTCGGGCTCCACCTGGCGATCCGACACTTCCGCCATCTGCTAGAGGGCCGCCCGTTCACGGCTTTCGTCGACCACAAGCCCCTTGTGTTCGCGATGGCCAAGGTCGCCGAGCCATGGTCGGCATGGCAGCAGCGTCACCTCTCTGCCGTGTCCGAGTACACGACCGACATCCGTCACGTGGCGGGTAAAGACAACCCGGTGGCGGATTGCCTTTCCCGGTCCGTCGCGCACGCGGTCCACCTCGGGATCGACTATGCCCGGATGGCGGAGGACCCGACCACCGACCCCGGCGTCCAGGCCTTGCGGACCGCCGTTATGGGCCTCCGCATCACCGAGGTGCCGTTCGACGTCGCCGGTGCGGCCATCCTGTGCGACGTCTCCCTCGGCCGGCATCGCCCCATCGTACCCGCTGGCTGGCAGCGCCCGGTTTTCGACGCCATCCACGGCCTGTCCCACCCGGGCGCGAAGGCCTCCCAGAAGCTCGTCGCGGCGAAGTTCGTCTGGCATGGCCTCAGGAAGGACGTCCGCGACTGGGCCAGGACGTGCCTCGCGTGCCAGCGCGCAAAGGTCCACCGCCACACCCAGGCACCATTGGCCCCGTTTACTGTGCCCGAGCGTCGGTTCGACCACATACACGTCGACTTGGTGGGACCTCTGCCCCCCTCGCGGGGGTTCACCGACCTCCTCACCATGGTGGACCGCACCACACGGTGGCCGGAGGCCGTGCCATTGGCGGCGACGTCTGTGGCTGATGTGGCGCAGGCCTTCATCGCCACTTGGGTTGCTCGGTTCGGTGCCCCCTCGGACATCTCGTCCGACCGCGGCCCCCAGTTCACCTTGGAGCTCTGGGGCGCGGTGGCGCAAGGGCTCAGCGTAAAACTGCACCGCACCATGGCCTACCACCCCCAGGCCAATGGCCTGTGCGAGCGCTTTCATCGCTCGATGAAGGCCACGCTCTGGGCCAGCCTCCGCGACGGCAGCTGGGCCGACAGGCTCCCCTGGGTCCTGCTGGGCCTCAGGACGGCGCCCAAGGACGACCTGCGTGCGTCCTCGGCGGAGCTGGTTTTCGGGCAACCACTGCGGGTACCGGGCGAATTTATCCCCGACTCCACGGCTCCTTGGTCCGCGGCGCAACAGCGCTCCACCCTGCAGGAGGCCGCCCGGAGGTTCACCCTGGTGCCGACGGCACACCACGGTTGCCCGTCCTCCCACATCGCACCGGAGCTTCGCACGGCGGAGTACGTCTTCGTCCGGCACGACGCCCACCGGGCACCGCTACGGCCCCCGTACGACGAGCCCTTCCGCGTGCTGGAGACCGGGGACAAATATTTCACCGTCGACATCGGCGGTGCCCCGGATCATATCTCCGTGGACCGCCTCAAGCCGGCCCACCTCGATCTGGACCACCCCCCGCAAGCAGCTCTGCCTCCGCGTCGAGGCCGCCCCCCGGCAGTCAGACCCCCGGCACACCCCAGCCCCGCCGTCCCGCTACCCCCCAGCCCTGCTCGCATCGCCAGGGGGCGTTTCGGCCGGGTCATCCAGCTTCCCCGCAAACTCACCTTACAGGTGCGTGGGAATTCTGGGGGGGCGCGTGTGGCAGGCACAAGGGACAATAATTCCGCGCACCAGTGGGTGGCGCGAGCGTCCCGGCGGGGAGCTGAAATGCATGCCCCACCTTTCGGCCGATCGGCCACGCCCGGGGGCAAGGCTTGGCCTCGGGACATATGCGGGCTCGAAGCTCGAGCCCGCCCAGTGCTGAAGTGTGAGCTCTTAATAAAGACTCTTGTTTGTACCAACGCGTTGTGGCCTACCTCTCTGGCAATCGAGTCGTGTGTGCACAGCACCACAATATTTTGATATACTAACACAGTAGTATTAATTTGTGATTGGAATGATGAATGATGCTGTTTGGAATGAAAATACAAAGATATTGTTACAGATCTCAACGTCGGCCCCTTTTCCCCTTAAGAAGGGGGGATTAATCCCCTTGTTTGTGACTGACCGACGTGAGTCCTGAAGCTGCCCAGCTCCCTCCTGGGGAGGCAGGTGAGCAACCTCGTTCGCGACCGCAGACAAGATGTTAATTGCCGAGCGGATTAGCAGCCGCGGCACGAACCATTAGCAAGTAACTAGACCCGATTCTGAACGTTGGCCAAATCGTGCCACAGGGGGGCTGGACTACGGAGGTCACCAAGCTGCGGTTGGTTCAGTCAACTTTCGCAGTGCTCACTCCTCCACTGAACTCGACTTTGTTGCTCCTCCTCCACTGAACTCTCAACAACAACCACTGCTCCTCCTCCACTGAACTCAACAACAACTCTCTCGGTGGACTGCTGTGGGGGGCGCCGCGTGACGGGTTTTATAGCGCCACACCCTGGAACGTTCGCGAAACTGCCCGATCGTTCTTTCTCCGCCCTCTCAAGCCAAACCCCTCGTGCTTGGTTGGTTGATCGGGGCTGGCTCACTCCTCCTTCTGATGACGAGGGGCGGAGACACGCCTTTCTTCTCCGAGCTGACCGCGTGCGTAATGGAGTTTTGGGGTGAAGAAAACCGCCCAATGCAGTTGGCAATGCGGTTGGAAATGGAGGCTTTGGGAATGGAGGCTTTGGGAATGGCGGCTTTGGGAATGGAGGCTTTGGGAATGGAGGCTTTGGGAATGGAGGCTTTGGGGAATTTGAAAAGGGAACTATCCCTTTTAACTAAAAGGGAAAAGGGAAAGGGAACTTATGTCATTTGGTGCAATGCAGAGTCAACTAGTGGGAAACAGAGCCTTAAACTACATAGAATAAGAAATAACTATTTAGAAGGGTATATGATGGCCTACGTGCTTGCGATGGAGTAACTAAGAGGACGATCTTTGACCTCTACACACAACGGAGGTATTTACAAGGAATCATTACACTACTTAGAGGGTGATATTTACACAAAAAAAACACAGGATTCTCAAATCCGCAACAATATTATTGAGTTTAAAGCAGAAAAAAAAAACTGCTAACTGGTATTCCTACCCAAGTCAGACTATCCTCTTTAACTAAAGTATCAAATAAGCCCAGCTTTGACTCTGTTAGACCATCCGTCTTGTTTTTAAGATAATGGTATAATGACACGTAGGGGTTGGACACCTTTAAAGGGCATGAAGGGAAACATTTTTTTTTTACATCCTTACCGAGGCAACCTTTTCATGACATAGTTTGTCACGTCTGTTAGGACCGTAATCAGTTCGAGAGCAAAAATCACTGAAAATCCACACCTGGTCCTATATCTTATCGAACCACTATGGGATGTCTCATGAGGGACTGAATCAACAGCGAGAAATCTTCAGTAAACTTGCGCACACCTAAAGGAGAAATAGTGTAATATCACACCTGATATATCTATCATAGGTACTAAAGTAAGGGACAAATTTGCCTATTTAACTTTCCCATTGAAACCTCTGGTTCATGATATACAGTCGTGGCCAAAAATATTAGCACCATTGCACTTTTTTCAAATAACTCACAATTTTCTCTACAATAAGTTCAAGTTCAAATTAATTCAAATTCACAATAAGTTCAAATTGGCAAAAGTATTTGGTCTCCACAATTCTTTTTTTCACTGTTAATATTACAGAACCTTTGTTTTTGATTCAGAACTTGAGAACTACTTCAGAACTACTTTTAAATCAGAAAATAAAAATAAATGGCATTGACAAAATTATTGAGATGTGCTCTGTAAACATAGAGATTATGTGCTTTACCAAAAAGCTCTAATTTGGTCTCATCTGTCCACTGGACATTTTCCCAGAAGGATTTTGGCTTGCTCAGGTGTGTTTTGGAAAACTCCAGTTGGGCGTTCTCAGCAGTGGGGTCCTCCTGGGTCTCCTACCATAGAACCCCCTTTCATTGAGTTGGCGACGGATGGTGCGAGTTGAAACTGTCGTACCTTGTGTCTGAAGGTCAGCTTGAATCTGTTTGGCAGTTGATCGAGGTACTTTCTCCACCATTGGAACAATCCATCGCTGCAATCTCCGATCAAGGTTTCTCTTGCTGCCACGTCCAGGGAGGTTGGCTACAGTCCCATGGGCCTTAAACTTCCTGATAACATTGTGTATGGTGGACACAGGAACATCAAGGTCTCTGGAGATGGACTTGTAGCCTTGAGATTGTGCATGCTTGGCTACAATCTTGTGTCTAACCTCCTCAGACAATTCTCTGGTTTTCTTTCTTTTCTCCATGCTCTTTGCGGTACATACAGTGACACAAAACAGCAGAATGACTCCTTTTCTCTATTCAAACTGGTTGAATGAGTGATTTTTTTTAATTTCAGGCACCTGCAACTCACCACAGGTGAGTTCAATTTCAAAGTAAAGGAGAATCACCTGCTTGAAATCTAATTATTTCTAACAACTTCTAAAAGGAGCCAATAATGTCCGGGCCATTTTATAATTTCTGTGGATACCAAAAGATTTTTTAATTTCAACAATTTTCTGAAAGAAATGGTGCATTATTTGAAAAAAGTTAAAGGATGCCAATATTTTTGGCCACGACTGTAGATTATAGACAACGGAGAAACCAGGATCACATCATATAAAGAATGCGTTTGTCATGTCACATGTCCCCCACCCTTGTAGTCTCGCTCACCCTGCCCACAAAAAGTGCTTGTGACGGGACCCGGTGGCGGATTGGCACACGGGCACGCAGGGCCCCGGGCAGATGCAGCGTGAGAGTCATGCAACCCAGTCATGGGGTCCCGAGATCACGTGACTTGAATGATCGTGGTTTACAATCTTTTGAGATGAGACCGAGGGTGGACGTCTCACTTTGCCGACAAAATATCACCTTGTGAGTGGTGATACACAGCACAAAGGGAATGCTCCATCTCAAGGAAAGAAAGCACAATCACGTCATGATTCAATTAAAAAATGTTTTCCCTGATGTTTAACGAGACAGGGCTGTTAGAAATTTTGGGGGTGAGGTTAGTATTAGTAGAGAAAACAGGTTGAGTGGAATAATAACTCGTTTTATGTGCACCTTTGCAACAATAATCACAATAAAAATTGCATAATTCCTAATGTTAATACATATCGATATTGTTTAGCAAATCTATACTATTGTATTGTATATTGTACTTTGTACGGTCACAAAACAACCCCTCACTAGAAAATGGACAAACCCTTGCGGACGGTGGAACGTTGCGTTTTATAAAATCAGATCACCTGTCTCAAGGATGAAACGAAACTACCCCAGCGGTTTTAAAACGCGAAACATAGCTCAACTAGAACGATACTCAGTAGAGAGCATACCTCCGCCAGGCTGAGCAGTTTACATTTTGTATCCCATTGATAGGCCGGATCTGGATTCGGACCTGAACCAAAATGGAATCGCCTTGTTCTTGTCACCTAACCAACCCATCCACCATGTGTCACCTAACCCTAACAACTCGGCCTAATCCATCCATAACTTTTTGAGATATCATCTATCTATATCTATCTATATTATCTATATTATTATTTATATATATAAAATAAAGTTATTGTTTGTTTGTTTGTTTGTCTGCGCAAGATAATCTCCTGAACGGTGAAAGATAGGAGGAAACCTATAATACAAAAAATGTCGGGACGGGCCCCGGGAAGGTTTTAGGCTAGGTGGCGAGACCGGTCGAGGCCCACCTCGGCCGGGCCGGGCCCATTTCGCAATTAAAAGCTGAGCTGAATTATAGTAGTCAATCTTCTATGGCCGCGAGTAAAAGCTGAATTATAGTAGTAAATTCATTCAAAAAGAACTAAAAATGTCGGGATGGGCCCCGGGAAGGTTATAGGCTAGGTGGCGAGGCCGGTCGAGGCCGCTTCGGTCGAGCTGGGCCCTTTTCGCAATTAAAAGCTGAGCTGAATTATAGTAGTCAATCTTCTACAGCCACGAGTAAAAGCTGAATTATAGTAGTAAATGCATTCAAAAAGAACCCGGGCAACGCCGGGTGCTTTCGGCTAATACTATATATCGTTTTTGCCCTATCTCTCAATGGTGAAGAATCACGCAAAAAAAATTCTCAGATCCAGATTCGGATCCAGATCTACACCAAAATCTAACCATTTTGTCTGTGTCACGTATCCCACGTCTCCACCAAATTTGGTTCAAATCAGTCCACAACTTTTTGAGATATCCTGTTCACAAACAGACAGACAGACAAAGACAAACAAACAAGGAAGGATGTCACACGGTAGCCTGACAAGTATGATGAAAATCAAGAGAATCAATAAATTGATTGATTAATTGTGTAATTAAAATAAATAAATAATACTGTAATCGTAAAATGATTAATTTCTTAATCAATTGGCTAATAGTATTTTTATTAGGTTTAAGGCTCCAGTCATGGACTATATACAGCAGTACTCATCCAGCCCAGGCCTAAATAAAAGAGCTGCATTGATAGAAAAGTAAAGAAAGAGAGAATAGTCTAAGAGTTTTTGAGGAGGTAAAAAAAATCTGCTTTTTGTAAAGGGGAAGGTCACAGGTGTTCAGAAAGACATGAGAAGATAAAGAGTTCCAGAGTTTGGCAGTGGAGGGGAAGAAACAACCATCATATTGGCCCACCCTTGAGTTGCCAATGGCCACACAATAATCATGAGATGTAGTAACTTGTCGAGTATTCCATGGTCTCGCTAATGGCGGATGTACACAAGCAGCAAGTTTGAGGGAGCAGAAACCGAAGTAATATCTGTAGAAAAGAGAAAGAGAGCCAACTTTGCAGTGTAATTCGAGCGGGTCGAGTTTTGAGGTCGGATTGGGAGAGTTGATAAGTCGGATTACTTTGGATTCAATTCTGTCCAGTAAGCATGTGGAGCAAGAACCTCCCCAGATGTGAGAGCAGAACTCTCTACAAGGACGAATCAATCCTTTATATAGTTGAAGCAACTGTGAGAGGAGAAGAATCTTCGACATCTGAATAGGACTCCTAATTTCTCCGAGGCAGACTTGGCTATTTGTGTAATGTGTGGATTCCAGGATAAATTTCATGTTTGGGTAATACCTAGTAGGTTTATTGCATCACATATGGTGTAATTGTGGAGCTTTCAAGGGAGCTGGCAGAGTTGTTTAGAGAAAGAGATGGGAAGAAATTCAGTTTTTTGAAGCATTGAACTTAACCTCATTACATTTGCCACACTAGGAAATCTTGTCCAAATCCGAATTTAAAGAGTTAGTTTTGATCAAACGAGATGCAGATCGAGTGAGGGAAGATGGAGCAGATGGGAAAACCATGGAGGAATGTAATGTTGAGTCATCAGTATATGAGCGCATTTGGTTATTTGTAAAAGAAAGAAGGTCATTGATAAAAAGAAGGAAGAGTGTTGGAGACAGGACAGAACTCTGAGGGACCCCGCGCTGTTGATAGGGAAGGAGGGAGATGTTGAACCATCAACAATTACAGAGATAGAGTGGTCGGAGAGAAAGCTCGATATGAGAGAGCAGAGTGAAGGAGGAAAGCCGAAAGAGGGAAGCTTGGATATCAGACTCTGTCTGGAAGTCAAACTCTGTCAAAGGCTTTTGAGATATCAAGGCCTACAACAAAGGATTCCCTAAAGTCTCTCAGAGAAGAGGCCCAGAGATTTTTAATGTAAAAAAGGATATCACCGGTAGATCTTGCATTGCGAAAGCCATATTGATGGTCAGATCGAAGACTGTGCGATTCAAGATGCTTGAGGAAATGGTTATTGAGAAGACATTCAAAGATTTTGGAAATCGTAGAAGTTAGAGCAATAGGACGGTTGTTGGAAGAGTATGAACAATCACCCTTCTCTAAAATAGGCTATACTAAGGCATGCTTCCAAGACAGAGGAAAGGTTTAGGTTTTTAAATAAAAACGAAACAAACGAGCAAGCACGGGTGTAATTTCTGAAGCACACTTCTTCAAAACACGAAGAGGAATGCCATCTTGTCCGTATGCCTTGCTTGTGTCCAGAGAGAAGAGTACTTTTTGACTGCACGAAACGAGATTATAGGGAGGGACATAGGATTGGTAAGGGGTGCATCAGAGGGAGATGGATGTTAGTCATCCAGTGTGGAATTAGAGGAGAAAAGAGAACGAAAAAGAGTTGCTTTATCAGTCGGAGAGACAGCAATCGTGTCATCGGAACGGAACAGCAAAGGAAAGGTAGAGTGACAGAAGTTGTTGGAGATACTTTTTGCAAATGACCAGAAATATCTATGAGTGGAAGAAGATGAGAGGTTGTCACATTTATTTTGGATAAAGGAATGCTTCACCTCACGAATAACATGTTTGCAATGATTTCTGGCGGATATGAAAGCTGAATGTGAGTCGGAGGAAGAAGAGTTTTTCCAGGTCTGATATGCCAAATCTCTTGCACGAATGGCCACAGAGCAGGAATTATTGAACCAAGAGTTGGTAGGAGAGATAGACTAGAAAGAGAAGGGGTATAAGCCTCCATTCCTGCACCAATAACTTCAGCTATATGTTCAGCAGAGATAGAGACATCGCCCAAGGAGAGGTGGTAGTCTTTCCAGGGAAAGTCAGAAAAGAAGTTTTGTAAACCAGTCCTGTCAGCACTATTTAAATGACAATACTGTCGTTTAGTCGGAGTAGTCGGAGAAGAAGGAGTGGTGGCAAGTAAAGTGCTGTTCACAAGATTGTGGTCAGAAGAACAAATTGGAGGTGATATTGTGTAGCTGTAACACAACGGATTGGAGGTGAAGAACAAATCCAAAGTATTGGAAGAGTGGTCATGACTCTGGGATATGGATGGGGTGCATATAATTTGTTCCAAATCATTGAGAATGGAAAATGTAAGAGCTTCAACTCCCCCAACATCTGCGTGGGAAGATTTCAACCACTCTCTGTGGTGTACATTGAAGTCTCCTAAATATAGGAATTCTGCTTGAGGGTGTTCAGATGTCATGGCCTCATGGCAGGAATTAAAATAGTCAAAGAAAGCTGTAATGTTTGTAGATTTGGGAGAGCAGTAAGTGAAACAGAGAAAAATAGTGATGGTCTTGAGACAAATCTTAAGCCAGATGACATCAAAGTTTGGAGATTTGAAGTCCACAAGCGTGTTGATTCAGGCGTGTTGATGTTGGAGTAGATATACACTCCTCCTTTGAAGTGGAATCATGAGTGAAGGTTGCAGTTTGAAATGTTAAAGGAGTTATCTAAACCACTGTTTCATCCAAATCTGTAACATTTTGAAAATTAAGTCATCATCATCATCATCATCATCATCATCATCATCATCATCGTCGGGTCGATCTCGATTGGACAGAAAATGAAGTAATTCATCGAAAAATAAAATCATTGATTGATTAATCAATAAATAAATAAAATTATAATACCATTTTTGCCAAAGGCCTAGTTCACTATTGTGCCCAAATTTCAGCTTCCTAGCTCAAAAGATGACCGAGATATCACACAAACAAATGAGAGAACCTTGACCTTTGACTTTGACCTATATAGTCAAAAAGCATTGCAGCCTCACTTTTGTCCTTCATAAATATCTGGTAAAGTTTGACGAAGATAGCTGAAAGTGTTCGTGAGTTATCGCACTCACAAACAAACAAACAAACAAAGGATGTCAGGCGGTAGCCTAACAGGTATCACAAAATTGAGAGAATCAATAAAATTGATTGATGAATTAATTAATTGTGTAATTAAAGTAAACAAATAATAATCGTAAAATAATTTATTTCTTAATCATTTGGCTGATAGCATACCCAAACCTCCACTGTTTCATCTGAATCTGTAACATTTTGAAAAATAATTAAGTAATTTATCGAAATATTAAATAATTGATAAATTGATTAATCAATAAATCAAAAGTACCTTTTTTAGCCACATCACTTGGTCACTGGCATGTTCAAATATCAGCTTCCTAGCTCAAAAGCTGCCTGAAATATTTCCCAGATGAAAAAGAAAATAAATAATTGATTGATTAATTCTGTAATTAAATAATAATAATAATAATAATCGTAAAATAATTAATTTCTTAATCAATTGGCTAATAACATCGGTAAACCACCACTGATTCATCCGAAACTGTAACTTTTTTGAAAATCAAGTAATTAATCAAATAGTTGAATAAATTAATCGATTAATTAATTAATCAAAAAATCGAAAATGCTCTTTTTATCGCCAAATCACTTGGTCACTGTCATGTCAAAATATTGGCTACCCAGCTCAAAAGGTCCTTCAGATATTGCCCAAATGAGAAAGGAAATAAATAAGTACTTAATAAATCAATAATAATTAAGTAATGAATCAATTAATTGTTTAATCAAAAAAAAAAAAATTTAAAACATTTTTTTTTTAAATATAAAAAATTAAAATTTAAAAAAATAATAATAATAATAATAATTATAATAATTATAATAATAATAATTTAATAATAATAATAATAATAATATTTAATTCAATAATTTTTAAAATACTTTTTTTTTTGCTAAAGCACTTGTTCACTATTGTGCCCAAATTTCAGCTTCCTACCTTGAAGGATGGCTGAGATATCACTCTGCCAAACAAATGAGCAAACCTTGACCTTTGACCTTCAACCTTTGAGCTATATAGTCAAAAAACATTGACAGACTCAGTTTTGTCCTTTTGAATCTTCTGGTAAAGTTTGACGAAGATAGCTGAGAACATTAACGAGTTATTATCATTAATATGACCAACAGACAAAAAACAAACAAACAAGAAATATGTCGTGCATAGCACTATACTTGTGAAATCCCTAAAATAAGTTGTTGGCCTATGATGACCTCAAATATAATTGGTGGTTGAATTCAGTGACCAGATATGCAAATCCTCTTAAAATGTCAAGCCAATCAGATGAAAATTGAGGATTTTAGAAATCTGGCCTATGTTGACCTTTTGGCCTATGTTAACCTCAAAAATACTTGGTGGTTGAATTTAGTGACCAGATATGCAAATCCTCTTAAAATTTCAACTCAATCGGATGAAAATTGAGGATTTAATAAATTTGGCATATGTTGACCTTTTGGCCTATGTTGACCTCAAAATAGTTGGTGGTTGAATTCAGTGTCCAGATATGCAAATACTCTTCAAATTGCAAGTCAATCTGATGAAAATTTAGAATTTTAGAAATTTGACAAAGTTGGTGACCTTTGGCCAATGTTAACCTATTGATAGGCTTCTTGCTTATGACCAACTCCACCATTTGGTGAAGTTTCGCGAAGATCGGTTTAAAATTGTGACCTGTAGGCGACAAACAGACAGAATAACGCACAAGACCAACCAATATACTTGAAAAATCTTCGATTTTCGCAAGTAACAAACAAACGAGACATACCGAGATACGATTGAAAATTTTAGTCATAACAAAGAGACAGTGGTGAAAACATAATCTCCATCCACCTTCAGTGGTGGAGGTAACAAAAGGGGAACTAGAGCAATGTGATTGTGTTGCCAATATGCTTCCTCGTAGTCCCTGCCCATGACAACAAGTAGATGTCCTCGTTCACTGTCCTAAAAATAAACAAGTTTTATTTAAATCCCTTCAGCTGTTTACAAACATCACATTTTTACCAGACAGGACAGGTTTCATATCGATCGGTGAAGCTGTTTTGGAGAAGGGATTTTTTTTAAATATCGGCGTTCAAGCTAATATGGCTGTCAAACCACGTGACATATGACATCAAAATGTAAACTCTGCATATGTATGGGTAGGGGATCATATTTGTGAAATTCCGTGTTGATTGGATAAGGTTAGTTTTTCTTTCCAATATGGTTTCAAAACCACATGACCTACGATGTCATAATTTTAAAAAATATATGCACCAATGGTGTTAGATGACATTTGTAAAGTTTCGCATCAATATAGTAAACGGTTTCTGAGATATCATTATTTAATATTTTGCTTCAACCCAATATGGCTGCCAAACCATGTGAACTATGATGTCATAAATTTAATATTTCAATACAAATTGGTCAGAGATCATGTGCATGCAATTTCAGATTTTTAGGACAAGGCATTCAATGAAAACATTCATGGCTGGTATACTACTTCACTGATGATGTCATCATTATCATCTTTTTGTTCGCTATTGGGACTACTTGACAATGTGCCAAGTTTAAAATTTATCCAATCAGCGGTTTCCGAGAAATACTTTTAAAAATTATTTGAGTTAAATCCAAGATGGCTGCCATACCACGTGACCTTTGACCACAATCACAATTATCATAAAAACATTCTACATGTGTATTGATCCTACCCTCAAAGTTTGGTCTCAACTGGGCATATGATTTATGAGAAAACCTAGATGGTATTCATAGAATACTTACCCTGCGCAGTCAACCTATTGCGAGCTAACTCTTCTGTTTTTGAACATTTTTTTTCTTTGATCCAATATGGCTGCCAGACCACGTGAGCGATGACATCATAAATTTATATTCTCTAATATAATTGTTGCATAGATCATGCTCAATAAATTTCAAACTGATCAGACTAAGCGTTGTCCCTGTCAAATTATGACGTCATAATCAAGGCACCAATGATGTCATCGTTAACAACACCTATTCCCCATATGGAGTTCTTTACAATGAGCCATGTTTCAATTTTTTCCATGCAGCAGTTTTGGAGATATAGAGGTGCAACATTATTTCGCGCTTCCACGAGAAAGAGAAACTTTTAGCTCTTCCACGTGCCTCGTCTATGTATCCAAAACAAACAAAACAAGAAAAAAAGGGCAGAGATTGCAAACCCTCGCCAGGATGTATTTTCAGTGTTTTTTAAGGCTTTTGTGTGAAAACAAATATGGCGGCCGAACCATGTGATCGATGACGTCATTAATTTTTTTTTTACTCCACCAATTTATGCCGACATGACGTTCAAGAAATTTCATCTTGATCGGATGAAGTTTTGTACTTGTCGAATTATGACGTCATAATGGAGGCACTTATATCATCATTA
This sequence comes from Myxine glutinosa, assembly GCF_964187855.1. Classification (NCBI taxonomy): domain Eukaryota; kingdom Metazoa; phylum Chordata; class Myxini; order Myxiniformes; family Myxinidae; genus Myxine; species Myxine glutinosa. Next base: position 85,662,057 of record NC_136270.1, read on the forward strand.
ACATATTTTATTCCCCATGGAGAGTTATTTACAATGAGCCATATCTCAATTTTTTCTATTCAGCACTTTCGGAGATATAGAGGTGCAACTTTTTTCGGTTTTTCCAAGATGGCGGTCGAACCACGTGACCAATGACGTCATCATTATCATAAAAAAAATTCTACAAGTGGAGTTGCACCTATGGTGAAAATTACCTGTCAATCGGACCAACGGTTGCAGAGAAAATCATATTTATTCTGTGCGGACAAACAGACAAACAAACGGACTCAAACGCAATACCCTCTCCTCTGGCGAGGGTAATAAAAACTTGGTAACTGAGCACACCCCTGCATCTGCTGGGTGTGTTCCATTAGCAATCAGCTTGCAGAACGCTCGCCAAATGGCTTAAGCACTCAATCGAGGAAACACTCCATTTGAATGGAGCAAGGATCAAGATAACAATTGTGTTGCATCGCATCGAGTGGGAAAATTGCGCAACGGATCTGCAGAGGCGTTTCCACGTTCGAGACGAGCTCTTTTGCAAAGCACGTTCCCATCAGGCTCAGCCACGAGACCGGGAGACACTTGAGACCGGGAGACACTTGCGACCAGATATTTGTGAAACGGACAGTCGTGCTCACCTTCCCGAAGCCGTGTGACTGACTGTGTGTTGTTCCGCATGGGCACGCGGGATGAGTGCCGAACCTGCACGCACGGATGTATTGGCTGCTAGTGCTGAACTCCAACGCACACTCAATCGTTTCATAACTTATCGTCATTCTTGGTAATAAGGGATGTGGTGAGGAAGAGTGCCGAGAAGAGAGCCAGACGTCCTCTTACCTTCGCGCCTCCAAATATCAACCGAACTGCTAACACTGGCGTCTCCGCAGAGGAATGGAAATTCGAACTTCCAGCCTCATAGAACAGACGAAGCCCCAATACACCGCCTGCCGTGGTCTATTGATGAAGTCAAAGTAACAAATAATTATTGCCAATAATTATAATTAGCGCCGATTAATGGGTGTTGGTCGCTATCGAAAGGTTGGGGGAGGGGGGGACATTTTCTGGGAAAATAATTTTTAAGTGGCGATGATTAATATGTGATGTTTTTTTTTTCATCTTCATGAATTTGATATAATCGTATGGATAGTGACCAATTTTGAAATCTGATATCAAATTTAAAATTCCTTTGTTTTCACTGACGTCACAGTTACCCATCTCGCATTGCGCGGCGGCCATTTTGATACACCAAGCTAATCTGTCCGTGTGCGCTGATATTGATTTGTTGCGTTGGTTTATGGTGAATGCGGATCGCAAAAAGTCTGTTTTATAAAGTAATTTTGTTTGTTTTGTCACGTTCATGTGGAGTGTGGTGCCATCTCGTTTATATTACGTATTGTTGCCCAACAAACACAGAACATTCGGTTTAAGTTTGCCGTGGACCAGTGAACTGGTGAACACCTGGGCAGTGGGTCAACCTGCAACCAACTACCTGTAGAACAGACTTGGAGTGTACGTAAGGATACGGTAGATCCAGGCTTGAGTATGGCTAGCAGTGCGAGTGCCAACCTTGGCTACCAAGAGACGCTCCCCCCGGACGTTCTTGTTCGTTACAAAGAGAAGATTTCTGTCATTGGGTGTGACCCTTATGGTCTATCAAATGATCAATTTGAGAAGAATGTGAGCAAGTGGCCTCAGATGACCCACATCGACGTGATCAACTACCTGTTGTTCAGCAAATCGGCCTATACCAAAGATGAGTTGAAGAAGTATAAATCCCTCGAGGCATACAGGTTGTACCAAGATGGATGGGTGCGACAAATCCTACACAAAGAACTGAATGACGTCCACTTGATTCGATCCAAGGTATTAATATATTAAACAAACATGTATTTTTTAAAGCTGTTTGTGTTAATGTTATGGACCTGATTGATTAAGTGCCCTCCATTTGTTCAAAAACCACTGCAGTTTTAAGCTGTGCATGCATGTGTGCATACTTTGTAGACATGTGACGCACAGTGCGAAGTGAGTGCCGCCATGTGTGCTTTGTGCGTATGGCCATAAGTCATCACCTATATTTATCATGTAAGCAACGAATACATAGCACGTTCTTCACATGATAAAATCGAGATTCATTTTGACCGAGTTGATAAGAGTACCTAACTTTAGAAAGTTTATTGGACAGTTTCAAATTCAATACTTTTATGTTCCAGGTTTCGCATTCCATGAAACATGTTCTTACTTACTGTTAACAAAATGCTCGGAGCAGACAGGTGTGCGATCCCACTGTGATTCTGTTTGGATGTCACTGCGATTGATGGCAGCCTTCCACAAACGCCGCCTCTCTTCACTTAAATTTCTTGTTTCCTCACCCTGATTCAGTAGAAGTTTGGGCGTTTTGTAAAACTTGACTCCTGGCCTAATAACGCCTGGCCTGTTTGAACAACGAAATACGCCGCAAATTGGCATGACTGGTCGTGAACAAAAACTATTTAATGTGAATCCGCTGACGACCTTGTTCGAGAGGGTATCAAAATGGCCGAGGTGTCCCAGGGTGCCCTGCGAGCGTGCTCCGATGACGTCACAAGAAAACAAGCAATTGACGATATATATCAGGAAGTCGGAAGACTTCCTATGTAGGAATGACGCACAATTCGTCAAAAAAGAAAATCTACCAAGAATAAGATACAAACTTGTAAACCGATGAGGTTTTTGTGGAGGATTTCACATCAAATAACCCTTTATGTGCTGCATCTATTTTTTCTTCAAAATTCTCATTAAAAAATTACATTTTTTTGGTCGTTTTCAAAAAAAAAAAATTCATCTTGTGACAAATCTGCGACAGCAGCACACAAAGGGTTAAACGTTTGGACATAATGGCTGAACGACAAAATTGACAGAACAAAAATATCCCGTTTGTAATATTCTTCTTTCCAGACAGTAACTTGACATTGGGTTAAGCCGAGCTGAGTTCAAACCGAATGTGCTGTGTTTTACGGTGGGAAGATCCATGACACCTCAAATTTTTTATCACTTGAAAAGATTCCACAGAGGAATCAGGACAGGAAGCAGGAGAGGGAGGGTGAGGAAAGGGGGAGTGGAAGGAGGAGGGGAGAGAAATGGGAAAGATATACTACATATACATCTTATGTGGAGCCTGTCAAAGCCCTCATCGTGAATAACACTCGACCCAAATAAAGCCAATGGAAATGTGATGCAACAATTCCGGACAGTGTGTGAGCAGCAGAGACCTACAGGTTATACCAACCAGAAAACAAAGATGGCGGCCATATCAGTTTCTCTTGGTGCAATGGTGGGTGGAGTCAAGCGAGATGTGTGTGTGTGTGATCCGGCGGCAGCAGTCCGACCAACGGGTGCACAATGCAAAAACGAGCCCCACCAAGAACCCCAACAACAACACCAACACCAACAAGAGCAGCAGCAACAGAAAGCTCCTGTAGACCTGTGACATGTCTCAGGTAAAAAGAACATTTAAAGAAAAGATAACAGAGGATGGAAGCATCACAATATCTGTCGAGACATACTTCAATACGTTGCGACCTTTGTACACAAATACCATGCTCTTGTGCAGAACATATGATAATTAAATAACTATACTACGTTACCCCCTTTAACATATATATAATTAATATATATATGTGTGTGTGTGTGTGTGTGTGTGTGTGTGTGTGTGTGTGTGTGTGTGTGTGTGTGTGTGTGTGTGTGTGTGTCTTATGCTACCTTTGTCGGGTAGTATAACAGCGGCGATGAAACTAATCTTTAAATGCTTAAAAAACTACCGTGAAAAAGTGGTTTTATTCTGGTTTAAGAAATTCGGGATCATTGACAATTCCAAACCGGTAATCGACAGTGTCCACAACATTAATAACAAGGGTAAGGCAAAATGTCTTTCAACCTTTGATTTTTCCACATTGTACACAAACATTCCACATGACAAGCTAGTAACCGCATTGGCCAGAGCAATAGATAAAGCATTTGCAGGAGGTAATAGAGTATACATTAATGTATATCAAAACAGAGCACACTGGTCTGTAAAGGATAATCAATATTCATGTAGTTTTTCAAAAAGTAAACTCAAAGAAAGTATTCGATTTCTACTAAACAACAGTTTCTTTACATTTGGCAACAAGATACTCCAGCAATGGGCATACCCATGGGTTCAGATCCCAAGATACTCCAGCAGACAGTGGGCATACCCATGGGTTCAGATCCCAAGATACTCCAGCAGACAGTGGGCATACCCATGGGTTCAGATCACAAGATACTCCAGCAGACAGTGGGCATACCCATGGGTTCAGATCACAAGATACTCCAGCAGACAGTGGGCATACCCATGGGTTCAGATCACAAGATACTCCAGCAGACAGTGGGAATACCCATGGGTTCAGATCACAAGATACTCAAGCAGACAGTGGGAATACCCATGGGTTCAGATCCCAAGATACTCCAGCAGACAGTGGGCATACCCATGGGTTCAGATCCCAAGATACTCCAGCAGACAGTGGACATACCCATGGGTTCAGATCACAAGATACTCCAGCAGACAGTGGACATACCCATGGGTTCAGATCACAAGATACTCCAGCAGACAGTGGACATACCCATGGGTTCAGATCCCAAGATACTCCAGCAGACAGTGGGAATACCCATGGGTTCAGATCCCAAGATACTCCCGCAGACAGTGGGCATACCCATGGGTTCAGATCCCAAGATACTCCAGCAGACAGTGGGCATACCCATGGGTTCAGATCCCAAGATACTCCCGCAGACAGTGGGAATACCCATGGGTTCAGATCCCAAGATACTCCAGCAGACAGTGGGCATACCCATGGGTTCAGATCCCAAGATACTCCAGCAGACAGTGGACATACCCATGGGTTCAGATCACAAGATACTCCAGCAGACAGTGGACATACCAATGGGTTCAGATCACAAGATACTCCAGCAGACAGTGGACATACCCATGGGTTCAGATCACAAGATACTCCAGCAGACAGTGGGCATACCCATGGGTTCAGATCACAAGATACTCCAGCAATGGGCATACTCAGGGTCGGTGTCATGGGGGGGGGGGCATTCACGGGTCATGCCCCCCCAAATTAGTTATTGTGCCCCCCCCCCCCCCCCCCCCACCCGCAGGCCAAGCCTTTGGCGCCAAACTTTGCATTTTATTAATTAATTTATATTTATCATTTTAAAAGTGAAAATCTTTTCGCAAAATGAAATGAAATAAAAACAAAAATAAGAAAAGAAAAAAACACACCCTGTTGGTCATATTTGCATCAGGTCACATTTAAGGAAGTAGTATGCTCATTGGTCTGGTGTTTGAACCATGACCTACTGGTTTGATTTGTTGTCATGATGTCAAGATAAGCTCGCGCATCACGTACAGCATTAGCAAGTCAGACGGCGCTTGGCGCCAAAATGTTTCAGTGAGAGCAAGCAACTATCAGACTGCACTTCGAACAGAAATGGATATAAGACAAGCGTCTTCCACTTCGCAGAAAGCATGCTATGATATGATATTTCGCTCACAAGGTTCAGACATACATGGAGGCGGCCATCTTGGATTTTGACGTGGCGACCCAATTTTCAATAGCGTTCTTCCTTATGCCTAGATACACCCACACACCAAATTAGAAGTTGGTACTTCGCTTATTTTTCAAGATATTCATCTCACAAGGTTCAGACATACATGGCATCAGACATACATGGCGGCGGCCATCTTGGATTTTGACGTGGGTTGCACCCACACACCAAATTCGAATGCAGTCCTTCGCTTATGCACGCACGCACGCACACACGCACGGACGGACAGACGGACGGACACACGGACGGAGGGGAAAACCATAGTCCCCCTTTCGGTCTGCTGTGCGATGGGGGACAAAAATGGCTATACGGTGCTGCTTCTTCAAGGCCTCCTCCAGCTTCACCAACGGAAGAGGGAGCAAATGCGCCCAGCACGGCCACCTCTGAAGAGCAAGAGCCTCATTCTGTGAGCAGCCATGATGCACCTGCTCGCGTAAGCGCTGGCTGTGGAAGACAACCCATAGTCATAGATGACCTCCGGACTGACCAGCCCAACCAAATCGTCTTACAACAGTACCCTGCCAGCATTTTCAGTGGTAGGAAGCGTTCATTTGTCTCCGCTTGGTATCACAACCGAGACTGGCTTGAATACAGTGTCAAGGCCGATACAGCATTTTGTTTTTGCTGTCGGCTGTCTAGCGCCACTCGGACGTCTCGGACACTGGATGCCTTTGTGAGTGTGGGCTTTCGTAACTGGAAAAATGCTTTGGTGTGAGATCGGGGATTTCATAAACACGAATCTTCAAAGGAGCATCATATCTCTTGCTATACACTGTGGAAGGAGCGGGAGAGGCGTGTCAATACTGGAAAGGAGATTTCAACACTTGTCAACGCAGACCAACTACAAAAGAACAGGTATTATGTTTCCTCTCTCATCGATGTTGTCGGATTTTTGGCGGAAAACCAGTTGCCTTTACGAGGGAAGATAGAGGCTTTTGATAACATGTCGGAGGGGGGGAGTGGACCTTTCCTCTCCTTACTGGACTATACGATCAAAAAGGACCCTGAATTGGCTGATGGTGTGAAAACGATCCCTCGCAAAGCCACGTACACCTGTCACGACATGCAAAATGAACTCATAAGTACACTCAGCACTGTGGTGACAGAGGCTGTAGTGGAGGAAGCCGGCGACTCCTATTACACTTTGAAAGTAGATGGAACCTGTGACCCCACTGGGTGTGAAAATATATCGATTGTCATTCGATTTGTAAATGAGTCATATGAGGTCACAGAGCGCCTGCTAGCCATAGCAACAGCTGGCAAAGGTGACGCACAGGCATTAACAGACACCATTTTGGCAGAGCTAAATGAAGTTGGACTGGACACATCAAAGATTCTAAGCCAGGTATTTGATGGGGCTGCTCTGATGTCTGGGAAGCATGGTGGCGTCCAGAAGCTACTGCAAGAGAAACTAGGTCGTGAGATACCTTATGTACACTGTCTTAACCACCAGCTAGACTTAGTGGTAGTACACGCAATGTCAGCAGAGACAGCTGTAGTGGACATTTTTTCATGTGTGTAATGCCCTCTACAATTTCTGCAAGAAGCCCACAATTGCTGTGCACTATAAGGGTGTGCATCTTAAACGCCTTCTGGAACAGAGATGGACGGGACATCTTGCCACTGTGTCAGTCATTCTAAAATCCTTGAATGACATCACATCTCTTTTGACTGAGGTTGACTCTGTGCTGGCCTATGGTGCAGAGATACAAGTGGAGGCTGTGGGCTGGCTGCGCGAGATGACCGAGCCCAGTTTCTCATTCATTGCCAAGTTAGTGCACACAGTTCTTGCCCTGTTGGACCCACCAAACAAGCTTCTACAGAGAGAGGACACTGACTTGATGACAGGTTTAAATATTGTGGCTAGTGCAACAGCCTTTGTACAGAAACTCCGTTGTGATGAGGAGTTTAATAAGGTGTGGGACATGGCCACCGTGGCTGCCAGCGCATCACTGAGACCCGCGATCCCCAAACGGAGACGCAAAGCGAACACGAATATGGATGAGTATGTCGTTATGGGAACTACAGGACACAGGGATGATGACGAAAAAACAGAACTTCAGAGACTGCACTACAACACTATCGATTCAGTGCTTGGAGAGATGGATCACAGATTCAGCGAGCGCAACTCACACTTGGCTGGTGCACTTGTTGCACTGAATCCAGAAAGTGATACATTTCTTGATGTAAAGGCTGTGAAGCATATTATGGACCTGTCACGATCGCCTATAATTGAGACAGAGTACGAAGTTGATAGACAGTTTTTCAGCTCACAAAAACAATCACAGCCAATCGAGGGGGATTGGACTACACAGCACATGCTCTCAGAGTACCACACACATCTGATCGGAATGCCCAGTGTACTGACTGCTTTCAAACATGCCTCAACATTTAGCGCCTCCACAGCAATGTGCGAGAATTCATTCTCCACTCTGAGAAACGTATTTTCGGACCACAGACACGCAATGCTCCACAAAAGAAAGGCCCAGTTGGTTCAGCTAGCGTTTGAGAGCGACTTAACCCAAAAATGCACAACTGAGTGGAAGGACACCATTCTTAGGAGGTTCAGCACCAACACTCGCCGCCTGCAACTCTTCTGAAGGTAAGCCATGCGTTTAATTCACTTTATGATGCCAGCCTTGGCTTTCATGATTATTACCGAAAATGTTGAATGATTTTTGGGTCTGTCTGCATTTATTCGGTAAGAGTGGAGAAAAATAGTCTATTTCAAATGATGGTCCAATGACGCGCACAGTGCAGTGAGTGAAAGAGTGAAATAGTGAAAGAGAGAAAGAGTGAGAGACAGAGACGTGGCTTGCACGTAGGCTATATTTTATGCAGTGTGGGGGCACAGTGCAGTGTGTGTGTGTGTGTGTGTGTGTGTGTGTGTGTGTGTGTGTGTGTGTGTATGTGTGTGTATATGTGTATGTGTATGTGTGTGTATGTGTGTATATGTGTGTGTGTATGTGTGCATGTGTGTGTGTGTGTGTGTGTATGTATGTGTGTATATGTGTGTGTGTATGTGTATATATATGTGTGTGTATGTGTATGTGTGTGTATGTGTAATGTGTTAGTGTGTGTGTGTGTGTGTGTGTATGTGTGTATGGGTATATGTGTGTGTGTATGTGTGTATATGTGTGTGTGTGTGTGTGTGTATGTGTGTGTGTGTGTATATGTGTGTGTGTATGTGTGTGTATGTGTGTGTATATATGTGTGTGTGTGTGTGTGTGTGTGTATGTGTGTATATGTATGTGTGTATGTGTGTGTATGTCTATGTATGTGTATGTGTGTGTGTGTGTGTGTGTTTGTATATGTGTGTGTGTGTGTGTGTGTGTGTGTGTGTGTGTGTGTGTGTGTGTGTGTGTGTGTGTGTGTGTGTGAGTGATTGGATGGCCTAGAGGCACGCATACTCACAGCTAAGTTGTCTCGCTTGCGTTCAAATCTCGACCCAGCTATAAACTGTCATCGCAATGTTTCACAGGCAGGCTGATTCATCAATGTGCGTGCCTTGCCTTGGATGGACATTAAACTGGGCGTCCAATCTGCCTGTATTAGTTTGTGGACTAAAAGATCCCACGGTGTCCAATGGCCGGCACCGTGTCCAAATTCCAAATTCCTGCCCTATTTCAAATTCCAAATTTATCTCTCCAAAACAACGTCATTATACACCTCCCTCCCACTCCCCCAACTCCTTATCAACCTTCTCCTTCAATCTTTCTGTCGTATAGTGCACACAACCCTTCCCTTCTCCACAACCTCGTTTTAATGTCTAAACATGCCTCCCAAACTCTACTACCTTTCAGAGCTCAATTGTTTCTTCAAAAATTACCCCCCCCTCCCCCCCCCCCCCCCCCCCCACCACCCTATCCACCAATTTCCGGAGTGAATGTTTACATAATACGTTGAAGCCCCCCTATACATAAAGTGGAAATGCCATATAGTTCTTCCGATGCCCCCAACCACAAAACCTACACTTTCCCACCTCAAAGCAATGAATAGCAAGTTTGTTTATTCATTTGCCAACAATTGAAGTGATCTTTTGGTAGTGTAAATGGCAACAGACATGGCAACTGCCCTTATGGATGGATAACAGTTACAAATGATCATGTTTGACATTTTCTGTGCCCCTGAGTCAAACTTCTCATGTGTTTTTTTCTTTGTGTTCAGTATTTTTGAATTGCTGTTGAAGTCTCTGTCATCATAAATATGGCACTTTCATCAGATTCCGTAGATCTCCTCGGGGAGTTCACAATAATACATTCTGTGTTGATCGTGAAGGCCAGGATGATGGCTTGTAATTTAATTATTCAACATAAAGTTATTAAATAATGACAGGAGGGGGCGCTGCAACACTGTACGCCATTCACAGTCTGCCACTCCAGTCCTCTAAAAAAGTACTATTAGGGAATGGGATCAAATGTCATAAATAGGACTCTTAGATTGGTACCCAAACATATTTTTTGGGGACCCAAAATAACACAACAAGGGAATTGGATCCAAAACTTTGATAAAAAACAACACCTTCAGGAAATGCCCTCAGTGATACTTGATGAAGCAAAAATGCCAAACTTTAAAAGGATGGAATTCCAAACTTCTGGCAAAAGCAGCTAGATGCTCTCCACAATCACTATGCTCAAGCATTCAATGAGTTTATCCAAGAGAAAAACATAATGGATGAATGGCTCACAAAAGGTAACACCTTCCTCATCCCAAAAATCTGAATAAACCCAACTACCGCACGAGTATAGATCAATAACATGTCTACCAACAACATACAAACTTCTGGCAAAAGCAGCTAGATGCTCTCCACAATCACTATGCTCAAGCATTCAATGAGTTTATCCAAGAGAAAAACATAATGGATGAATGGCTCACAAAAGGTAACACCTTCCTCATCCCAAAAATCTGAATAAACCCAACTACCACACGAGTATAGATCAATAACATGTCTACCAACAACATACAAACTTCTGGCAAAAGCAGCTAGATGCTCTCCACAATCACTATGCTCAAGCATTCAATGAGTTTATCCAAGAGAAAAACATAATGGATGAATGGCTCACAAAAGGTAACACCTTCCTCATCCCAAAAAACTGAATAAACCCAACTACCGCACGAGTATAGATCAATAACATGTCTACCAACAACATACAAACTTCTGGCAAAAGCAGCTAGATGCTCTCCACAATCACTATGCTCAAGCATTCAATGAGTTTATCCAAGAGAAAAACATAATGGATGAATGGCTCACAAAAGGTAACACCTTCCTCGTCCCAAAATCTGAATAAACCCAACTACCGCACAAGTATAGATCAATAACATGTCTACCAACAACATACAAACTTCTGACAGGAATCATGAAAGAAATGATATACCACCACCTAACACAACAAGGAGGCCGAGAGGCAGAACAGGAAGGATGTAAGAGAGGATGCCATGGAACAATAGACCACCTACTTGCAACAATGCAACAATTGAATATTTCCCTATTGATTCTTTTTTTTTTGCAATTGTTTTTATGTTTTGCTATGCATTATGTTTTGCACTCTGTCAAAGCGTCTTTGGGCTTCCTGAAAAGCGCTATATAAAATAAATGCATTATTATTATTACTAGGGCATGCCCGTACTATATATATATCTAAAATTATATCCCCCCCCCTCTATTTACATGAAATGGTTTGGTCCAAAGCGAACGGCTTGCGAGTGGTGACAATCCCCCCCCCTCTATTTACATGAAATGGTTTGGTCCAAAGCGAACGGCTTGCGAGTACGGTGTTTTTTATCGGACCCGTGGAATTATAGATAGTAGTTTTAATTAGTTTTAAAACATAGTTTAACGGCAACATAGTTTTCCAACGTGAAATAAATGAATACGCTCTCAAATGTGCCGTCCGAGGCAGAGTGTGTTCGCCACGTTCGGCACACGCGATAGCTCGCTGCTCTCTGATTGGTTGAATCGTTTTTTGGACATAGCTCGGTAAGTAATTGTCCGATTAATATGAAACCTTGAAAAGGCACATCCTCGGGTCCCCAGCAATATACCTGGCAAGTTTAAAGTATATCGGACCCGTGGTTGTCGAGAAACAGCGGTCACAGACAAACAAACAAACAAACAAACAAACACACATACAGAGATTACTGGAATTATAGATAGATTATTACTACTAAACAAGGCCATACTGGAAAACTGTAAAACGACAAGCACCAAATTGTCCACAACATGGATAGACCATTTAAAAATAGCTTTTCATAGTGTCCCACATGCGTGGATGATAAAATGCATGCAATTGTACAAGACCAATCGCAAACTAGAACGGGCACTCGGTAGAGCGCATACCTTCGCCGCAGCTACTGTTCTGTACTTGGTAAAAATACGATTTTGACCTTTTCGTGACCTTGACCTTGACCTTCGACCCGATTGCTCCCAAAATCTAATCAAATGTGTCCCGTATAATAACCAATCATCCCACCAAATTTCATGCAATTCGGTTGAATACTTTTTGAGTTATGCGAATAACATACACACACACACACAGACATACAAATAAATACACAGCGATCAAAACATAACCTTCCGCTTTTGCGAAGGTAATAATCAAACTGATTGAGAAAGCATTGGAACACTGGAATACTACATTGATACTGCAGAACATTGGTACTGGTATTACAAAAACCTTCATTCCATGAAGGAAATATTGAATTACCAGGGGTGAAGATGTGAGACAGGATCTTCCAGGGTGACAGCCTTCCGCACCTCCTGTTTTGACTGGCCTTGGACTCACAAAGCAACCTCATGAATGGATACACCCTAACATACAGCTGTTCATGGATAATTGTCCGATTGTTGAAACCATGCTTTGCACCGAACGATGAAAAATTGGCAGAATTTTGTTTTGATAAATGTTCCAAGTTTACTCTGTACAAATGTGCACAACAAAAAGAAAACAGACAACATATAAATCGACCTAGATGCAACAATATAAGAAATAGGCGAATAATCACACAAATACCTCAGAGGAGAAGAGGGTCATCAAGTATGTTACAAGCAAATGCGCAAAGCAAATACCAAAGAATACCTGCGTAGAACGAGGCTGGTCCTGAAAACACATCTCACCCCAAGACACAAAACCAAAGTCAATAAAAAATGGAGAACAATAAAAGAGTACTGGCAGTCCCAGTATTCCAGTACAGCTGTGGAATAATAAACTGGCCACAAGCAAAAATCAATAAACTGGATATCAAAACAAGGAAAGGCTTCACCATCCACAAAATGGTCTACAAAAGGCAGTGCATCCAGAGAATGTACCTGCCAAGATGAGAAGGAGGTAGGGGCCTGATGGAAATCAAAGAAGTGCACAGAATGACAACTATAGGATTGGCTAAATGCGTAAAAAGTTCAACAGACTACAGAATCCAATTTGTATACAAACACGAAGACAGCAAGCCAGAGAAGGTATCCCTAACCCACCTAACAAAGAATATTCATAGGCAGGTGCAAATGGAATATGCAACACATGAAACCAAAACAGTAATAAATACAGCCGAAATTATTGCAAAAAAGACTAAGTAAAAACAGAAAGCTAAATATCAACAGATTTAGTGTGGAGACATTAAAAAAAACTTGGACAGACTGGGCTTAGGCATAGAAGGCTCATCAGAATGGCTAAGGAGAGGTCATCTCAACTGGGATGAATAACGAATCACAACAAATCATAACAATGCCCAAGACCAAGGACACCATACCATCTTAAGAAGATGGCGGGACTGAGTCAATTGGACAAGTGTAGATTTTGCAAGGTAGAAACAGAAAGTACGAGCCACCTCCTATCAGGATGTAAAAAAAACTCATGTCAGAACAACTGGACATCCAAAGGCACAACAAGGTATGTAGAGTAATCCACTGGCACATCGGCAAAAGATTTAAAATCCCAGTTCCAGAAAACTCATGGCAACATGAACAAAAATCAATCATTGAAAATCATTCATGTACGGCCTGAGGATCCCATCGAGCGTGAACAAAGAAAACAAAGCATTACAACCGGGTGTAGTACTTAGGTATAAAAACAAGACCAAAAGTCGAAGCAATGTAGCGGGCTTGTAAAATATTGTAAACCACAAACACACATTATTAGCTTTTTAAACAGTCACTAATGCTGTTTATAACATTAAACAAAGAAGTTTGGAGGAATCCCGACATCCGTGAGGTATGTTTTACCTACAGAACTGAGCGAAGATCTACTGTAATCTATATACCCCACAAGGGTTGGAGATGTGCTCATTTACCAAGCAGCTAGCTAGCGCTTGCCAAGCCAGCCGTTCCTTTAGGGTTTTGAATGGAGTGCTTGCTCGAATGCTTTAACCACTTGGCGATCTCACCACAAGAACCTTGGTAAATGAACACACCCAATGTTCTTGAGACCCGACCATAGAGAGACTGTAATCTATATACCCCAAAGAGGAATGACCTTTCCTGTTGCTCTAGAAGTGAGCAGGTGTTTACGCCATAATGACATCATACAGTCACGTGAAAAAGTAAGTACACCCCATGTAAAGTTTTGACTTTTTCAACATATTTCAACATACAGCTATTTGATCTTCATTTCAACAATATTGATAGATAAAGGTGATATAATATAACAAATATCATGAAACATTTACATTTGTAGTCCATTGTATAATTTAAATAAACATAAATGCAAATTTCGCATGTGGAAAAGTAAGTACACCCTTGGCAGAAACAACCTCAAGTAGGCGTTTCTTATAACTGTCTACTAGTCTCTGACATCGACTGGGAGAAATTTTTGCCCACTCCTCCATGCAGAATTCTTTCAGCTGTGCGATGTTTGAGGGGGTTCTTGCATGCACAGCTCGTTTCAAATCCCCCCACAACATCTCAATGGGATTTAGATCCGGGCTTTGACTTGGCCATTCCAGAACCCTCCATTTCTTTCTTTTCAGCCATTCCTTGGTGGATTTACTGGTATGTTTAGGGTCATTGTCATGTTGCAAGGTCCACCTTCGGTTGAGCTTCAACTTTCTGACAGATGGCCTCACATTATCCTCAAGCACCCTCTGGTACAATAAAGAATTCATAGTGGATTCTATGGTGGTGAGCTGCCCAGGCCCTGATGCAGCAAAGCTGCCCCAAACCATAATATTTCCACCACCATGCTTTACAGTTGGTATCAGGGTCTTGTGGTCAAATGCTGTCTTTGGTTTTCGCCAAACATGTCTTCTGGTACTGTGGCCAAATAGCTCTACCTTTGACTCATCTGTCCAGAGCACATTGTTCCAGAAGTGCTGGTCTTTGCCTAGGTGTTCATTGGCAAACTTTAGTCTTGCCCTGGTGTTCTTTCTGGACAGCAAAGGTTTCCTCCTGGCACACCTCCCATGTAGATCAAATTTGTGCAGCCTCTTTCTAATGGTAGACTCGTGCACTTTGACATCAACAGTGGCAAGAGCAACCTGTAGGTCCCGTGATGACATTCTGGGGTTCTTAGAGACTTATTTCAGCATCTTGCGGTCTGCTCTCGGGCTGAACTTGCTGGGGCGGCCTGGCCTGAACAAGTTGGCAGTTGTTTGGAATCTTCTCCACTTGTAGATGATCTTCCGGACAGTCGAATGATTGATTTAAAATTGTTTGGAGATCTTTTTAAATCCCTTCCCAGACTCGTAGGCATCGTAGTAGTGTAATAATGTTGGTTCTGGGACACCCCAAATCCCTATTCACTTACATGTTAATTTTTCCATTCCCTCATTGCCCCTAAACACCTCTATTTCTCTCACCCTGTTCTTTACGAACCTTCTAACCTTTTGACATGTTATCCTTATTCATTAGACCACTTAAACAATGGTCCTTCTGTGTGAACCTGTGATCCTTCTGACCTTATGGACCTTTTAACCTTTTACTCTTAATATCATCTGGTGAATCATCTTTGACCCACTCAAACAACGACCCTACAAATATTTGTTTATGTGTGGGAAATAATTTAATTCTCCGACAACTCTCCTCACCGTCTAATACATTAACAAAAAATATGTTTGAGTTTGGTTCTTTCTCAAGATATTTTAACTGAGCTAAAATAAAATGATAAACCTCCCTCAATGTTATTGTCTGAGCGCCTCCAGTGCCGCCCACTTTTTGGTAAGCTCCGCCCACTTTTTGGTAAGCTCCGCCCACATTTTTACTAGGCCCGACCATTTTTTTTCTAGACTCCGCCCACTTTTGCTAAGCCCCGCCCCCTTCTGCTAAGCCCCACCCACTTTGTTAAGTCCCACCCACTTTATAAACTCTTCAGCATTGTATCATTTCCAGGTAATACATTACATCATTTTCAGGGAATTTCCATCACATCATTTCCAGTTAAGACACGCCCAGGGAATTTCCACAGGAAATGACACACACCCAGCCCTTCTTATAAAAGGCACCGACCACACAGGCTTTTTCAAACACGCTTTCTGCTTCACTTGAGAATGGACTACTATGCCGAAATGGAATGGGATAACTTTGCTATTCCTTGGAGTCCTACTACCTGTGTAGAACTCAACCTTCAGATTGATGAACTGGACTCGAACCTCTTATCAATGGAGGTAAGTTTGTTTATTTATTTATTTATTTATTTATTTAATTTTTTTTTTTTTTTTTTTTTTTTTTTTAGATGAGACTCGTGTAAGAGTTAACAAAGTTTATTTTAATATTCATAGAGCTTGATTTATACAAATAAAAATATTGTATTATATTAATACATTGTTATTTTCTTTCACAGGAAATTGTATCTGAGATACGAAATGAAAATTCTGCTTTTAACACAACTTGGGATGAAGTTATTTTTTTGTTTGAAGACTTTTTGAACAACCAAGACCCCCAGAACGAGTTCTACCTTGATGATCCAGCCAAAGAGTTATACCTTGTAGATCCACAAAATCCTGAAAAAGAGTTTTACCATGATGATACTTGTTGTGAGTTATCAAAACAAAACCCACTGAACAAGTTCTACCTTGATGAGTCAGAATACAAGTCATACATTGGAGACCCACAAATTTCTGAAAATTGGGAAACGGGAATTCTCCCTGATGGTCCGCAGTTATACTATGTGAGACACATCATAGAAACCCTAAAAAATTGGGAAACGGGAATGCTCCCTGATGGTCCGCAGTTATACTATGTGAGACACATCATAGAAACCCTAAAAAATTGGGCAAGGAGAGTTCTCCCTGATGGTCCGCAGTTATACTATGTGAGACACATCATAGAAACCCTAAAAAATTGGGAAAGGGAAGTTTTCCCTGATGGTCCGCAGTTATACTATGTGAGACTTATCACGGAAACCCCCAATATTTCCGAAAATTGTGGTTCTACCTTGGAGACTTGGAAAGATGGTTATATTTTTGGAGACTCGGAATGGGGGTTTTGTTTTGATGACTCGGAATGTGATACCTATCTTGGAGGCTCAACAGGAATGTGGTTATACCTTGGGAACTTGGAAAGTTGGTTTTATTTTGGAGACTCTACCTGTGGGGTCCATCTTGGAGACTCTTTGCATTCTAAAGCAATGAACAATGTTCTTTGTTTAATGACGCTTGATTTAAGCAATATCAAGAAAGTTCGAGGAAGAAAATGCTGGAAAATTCTTTCTTCCCATTTCTACTTCTTCAAACTTGAAAGCCTTGAAAGACAGAATTGGAAGAAGAGGAGGAAAAAAAAATGAAATACGTATTTAAAAAAGAAGAAAAAAAAAAGATTATGTTAGGGTTAGGGTGGGATTTTGAATGTGAGGGTTAGGGATGGGGTTGGGTTAGGGATGGGGTTGGGTTAGGGTGGGATTTTGAATGTGAGGGTTAGGGTTGGGCTTGGGTTAGGGATGGGGTTGGGTTAGGGATGGGATTTTGAATGTGAGGGTTAGGGATGGGTTGGGTTAGGGATGGGGTTGGGGATGGGGTTGGGTTAGGGATGGGGTTGGGTTGGGGATGGGGTTGGGTTAGGGTTGGGTTAGGGATGGGGTTGGGTTAGGGATGGGGTTGGGTTAGGGATGGGGCTGGGTTAGGGATGGGGTTGGGTTAGGGATGGGTTTGGGTTAGAGATGGGTTTGGGTTAGGGATGGGGTTGGGTTAGGGATGGGGTTGGGTTAGGGTTTGTATATTATTATGACTCACTCACACATACACACACACACAAAAGTTAAGCCCCAACTGAAAAGTTGTGGGATTCTGTGTTTGGGGTTCACAGATTTAAAAACGTATCCCCATTATACACACACAAAAGTTAAGCCCCAACTAAAAAGTTGTGGGATTCTGTGTTTGGGGTTCACAGATTTAAAAACGTATCCCCATTACATTTTATTTATTTATTTATTATTTTCAAGGGTATTATCTGCTTACTTGTGTTTTTTGTAATTCTTGTGAGTAAAATGAACCCAAGATTTCTTCTCCATTTAAATCATATAATTTGTAGGTCCAAGGGACTGTATCCATTACATCAATGATTTTAAATAATTCACGAGTCCATTTTTGTGTATAACCTTTCTCAAAATGACTTTTCCATTTGTATATTCTTACAATATCACTAACTTTAAACTTGGGCTTTCTCAAATTAATCTCCTTTTCATATTCTAATTTTGTAAATGTTTCCGATGGTTTTGATTTTGTTGATGAATGAACTGTATTATTGTAATTATCTACAATATCCTGAATTAAATGCACCCATTTTTGAGAACCGAGTTGTGTGAATTTTTTATATAGTCTCTCTTTCAAAGTGCGATTAAAACGCTCAATAACAACTGCTTTTCCTTCATTAAAGGTGCTGTATAATTTAATACCCTCCCCTTTAAGAAATGTCATAAATATTTTGTTATAGAACTCTGTTCCCTCATCGGTCCATAACTTTTTTGGTTTCCTTTTATCCCTATCAAATATTAGCTTAAAGGCTAACATTAAAGTATTACCTCTCTTGTTTTTCAACGGAACAACCCAGGCAAATCTACTCCTCAAATCAATAACGGTTAAAGCATACCTGTATCCCCTGTCATTATTCAATTCAATTAAATCAGCGGACCATATGTGGTCGGTGTATTTAGAATAAACTTTCCTTCTTTTAAACTTTGTGATTATAGGTTTGTGTAATTCATTAGCCAAAAGCTCCTCAGTCTTGATAACATCATTGGAGTCTAATAGTTTTTTGAGGGTGAATAACCAAGACCAAGTTTCAATTTGACACTTATCATTTTTTTAACAATAAACCTATCAACTTTCTCTCTCAATGTAGGATTTTGTATCAAAGACAAATTATATAACATTTCTCTGTCTGCTTCATGTTTTTCATCCAATGTAGTGGTATTCCCATAAGCAATATCATGCTTCATACACACTTCATCAACCCTATTTATAGGTTTAGACCAAGATTTAGGATTGTCAGCCTCATCTAATCTTTTATCTAGGTTTGTTCCAGGACCACAGAACGAATATCCAGGTAGATGTAATTCCCCTGGAATTCCAGTTGTTGTAAATTTACTTCCTGAGAGAAACCTTTGTATGTCTCCTCCTCTTTTAGGAGAGATGAATTGGCACTTTTTAGAGCCACACACTTGACATATTCCTTTTTGATAAACTCTATTATTTTTAGCTTTAACATAAGAGATATTTTTAGATTTAGTTTCCTTTTTACATTTGAGACAATAACTCATATTTATTTATAAGAAAAATTCCGACAGAGGATCAAAACCTTTTTGGTTTTCAACATATACATTTCTATCTTAATTTTTAAAACATAAAGAATCCTAAGGAATGCCTTCACTCTCTCCTCCATTTATTTACAAATAAAACTAACAAAAGTCAATAACACCAACATCATCAACCACATAATCTTTTCCTTCTTCTTCTTCTTCACCACTTTCTCGTTTAAATCTCCTCCCTGAAAGTGAAGACATTGACGCCGTTATTCTTGAAAATAATATTTCCATTAGACTTTTCATTTCTTTATTTTCCTCCTCAGTGCGTTGAGTTTGATTTATTTGCTGTAATACCTTCAATCTTTTATTAATCTCACTGATTTCCATCTTTTTATATTTTTCCTCCCTCTCTCTTTGCTCCCTCTCCTCCTTCTCTCTTTTCTCCCTTTCCTCCCTCTCCTCCTTCTCTCTTTTTTTTTTTTTTTTTTTTTTTTGTTGTTGTATACAAGATCGAGGCTCGTGAAAGAGCGAACATTAATCACACAGAAAGACAAACCGACACATAAAACATATAACATCGGGAGCGGTAGACAAGATGGGGAGAGAGGGGGAAGGACACAAACACAACATTTGAGAGCAGGGACCGAGAGACATGGAGACATCGAGAGATCTGTGGGAGGGAGAGGGCTTTGGGGGGTGAGGCATGGGAAGGGGGTGGTGGGAGAGGTATAAAACATATGGACACTGCCAGGACTTCCAGGAAAGAAGTTGGAATTTCAAACAAGGTGGATCTGGGGTGAATTAGCGGGGGTAGAAAAGATCAAGGTTTTGGATGGGGGAAGATAAGAGATGGTGGTGAACAGCTGTTTTAAAGACCTGGAGGGAGGAGTGGGATTGAAGGGAGTGAGGGAGTTTGTTCCAGAGGCGGGAGAAAAGAGGAATGAAAGAGTGAAGGTGAGCAGAGAGCCGAGATTTCGGCAGTTTAACCATCAGAGGGTTGCTGGCAGATCTTGTGCGACCTGTAGGAATATTTGGGGGACAGAGCACAGAGAGAGCTGGGGGTGCAAGGCCGGAGAGGAGTCGGTAGAAGACAGAAAGACCACCTACCTGCCTGCGGTGAGTGAGTGAAAGGCCCTCAGAGATAGCTTCATCGCGGGAGATTCCAATAATTCTGAAAGCTTTGGTTTCAACAGCGTGAAGCCGAGCTAGGTGTGAGGCAGGAGCACCGGCCCATAGGGGAGAACAGTATTCCATTGAGCTGCGGATGAAAGCCTTGTATGTGGTGAGGAGCTCAGGTGTGCCGAGGAAGGACTTCGCACGACGGAGGATGCCCAGTCGGCGACTGGCTTTGGAGGCCAGCTTGGAAATGTGGTTTTCCCAAGAAAGATCATGGCAGATAGTGAGACCCAAAATCTTGAGCGACAGAACTTCTTGGAGAGGATTGTTGAGAAAGTAGATGGGAGGGTTGTCCAGTCGATCTTTTCGGAGAGACATAGTAAGAGTGTGAGATTTGTCAGGATTGAAAGACATGTTCCACTTGTTTGACCAGTCTGTGATTTTGTCCAGGTCTTCAGAGAGTGAGGAGGCAGCAGACTGCCGATCTGAGGGAAGAGGAATGGAGCGGCAGATAGTGGAGTCATCAGCAAAGAGATAGAGAGGATTTTCGAGAGAGTCAGAGAGATCATTGATGAAGACCAGAAAAAGCACGGGGCCCAGAACACTGCCTTGGGGAACTCCAGCCTGAACAGGAAGAGGAGATGAGAGAAACCCATTCAGGGCCACACGTTGACGACGACTAGAGAGGAAGTCCGCCAGCCATGCGTGGAGATTTCCATGGATACCAAAGGAGGAGAGTTTGGTGAGCAGAGCGGGGTGCCAGACCGTGTCGAAGGCACGTGATATGTCGAGGGAGACAGCTCTAATTTCCTGTTTGGCATTGAGGACCTCCATCCATTGTTGAGACAGCAGAAGCAGCATGTCCAGAGTAGAGTGACCTGGTCTGAAACCAAATTGATGATCAGAGATCAAGCCATTGGAGAAGAGGAAAGATTTTATATCCGAAGCAATGATGGATTCCATGACTTTGCTGATAATTGGGAGAAGGCTGATTGGTCTGTAGTTGCTAGGATCTGTTTTTGCACCTTTTTTGTGCAAAGCGGTGATGTTGGCTGATTTCCAAGCAGATGGCAGTTGACCTTGAGCAAAAGAGAGGGTGAAGAGAACAGAGAGAGGGTGAGATAGAGCAGCAGAGCAGGATTTTAGGACCCGTGGGCTGATGCCGTCGGGTCCAGTTGCAGAATCAGAGTCGAGGGTTGACAGAAACTTTTCCACCTTGTCAGGAGGAAAGGACACGGAGTCCAGGAGCAGCAGGGTACGACTGGGTATGGTGGGTACAGAGAGGGATGGGTTTGGGACACAAGATTTAGAGGCAAACACAGAGTTGAGGCATTCAGCTTTTTCACGTGCGGAGTCAGCTGTGTAGCCGTTTGAGGTAAGGGAGGGGATGGAGGGGGAACAAACACCAGAAACGGATTTGACCAGACGCCACCAGGATTTGGAAGAGGGAGACAGATAAGAGAGTTCGGTCTTGAGAACGGAGAGATATTGTTTCCTGGCTCTCCTGAGGGTGGACACACACTTGCTTCGGGCTTTGTGAAAGGAAATGAGATTTCCTTCCGTTGGATTTGCTTTCCAGGAGACGAAGGCAAGTTGTTTCTGGGCAACAGCCTCACCACAAGATTCCGTGTACCATGGACGGGAGGAAGGGTATGACAACTGAAGACGAGATGGGATAAATCTGTGCATGAGAGAGAGCAATTTACTTTGGAAGAATTCCCAGGATGAGTTGATGTCAGAGGTGGTAGAGATGGGAGACCAGTCCAGATGATTGATGGCTGCTTGAAGACCGTGCCAGTTGGCCTGAGTGAAATGCCAGACTCGTCGACGCTGAGCAGGCTCCCTGAGGATGGTCAGAGAGATGTCCACTTTAACAAGGACATGATCAGATGATCCGATCGGAGCAGAAGAAGAGCAGCAGACATTTTCAGGGAAGTTAGTCATAACCAAGTCCAGAAGAGAAGATGTTCCGTTGACTGAGATCCAGGTCGGGAAATTGACAGATTGTGTCAGTCCCAGTGAGTCGCAGAAGTCCTTTGCTGAGGAGCCATGGCTGGTGAGAGAGGTACCCATACCCAGCCAACTGGCATGATGACAGTTGAAATCACCACATATGAGGAAGAGAGAGTTGGGATGAGTAGATAGAAGTTGGTCCATATCATCAGACAGCGAGATGTAGATGGAGTCATCACTGTTTGGTGGACGGTACAACACACATATGAACAAGAGGTGGGAGCGAAGGGGAAGCCGTAGCCAGAGGTATTCCTGGGGGTGAGGTGGAGAGAGTGCAGTGCAGGGCGAGTGAGGAAGAGAGTTTTTGATAAAGATAGCAACCCCGCCTCCAGGACGAGGCTCAGGTCTATCATACCGGAGGAGGGAGTAGCCCGGGAGAGATACTATGGAATCAGAGACATCATAAAGGAGGAAAGTTTCTGTTAAGCAGATCACGTCTGGTTTGACAGAAGCAACCTGTATGGAGAGATCAGTTAAGTTTGAACGAAGGCCCCGGATGTTTGAGGTCCATACCGTTAATGAAGAGGAAGGGGGAGCATCAGATACAGAACAGGGGGGAGGAGGGGTAGGGTAAGATGTGGAAGAGGTGGAAGAGGTAGGGAGAGCTGTTGAAGGTGTGTCAGAGATTTCAGAATAGCTCGGAGAAAGGGAAGGATGGGGCGGACAAAAGGTTTGATGGTGATTGGGTGAGCCACAATGAGGTGTTATTTGAGGAGGGGAAAGAGCGAGGCAGAAGGTTGGGGGAGATGGAGGTGAGAGTTTGAAGGGGGAAGAAGTGGGGAGGACGCTTTGAGGAGGGGGAGTGAGAGGGGGGAAATTGAGAAGCAATGAGGGTGGGGAGATTTGAAGGGGAGGGGTGAGGGGGGAGTTTGGGAGGGAAGGGACAAGGGGAGGGATTTGAAAGGGATGGGATATGGGGGAGATTTGGAGGGGAGGGGTGAGGCAGGAGTCTAGGAGGGGAGGGGCAAGGGGCCGTCTTGGCGAGGAGGGGTGAGGGGGTCGTTTAGGAGGGAGGGGGCAAGGGGGGAGATTTGAAAGGGATGGGTGATGGGGAAGATTTGGAGGGGAGGGGTTATGGGGAAGATTTGGAGGGGAGGGGTGAGATTGGATTTTTGAAAGTGTACGATTTATGGGAAACGAACATTTATTGCAAAATGAGTTTCTTGTGACCTTCGAGTTAAAAATACGTTTAAGGACGCTGGATGGAGGATGGAGTGCAGGAGAGTTTAGGGAATGTAGAAAAAATGCACTATAGGAGATGGATATTTTTTTTGGGATGAATTGATTTGGTGAGCAAGTCGAAAGCAGCCTTTTAAAGAAGAAGAAGAAAAAGGTGTTATAAAATATGACGGAATACATAACTTGAGGGGAAAGTGTAAACATTGAAGGTTAATGAGTGAAAACTATCTGGGGAAATGGGGGAGAAACACGTGGTCGAAGAACGAACGAACGAATAAGAATGAATAAACGAATGAGAACAGAGAAGGAAATGTTTTTGTTTTTTTTTTTGTTTGTTTTTTGAGTTGAGATTTACACAAGGAAGTAGGCTATGGGTGAAAAGCCTGGGAATACAGAGAACGAAAGTTATTGGATCACAAACGACGGACCGCTGAGAGAAAAACAAAGCCTCAAGGTTGTACAGTGCACACTGTACAAGGCCTCAAGACATGACACGAATTAACACGATTTTCAATACAGGTATGAAAGATTTGCACCGAAAAATCTTCGTCGGGACACAATATACGTACAACACCATAAATAAATACAGTTTTAACGAAAATACAAATGGGAACAATCACTTAACTTCGATTTCAAATCGTTCACGACGCGGCAAAGGCCTTGCTCGCGACACGGCAAACAGACGATCAATTTATGAAAGATAAACACCGAGAAACAACCAAAGTTGCACACAATAACTTCACACACCGAAAGATAAATACAGTTTCGACAAAATACAATTGTGAACAGACTTAACTTCGAAAAACGTGGAGACCGTGTGGAGCTTCGAAAATCCCTCCCACCGTCTCCGAGATCTCGCGAGATCTCCAACCAATCCCTCCCACCGTTTTCTCCCTTTCCTCCCTCTCCTTTTTTTCCCTTTCCTCCTTCTCCTTTTTCTCCCTCTCTTCCTTCTCTCTTTTCTCCCTTTCCTCCCTCTCCTTTTTCTCCCTCTCCTCCTTCTCCTTTTTCTCCCTCTCCTTTTTCTCCCTTTCCTCCTTCTCCTTTTTCTCCCTTTCCTCCTTCTTCTTTTTCTCCCTTTCCTCCTTCTCCTCCTTCTCTCTTTCCTCCTTCTCTTCTTTAACTCCTTCCTCATCCCTTGCTACCCTTGAGCTTGAGTCCCAAAGAATATTATACATATACTCATCTGGATTTTGAGATATTCTTGTATCTATAATTATTTTTCTCATAATAGGATACCAATAAGATTTGTTGACGATTTCTAAAAGAGTTTTATATTTCATAACTTTGAGAAGTTCATTTTTATTTAATATTTTAAACAAGTCTCTATTTGTGGGTTTAACAATATCAGTATAAGGCCAGTTTTTAATGACAAAATTCCCATGTATATGCTACAAATCATAAGGTATGTAATACCGAGCACCCTTTTCTTGTAGGTATCCTTGAATACAAAAATTATAATTCTCTTGTAGTCTTCTTCCTGCCATTTATGTATCAGAAATATATGTGAGATTAATATTATGACAGGTAATACCACCCCATCTTCCCACTACCAAATTGGTTTGTATTCCTTGGCTTTCTATCCTTATCTCATGACCTTCCTTCTTTGTCATGCTAACCATCGCTATACTATCATATATTTTTCTTTTCTTAAAACCATGTATTTGTTGTTTATTAATTGTACTTCCACATAAATCCTTATCCTCACCAAGTGGATAATATTCTTCTTTACGAGACTGATTAAAATCATGTAGGTCTTCTATGTTTATTGAAAAAGACCAATTATACCCTAAATCAGGCATATCATACCCCCATTTATTAATTCGCATATTAACTATATGTCCTTCTTTATAAAATTCAATTGTAAGCAGGTAGTTAAATTCAATGAGGAAAGGTGTATGGTCAGTATAACCAGGTGTTGTGGTTGTAAATTTTACTTGTTTAACAAAACGTGCTGTTTTCTTTAAAAATATATATTGTGATAAATCACTTAATCTAATTAAGTCATTCGCATCTGTAGGGTTTGGATAATTGATTAATTTATAAGTATTCTTCATATTAATATTTTTACTTACACTATATTTTTGTCGTTCAGCCTGTGCCTTTGTATAATAATTTGATAAATCAATATCCTGAGAGGGTTTTCCAAAGATAGAACCATCTTTTCCAACATAAGTCATTTATATTAGATTTAAAATGATATCATAAAAATTTTCATTATTGTTGAGTTGAAATAATACATATAAACATAATTGACCACAACATTTAGAATTAATTTCTTGAACTTGAAATGTTTGATAAACACCATTCTTAAGAATTGTATTACTTCAACAGGTGGTGGCATACCATAACTATCAAAATAATATTTATCCTGACTATTATGAATACAAACCCAATGAGAACCATTCTGTGTGTCTAAATTCATAATAATATTCTTTGTATTCTTATTTATATGTATTAATTCATCTCTCATACAAATAACCACATTATCAATTTTTAGTGTTTTACAATACTTAGCTAGTTCTATATTTGACGTTGTATTCTTTCCAAATTGTTTAAACCATTTATCCATTTATTTATGAGAAAGATACAATCTATTACCCCGTTTAGTTAGTTTAACACCCGCTTGAGCGATAGAGGAAAGCATATCTCCAACCAACAATCTAGCTTTATCAGGTAGACTTTCAAGTTTTTGAGCAAAATCTACAATTACACCACTTCCACTAATTTGTTTCTCCAACTCCTTGTTATGTCTTTCCAATTCTTTTTGAGCTTTTAGTTGTGCCTTCCTTTCGTTAGCAGTTTTTACCGCTGCTGAAATACCACCAGTCAATGCTCCCGCCGCACTTAAACCAGCAAATAAAGGAATTAGAAACGGGAGAAATCCTCCTCTTGACTCGTCTATTGAATATTTCTTTAACATAGGTTTCGTCATTTTAATTTTAAGAGATCCAACATCATTTAGTGTTTTTACTTGTGTGTGTGTGAGTAAAACATCAATTCTTACAGCTCCTTTTCTTTGAATTGTATTAACATTAATAATACAAGGCTTTTGATTTTGAATACAAGATGTTAATTTATTAAGATTGATTTGATTAACATATACCCCAACCATTTATTTATGAGAAAAAACCTATGTGATATTAATCATAACACCATTATCTGTATTAATCTGTAATTCTGTTTCCTCCAAAAGCAAACAATATGCATTAACCTCTTCACTCTCCCCTCTTTCAATGTATAGAGAAGTATCCACTCGATTAGACTTTATAGTTTCCTTTTGAGAACTCAGGTCAATTGCGTAGATTGTATAAAGTTTTTGAAACGCAACCATATCCAAAATAGGATCATTATTACCATTACTTTCACACACCTTTTGGTAGGACTAGTAGGCTTCCGCATAATCATTTTTTTCCCAATCAATTTCCAATCTATCTCGCGGATAAAATGTGCCATCAAGAGAAACCCGAAGTTGTTTCACCTTAGCATTATCACTCAGCGCATTATTCTTATCAGTGCCTTCATCTCCATCTGGTTTCTTAAAAATGAGCCATAGGTATCGTGGCTTTCCTTGAAGAACACCTAAATTCCAAGTGTAGGTAGTGTGTTCCAGTTTAACGTGTTGACATCTTCTTTTAAGGTATGATACATTTAGTGGTTTCTTTGAGTTAAGTCTTCTATTTAACATCTCTTCCGTTTTAAGATTAGGAGTATATTCACTAATATACTTCTTCTGGAAATCACTAATCACTAATCACTAATATACTAATATATAGGAGTATATTCACTAATATACTGAACGTAGAGCAGCAACGAAGGTTGGAAAGGGTGGAAATGCGAATGGTTCGACGGATGTGTGGAGTATCGTTGAGAGAGAGGAAGACAAATGATGAATTGCGAAAGATGATGGGAATAGAGCCTGTGATTGATGCTGTGAAGAGGAACAGGTTGAGATGGTTTGGTCATGTGTTGAGGAAGGATGAAAGTGACTGGTTGAGAAGAGTGATGGAAATGAATGTAGAAGGAAGTAGAAGACGGGGAAGACCAAGAAAGACTTGGCTAAAGATGGTGGAAGAAGAAATGCGGGCAAGGGGGTTAACAAGGAGAGATGCAGAAAATAGGGCAAAATGGAGAAGATTGTCATGGGGACCGCAAGGCTAACCCCCGCTCTAGCAGGGAAAATGGCCTTTAAAATGCATGTTGTTGTTGTTGTATTCACTAATATACCAACACAAATCATTAATAACAAATTTATTATTATCACCAAAAGCATTTTGAGCCCCAAAAAGCAATCTATTTACATTATCATTCCTTTGTAGTTGAAATCTAATTTTAAGCCCATACAAAACTTTATCATAATCACAAAATCCAAATATACCTTTAAGAGGTACTGCTACGGTAAAACTATTCTCTGCTTTTGTTTCATCATTATACATTGACTTCCTTTGACTATAACCGGGGTCAGCATTTGTTCCCGTTGACATATCAGGAATAAAACCTTCAACAGCTCCCTTACCCATTCTATCACTAAACGAATATAGTGTAAATTTCATCATTTCAGATGTAGCAGAGACATAATCAACCGCTTCAACCTCTTGTGTTCCAATATACAGGCGGACACTGTCAAACATTTTCCAGAAGAAATCATTTACGAGTGTAGCATTAGTATTATTCGCAGCCTTAGTGAATTTAAATTTACACAGCAAGAAACTATCAGCTATATTCAAGTAAGTTTGTTGATTATTTATTTCAAAACTTTTTGTTCCGTTTGAATTCCAGTCTGTTCCTGTTATAGCATTTACCTTAAAATAGTCTTCCTTTTTAGTGGAGTTTGAAATGATAATCGTATCATCCAAATCATAGATACTATCAATCGCTTCCATACTTGTATTTATATAGCATTAAAATTGTTGAAACCCTGACCCAAGTATTTTAATGATTTTTTGTCGTTCTTGTGAAGATAGTTGAGTTCTACCTTTTTTTATTTCTTTGATTGCTTGTAATTTATGAGACTCCTTTTGAGCATCTTTTATACTCTTTATAGCACCCGCAACTGAACCCACGGCAGAAGCAGTTGAACCAATTAGGTCTTTATGTTTAAGGATGGTTGAACCAATACCCATTAGAGTATCAATTATCCCATCTCCTTTATTTCGAAATTGATGACCTACACCTCGTTGTCTCTTAGGTTTATAGTATCCTCTCCCAAGAAACATACCTTCACCCTTATAGTATGGTGAAAGGTACATACCCTCCCCTGTAATTATTTTATATTTTCCCAACTCGTGTTTTCTCACAATAACCATTATTTATTTATTGAAAAACTTCACGTAGGTGAATTCTGATGGATATAATTTCATCATTAAAGGATATCATACGATTATCTTGGTCGGTTATCCTAAAATTTACTCTGTATATGGTTTTTCCTGACACAGGTAAATAGACAAGATTTTTTGGTTCCATATTAAATTTATAACCAATCGGGGTTGAGTATGCACTGAATGAAAATATTGTATTTGTTCTTATTCCATCGTTATAAGCACCATCAATCAAATCACAATGAATTAATACTGAATTTATACCAGAGGATATTTGGATAACATTATCACTGTAAAACGTCCCGTTAGTTTCAATCTTTTTTGAAGAGAAACCCAATAGCTCTCTGAACGAATTTTCAATCGTGAAATCAACTTTATAATTATTTTTAAGCTTAATCGTTGATTTTGAAGTGTGTTTTTGAATATCTATTACCATATTTTTTGGTTCATCACCTTTTTCTTTCATAAGACGAGAGACTTCTGAAGATATTTGAGAAATCTCGTAAGCTCCGGGTGAAACGGTTATAGTTTTATATCCACTTCCTGGATTATAACTAAACTTGTTGTTTTTCTCTGTGATATTAAAAAGGGTATTGTAAGTTTCCATTGACAACAAAGAAGCCTCATATTCTTTTGTGGGGTCAAGTTGTAGTGGGTAAGGGAATGAAGCTGTGTAATCGCTCGTTGTGAAATTAAAACTACGAATTGTGCTTCTCATCTTATTTAATATCTAATAAAATATCTTTGTATTGACATTTATTAATTATTTTCATATTCATCAACTGATCTAAAATGGCTGAGGATTCATTAAAACAATTGTTGTTTCCAGCCTTCTTACTACCTAACAACAATAATAGCCTATTAACTAATTGTGATGGGTCATTTGGAAGAAAACTAACACCTGAACCAAGCTTACTTAAAGCATCAATAATATGTTTCTCCTTCTCATTCTTCTTACTTTTACCAGCAACAGAAACTCCATAATCAAGTGCATTTAGCAACTCAATATATACCCTATCTTCCTCTCTTTCCATATCAAGTGGTTCCTCAAAATATTTTGAACCGCTGAATCCGGGGTTTGTTAGAAGAAACATTAATCTTGGAGTTAATTTAACATTTGGTTGAGTAGAACTCAAGAACATCAATTCATCATTAAATACCAATACCTTTTCTTTCACAAGATGAAACACTGCTGGTTCTTCTGTTGGAATGAGACCTGCTCTGGTTTTTGAATCTGCCAAATATTCATTGTTTTGAAGAGCTTCCACTACATAATTAGGGGGTTGATTTACCTCCTCAAGTTTCTGAAATAATTCTTCATCATTATATTCTAATTTTCCAAGTTCTTGTTTTGTTATCTGACTAAAATCTTTGAGCATTTGAAGTTTTTTCGGAGTAAATTCTACCGTGGGAACTGTAGGGTGTTGAGTTTTTAAAAGCGGTTTAAAAAATTTCTCTTGTTTTCTTTCAAAGGCTTCTTCACCAGTTAGTTTCTGTCTCCGTTTCTTCTTTATCTCTTCCTGTTGTTTTACAACTTTTGAAACCAACTCTTGATGTTCTTTAAACTTTCTTGCTCTTTCTTCAGTATTCATTTTCTGTATTTATTTATTGAAAAATATCATTTAATGAATTGTAAAGGTCAATGGGAAAATTTTCCTTTTCTTCATCATTATAGTAAATGTGTTGAAATAAATCCTTTTCTTTAAATATTTCATCAAATTCTTTATTGGTATTAATACGAGTTGTTATTTCTTCTTCACTAATACTTGTATCTCTGCTTTTCATACGTTTGCGTTGAGTCTCCTCATCGATATCAAAACCGAATGATAAAATCTTAACTCCATCACCACACAAATGTTTAATAATTTGTCTCATTCCTTCAGGATTAGTTTCTAAAATCCCAAGACCATTAGATTTTACTTTATTTAACTCACTCTTACAATGTGAATATTTTGTAGAACCAAGAGAGACCTCCTCAAATATTTGACCTTCGTTCCTCAATCGCATATGTTCCTCCATTGAAATGTAGTAATAATCTTTCCCTTCTACTTCTCCTGGTCGCTTTGCTCTGGTTGTAGTACTCACAAAACGAATCATAGGGTGTTTTTTTAAAAAACTTACAATCTTTTCATTTTTACTATTCAAGAGTTTAGATTTATGAAAGTTCTTTCCTGAAGCAGATTTACCCACAAGATTAATAATAATAGTTATCATTTATATATGTAATTATGTTTAAAATAAAAATACATCCTTTAATATCTCATCTTGTTTCACAACAATATATTTATATTTTTCAATCGTGTGTTTCATATAATTTTCAAATTCTTTTTTACTACATAACGTAGAGCAATTATCTCTCCAAAAATTATTTACATCTATTGAATTTAACTTAAATAAAATTAAAGTATTGGCATTGTTTCTTATTGAGCGTCGAGGGAGTTGAAAATATGATTGACTAAGATATATACAATTACAAGAAGAATGTCTCCCTCTTGTATAGTAGCTATCCATTACTGTTTGGTTTCTCTCATTAACACAATCATCAAAGATGACGAGGTTCTTTTTTGATTTATCTAAATCTTGAGGTGAAGGTATATCATCCGTATTATCACTGAGAATACAAGTTATGGGTTTTGGTTTCGATTTTGATTTCTGTGTATCACAAAATAATTGTATTATATCTTCAATATTATAATCATTTAGTTTGTTTTGAAGTTTGAATAAACCGATAATGTCTTCCTTTTTAAGACCTGCATTAAAACCCTGTGAGAGTAGTTGATACTCGGGTTGAAAACTAGACTTTGTAAAAATTATTAAATTATCATAATCTAAAAAATTAGGACCAAGGAGCATCTTTAAAAGTAAACAGGTTTTTCCACATCCGCTTGAACCAACTATTAGACATCTCAATGAATTTGGAATGTTTTTATGGTTATTAAATTTTATCTTATTTTCCCAAACGGGTAAAAAATCATTCATTTATATATTTGGAAAACAAGTCATCTAACTTTTTTTGAGCTATTTTAGAAACTCTATATTTTATCCTGAGTTCGGGTTTAATTTCAAAATAATTCATTATTTTATTTATATAGTATCTTGTATTAACATTTCCATTAAAATTATTTTGAATAATAAATATCATTAAACCCTTATACATTTCCTCAATACAAATAGTCTCTTCCCTTGAAAGAAATGGTGTATTATCATCACAATACTTAACATTCATCTCTCTTATTAATCTTGTAAAGTAATTCATTTTTGGTTCTAATTTAAAAGAGTTATATATATTTTTATATTTTTTATTATCATTAATTAAAATTAAATCACAGAAAATACATTGTTTATATGAACCCTCATTATTAAGCCCTATTCTATCACAAGCCGGACAATTCTCTAATTTATCATATG
This sequence comes from Myxine glutinosa, assembly GCF_964187855.1. NCBI lineage: Eukaryota > Metazoa > Chordata > Myxini > Myxiniformes > Myxinidae > Myxine > Myxine glutinosa. Next base: position 85,694,344 of record NC_136270.1, read on the forward strand.
GAGAGTCTGGAAATTCTAAATATCCTTCAGAACTTATCATATTTATATGGTAAATTTTTACTTAAACTAAACGCAAGTTTATTCATTAATAAATACAATGTTTCAAAGCACAAAAGACAAATTTCAATCAATCTCTACTTCGGTGAAAGATATAGAAAAATATGTCAAAGATGTTAAATTGAACAAAGATAAATATGGAAATTTTTGGGTAAAACCAGTTATGGAAAATAACATGAGCCCCTCTATTTCATTTAAAGGAAGAGCTCTAACTATACCTGGAAAGACATCCATTAAAGTAAATCTAACAAAAGTTTCTCCTCTACTCCTGGCAATTTATTCAAAGCTTGAAAAAGTGATTGACCACGATACTTTGAAAAAGAATGATAAGACCATCAACAATACTCGTGGAGAAATTTGTATTTACTTTAATAATCCAAAGGGTGTAGATCTAAGTAAAATGAATGATGTTAATATTTCTGGTGAAATGTCATTTCGTTCTATGATAGTTAGAGATTATTTAAAGATAACTTTTGATATTAAAAATGTAGAGATTGAATCCGTTAATGAAAGAAAGTATATTGGTATAGATGGAAAGGTTTTTTCTGCTAATTAAATATGAGTCATTACAGCAGTGAAGATTTTACTATTTCATTGAACTCGGACGATAGTGATGATAGTATTTCATTGAACTCGGACGATGGTGATGATAGTATTTCATTGAACACAGATGATAGTTATGATACTAATAGTTTGTGCTCAAATGATAGTTATGAGAGTAGCTTTATTGATGACTCTGAGTATGATTCTGAGTATTCATGTGATAGTTATGACTTAGATGATTCTGAGTGAAAAAGTGTTTTAGTTTAAGCACAGCGATATATATAAAACGGAGCTGTAAAGCTCAAAAGTGTTTTATTTTAAGCACAGCGATATATATAAAACGGAGCTGTAAAGCTCAAAAGTGTTTTATTTTAAGCACAGTGATATATATAAAACACCACGTTTTCTCACGCTATAAATATGGTTTATTGTGATACTTGCGAGAAGGAAGTAAAATATTATAAACAACATATTCTCACCGCAAAACATACATACAACATTCTTAACAAACTTTCCCCTCTTCCACCTAAAACAAAACATTGTAAGGTCTGTAAAACAACCATCCTCAAGAAGGGGTTTAAAGCCCATCTTAAAACTAACAAACACTTGTCAAAATTGTTTACTATTAAAAATACTGATGGTGCTTTCAAAAGACATATCAGGATTCGAATCTTTAACTTCAAACCTCCCGAACCAAAGTCTATAGTTGATGCTGTAGAAATAGTCAAACCTGCTGTTCAAACATTGATTGAAAAAACACTAAAAGAAATGAAACCACTTAAATTTTATATGGGGGTAAAATTAGAAATGACAAAGGATAAAGGAGTTATAGATACACCATACATGAGAACTGAGCCACACTTTATATCTTCATATCAAGATTTTAAAACATCAGGAGTCTATGATGAACTTATTAAACAAGAGCAAGATGTGGATAATTCAATCGTAGGAAGTGGATTCAATATAGGAAAAATTATTTACATAGACATTCATATTCTTAAATCAGATCCTCTAAAAGCTTCTTCTTACATTGATTTACCCAGTGTTATCAAAAATAGAAAAGCAGTTATCAATATCAAAAATAAAGACAATAAATGTTTTCTCTGGTCTATTTTAGCACACTTACATCCTCCACATTTTCATGATGAAAGAGTATCTCATTATAAAAAATATGAGAATACATTAAATACGAAAGATCTAAAGTTTCCGATGACTTTAAATGATATTCCTAAATTTGAAAAGATGAATAATTTATCAGTTAATGTTTATGGTCTAACAGAAACAAACAACATTCAGGTTTTAAAGCTTTCTGACAATTGTAAACAAACTCATATTAATCTTCTATATTTTAATTCAGAGTAAAATTCACATTATACATACATCAAAGATATTGCTAAATTAATAAAACCACAAGTCTGTAAGAGAACAAATAAAATATATATTTGTTTGCGTTGTCTTAACTTCTTCAATTCACAAGAAAGATTAGATAAACATTCAAATTATTGTGGCGAACATAAATCAATGGTAATCAATATGCCTAAAGAAGGCTCAAAGATCACATTCAAAGATGAAAATAAAAAGATCAAACATCCATTTGTTATATATGCTGATTTTGAAAGTATTCTAGAAAAAATAGATACTGCTTCTCCAGATCCAAAAGAATCATACACAAATAAATATCAAAAACATACTCCTTGTGGTTTTTGTTATTATATCAAATCATCCGTTGGTGATGAATATAACAAGTTAGAGGTGTATAGAGGCTCAAATACCCCAGAGGAGTTTGTGAAACGACTAGAAAAAGACTGTGTCCGATTAACCAAGATAATGAGAGAAACCAATAAACCAATGTCCTTAACAAGTAAAGAAAAAAGAGAATTTAGACAGCCAAAGGTTGACTGTCATATTTGTGAGAAGAAAATTGGTAAAGGTCTAAAGGTTAGAGACCATTGTCATCTCACTGGTAAATATAGAGGTCCGGCTCATCAAAGTTGTAATATTAATTATATATCAACTCCCCTCTTTCATTCCTGTCTTTCTTCATAACAACGCTCATTATGATACACATCTATTTATCAAGGAACTCTCAAAGACTTCTGGAAGTATCTCAGCAATTCCAAACACGGATCAGAAATACATTTCATTCACAAAAACAATTCACACATCTCCTATTACTCATATCAGATTTCTTGATACATTTAAATTCATGGCAAGTCCATTGGCTAACTTGGTTCAAAATCTAAAAGAGTTTCCATGTCTTTCAGAGTATTTTTTAGATAAAGATTTTCTAACACAAAAGGGAATTTACCCCTATGACTATATGGACTCATTTGAGAGATTCAATGGAACACAACTTCCTTCAAAAGAAAATTTCTATAACAAATTATACAACAGTAATATATCTGATAAAGATTATGTTCACGCACAAAATGTTTGGGAAAAATATAACATCAAGAATCTTGGCGAGTATCACGATTTGTATCTCAAAACTGATGTGCTTTTATTGGCCGATGTATTTGAAGCCTTTAGATCTGTTTGTCGCACTGGATATGGATTGGATCCTGCTCACTACTACACAGCACCTGGATTGGCCTGGAGTGCGATGTTGAAAATGACAAAACAAGATTTGGATTTGATAACCGATGTTGATATGCTTTTGATGATTGAAAAGGCAAAAAGAGGTGGAATTTCACAAGTCTGCTCGAGTAGCTACGCAAAAGCAAATAACAAATATCTTCCAAATTATGATCCAACGAAAGAGAGTTCTTACTTGATGTACTATGACACGAACAACCTGTATGGCTGGGCAATGTCTCAGGCTCTTCCTTATGGAAAACTTAGATGGGTAAAGGAAAAAGACTACAAAAACGTTTTACAAGATGTATGTATCTCTACACAAAAAGAATTGGATGAAGAAAAAGTTGGTTATTATTTTGAAATTGATTTAAAATATCCAGAGGAACTCCATAACCTACACAAAGATCTCCCATTTGCTTGTGAGAAAGAAAGTCCAAAGAAAGAATGGTTGAGTGATTATCAACGATCGTTTGATATAGGTGAATCAACAGAAAAATTACTTACTACATTATATAACAAGAAAAATTATGTTCTACACCAAAGAAATTTGCGACAATATTTATCAAAAGGTCTAAGAGTAGAGAAGATCCATAGGGTTCTAAAGTTCAATCAAAGTCATTGGTTAAAGGGGTACATTGATTTTAATACACAAAGAAGAACAGAGTCAAAAACAGATTTTGAGAAAGACTTTTATAAATTGATGAATAATGCGGTCTTTGGTAAGACTATGGAGAATGTGAGGAAAAGACAAAATATCAGACTATCAACATCTTGGGAACAAGCATCAAAATTAATTAATAGACCGAGTTTTACTCGAGCTGAGGTCTTTACTGAGAACTTTTGTGCGATCCATTTGATTAAAGAGAGTATTGAAATGAACAAACCTATTTATATTGGAACATCAATTCTTGATTAATCAAAGTCATTAATGTATGATTACTTTTATAATAACTTGAGGAAGAAATATCAAAATGATGTTAATCTACTTTATATGGATACAGATAGTTTTATTTTGAAAATTAATACCAACGATGTTTATTCAGACATGAAAAGAGACATTAATATCTATGACACGAGTAATTACAGTCCAGAGAGTGAGTTGTTCTCTTCTAAAAATAAAAAGGTGATTGGAAAGTTCAAGGATGAATTAGGAGGAAATGTTATGAGTGAATTTGTGGGATTGAGGTCAAAGGCTTATGCTTATAAATACATTGTGAATAACGTTGAAAAGACTGATAAGAAGTTAAAAGGTGTAAAGAAAAATGTTATTAAAGAAACAATAAACTTTAAGGATTATTATAACTGTTTAACAACAAAGAAAGAAGAGTTTAGAAAGATTAATGGAATAAGAAGTTATAAACATCAATTATATTCAGAAGAGATAAATAAGAAAGCATTGGGGGCTTTTGATGATAAGAGGTTTATTTTAGAAAATGGAATTGATAGTCTCCCTTATGGTTATATAAGTATATAAGTGATAAGATATATATAAGTGATAAGATATATATAAGTGATAAGATATACATAAGTGATAACTGATAAGATATATATAAGTGATAAGATATATATAAGTGATAAGTTAAAAAGGGGGGGTTGGGGATTTTAACGGGCTACCGCCGCCTTTTTTACTATTATATAAACTAGGGCATTGCCCGTACTATATCTATATCTAAAATTATATCCCCCCCCTCTATTTACATGAAATGGTTTGGTCCAAAGCGAACGGCTTCCGGAGTTTGGTAAAGAAATCGCCATCGCGTGCACAAACGCGCAGGAAAGCGAATGAATCGCAAATTCGGTTTTATTAGTTTTAAAACATAGTTTAACGCCAACATAGTTTGCAAACGTGAAATAAATGAATACGCTCTCAAATGTGCCATCCGAGGCAGAGTGTGTCCTCCACGTTCGGCACACGCGATCGTTCGCTGCTCTCTGATTGGTTGAATCGTTTTTTGGACATAGCTCGGTAAGTAATTGTCCGATTAATATGAAACCTTGAAAAGGCACATCCTCGGGTCCCCAGCAATATACCTGGCAAGTTAAAAGTATATCGGACCCGTGGTTGTCGAGAAACAGCGGTCACAGACAAACAGACGTACAAACGTACAGACGTACAGAGATTACTGGAATTATAGATAGATGATAGAACCAAGTATCAACCAGACTAAAGAGTGGAGGTGTAATCAACCTTGGTATATAAATGGAAAACATAATGAATGTGAAAAATATCAAATAGGTATAATTGAAAAGGCAACTGGTAAAAAAGTTCACAAAACAAATAAGAGAATTAATTTAAATACCGGTGAGTTGGGTAAAAAAGATAAAAATATTTTTGAGTGGACGGAAAACTTTGATGGTTGTCAGGAAAATATATACATTAATTTAAAAATGGTATGTGGGAGAGGAGGCGCTCAGACAAGAACATTGAGGGAGGTTTATCATTTTATTTTAGCTCAGTTAAAATATCTTGATAAAGACCAAACTCAAACATATTTTTTGTTAATGTATTAGACGGTGAGGAGAGTTGTAGGAGAATTAAATTATTTCCCACACATAAACAAATATTTGTAGGGTTGTTGTTTGAGTGGGTCAAAGATGATTCACCAGATGATATTAAGAGTAAAAGGTTAAAAGGTCCATAAGGTCAGAAGGATCACAGGTTCACACAGAAGGACCATTGTTTAAGTGGTCTAATGAATAAGGATAACATGTCAAAAGGTTAGAAGGTTCGTAAAGAACAGGGTGAGAGAAATAGAGGTGTTTAGGGGCAATGAGGGAATGGAAAAATTAACATGTAAGTGAATGGGGATTTGGGGTGTCCCAGAACCAACATTATTACACTACTCATCTATAACCTTCTTTCTGAAGGCCTCAGAGTGCTCTTTTGATATAGGCATGGTGACGCTGCACACTTCAACAACAAAGAGCAAACCAAACGAAATGTCTGAGGTTTAAATACGACAGGTTCCTCCAAGATCCTCTCTAACAATGTTCTAATCATTTGCACCTGAGCTGGTGCACCTGATTCTAATTTTAGGTATTTGAAGTAGTGATAAATGTAGGGGTGTACTTACTTTTTCCACATGCGAAATTTGCATTTATGTTTATTTAAATTATACAATGGACTACAAAATGTAAATGTTTCATGATATTTGTTATATTATATCACCTTTATCTATCAATATTGTTGAAATGAAGATCAAATAGCTGTATGTTGAAATATGTTCAAAAAGTCAAAACTTTACATGGGGTGTACTTACTTTTTCACGTGACTGTATATGTAATGACGTAGCATGACGGCCAGACACAAAACTGCCGCTACTTTAATATATATAAAATTATATATTTAGCCTCCAGTATGTTTGCAATCACTACAAAGGGATTAGTATTACGATTAGATTTACTATAATAATAACGTTATGTTATTATTTTTTTAAACGGAGGTGAATTCTTTACTTCCGCAGTTACACCGCTTCAATCCATCAACTTTCTATTCATGACGTTGGGATTAAAGTGTTAAGGTTATATTTACTATAATATTATTATTACTACGAAAACGATACACTACTGTATTAAGAAACCTGGGTTTAATTTGTCTGAAGCGGATGGTGAGTCATAACGCCTGAGGCCTATACATACCGTATTGTTGGAAGAGACGTAACGCCGATGCTTTTGATATTTGATGGTCATTTTAACAATCGGTTTGTTTGCGTTTCACACTGAATGAAAAACGTAAAAGGTAGAGCATGGCGATTGTGATATATGACAGGTTCGATGATATGTTTGGCATGAACGGCATATATATCAAAATGGCGGTGCGTGGAGAGTCAGCCGCAGCACCGCCGTAATGACATCAGATGTAATCACATCACCCTGTCATGTGACCAGATTCTCAGCTCTGATTGGTATACGTTTGAGGGGACATACATACATACATACATACATACATCCATACATACAGACGGACAAACACTGTTCTAGACGGCTCTGCCGTAAAAAAAATAAGAGTGAGTAAAAAGCTACGCCGTAAAAAATATGGCATTGCTTATTGAGGTGTCAGCACCAGCGATTTTGGCTTAAACAACACAGAAATCATGAAAATTACCAAATACCAAAACCTCAAACATGAAGTGAAACTATAATGAGAGCTAAAGAAAGCCGAAATTCTATCAGTGATAGTTTGAGCTATGGGAATGATAAAGAAGAATCTGTTAGAGATCTAAAAAAAACATTCCCAGGAACATTACTGTAAAGTGTAAACAAACTGCAGTTGGAGGCTGTCTCGAGTCATTTTGACATTTGAAAAGTATACATCATTGATCAATATCCTATAAGGTTTTAAATGATTAAATTCAAAACAAAATAAATGCCTTGTAAATAGGATTTTTCTGAATGATGTGGAACTGATAGATGTTGCAGAGGTGCAGGGACTTGGTTCCAAAGGTCGTTCACCTTCCAATCGGTTTGTTTCCAACAAGCACTGCAACTCCGATGATGTTGTATTTTCCGAAGCATTTGACATTTACTTAACAATGAAGCTGTCGCCAAGGAGCCGTGGTATTCAAACTCATGTCTACATGTCCTTTCCTCTCTCAGTCATATCGCGGTGCTCTGCTCAGAAGTCAAAAGCAGGAGTTCATTGGAACAGCAGCCCCAAACCCTTGATCTCCTTAAAATAACACCTATGCTATTCTCATCCTTAACATATGCAAGCTTGGCGGTGACGTTTCACAGAAAAAAGCAAATTAATATTTATATCGTTCTTTCTCATATTACTAGCAGAAAAGGCCACAAAATGATGGGCTATCCTTTTGTATATTCACACTATTCAGGGCTAAAACTGAAATCACGCACAAAAACCTTCATTTATTGCACAAATTCCCTCGATAACCTCGAGCAAGGTGCATTTAAGCTCCATTTACATAACACAACTCCACGTTAAAAGGTCAAGGTCTTACACCCCTAAGAGTAGTGGTTCCCAACATGGGGTGCAAGATGGAATATCTGGGGGTGCGACAAAGAGTGGCTTGTGTCCTTGTCGTCGTGTGTCACGAGTCATCACTCAGCCATCTGCCATTTGAACATGACATAAAACTTTTAAGTCTTTCTCTCTCACTCTCTCTCTCTCTCTCTCTCTGTCTCTCTGTCTCTCTGTCTCTCTGTCTCTCTCTCTCTCTCTGTCTCTCTCTCTCTCTCTCTCTCTCTCTCTCTCTCTCTCTCTCCCCCCCCCTCCCATATTTTACACTACAAGAAAAAAAGAAAAGCAGGATGGGGGATCAACCAAGAATGTTGTCATTAAATGCGTGCTTCGTTGAAGCATACCTGCATACACCATTGTATACTTTTTACATATTTTTAAAATATTTTTCTCATAGTTCATATTTTTCTCTTTCTGTTTTGCAGATTAACCCTTCATCATGTCAAAAAGAAGGAAATGGAATGATGACTATGTGCGCTTTGGTTTCACTTGCATAACGGAAAATGATGGCTTGCAAAAACCCCAGTGCACTCTTTGTAGCGTTGTGTTTTCCAACTCAAATCTGAAACCATCCAAGCTTCAAGAGCACTTCAAGAACAAGCATGGCGGAGCTGATGTTGAAGGACATGATGTTGGCTCATTGAAAATCAAAAGAGCTCGTTTTGATTCTGTAGGAACTCTTCCAAAGTTGGGTTTAGTTTCTGTTGAAAAACCACTACTTCTTGCTTCATACCAAGTGGCATATGCAGTGGCCAAATCCAACAAGCCCCATACAATTGCAGAAGATCTCATCAAGCCATGTGCACTGGAAATGGCAACAACTATCCTGGGCAAAGAAGCAAGAAAAAAATTTGAACAGGTGCCCCTATCAAATAATGTCATTCACAGCCGAATCAGTGATTTGAGTGAAGATATTTTGGACCAAGTCATCTCAGATATCAGAGATAGTCCTCTTAAAATCTCTATTCAGTTGGATGAGTCAACTGATGTCTCCAGTTGTTGTCAACTCATCACATTAGTGAGGTATGTCAATGATGGTGCTGTGAAGGAAGATTTCCTGTTTTCTGAAGATTTGAAAACAAGCACAACTGCAAAGGATGTGATGTAGCTGGTGAAATACTTCTTTGTCAAACATGCTTTAGATATCAAAGTCATTGATTCTGTGTGCACTGACGGGGCACCTGCAATGCTTGGAAATAAATCTGGCTTTTCTGCATTGATGAAAAAGGAGATTCCAGACTTGCAAGTAACCCATTGTTTTCTTCATCGGCATGCTTTGGCATCAAAAACATTGCCTCCAAATTTGAAGCAAGTCCTTGATACTTGTGTGAAAATCATCAACTGGATCAGGGGGCGAGCTTTGAACCATCGCATCTTCAAATCATTTTGTGAAGATCTGGGAAGTGAGCATTCAGTTTTGCTTTTCCACACAGAAGTCCGTTGGTTGTCACGAGGACAAGCTTTAACCCGCTTCTTTGAACTGCGGGAAGAAATCAAAGTTTTTCTGGAAGAGCGTGAATGTGATCTGGTTGGGTCTTTGGAATCACAGCAATTCGCCCAAATGCTGGCTTACTTTGCTGACATTTTCACTCGTATGAATGACCTGAGTGTTTCTCTTCAAGGAAAAGGGATAAGCATATTGAAGCTTGTGAAAAGTTGAATGCCTTCAAAGAAAAGTTAAGTCTTTGGCGTCAAAGGATGGAAAGAGGCAATCTCTCAAATTTTCCTTCACTTGAAGAGATGGTTGATGATGCTGGATCCATAACTCCTACTGTGCATGAAGAAATTGTGGCTCATTTGGAAATGCTGTCAGAATCGTTTGATGGATATTTTGCTGCTGGAGACCTGAAAATTTCAGAAGAATGGATCAAGAATCCATATTCCTACAATATGGAGAAAATGTCAAATGATGAAGAACTGAAGGAAGATCTTATTGATTTGCAGACAAATCGAGCTCTTGAAATGCAATTTGAAAGCAAGACTTTGGAGGAGTTTTGGTGTGCAGCACTGGATATGTTCCCAAGACTTGGTGGAAAAGCACTCCGTGTTCTCATTCCGTTTGCAACGACATACTTGTGTGAATCTGGATTCACTTCTCTTTTGTCAATCAAGACAAAATCTAGGAATCGCCTGAATCCACAGGCAGACCTGCGGATCGCAGTCAGCAAGAAAATTCCACGTTTTGACAAAATCATGAAAGAGAAGTAGGAACAAAGAAGTCATTGAATTTTATGTTCACAATTGGGATTGATTTTACTGTTTCAAATTTTTTTCTGTGTAAATTAAAATAGAATTGCTCAATTTATATTTGCATTTCACGCACTGAGCTAAAATCTTATTTTTTGAGTTCAATTTGTTCACCCGCAGTATTGTATGTGGTTCAATTTGTGGTTCAAAAATATAGAAATCATTGAATTTTATGTTCACAATTGGGATTGATTTTACTGTTTCATTTTTTTTCTGAATAAATTTGAATCTAATTGCTCAATTTATATTTGCATTTCATGCACTGAGTTAAAATCTTATTTTTTTAGTTCAATTTGTTCACCCACAGTATTGTATGTGGTTCAATTTGTGGTTAAAAAATTTGACTTCTTCATCTTCAAATGTGATATTACTTTTGTAGGGAGTGCGAACATTAATCAAATATTTCCTAGAGGTGTGGGGCAAAGAAAAGGTTGGGAACCACTGCCTAAGAGTATTAAACCACTATTTAGGTTTTTCTCCTTTTTTTCTGCCAATGTCCAAGGACTTCCGGAATGATATTTTGCCTCAATAATAGAAATACAAAGTATGAGCAGTTGATGTAATCTTTTTTGACCTTGACCTAATGTTTCAGGTCATGATGCAACTATAGACATTTTAACATTCTTCATCAAAACTCGACCAAGGCATAGCCGTCCAGACCAAAATTGCTGTCTCTAGATAGCTTTTGGCAAGGCGCATTTAAGTTAATTGACATCACACCCCTTTGGGTTGAAGGTCAAGGTGAAATGGTGGTCTGAAAAAAATACGTTTTTTGTTTTGTCCGCTCAATTTTGCCAATGCGGAATCTCAAAGAATGCTTGACCTTCCAAGATGTTCTTGCATCGTCATTGTGTACCTGCACTGAAGTTGTGCACCTGATATTTGATTTGTGTCCTTGACCTACTTTTTTCGGATTGTGACCTAATTAACAAAAACACCTTTTTTAACTTGAATAATTTTGCTGATATTGAGTTTTAAGGATAGATTGTAGATCACTCCATCCCTAAATGTTGAACATCTGGTGTTCCGACAAAAATATGGCCATCATCTGATCACGGATCAAGGGTAAGTTGCACGTGATGCCAACGTGTCCCTATCGCCAAGGCTTACCCTTAGCAATTGCTTTGTGATCACAGATATCTGGGTCCAATTGCACTGCCACATAAGCTGATGCCAGAGGCCTGTTCAGATTTTGTTGTGTTACATGCTGTTACAGCATGAATGGATTAAATAAAATCAATAAATAAAATAGGATCACGGGTCCTGGAGCTAACCAGGATCAGGAGCAACAGTCACTCAAACCCTCCCCCACAGACTCCCCTTAGACCCTGATATTTTTAATGCCGTGAACAAACTTTGGTACATCATGGGAAATAAAGGTTGTGATGAAGTTTCATTGAAATCGTGTGTGCAGTTTCAGAGAAGAGAGCAAATACCCATTTTGTTTGGCCAAAAACACCCCTGTAGCTCCCCTTAATCAGCGCAGACTTTGATGCAGTCAATACTGTCATTAGGCATCAGATATGAAGCTTGTCGTCAAATTTAATCAAAATCAGGTGTGTAGTTTCAGAGAAGAGAGCACATACTTATTTTGGGAGGTGGGAAGGAGGGGGGGTCAAACACCTCCACCTTCTCGCAATCCCCCTTAATGAGCGCAGATTTTGATGTGGACAATACACCTTCGTTAGGCATCAGATAAGAAGCTCATGACCAAGTTTCATCAAAATTGTGTTTGTAGTTTCGGAGAACAGACCAAATACCTACATAAACCCTTTTAATGAGCGCAGATTTTGATGCGGTCAATACACTTTCGTTAGGCATCAGATAGGAAGCGTGTAGCCAAATTTCATCAAAATAGTGTGTTTGGTTCAAACAATAATGGCTGAAGTATTTATAGACTCACTCACTCTGTCAATTACTCACTCACTCACTCACTTACTCACTCATTGACTGACTGACCTACGGACACTACTCGATCTCGATCACATAAGCTCAGCGGACTGAAGTCCAGTTGAGTTAAAATTGTCACCAATCTACACAAAATACGCCATAATGACAAACTGAAAACATATTATTAGATTTTTTTTTTACAAATTTATAAAAGATGAAATACAGTAATATCTAATTTACATAATTATTCAGCCCCCTGAGTCAATACTTCGTAGAAGAGCTTACATGGCAAGTGACCCGTATTTCGCGGGTTTGGCCCGTTTTCTTTCCTTAAACTGCGGACCCGTTTTAGTATCGTCAAAACTTGTATTTGATGGAAATTACAAACAGTTTCAAAAACGCAATGTTTAGCAATCATTCTACTCAAATGACCTAAATCCGATATGCAAGGTTCCGCTCTAGCCTGACTCCATTAGCTGTGGCCTGTGTGAACGCATGAGCTGAAACACAGCCGACCATTTCCCTCAAGCTGGCACCGGCACAAAATGACAAATTCCTACACTCACCTATAGAGGGCGTTGCATCAGCGGCACAGCCGTACCCTCGGCCGATGATACTACCCCCAGAGCCTTGTGTTGCATACGAACGAAGAAGAAGACCTCAAAGTCGAGTATGTATAATCTTGAAGTTGTCCTTCCAGTATGTACATGTATGTAAAGGTATATCTATAAAATGTACAAATTAACATGTAATATGGGATTTGAACCTGAGATCCCAGCATCATATGCCGGGTGTTTCGGAACACCAATACAACTAAATTCCCCCTATTCAAACAAAGTAGCACATAAGACCCGTCGACCCAAAATATTGGATTTACAAATCCCAAAATAAGTTGAAAAATATTATCTATGGTAAATATCTGCACTTACAATGTGAGTGCCTCATGCTGCCAGATATGCTTAACAGATCCCACCTTCTCACACTCTCTCTCTCTCTCGCTCTATCTCTCGCCCCCTGCTGGCTGGTGTGATTTGTGTGTGGTGTCATGGCCGCCGTATGCAGCTGCTCTGTAGTGTGGTGAGTCGACAGTGTAATGTTTTGTCCCTACAGCTCCTCCCTCCCCCCCCCCCCCCCCATCCCCTTCCCTTCTCTCCTTTCCTGTTACATCCTATGTGCCTCTGGTGTTTTGTTCTCCGGTTTTCGACTCCTTTGTGTTCGAGAGAGAGAGAGAGATTGAGAGCGGGCCTATTTTGGGAGCGGCCTACCCGTTTTGACGACGCTTTGTAAGCCTTGTCTATGCTTACAATGCGTACCGGTATTTGGTTTTTCATTTTTGCTTGATTTATTTAGGTTCGATACCTTCTTGTCCGGTTCGGACAAGAAGGGGGCCATAATATTAATATCGCCGACATGGCGAATGTACGCTCTCGATGTGAGGGTTTTGAGGGTTTAACCCGGAAGCATGCGTTCGTGTGCATTCTTCCCGATGGAGTTCCTGTAGAGGACATTATTCTCGCAGTTGGGAATATTATTAACGCACAGGTTGTAAACCTGGTGCGTTATAGCGTTTGCCTGGGAATTTCTGTCTCTCCAAAAGTGAAGCTCCAACAGTGTAGACGTTTCTGTCGCTCAGATGTGTAGACAGTTTCTGTCGCTCAGATGTGTAAACATGACGTCATCAAATCTATATTTAGGCTAACCATGGGCTACCCCTTTGGCTGGTACGCGGCCGCTCGCTAGTACATAATATAGGATATATTTGTTATATGTTATGTTATAGGATATATAGGATATATGTTATATGATATAGGATATATATAGGATAGGTTATAGGATATATATGTTATAGGATAGGAATATAGGACCCAAATGACCCAGAGGACCCAAATGACCCAGAGGACCCAAATGACCCAGAGGACCCAAATGACCCAGAGGACCCAAATGACCCAAATGACCCAAATGACCCAGAGGACCCAAATGACCCAAATGACCCAAATGACCCAGAGGACCCAAATGACCCAGAGGACCCAAATGACCCAGAGGACCCAAATGACCCAAATGACCCAGAGGACCCAAATGACCCAGAGGACCCAAATGACCCAGAGGACCCAAATGACCCAGAGGACCCAAATGACCCAAATGACCCAAATGACCCAGAGGACCCAAATGACCCAGAGGACCCAAATGACCCAGAGGACCCAAATGACCCAGAGGACCCAAATGACCCAGAGGACCCAAATGACCCAGAGGACCCAAATGACCCAGAGGACCCAAATGACCCAGAGGACCCAAATGACCCAAATGACCCAGAGGACCCAAATGACCCAGAATTTCTGTCTCTCCAAAAGTGAAGCTCCAACAGTGTAGACGTTTCTGTCGCTCAGATGTGTAGACAGTTTCTGTCGCTCAGATGTGTAAACATGACGTCATCAAATCTATATTTAGGCTAACCATGGGCTACCCCTTTGGCTGGTACGCGGCCGCTCGCTAGTACATAATATAGGATATATTTGTTATATGTTATGTTATAGGATATATAGGATATATGTTATATGATATAGGATATATATAGGATAGGTTATAGGATATATATGTTATAGGATAGGAATTTTGTACATTTAATAAATTTTTAAGATTACAAAACTATTTGTTTTGTATTTATGGATGTTTAAATCAAAAGAAAAGTACATAATGTGAATACTAGTAGCAATTTTACAAAAACCATGGCATAATTTCAAATCTTGACCCGAGATGATAATTATGCTACATCATAATTTCCATGTGCCAACCTGGGCGGAATCCAAGTGGATTCACTTGTTGGTGATGAAAATATTTGTGCTGCGTCACGTATGAATCAGAAGGTAGTTGTTTTCGTTTCAGACGATGAACTCGTCCATGACGTTGTAAGTGCCGGAATAAGCACAGCGAGTGGTCATTTTATGATGGCGTCGCCGATGTTGAATCCGGCGACGAGAGTTGTTATATCGAACGCACCTCCGTTTATTTCCAATGGCAGGATTATGACCGTGTTATCGCGTTATGGTAAAATGGTGTCTCGGATCTCCACAATTCCTCTTGGTTGTCGGAATGAGCGTGTTAAACACGTCATGAGTTTCCGAAGGCAGGTGTACATGGTCCTACCAGACCGTGGAGACGATACGGGCCTCAATATCTCGTTCAAAATAAACTTCGAGGACACGAACTACAAGCTGTATTCATCGTCCGCCACCTTAACGTATTTTCAGTGCGCAGCGTTCGGACATTTAAAACGGTTTTGTCCCAAAGCCTCGTGTGTCAGGTGTGGAAAAAAAAGGTCACACTCATGCGGTGTGTAAGGAGGAGGTTACCGTGATTCCACGAATTAACATTCCTATTGGGAAAGAGGTTAACGTGACTACACAAATTAACATTCACAACAAGGAGGAGGTTACCGGTACTCAAATTGTCATTCCCAACGATGAGGTTACCGGTACTCCACGAATTAACATTCCCAACGAGGAGGAGGTTAACGTTACTCAAATTAACATTCCCAACGAGGAGGAGGTTACCGGTACTCAAATTAACATTCCCAACGCGGAGGCGGTTAATGTTACTCCACGAATTAACATTCCCAACGAGGAGGAGGTTAACGTTACTCAAATTAACATTCCCAACGAGGAGGAGGTTAATGTTACTCCACGAATTAACATTCCCAACGAGGAGGAGGTTAACGGTACTCAAATTAACATTCCCAACGAGGAGGAGGTTAATGTTACTCCACGAATTAACATTCCCAACGAGGAGGAGGTTACCGGTACTCAAATTAACATTCCCAACGAGGAGGAGGTTAATGTTACTCCACGAATTAACATTCCCAACGAGGAGGAGGTTAACGTTACTCAAATAAACATTCCCAACGAGGAGGAGATTAACGTTACTCAAATTAACATTCCCAACGAGGAGGTTATCGTTACTTAAATTAACATTCCCAATGAGGAGGAGGTTAACGTTACTCAAATTAACATTCCCAACGAGGAGGAGGTTAACGTTACTCAAATCAACATTCCCAACGAGGAGGAGGTTACCGGTACACCACAAATTAATATTCCCAACGAGGAGGAGGTTACCGGTACTCAAATTAACATTCCCAACGAGGAGGAGGTTAACGTTACTCAAATTAACATTCCCAACGAGGAGGTTAACGTTACTTAAATTAACATTCCCAACGAGGAGGAGGTTAACGTTACTCAAATTAACATTCCCAACGAGGAGGAGGTTAACGTTACTCAAATTAACAGAGGAGATTAACGTTACTCAAATTAACATTCCCAACAAGGAGGAGGTTACCGTTACTCAAATTAATATTCCCAACGAGGAGGAGGTTAACGTTACTCAAATTAACATTCCCAACGAGGAGGTTAACGTTACTCAAATTAACATTCCCAACGAGGAGGAGGTTAACGTTACTCAGATTAACATTCCCAACGAGGTGGAGGTTAACGTTACTCAAATTAACATTCCCAACGAGGAGGAGGTTAACGTTACTCAAATCAACATTCCCAATGAGGAGGAGGTTACCGGTACGCCACAAATTAACATTCCCAACGAGGAGGAGGATACCGGTACTCAAATTTACATTCCCAACGAGGAGGAGTTTAACGTTACTCAAATTAACATTCCCAACGAGGAGGAGGATACCGGTACTCAAATTAACATTCCCAACGAGGAGGAGTTTAACGTTACTCAAATTAACATTCCCAACGAGGAGGAGGATACCGGTACTCAAATTTACATTCCCAACGAGGAGGAGGTTAACGTTACTCAAATTAACATTCCCTGACGAGGAGGAGGTTACCGGTACTCCACAAATTAACAATCCCAACGAGGAGGAGGTTACCGGTACTCCACAAATTAACATTCCCGACGAGGAGGAGGTTACCGGTACTCCACAAATTAACAATCCCAATGAGGAGGAGGTTACTGGTACTCCACAAATTAACATTCCCAACGAGGTGGAGGTTACCGGTACTCCACAAATTAACATTCCCGACGAGGAGGTTACCGGTACTCCACAAATTAACAATCCCAACGAGGAGGTTACTGGTACTCCACAAATTAACATTCCCCAACGAGGAGGAGGTTACCGGTACTCCACAAATTAACATTTCCGACGAGGAGGAGGTTACCGGTACTCCACAAATTAACAATCCCAACGAGGAGGAGGTTACTGGTACTCCACAAATTAACATTCCCAACGAGGTGGAGGTTACCGGTACTCCACAAATTAACATTCCTGACGAGGAGGTTACCGGTACTCCACAAATTAACAATCCCAACGAGGAGGAGGTTACCGGTACTCCACAAATTAACATTCCCGACGAGGAGGAGGTTACCGGTACTCCACAAATTAACAATCCCAACGAGGAGGAGGTTAACGTTAATGCACGGCTTATTATTCCCAATGAGGGTGAAACCAGCAGCTCAATCGACAATATTATTCCTCCTCAGCAAAGCGTTGCCATGGATACCGAATCTAAATTGATGACGAGTAAACGAAGAGCACTTGATGAGTCGTTATCACCAGGTGCTGTTAAAAAGGTTGTGCTCGATGTGCAGACCTTCGGTGCAGAAACTCTTGAGGATACTCCTGAAATCTCAGTGCAAAACGTGGACCAGATAAATGAAATGGAACACCTGGAGAAGTGTAACGGGATTGAAATGGCACAACAAAGTGCTTCCATTACCCGCACGGACGATGGTGATGAGGTAAATATGGCTGACAGTGAGTCAGTGAATGATACGTCATTGATCCGACCACATGAAGGTGATCAAACTATGGTCCAACATAATTATGGCCATTTAGCAAATGAGGGTGTAAACGCAAATCCACAAGAGTGTGGAAACAAAGATTTGACTCCATTTGAGGAAAGTCGTCGTCAGGCTGCCAATGTTTCCCAAACCCAGCACTCAGGACCTCCCAGACGCTGGCATACTTGTTCATAAAACAGGAATGGCTGAGGGTATTGACCCAGACCCCATTGGGGCAATGTCTGACTAATCGGAATCAGAGAAGGAGGTGGATGTGACGGTTGTATCACAATCAATGGTAGATCAGCCCCCAAGTTCCTCCTCATCTGTTCTCTCGTTTCTCAATGAAACTTATAGACAACGGAATGTTGTCATTTTTTATCATTCCCCCGACTTGGCTTCCTTTATTCAGGCTGCAAAACTGGTCCTAAAAAAATCTGAGGAGCTAAACCTCACAAAATCACAGTTTCATCGACTAAAGAAAATAATAACAAAGGCAAAGTTTGAGTTTTCTCAGCGTCAGACAAACTTCACAAACAAATATGAAGACACTCACTCTTGCAACTCTTAATATAAATGGTGGTGGGGCGAATAACGTCCGCCAGATCCAAGTAAATAGTTTTTTCAAACGGAAACAAGTTGATGTGATCTTACTGCAGGAAACTCATATCATTGAGAAGGTTGAACATGACTGGAGCAGCATTTTTAAAGGTAAATGCTTCTTCAGTAACATGTCGTCTGTATCTGCTGGAGTTGGGTTCTTGTTAAAACCAGGACTTGTACCTGACTCTTGCCTCTTTCAGGAGGTGATAAAGGGCCAGTTTGCTTCCCTGGAACTGGTGATTAATAACCTAAAATTTGTTATTTTTAATGTATATGCACCAAGTGAAAGTACTGACCGTAAAACTGTCTTTACTGTCGTAGTAAACCATTTAAAATTGTTTGACCTCAATCAGTGCATATGCATGGGGGGTGATTTTAATTGCACGTTTGTGCCCAAATTGGACAGAAATCACCAGAACCACATCCCGAAGCCCATGGTGTTGGTGACCTCTCCCATTTCCTTTCTGTCGTGGGTTTTCTTGATTTATGGTGCTTGATACACCCAAATGACCAACAGTACACATGGTGTCGATGTTCCAATGGTCAAGTGTCCTTAGCGAGACTTGACAGATGGTACATCACCCCACGTTTTAGGAATATGATAACCTTCTCAAATATTGTCCCGTCTATCTTCTCTGACCACCACATGGTCACCATGGGCCTATCCTTTCTTCACTTTAAGCATACTAGTGCCTATTGGAAATTCAATACTCGGCTTTTGGACGATGCCTTTTCTAAGGATAGCAATTTTTTTTCAATTTTTCAATCAATTTTTCAATTCACAATTTTCAAAAAAATACAAATAGCCTTTCACAATCTATGGATAGCAATTGTTGAAAAAAAGCCCCGTTTTGCTTCCATTAACCTGTTGTGGGACAATATGAAAACCCATATACGGCTGTTTTGTCAACAGTTTAATTCATATGTGTTACATATTTATGTGAATGTATGTGAATTACTATTCAGGTCTTTGCTTATCAATGTGTAGTCGATTAAAGGTTGTTGTGATTAAAGGGTCAGGAGCCCTTCTGGGGAAAAGGAGACCGGAAACGGAAGAAGAAAAGACACGAGGTCCGGGAGAAGGGACGATTTTTCTTCTTCCTCGCCGAGCTCGGACGCGAGCGGGATCGCTATTGAGCAGCGTAAGAGAATCGGCGTTTAAAAGCCCGTCTGGCGAGAGGAGTTACCGGGACGTGTAACTACCCTTTGACACGTCAAGTCACTGTGGGTTCGTGCACGGAACCAAGCGTCCGGCACAGTTCGCCTCACCATCTACAAGGCCGCGTACGGGTCGCACCTTGGGGCCTCGCGCGCTGGACAAGCCGCGTGTTGCTTTGCCCGCATTGCTTTACCCGCTTTGCTTGGCCAGGAGGTGTGCGCTGCAGCCGTTGTTCCCGGTACGGGACGTGCCCGGTGGAAGCACGTCAGGAAGGGTCCGTTCAACCGCCCACGTGCGGAGATCGAACTACAGGAATACGGAGACATTGTGAGAGACATTGACTACGGAGGGAGTCGGGAGTGGGGCTCACGTGAGGAATGTATAAGATGGCCATCTTAGAGTTAATGTAGATGAGTTTACATCTTTGTACTATTGATTGCTGATTGTTGATGGTTGATTGCTCGGGGAATATATCATTGATTATTCCGGATCCTTGGTGTGGGGTTTTTTCTTGGTTGGAATTCATATTGGTTGCGTTACGAAAGCGCATACATAATAAATCTTTCTGGCGGAGTTCCTCTCACGGTCCGGGGGTCACCGAGACCAGGTAGTCACCGGGAGGACCACGTAACATATGTCACTCATGAAAGTCGAGTCACACTGGTTCAATTAGAAACTGAAATTCTAAAACTGGAGAACAAACTGGCGAAACAAGAGAATGAGGCAAACTATAAGTTACTACTTGAAAGAAAGACCCAACTTTGAGAACTATTGCAGGAGAAAGCTGCAGGATTATTAGTTCGATTAAGAATAAAAAATATTAAAGTATCAGATAGCCCTAGCAAATCCTTTTTTCACCTCGAATCCGAAACGAAGCCAGCTCGGCTTATTTTATCAGTTATGGACCCCAGTGAAAATGTAATTGCAAATTCTGATGGGGTAAAAATACCATTAGAAAGTACTATTCAGAACTGTTTGCATAAAAAGATGTTTGTGAGGATAAGATGAAACTCTTTACCTCCCATCTCCCATCCCTGACTGAAACTCAACGGCTGGAGCTGGATGTGCCGTTAACCCTTCCTGAATTAGAATGTGCTCTCGCTGAAATGGAATCTGTAAAAGCTCCAGGAATTGATGGCCTACCAGCTGAGTTTTACTTGGAATTTTGGAACCTTTTAGGTCCAAAACTCTTAAATGTAATCCAATAATCCCTGCGAACTGGTGCAATGCCATTAAGCCTAAGGAGAGCAGTGGTGAGTCTCCTCCCAAAGTCAGGAGATCTCCGGCGGATGGAGAATTGGAGACCAGTTTCAGTATTGTGCACCGACTACAAACTGTTTTCAAAAGCGATGGCAAATCGTCTGAAGAAAGTCATTGGTGACCTGGTCCTACCCGATCAGACTTTCTGCATCCCCAGTCGATCCATTTATGACAAGATTTTTTTAGTTCGGGATTTAATGGGCACTTACCACGATCAAAATGATTTTGGAATAATTTTTCTAGACCTTGAAAAAGCCTTTGACAGTATTGATCATGTTTTTTTGTGGCGTGTTCTGGAAGCATGTGGCTGTGGGGTTAATTTCAGAGCCTTCATATCTGTATTGTACACTGACATCTCTAGTGTAATTAAGGTAAACATTGAACTCGTTTCCCCATACAGATCCAGAGAGGGGTACGGCAGGGTTTCCCAGTCTCAGGATTGCTTTTTTCATTAGCAATGGAACCATTACGGTACTTTGTACGCTCAGGGAGAATATCTCTGGCCTGACGTGTTTCCCAAGGAGTCCACCACTGACTATATCAGTGTATGCAGATGATGTGTGCGTCATAATCAGAAGCAACCAGGATATTAATGCTCTTGTTAAATCCTTGAGAACCTTTTTCCAGGCTTCTTCGCTGAAAGTTAATTGGAGGAAAAGCAAAGCTATTTGGGTGCCTTACCTTAATAGTTGCCTCCCTGTCTCGACACATCTACCTCCTCTTCCGGAAAACTTGGAATGGAAGGCAGATGGTATCGACTACCTTGGTGTGTCCCTTGGTTCCACACAATTTATGGAAAAGAATTGGGAAGGCTTGTTTGGAGAAATGGAGAGGAGACTGAACCTGTGGAAAAGAGCCCTACCACACCGTTCATTTAAGGGTCGTGTCTTAGTTGCCAATAACTTGGTTGCTGCAACTTTATGGCATCGTTTTATTTTCCTGCAACCGCCGGAAGTGCTGCTTAGAATGATCCAGGCCAAACTTGTGGACTTTATTTGGGGAGGCCATCATTGGCTGCGACCAAACGTAATATGCCATACTTCATCTGAAGGAGGCCAAGGCCTTGTTCACATGAAATGCCGCCTCATGGCCTTTTGCTTGTGCTCCATTCAGCGCCTTCTATATGTTGAGCACCTGCCAAACTACCCATTGGCCTGCCATATTTTGCAACAGGCGGGTAGACTCGGCTATGGTCGTGAAGTATTCCTGACCCACCTCAAGGATGTGGATACAGCAATGCTCCCTATATTCTACCAGAGCCTTCTCAATGCCTGGAAAGGTCTTACAGTGAGTCGCAAAGACGACACATACTCCCCAGGGATGTTCGAAGTTGAACCACTGTTTTTCAACCCTCTCTTCCCTGATGTATTCAAGAGCCGTGATTTGTGCCAACGCTTCATTGATGCAGGCATGAACAAAGTATGACACCTACGGCCAAACTCTGGTGTAGGGTGGAAGACTGTGGAAGAAATTTCAAATATGACAGGAATTCGGTGCAAGAGGACAATCGGCTCAATATTGAGGAAAGTCATACAAAAAGGTAATCAGCTACGGGTAGTATGGACCCAGAATACACATGGACATCCTGATGAGTCATATTTCCCTAAACTGATTTTTGACTGCTCCCCCAGAGGACTTGCACCTGTTAGCACAGGGACAAATGAATTGCAAGCTGCAAGCAGCAAGAGCCTGTTTAGGTGTTGCGTGTCCCTAATTCTCGTTGTTTCTCCATTAAACAGAGTAGCACGCTGGAAGAGACTACTTCCTGCCGGGCCCCCCACTGAACCTGTATGGGAAGCGATGTGCTGTAAGCAAATCACCAAAAGAACAGGGGATCTCCAGTGGCGCATTGCCCACTGGATCATTCCATGCAATACATTTGTGAGGAATTTTGCCCCAATATCTGCATGCTGCCCCTTTTGCTCTGTAAATGAGGATGTATTTCATTTCTTCATTGGCTGTGAAAGACTTTTTCCATTATTTAACTGGCTGAATTTTGTGTTACACATTGAATTTGAGACTTACTTTTCGCTCCTTTATTTTTGGGTTCAAAAATAAATGTACACAAGACAAAAAATATGAACTGTTGTGTTTTTTTGTAGCAACAGCAAAACTTGCTACATACTTGTCAAGAAAGGAGAAGCGTAACGGTAAACCGCTTCACCAATGCAACGTCAAGACGTTTTTCACTGCGCTTGTTTCTGCAAGGGTAAAACTTGAATTTAATTTTTCCAAGGCCATGGCTGAACTTGATGTGTTTGTGGAAAAATGGTGTTTAGAAAATGTTTGTGAAGTTTGCCAAAATGAGTTGGTATTATCTCTTTCTTAAATAATCAAGTCTTTATATATTTTCGTAGTATTGCTTCATTTTATGTTTTTGTAAAAATGAAATGATTAATTGTTATACTTGTTGTTTTTCCTTGCTTTCTTTTTCTCTCCTGTTTTGTTGGGATTTTTGATTTGTAAATTGTACATACACACTTTTATATTTTTGTAATAAAAGGACCTCAAAAGTCAAAAGTCTCTCTCTCACTCACACGTTTACTATTGTATGATTTTTTTTTTATTGTACACCGCTCTTTTCCTATTTCATCTCCAGGAGCTGAATGACGTCATTACCCCCCCCCCCCCCCCCCCGAATGGGTCACGGCGATGACATGCGCCAAAAGGTAGTACTCCCGTTTTCACCCCGTTTGTTAGCCCCGCCTCCAAAGGTGGATGGAGGTTATGTTTTCACCCATGTCTGTCTGTCTCTTCGTTTGTTTGTGAACAAGATATCTCAAGAAGTTGCAGACAGATTTGGACGAAATTTGGCAGGGAGGTAGTGTATGTGACAAGGACGAAATCATTTGATTTTGGTGAAGATCCGGATTCGGATCCGGCTAGTAGAATTTTTAAAGTGATTCTTCACCATTGGGAGATACGGCCAAAAACGATACATAGCAGGATATCTCAAAAAGTTGTGGACTGATTTGGACGAAATTTGGCAGGGAGGTAGTGTATGTGACAAGGACGAAATCATTTGATTTTGGTGAAGGTCCGGATTCGGATCCGGCTAGTATAAATTTTAAAGTGATTCTTCACCATTGGGAGATAGGGTCAAAAACTATACATAGCAGGATATCTCAAAAGGTTGTGGACGGATTTGGACGAAACTTCTTGGACCGGTTGGGTGTCTGACGAGGACGATTCGCTTCGATTTTGGTGAATATCTGAATATGGATTTGAATATGATAATTATTTTATTGTTTAAGTGATTCTTCACCATTGAGTGATTGGGCTAAAACCAACATATAGCAGGATATCTCAAAAGGTTATGGATGGATTTGGACGAATCTTTGTGGACCGCTTGTGTGTGTGACAAGGAAGAATCGATTCAATTTTGGGGAAGATCTGAATATGGATTCGGATATGAGAATTATTTAATTTTTTAAGTCTATCAGTGGGATTAATCAATTATTCATTCGATTTAAAGAAACATAATTAATCAATTATTTATTTGACATAAAAATAAAATGTTATTTATTTATTTATTTATTTATTTGGCATGGACGTGGTATACTTTGAATGTAGCTCTACTTCTTGAATATTTAATTCAGGTTCAATGTCCATAATTATTAGATATGAGGCTCATTCCAGGCCCAATCATGCACTGACCTTTAAAGAGGTACACTACTCACAATAAGTTAGGGATATTGGCAGATTCTTCAGTGTGGTTGATTTTGTGTATTAATTATGTTGAAAAAAGTTGTTGGTCCTAATTCTATGGTTATTAATGAGTGTGAAAAAACACAGCATTCTTGATTTCAATACCATAACCCTAACCCCTATATAAAAAAAAATTAAAATCACTCCCACAATACCCCTAACTTATTGTGAGTAGTGTACTTTCCCCTAAATGTCGCTTGTTATAGTCTAGTTTGCTTGCCTGTTGTTAGGCTGCGTCAACTCTCCCTCTGGTGACATGTGAAACAGAGGATGAGACAGTGGGGGGAATGAACGGTGAAGCGGTGAAGGCTCAAGAAGGATTTTAGCCTGTTAAATGTCAACCTATATGTCTGTCAATAAAAGTCATTCATGTACCTCAAGGCTCATTCGCCAAAACAAGTGAGGTTCATGGAGGACCAAGAAGATAAATCACATGCATGACGAGGACATTATAAGACAACAGTGTACTTTACATAAATTACAAAGCCATTATATGGTAGTAGATAATGCACAAACACACATGCGATTTGAACCTGGGTTTGCCAATGTAGTGTGTGTGTGTGTGTGTGTGTGTGTGTGTGTGTGTGTGTGTGTGTGTGTGTGTGTGTGTGTGTGTGTGTGTGTGTGTGTGTGCTAGTGTGTGCGTGTGTGTGTATGATTGAGGACCTACTTAATTTAAATTGAATTTCATATTTTTATCACTGTAGAACACGAATTGGAACTTGAATTAACCACGAACCTGCAGTTTAGCAGTACTTTGGCTCTGAATTTGGCAAATTGTATGGAATCGCATCCCGATCAACATGTGCACTGAAGCGTAAGATAATTGCTTTAGTCTGTCTCCGTGTCTGACAGTCAAACAAAATTTTAAAAAATTACAAACATGAAACATTCTGTCTTTAATGACGTCATAAAGGACACAAACAACAGGCACGAAAAACTAATTTAACGTGTTTAATAAGTTGGTGTAAAAGACGCTGCATCAACGGCGGTAAACTTCTGAAAGAAGTTGTTGTTTTTTTACAGCTTTAAAACCTTTATTTTATTAGCCCTCGTTGGACTTAGTCCGAAACGGGGGCTAATGGATTGGGTCTCGTCCGTGCGTGCATGCTTCCACAACCATATCTCAGAGATGCCTGGACTTATTTTGTTCATACTTGGCAAAAAGACAATACATGACGGTATACATATGCACATCATTTTGTTTCACGATGCAATCAAAGATGGCCGACTGGCGGCAATTTTAGTTGTAAAAAAACCCGATGTCGAACACGTCCTCAACCATTTCTCGGACAGGCATTTACTGATCTTGTTAAAACTTGGAGACAGATAATTAATTACGGCTTATATATGTGTGTCATTTATTTTGAGATCAGATCCAACATGGCCGACTGGCAGCCATTTCGTTAGTTAAACGTGTCCCCAACCATTTTTCGGACATGCATGGTCCGATTTTGTTCAAACTTTGCACAAAGACAATATATACACGAGAGTAAACATATGCAGAAGATTTTATTTTGTAATCCGCTGTTGTGGGAAAAAATATACAGAAGTGAAAAATGATCGAGGTTTTGAACAAACAACTTTTGTTTTCCCAGGAAATGACATTTGGTATGGATTTGGGTAGAGGCGACTTTTTAAGCCCATATAACTCACCAAAGCGTGCTTTTGCGACACAATGTATCAGCCTCTTCATCGCTGAATGGCAATCTGGAAAATGGATCACTACAAAAAGTTAAAACATCTGGGGCTTGTTGATCTGGAAAAACCCCAGAGGCAGAAAATATTACTGCTGTTCTAAAATTATATGCATGGCACATGGTAGTGATCAAAGCATCAAACCGAGGCGCCTTGCCTTGCTGGGTACAAACTCTTAATAGACATCATGGTGAACATTTTCACACTTTGTCCATTCTTGCCTGGTATGTGTACATCCCACTCCGCATGGAATGCAAATGGCCGACGAAAAACAAAGAACCAATAAATTACCTGTCCATATGTAGAAACATTCTCCAGCGCATATTTCAAGTTGAAAAACAAAACCAAAAAACCCCCAAAAAACAACAACAGCCCTTTCTCTTCCTAAACAACACATAACACATTTTTTGTATACATAGTCGAGGCTCATGGAAGAGCTAGTACTACTACACTGAACGGATCAGGACACAACAAAACAAAAGCGAGCGAAAGGGGGACTATGGCTTTCCCCTCCGTCCGTGTGTCCGTCCGTCCGTCCGTCCGTGCGTGTGTGCGCGCGTGCGGCGGGCATGTGTGCGTGCGTAAGCGAAGGACCGCATTCGAATTTAGTGTGTGGGTGCAACCCACGTCAAAATCCAAGATGGCCGCCGCCATGTATGTCTGATGCCATGTATGTCTGAACCTTGTAACCTGCATATCTTGAAAAATAAGCGAAGTACCAACTTCTAATCTGGTGTGTGTGTATCTAGGCATAAGGAAGAACGCTATTGAAAATTGGGTCGCCACGTCAAAATCCAAGATGGCCGTCGCCATGTATGTCTGAACCTTGTGAGATGAATATCTTGAAAAATAAGCGAAGTACCAACTTCTAATTTGGCGTGTGGGTGTATCTCGGCACAAGGAAGAACGCTGTTTAAAATTGGGTCGCCACGTCAAAATCCAAGATGGCCGCCGCCATGTATATGTCTGATGCCATGTATGTCTGAACCTTGTAACCTGCATATCTTGAAAAATAAGCGAAGTACCAACTTCTAATGTGGTGTTTGGGTGTATCTCGGCATAAGGAAGAACGCTTTTGAAAATTGGGTCGCCACGTCAAAATCCAAGATGGCCGCCACCATGTATGTCCGAACCTTGTGAGATGAATATCTTGACAAATAAGCGAAGTACCAACTTCTAATTTGGTGTGTGGGTGTATCTCGCTATAAGGAAGAACGCTATTGACAATTGGGTTGCCACGTCAAAATTCAAGATGGCCGCCACCATATATATATCTGAACCTTGTGAGCAAAATATCTCGAAAAATAAGCGAAGTACCAACTTCTAATCTGGTGTGTGGGTGTATCTAGGCACACGGAAGAACGCTGTTTAACATTGGGTCGCCACGTCAAAATCCAAGATGGCCGCCGCCATGTATGTCTGAATCTTGTGAGAAGAATATCTTGAAAGATAAGCGAAGTATCAACTTCTAATTTGGTGTGTGGGTGTATCTCGGCATAAGGAAGACCGCTATTGTAAAGTGGGTCGCCACGTCAAAATCCAGGACGGCCGCCACCATATATGTCTGAACCTTGTGAGCGAAATATCTTGAAAAATAAGGGAAGGACCTTCTGGTGTGTGGGTGTATCTAGGCATAAGGAAGAACGCTATTGAAAATTGGGTCGCCACGTCAAAATCCAAGATGGCCACCTCCATGTTTGTCTGACCCTTGTGAGCGAAATATCATAGCATGTTTTCTGCGTGTTCCACTTTGTCAACTCACATCACTTCCCCGACGGGGGACCTAGGCGTAACGCTTGTTGACCTGGAAGGAAGAATGAGATTGAAGAGAAATATGGAAGTTGTTTCTACATGTGGGAAAAAATAGGAACGAATGAGTGCAGGTGAAAATTGTTCTTTATGTTGAGAATTGTTATGATTGTTCTTTTTTTCTTTCACAAGCAACACTTGCTGTGGGTTGCATCATTTGCTAGGGGTTCAGCCTTGGTGATGATGCAGGGCTCCGTTTTTATAGGATAAAACAGGAATTTGGAACTTGGCTAAAGTGGTGGCGATATTTCGCCTACTTCTCACAAAGGACACCCATCTTGGGATATTTTACATCCACTAACTATTGTTGACAAAGGAATGCACAGTTCATTTTTGTTATTCAGTCTCTTTATTTTGTTATATGAAAGATACCTTTGTGCATTTAATTCAATATAGCGATGGAACACATGATTGTAGCGGCGCTTTACTGTGATTTCCCATAATTTTCTCCAAATTGAAATAAAATCGGACAAATTGAATGTCTGAGCAGTAAAAACCACGTGATCCAACTTTTGAAAAAAAAAAGAGGAGTTCAAAGTTCAGATGATCATTTAAAATCCCAATTTATCTCCCACTGAAGAAAGATCCGCATGAGCTTCAAGTTTTTTTTGTATACTAAGTCTCGGCTCGTGCAAGAACGAACACATAGAACATATAGCAAAGGAAGGGGGGAAAAAAAAGGGGTAGCGAAAGGGAAATACAACAACAGTACAGAACAGCGACATCGGGAGATATGTGGAAGGGAGAGGGCTGGGGTGGGCTACACGGGCTAAATAAGTTGGACACTACACGGACTTACAGGAAAGAAAATAGGGAATTTGAAGGAGGTGGATTTGGGGTGGATTAACGGGGGTCGAAAAGATAAGAGATGGTGGGAACAGCTATTTTGAAGACATGGAGGGAGTAGTGGGATTGAAGAGAGTGGGGAGTTTGTTCCAGGGATGGGGAAAAAAGAGCGAAGGCGAGCAGAGTCTTGATTTTGGCAGTTTCACCAGAAGAGGGTTGCTGGCAGACCTTGTGCGACCTGCAGGAATATTTGTGGGACACAGCACAGACAGAGCTGGGGGAGCTAGGCTGGAGAGGAGTCGGTAGAAGACAGAAAGACCACCAACCTGCTGCGGTGAGTGATTGAAAGGCCCTCGGAGTTAGCTTCATTGCGGGAGATTCCAATGATCCTGAAAGCTTTGGTTTCAACAGCGTGAAGGCGAGCTAGATGTGAGGCAGGAGCACCAGCCCAGAGGGGAGAGCAGTATTCCATTGAGCTGTGGAAGAAACCTATCCCAACAGACTCACAGCTGTAATTGCCGTCAAAGGTGCTTCCACCCAGTATAAATTCGGGGGGAGGGGGGGGGGGTGTACACTTATCCAACCAAGATGTTCTAATTTTGTATTTTTAAATAATTTTCTGAAATTTGTAGAATTTATTTTTCACTTGGAAGTTGTGGGAATTACAATGTGTAAATAAAGGTGGAAAAAGTCTGATTTAATGAAATTTCATTCCAGGCTATAAGGCAACAAAAGGTAAAAAATTTGAAATTTCTATAGGCACTTTCGTGCATTACACTTTCGTGCACGTGCATACTTTCTATAGGCACTATATATCGTTTTTGGCCCTATCACTCGATGGTCAAGAATCACTTTAAAAATATATTTTAAAATCTCCTATCAGGATCCGGATCTTCACTAAAATCAATAATTCTTCCTTGTCACACCCAACCTGCCCACCACGTTTTGTGTGAATCCATCCATAACTTTTTGGGAATATCTTGCTCATAGACAGACTGACAGGCCTGAAAACGTAATCCCTGTCCACCTTAGGTGGTGGAGGTAATACACTTAGAATAATAAAATATTAATTGTGATGCATAGAACAGGAAGTAAAGTTGTAATGTGAAAAAACAGCAAAAGTGAAGGAGAAGTGTTACAAATAATAAAGTAGGTTTTATTCAAAGTTAAAAACCGAAAGAGGTTTTTTAGATGAAGCTGCTCCGTAAACAGAACGACAGTGAATGGAGACGAGGAGCAGTTGGTGCACACCCAGCTGACACACACATACACACACATGGTGGAAGAAAGGCAGTGACTGTCAGATGGAGTAATGGCTGACAATCCAACACAACCGGTCAGGACGAGGCTTGTGTGTCCCTCCATCCAAAAGCTCAGTGGTGCGAGGCCACTTAAACAAACTCTGTTCTCAATGTCCAAAAATAGAGAAATAAAATGTATCAAAATGTGAAATCAAAAGGGTGATCTGGTCTGATTAACACGTGGTGATTCGGATGTAGCCTGTGGCTGATTGGCCTCATCACTTTATGGGGGCGTGGCTATGCCGCTGATGCAATGTCCCCATTACCAATCAGCTGTTGCTCATTTTGCCAACATCGGAAGGATGACAGACTGAGTCAACCCACCTGGTGTCGATTCAACGTCATGATAGGGGCCCAAATTCTAAGGTGAGGCACCAATACCCTACGTGGAAAGTACTAGAATAATTATTTGTATCTAGGTGCCTGGAAAAAATATTATATTGGTGAAATTGGTGAAATATATTGGTGAAATATATATATTATTTGCCTGGAAAGCACTTTTAGCCAAGAGCACTAACCCTAACCTTAACAACTAACAACCCAAACCCAAACCCTAACCCCAAGACAAGAAACCATGCATGTGGCTCTTATTAATATTATACTCACACAACTGCTTTTGCCAATGATTTAATGAAACCATAACCTTTACCAACTTATTTTATATATATAGTTTTGTGCAAAAGGCCAAGTGGTGACAGGTGGAGTCAAGGTGACACATTTTTCCAGTTAATATGGCAGGAAAAAAGAGCCCTAGAGAAATACCAAGCCAGTCTTAACTTCTCCACTGTTACCTGATTGTATCAACACTTTAATCCCCAAGACTTGTTCATCTGTTGTCAACTCTTCTTTCTTTTTCCACGTCTTTATCTGGGGGCCACCTGTCTGAGCCATTGAACGTTGCACAGGGGCTTCAAAACTGACTGTCTACTGTCATGGCACATTATTTCAGGCCATTAGCTGCTTGACACAACCCAATTTCCCAGTATGGTAAGTTTTCCCGATGCTGCCAATAGGCCTTCTTCTCGCCACCCCGGTTTGAATTCAGCCCAAGGACAAAGTCCTCCTAAGGCTCCTCCAATAATTTAGAAACCTCCAATTAAGCATTTTCAATTAAATGATAATTTAGTTATGCTGCAGGGCGAATCTGCGGCTCAAAACAACAGTGATTATGACATAAAATTATGGGGATTTAATAATGATTATAATGATGGGGACACAGCAAAGCAAATAATAAAAAAACATTTACCTTCCAACCTCCCCCACCATGGTATGTGGCAACACTAACTCACCAATGCAGGAGTCAGTAGGAAGTTAGACGAATGGCGGACACAAGTTGTTGTTCTTGATGTTCTGGTCGGAAGAAAAAGCACATTTCACATTGGGATTGGAACACCTTGCTCCACACGTGATGATATCGGCAGGAATGATCTCAAAGCTTATGAGCATGTGTTAAGAAACTGGATTGTACCACGACTTGTTACTGCGGGAATAGCCGAAAGTGTCTGGTGTCAACAAGATGGAGCACACGCACATTTTGCGTTGCATGTTTGCTTGGGACTCCTCAATGAAATGTCAGACAACATGGATTTGGACATGGATCACTAACATCACCAAAACACTTCCGTGGCCACCACGTATAGTCCAGATCTAAAGACTCCAGACAATTCTTTGTGGGGCTTCATCCAGGAGAAAGTGTCGACGGACCGGTATAGGCCGATTGAAGAATTTTGCACCGCAGTCATTGCCTCTTTCACCCAAGTGACTCCACAAATGCTACACAAGATGTCTAAGAGGACTTGGTGACAAGTTCATTGGTGCAAGGAGAATGGCTGAGCGCATACAAATGCAATGACTGGTTAATTACTTTTGTCAGCAATGCCCAATAGAACCTGTACATTAAAAGAGTTTAAGAACGAATTATTTACTGGGGAGGGTCAAGCGAATTTCAGACCACCCTGAAGATAAAGACAGTGTCAACACCTTCCTTTAACTGATCTTAGCACACAAAGACTTGCTCAGGGACAAGACAAATGCAAGGGGAGTTTTACATGGAAAGGGACTTTGGAGGTAAAATATGAGGCCTTCTCTGGAGCTCCGCAACGGCATGGTGTGGTCGGGCAAGGTGAAAAAAAGTGGGAAGAGACTCTTTGGTGCGTGACCACTGCGGATGATTTCAACATATTACCTGAAAAACTGAGGGGGTGATTGCATCAGTTGAGTTTGATAATACAGTAGACAATTAAATTCTGAGTCAACCTGTACTGCTGTAGATAACCTGAAGGTAAGAAAGCACGATGTCGACCGGCATTCACGGGATTATCCGCAGTTGATTTTTTTTTAACTATTTTTTTCTGAGCCAAAGCCAATTTTGAGTTAGACCCCGAAGAAAGAAGACCAAACTGGTTCTATTAGAATAATTATCGAATAACCCACCCTTCCAGACTGCTCAATTCGTCTAGAATTTCACACGGGATTTCTGCCAGCAATACTGATGGGATCATTTGTAATACCTATTCTCCACTAGGAGCGGTGCTATTCGATACACTGCTCCTGCACCCCACTCCCTACCCACACCTCAAACCCCGGGAATATGATTTTTGTTTAACCACTTGAAACCTTCCCGTGCACACCTCGAGTACAAACATCCGGGGCCATCAAATGGAGGAGATCACGGCGAGGTCACGTATTTTCGAAGCTGTTCCATGCGCTCACGCTTTCGAAGCTAAGTGATCTTTCTCAATTGTGTTTTTGTCGAGACTGTATCTATCTTTCGGTGTATGTACCTATAGCGTATCTTTTGGAAAATTTTCGGTGCAAATTTTTCGTACATGTACACAATCGTCGGTTAATGCGTATCGAGTATTCTGAGGCCTAGTACTCGTAGGCTTGGCTACCGTACCGTCTCCGACCTTGTGGTTTTGTTTTTCTCTCAGCGATTCGTCGAATGCGCTGCAATTATTTTCGTTTCTCTGTTTCATCCCAGTCGTTCACCCCATACCTCCTTGTTTAATATCTCTACTCAAAAAAAAAAAAAACCCAAAAAATATTTCCTTCCCAGGTCTTATTCGTTTATTTGTTGTTCTTTTTTGTTCGTTCGTTCTTCGTTCGCGATCACGCGATCACGTGGTTAGAAATGTATAATCTCTCCCCTGAACAACTATTTTCTCTCATATATTATAACACCCTTTTCTTCTTTTCCTACAAAAGGATGCTTTCGTCTTGCTCACCAAATCTATTCATTCCAAAAAATATATATAATACCATCTCTTACAGTTCCTCCTTTCTACATTCCCTAAACTATCCAGAACTCCACCCCTCCTTCAGTGTCCTCAAACGTATTTTTGACTCGAAGGTCTCAAACTCATTTTGCAAAAAATGTTCGTTTCCCATGAATCGTACACTTTTCAAAATCCAATCTCACCCCTCCCCTCCAAATCCTCCCCATCACCCATCCCTTTCAAATCTCCCCCCTTGCCCCTTCCCTCCCCTCCCTCCTAAACTCCCCCCACACCCCTCCCCTCCGAGATTCTCCCTCGCTCCTCCCCTCCTAGACTCCCCTCTCACCCCTCCTCCTCAAAGCATCCTCCCTGCTTCTTCCCCCTTCCAACTTTCACTTTCATCTCCCCCAACCTTCTGTCTCGCTCTTCCCCCTCCTCAAATAACACCTCACTGTGCCTCACCCAATCTCCATCAAACCTTTTGTCCACCCCATTCTTCCCTTTCTCCAAGCTATTCTGAAATCTCTGACACACCTTCAACAGCTCTCCCTACTTCTTCCTCCTCTTCCACATCTTACCCTACCCCTCCCCCCCCTGTTCTGGACCCGATGCTC
The DNA here is from genome assembly GCF_964187855.1 of Myxine glutinosa. NCBI lineage: Eukaryota > Metazoa > Chordata > Myxini > Myxiniformes > Myxinidae > Myxine > Myxine glutinosa. The sequence continues at coordinate 85,728,579 of NC_136270.1, forward strand.
CCCCTTCCTCTTCATTAACGGTATGGACCTCAAACATCCGGGGCCTTCGCTCAAACTTGACTGATCTCTCCATACAGGTTGCTTCTGACAAACCAGATGTGATCTGCTTAACAGAAACTTACCTCCTTCATGATGTCTCTGATGCCTTGGTATCTCTCCCAGGTTACTCCCTCCTCTGGTATGATAGACCTGAGCCTCGTCCTGGAGGTGGGGTTGCTATCTTTATAAAAAACTCTCTTCCTCACTCGCCCTCCACTGCCCTCTCTCCACCTCACCCCCAGGAATACCTTTGGCTACGGCTTCCCCTTCGCTCCCACCTTTTGTTCATATGTGTGTTGTACCGTCCACCAAACAGCGATGACTCCATCTACATCTCGCTGTCTGATAATATGGACCAACTTCTATCTACCCATCCCAACTCTCTCTTCCTCATATGTGGTGATTTCAATTGTCACCATGCCAGTTGGCTGGGTGTGGGTACCTCTCTCACCAGCCATGGCTCTTCAGCAAAGGACTTCTGCGACTCACTGGGACTTACACAATCTGTCAATTTCCCGACCCGGATCTCAGTCAACGGAGCATCTTCTCTTCTGGATTTGGTTATTACAAACTTCCCTGAAAATGTCTGCTGCTCTTCTTCTGCTCCAATCGGCTCATCTGATCATGTGCTTGTCAAAGTGGACATCTCTCTGACCATTCTCAGAGAGCCTCCTCAGCGTCGACGAGTCTGGCATTTCACTCAGGCCAACTGGCACGGTCTTCAAGCAGCCATCAATCATCTGGACTGGTCTCCCATCTCTACCGCCTCTGACATCAACTCATCCTGGGAATTCTTTCAAAGTAAATTGCTCTCTCTCATGCACAGATTTATCCCATCTCGTCTTCAGTTGTCATACCCTTCCTCCCGTCCATGGTACACAGATTCTTGTGGTGAGGCTGTTGCCCTGAAACAACTTGCTTTCGTCTCCTGGAAAGCAAATCCAACGGAAGGAAATCTCATTTCCTTTCACAAAGCCCGAAACAAGTGTGTGTCCACCCTCAGGAGAGCCAGGAAACAATATCTCACCGTTCTCAAGACCGAACTCTCTTATCTGTCTCCCTCTTCCAAATCCTGGTGGCGTCTGGTCAAATCTGTTTCTGGTGTTTGTTCCCCCTCCATCCCCTCCCTCACCTCAAACGGCTTAACGGCTGACTCCGCACGTGAAAAAGCTGAATGCCTCAACTCTGTGTTTGTCTCTAAAACTTGTGTCCCAAACCCATCCCTCTCTGTACCCACCGTACCCAGTCATACCCAGCTGCTCCTGGACTCTGTGTCCTTTCCTCCTGACAAGGTGGAAAAGTTTCTGTCAACCCTCGACTCTGATTCTGCAACTGGTCCTGACGGCATCAGCCCACGGGTCCTAAAATCATGTGCTTCTGCTCTTTCACTCCCTCTTTCTGTTCTCTTCACCCTCTCATTTGCTCAAGGTCATCTGCCATCTGCTTGGAAATCAGCCAACATCACCGCTTTGCACAAAAAAGGTGCAAAAACAGATCCCAGCAACTACAGACCAATCAGCCTTCTCACAATTATCAGCAAAGTCATGGAATCCATCATTGCTTCAGATATGAAATCTTTCCTCTTCTCCAATGGCTTGATCTCTGATTATCAATTTGGTTTCAGACCTGGTCACTCTACTCTGGACATGCTGCTTCTGCTTTCTCAACAATGGATGGAGGTCCTCAACGCCAAACAGGAAATTAGAGCCGTCTCCCTTGACATCTCACGTGCCTTCGATACGGTCTGGCACCCTGCCCTGCTCACCAAACTCTCCTCCTTTGTATCCATGGAAATCTCCATGCATGGCTGGCGGACTTCCTCTCTGGTCGTAGTCAACGTGTGGCCCTGAATGGGTTTCTCTCATCTCCTCTTCCTGTTCAGGCTGGAGTTCCCCAAGGTAGTGTTCTGGGCCCTGTGCTTTTTCTGGTCTTCATCAATAATCTCTCTGACTCTCTTGAAAATCCTCACTATCTCTTTGCTGACGACTCTACTCTCTGTTGCTCCATTCCTCATCCCTCAGATCAGCAGTCTGCAGCCTCCTCACTCTCTGCAGACCTGGACAAAATCACAGACTGGGCAAACAAATGGAACATGTCTTTCAATCCTGATAAATCTCACACTCTTACGATGTCTCTCCGAAAAGACCGACTGGAAAACCCTCCCATCCACTTTCTGAATAATCCTCTCCAAGAAGTTCTGTCACTCAAGCTTTTGGGTCTCACTATTTGCCATGATCTTTCCTGGGAAAACCACATTTCAAATCTGGCCTCCAAAGCCAGTCGGCGACTGGGCATCCTCCGTCGTGCGAAGTCCTTCCTTGGCACACCTGAGCTCCTCACCACATACAAGGCTTTCATCCGCAGCTCTATGGAATACTGCTCTCCCCTCTGGTCTGGTGCTCCTGCCTCACACCTAGCCCGTCTTCACGCTGTTGAAACCAAAGCGTTCAGAATCATTGGAATCTCCCGCGATGAAGCTAACTCCAAGGGCCTTTCACTCACTCACCGCAGGCAGGTTGGTGGTCTTTCCGTCTTCTACCGACTCCTCTCTGGCCTTGCCCCCCCAGCCCTCTCTGGGCTCTGTCCCCAAATATTCCTACAGGTCGCACAAGATCTGCCTGCAACCCTCTTATGGTTAAACTGCCAAAATCAAGACTTTCTGCTCACCTTCACTCCTTCATTCCTCTTTTCTCCCGCCTCTGGAACAAACTCCCTCACTCTCTTCAATCCCACTCCACCCTCCAGGTCTTTAAAACAGCTGTTCACCACCATCTCTTATCCTCCCCCATCCAAAACCTTGATCTTTTCTACCCCCGCTAATTTCGGTCCCCTTGTGTTTTATACCTCTCCCCCCCCCCCCGCCCCCCCCTCCCCTTCCCACGCCTCCTGCCCCCAAGCCCTCTCCCTCCCACACTTCTCCCTGCTCTCAAATGTTGTGGTTGTGTGCTTCCCCTTCTCTCCCCATCTTGTCTTCCGCTCCCTCTTTTTGTATATTTTGTTTGTTTGGTTGATTTGTTTGTGAAATAAATGTTAGCTCTTTCACGAGCCTCGATTCATTATACAAAAAAATAAAATAAAATAAAATAAAAACAGCATTTTCCAACCTATTCTGTCCAGTAGTTTCTGGAATCCAAGAAAATAAAACAAACACAAACTTCTCAAATTACATATAGTGTGATACCTATATTGTGCTTTCGAAATTTATTTTGTTCTTTAGGAGTGGTGTTAGACTTTAAAACTGCTGAAGAAGAATGACGGGTGAAGAATGATATTAAGTTCACCTCGGTTGACCGATGCAGATTTTTGCTGGAGGCAGTGCTGGTCAATTTTTCCAGACCATCTCAACATACTATCTACATAATCTGTATTAATCTTCACCTGACGTGAGGTACCCTGGAAATTCACATGCAAATCCCATCTCCCACAGAATCTTGCATTGGACACTTTTCAATAGCCTCCATAAATTGGCCACCTTCTTCCGTATGCAGCACCTGATCACAGGTTCGCTGGGGTGCAACTGTGCCGCTGATGCAGTGCTTCCTGTAGATCAGGGCAGGAATTCGGAATTCGGTCATGGTGCCGGCAACACCTTGCCTACTCTTCGCAAAGGACATAGTGCGATCTTAAATGTCCACCAACTAATGCTAGCAGAAGGAATGCTCGGTTTAACGTGCATCACCCTTGCTGTGAAACACTAGGATGGCATTTTATAGCTAGGCCAATATTTGAACCCAGGGATGACAGCTCAGAGGTGAGTGGACATACCTCAATTAGTTATTAATAATGTGATCACAATCAGTTGATGTGGTGTGGAACAATTTGCTAATTGTATCATTTGGCAGCATGATCAGTTTGTGGGGGCAGTCTGGTGGTCTGGGCTAGCTTGGAAGTTGGCCAAATAACTGATGTGGTCATCGTTCAGAAGGGATGTTGTTTTTTTGGTGTCAGACTACAGGGATACTATTATGCCTTGAGCTGCTCCTCGGCCCAACAGCAAGGTCCCAACTCCATAATCATGGATTGCATTACCTGACCACCCCATGTACATGTTACCACTGAACTTCAGGGCCACAACTTCACACTTCAAGCATTGGTCTGCAGGATCTTTGGAATTACGGCTGATTGAACATGTCTGGAACACCTTCATGAAGCATTTTTGCGGTCGCCAAGTCTTCCAACAGTATTGATCAACTGGAAAGAACACTGGATAAAGGAAGCACATATCAACTTACTCCGTAGCTTTGACCATCCAATGGTGGCAGAGCATTAGTAGGTCTACTTAAGCTGGGCCTCCATCTAAAGAGTTGGCAAAATAATTTGGAGAACACAGATTGGCGTGGCATATAACCCACTTTGCACAACTCATCACATCGTTAATCTTAAAGACAGGAGAGCAATTGGCAACAAATCCAGAGTGGTGTGATGCAGCATGTCCAAACACTGAGGCAAGATCATTGGTGAAACTGGAGCAATTCGAAACTAAGATTGGAAAAACAAAGTGGGGCAACATGGTTGGACAGAATGACCCAGTGAGCAATAGAACGTCATTATGTATAATCTGGCCATGAATTTGAGATGAGTGGGATGCACATCCTGGACACCACACTTAATTATACATCAGAGATTGGTCCTTCAGGCGTGGTATGACAAAGGCTAGGAGGGTATTCTTACTGGCCAAACAATTAGCCTATGCATGCACAATACACACCTCTATTACAAACGACAACACAAGATGGTGGAAAGCATAAATGAGGGGTAAGACGAGCAACAATGCTGGATACACATTTGCACAACAAGGAGCACACTCACTCATTACATGTTGCGCGCGCACACACACACACACACACACACACACACACACACACACACACACACACACACACACACACACACACACACACACGTACAAATAGCTATGGGTGTAGAGGACACATCTATATCCACTTTGACCTTTTGGCTGTTTCATCTGTGCCTTCAGTTCTCCGTGTCACCTCCTGGCCACAAGCCAAGAAGGTTGTGAGACGTTGTTGGTAGTGTGGGAGTGTGGAGAGTGTTGTGGCTCGTGTATAACAATGACGTCACCATGAGGTTTTATTTCGGCAAATCAAAAAATGAATAATCCATGGGGTTCAGGTGTGGGGATGACCCCAATTCTCTGTGTAAATGTGTATTGTTCGCGCTGTCTGGTGGAAATACAGACAAAGGACATGACCTATAGATCCCTGTTGGTATCCCCAAGCGACATGACCATGCCTGCCAGTTTTTAAAAATAATTCCTGAAAATTCCGCAGAGTGCCCACTCATGGGAGCACCGATGGCCAGATAACCACACTTACAGTATATGCGACCGTCTACATATTCCGTACGCATTTAAACATCACATAAGTGGGGAAATTAACGTGTCTGTAAAGACTGGGGTTTTTTTTGCTAGTATAATGAAGGAAAGAAAAGTAATGGTGAAAATAAGGGTACGAGTACAAGAAAAGAAAATTATAATACAAGAAGTCAAATGCATTTTTATGTCTAATCTTTGTCTCGACAATTCTGATTTTTGCTAAACACCCTCAGCTTACCAGTAAAAGTTTATAAATGCAAAAGAAAAAATACTTTACATTTATAAACTTTTACTGATTTAAATAAACCTGTATCGATTTATCCTCGGCTTACCTTTACATCTTACAAAGCTACTACGTTATCCCAAGTAATTTAATCAAAACTAGAAAATAAGCAATAAATAATCTATTTAATGTTTAGCAATTAAGAGACCAGAAATATTTGTTTTCTGTTTAGTACAGACAACAGGTAAACAATTCAAACCTTAACTTCTATCAACTTTTACAACTTCAGAAAAGAGAATTTCCTGGGATAAGCAAAAAAGTGTCATCGTAATTCGATTTATGCCAAAAATAAATTATTTATTGCGTGTCTGAGATAGTTAGCCTGTTGTTGGCTTAGCGGTTAGGGTGCCAGCTTGGGATCCTAGGATCCTGGGTTCGAATCCCGATCGATCGCTGAATTAACGCCAGGGGGGTTGACTCAGCCTGTTCATCCTTCCGAGGTCGGCAAATTGAGTACCAGCTTGCTGGGATGAATGATCCTGGTGAGTACCCTGGTTTAGAATAGGTACACTGTATCCCTGCGCATCGTAAGAGGCGACCAAGGGTTGGCGTCAGGAAGGGCATCCGGCCATAAAAACATTGCCTCAAACAGGGAACCATGATTGTCAAGGGGCCTGCAAGGCTAACCCCTGCCCTGACGGGGCAAATGGCCTTAAAACGATCATTCATTCTGAGATAGTTATGGGTGTCACCTTTTGGATTTCATGGGTGAATGCCAGCTTATTACGAACAACTCAAGATTCCAGAAAAAGAGAGTAAGGATATGAGGATTCCAGCGATGAACTGGTGCCATGGCTCAAGTAGACTATTCATTGGTAAAAAATAAAAGGCAAAATAATAGAAACAATGCTGAGACTTACAAATACATCAGCGTGGGCTCACATTAAATAATTATTACTGCAACTCCACCTCCTAACTAGTGTTGAGCAGGGCAGAGATTATGCGTTTGTGTAGCAGACATCGCATGTTGCTAACGGATTGTGCGGTAATAGCAGCTAAAGGGACTCGATCTGTGCCTTACTGCATCACCACGTTTGGATGTTTGATTCAATATATATATATAAATATTGTTACGGTTCTCCGCCGCCCTACTTCCCCTTAACAAGGAGGGATTAATCCCCTTGTTCTTTCTGGGCTTGACGGAACAGAGACTTGAAACGTCCCTTCCGGGCAAACGCAGAGTAGAGTTTCGGGACCAACTCTCGCTCGTACCTAATTCCCTGCGCCGTCACGGAAGTGAGGAAGCAAGCCTCGCACGAGCCACGTGTGGTTTGGGTATGCCGAGCGGATTGAGTACCACATGGTCCGTGCAGTCTTAGTAGTGGAACCCGATTCGAGCGGTTCTATTCGTACCACGCTTAGCCAATGAGGAAACCACAGGAACGATCGAATGGAAAAAGGAAGAACACAGGTTTAATTATTCCCACACGTATATAAAATGATCGGGGACGCAGAGAAACAGGGCAGCACTTAATCAGTCTTAACTTATCCCCCGGACTCGGGCCCATCACACTCACACAGGGAATTGCAGATGGGTTGATGTTCAGCCAACCGCGTCGATGTGGTCGTCCAGGAATGGCCCCGTCCAGCTCTCCACGGTCCCAGCACGTCCCGCGAAGATGGGAGCAGGCGGTGGAAGAAACCTCGTAGCGTGTCCCCCTCACAAAGGCAGATGATGAGGTGGAACGGCAAATGCGGGACTCTCAGCGCGGCTGGCGATTACACAGCCATTCTCACTCGCGCGACTTAATGCACTGTATATCGATCAGCCTCCAACTCAACCGAGCGTCGCTTATAATAGCGCGTATTCCGGTTCATGCATGTCTCACTTCACCCGCGTATCTTTCACAGTTCTCTGACGCTCACAACTCCTCTTCAACGATCCTCTTGGTTGGTCAGTGCGCGCGAGTTCTCCCTGGGCAAGTCCTCAAGTCTCTTTGCTCATCAGTCCTGGTGCAAGTCCTCAAGTCTCTTTGCTCATCAGTCCCCTCAGGCAGCAAGTCCTCTTGGGGGCTTTGCGCGATGGGTTATATAGCTATGCCCCCGAACCTTCTGGAACCCTCTCGAACCTTCTTACCACGCCATGTGACGCAGCGCCACCGCCACCACCTCTGAGCCCTGATTGGCGGCTCGTGCTTACTGTCAACGCCTCTGCCGCTCCGCCCCGACCCTCCGAGCCTGCCTCGTGTTATTTCACCCAAAATGAACCAAGGTCAGTGCAAAGGGGCATGAGGCTAGGGAAGCTGGAAAGTCGGTAGAAGTAGGGCCTATTCTCCTGACTCTACTCAACGCAGAACTAACAATGGAAAAGGACTAAGCTCACAAATACTAAGAAATAACTATATTATCGCGAGGTTACATGTTGCTTGTGTGACTAACTATGAGGGGGAAATTTTAACCTTTATTATACTCACTTTACAAACTCAAAACCGCAATAATATTATATATATATATATATATATATATATATATATATATATATATATATATATATATATATATATATATATATATATATATATATATACATATGAGCAGGGACGCAGACGCAGATCGGGGACGCATATATATATATATATATATATATATATATATATATATATATATACAGTATATATATATATATATATATATATATATATATATATATATATATATATATATATATATATATATATATATATATATATATATATATATATATATATATATAGATATATATATATATATAGATATATATATATATACAGTATATATATATATATATATATATATATATATATATATATATATATATATATATATATATATATATATATATATATATATATACTATACAGTGGTAGCCAAAAATATTGACACTCTTGCACTTTTTTTTTCAAATAACTCACAATTTTCTCGAAAAATAAGTTGAAATTGACGAAAGTATTTGGTCTCCACAATTCTTTATTTCACTGTTAATATTACAGAACCTTTGTTTTTTTCAGAAATTAATATATCCTTTTAAATCAGAGAATAAAAATAAATGGCATTGACAAAATTATTGACACCCTAGACTTAATATTTGGTATCAGCCTTTGGACAAAATAACTGCAGTCAAGCGCTTCCTATAGCCAGGAATGAGCTTCCTACACCTCTCTACTGGCAGTTTCGCCCACTCTTCTGGTGCAAACTGCTCCAGTTCTCCAAGATTGAAGGGTGCCTTCTCCCAACTGCTGTTTTCAGATTTCCCCTCAAGTGTTCAATGGGATTTAGATCTTGACCCATTGCTGGCCACTTCAGAACAGTCCAGCGTTTTGTCTTGAACCATTCCTGGGTGCTTATTGAAGTGTGTTTGGGGTCATTGTCCTGCTGCAAGACCCATGACCTTTGACAGAGACTCAGCTTTCTGACACTGGGTTCAACATTGCGCTCCAAAATGTCTTGGTAATCTCCTGATTTCATGATGCCATGCACACATTCAAGGCACCCAGTGCCAGAGGCAGCACAGCAACCCCAAAACATCACTGAACCTCCTCCATGTTTGAATCTAGAGAAGCACAACTTTTGCATTTTGGGATGCTTTCACCTTCTTGCTCCTTGGTCGATTATGCTCCAGCTGTCTCTTCTTGCTAGAAGTATCCGGTGGGACATATAGGCCCCTTTCCATCACAAACTGAATCTCTGACATCGACATCGAGAATCAAGACATCGGCGAGTAGGTTGTTATTCAGAAATGATTAATCTTTTCATGCATTATTATATTACGATGTTGCTTTCCAACCTGGTGTTGGCTTAGCGGTTAGGGTGCCGGCTTGGGATCCTAGGATCCTGAGTTCGAATCCCGGTCGATCGCTGAATTAACGCCAGGGGGGTTGACTCCACCTGTCATCCTTCCGAGGTCGGCAAATTGAGTACCAGCTTGCTGGGATGAATGATCCCGGTGTGTACCCCAATTTAGAATAGGTACACCGTATCCCTGCGCATTGTAAGAGGCGACCAAGGGTTGGCGTCAGGAAGGTCATCCGGCCATAAAAACATTGCCTCAAACAGGGAACCATGATTGTCATGGGGCCCGCAAGGCTAACCCCCGCTGTAGTGGGGAAAATGGCCTTAAAACGATCATTAATTAATTCATTCATATATACATATTATATATATATGTGAAGAAGCAGCTCTTCGTTTGCAAAAGAAGTCCACAATAGCCTGAAATGACGCAGCTTTATTTATTAAACCAACTTATACAGATCCGGAAGAAGCCAAGACATCTACAGCAAGAGCCAGTCTCATGCCAAGTCAAGCCTTCCTGGAAACACATTGATTCTCATTCACTTATATATGAATACGATTATCAGAAAATCTCCGAGAGAACAAAGCGACTGGCGAGAGTCCCTCCCACCGTTATCCGCTGTTCGGGGGAGTCAGCCCTTCCTTATCATTCGGACCAAATGTTTCTCTGGGCTCCGAGAAAACAGAAATGTAACTCACAAAGATAAGAGTGCATGCTTGGCCAAACAAACCCATATATTTTATGGGTTTGTTTACATGAGTAATTCAAAGCATGTTTATACAGAGTCATGCGTCGCTGTGATTAATACAAAATATATATGGTTAACGATAGGTTTATGTCTGCACTCTAAACATTCTACTCGCGTTACACAAAATCACGCGCATGTGGGCGTGGTTTCACGACCGGCCTTATCTAGCCTCGAAAAAAGCACACGTATACAATTGTCCAGCATGACCTCAGCGAGCCTTTCCTCATCCAAAACTAAAACGAAGCAAAAACCCTTTATTAACTTTATGAAAATAGCATTTTTAAACAACATTTAAATCATAACACATTAGCAACCAACGTCTATAACTGAACTTTAGGCAATAACAAATCTACAACTTGACATTCCTTCCTCTTGTCTCGTCGAGACAAAGTATCTTAAGAGACAACGTGCCACATCGGGCTTTATTGAAAAATAATTGTGTAATGCGGGTATTGAAAAAATAATTGTGTAATGCGGGTATCTCCCAAGGGCATATCGTGCGCCCAAAGCGCCTCGCCCGTGCATTTGGCGAACGTGTCGTGTGGTGCGTGCTCGGAGCCTGAGGGCTCAGAACATGAAAGTCCATTAACGTTTCGGATCCACAACGAAGGTGTCTGGTCCAGATGAGGTTCTGCTCCGCCAGAGGGCCACCACCTCCCCTGCGGAACTTGCTCCCCCCACCCTTTGCAGACCCAGTCCTTGCAGATCTTCGAAGTTAATCAACGATCATGCCCATGAGGTCCCCCACGTGCTGCTGTTCTGGGGAATACATAGTATTGTCAGTATCTTGTGTCTCAATTTCCTGGTCAGGGTACAGAGCGTAAAAATCCGATTCACTTGAAGCATTTGAACTTAATACATATGAAGCAAAGAGAGGAACTTCCTTTATGTCAAAGTCTCCCTTGGGCGCCTGGTCGGCTTGCGGGTCTAGGATATCCACGTCGGGTCCCTCGACCGCCAGACCCAGTGTCACAATCAGATCCATAGTTGGGTCGGAAGGGGGCGTGCAGCTGTCAGCTTGTAATACATAAGCAGCGTTAGCCAGTACACGCAAGGGGTTTATAGCACAAGTATCACAGTCATCACATACACCGTTACAGGCAGCAGCCAGTTCCCACATGGGATCCGCACAAGTATCACAGTCATTACAAAATTCAATGCAATTTTCTGGAGCGTTGGTCGCAACTGCCTTGTTGAAGGACCCGTTCAGGTCGACGGCCTCTGTGGTCAGAGCCATAGTCGTTGTCGGCGGCTTCTTCACTTTCCATCCTGTAAAATACTTTCTCATACAGAGGAGGACTAGAGATTTCATTAGTGCCCCCCAAATTACTACCCCGATTATCACAGCCAGTGCGGTCAATAACCACTTCACTATGGTGCCCGTCCATCCCTGGAACCAGTCAGTGAGCCAGCTAAATGTATAAGAATTTTCACGCGCGATCCGATCGATCGTCAGGGCGTGGCTAGTTTCCCTTAGTCTCACTTCTGCATCACCATTGTACGCATGTGAATTACCGTGTCCAATAGTATGTCATGAGCCGTAGCGGTGTCGTTTGCCACCTTTTCTAGGGCCAAAGCCAATTTGTCTATCCGGAAACTATCCATGACTGTGCCCGCTCCTGGGAAGAAGAAACCAAACACCTTTTCCCATAGACTCCCGTGTAGTTTAGTGGTTCCATCTTCGTTCATGACTGACCTCTTATAACGCCTGTCCAAGGACTTTGGGTCTAGCTCATCCAGTATCTCAACGTCAGGAAGGACTGAACCCAGATAACATGTGCCCCCCCAATTATTTGGTAAATAGGGGTAAGCCTTGTCGCCGCATATAAACATTGTCCCATGGGGTGGGACCAGGTGGGTGGATAAGCACTGGAGTCCCTTTACCACCCCATTAATCCTACTAACCCCCCTAGAGAATGTTATAGCCGTTATGTTGTGGTTGCGTTTATCTTGCAGTACTATTCGTAATGTAATCCCCGAGCTCCCTTGTCCCAGCTTCCCGGGGAGAGTGTAGGCGCATTCTGATTCTCCCATACGCAAGTGGCCGGAACCCTGGAGGCAGACCCTCCCTTTCTGTGGTTTGACCCAGACGGGGGCAGGCCTCTCGGCCACATGGGCAATCATTGACGGGCGATAATTAAATTGTCGATTGCAACTCTTGCCGTTGTCAACCCCTTCTCTTTCCAGCGTGGTGACTAAACATGGGGAATCGATAGGTTGTGAGCAGAGGTCATTGAGGGACAAGGGTAGCACTATCATGTGTATTCCTGTGGTGCCTGCTTGGGGAAAGCGCATGCACGACCAGCAGTGTGTCCTATTTTGAATTGTTGCCACTTCCCTGGCCACTTTCCAATATGTGTTTTCACCCTTCTTTGGGGCCTTATTCTGGGGTTGTGGCGTGAGTATGTATTCGTTGCATCGTATGTAGTTCTTTTCGCCACCGGCCGCGCCAGGGGTCCAGACGCTGCACCGGACCTGCATAGTCATGCCTTTCTCTAGGCGCGTGCGTGTTTGTAGCTTAAAATCAGGGGTTCCCCATTGGTATCCTGGTTGGGCCAAGGTCTTAATGCTAGCTTGCCCGTCTTCCCGGAACTCTCGTTGCTTTTGTAGTACCATGCCAACGCGTCCAGGCCCTGCCGACAGTGCTAGCCAATTTATGTTCACCCAATTTGTGTGCAGGGCTTTCTGTTCGAAACATGGTAGTGATACTCTTTGTCCCCATGTTACGGTGAGGTGTCGGGTTTCGTTTTCGCATCTATTGGAATCGGAGTTTCCCCTAGCTGCTGTCGCTATCAATAGTATTGTACTTATGATTAGGCCCACCCTTACTGTGGTTGCTGTGGTGTAGTGTCTGGTGCTTGTATGGCCAACTTACAGTGCGTGGCGTGGATCCACGAAGTCTTGCCCTCGCAAAAGACTGCCGTTGGTGTAGTCAGCAACACCTGGACTGGTCCCTTCCACCTTGGTTCCAAGGCGTTCTTGCAGGTGAAGTGCTCCACGAACACCTGGTCTTTTTCCTCTGGTGGAACACCTGGTCCACAAGTCTCCTGGGAACGCCTGGTCCACAGGTCTCCACCCCATAGACTCAATTCATCCAATCCATAGCCCCATAGAACACCTTTTCTCCAATTTCCTAATCCACTTTTTTTCAAGTGGATCCAATTTTATCCAATATTCAATTTTTAAATTCAATCCCATTTAATCCAGTCCAATTCAAAATAAATTCAATTTCTTCTCCTTCTCTCAATGAATAAATTCATTTAATCCTTCTCTCAGCATCCCATTACCTGTTTCCAACATCAATAAAAATAAAATTATAAAATTAATAAAAAATCAATCATCTCAACTCTCAAATCAAATCAAAAAATCAATCAAAATCATAAAATAAACGAAAATTACTTCAGCGAGAGTTTCAACTAGAATTAACACAAACAAACCACCATTAACCTCCATTAACACAAACAAACCACCATTAACCTCCATTAACCTCCCCCTATTATTTATTTATTTTCACGAATAAACAAATAATAGAAATAACCTGGTCTACTTCCAATTTCAATTCTGGTCAGTTCTGGTGTCTGGTCACACACAATGTTTTCCTCACCCACTGTGATTCGCTCAAAATAGATTCTCACTGTTATGTCTGAAATTCGTCTCATGAAAACCCATTCAAGAGTCCGGTGTACCCGACGGCCAAACACATAGACACGCCGAAGACCCCAGGGTACCCATCAAACTAGCTTGTCCCCAGATCCACAACACAGCGAAACATGTAACTTTACTAAAATAATCACTTACTCATAACTAATACTCATAATAACTCATAATTACTTATGTAATTACTCATACCAATACTTACTTAAAATAATGTAATATCCCAATCTTCACCCCCTATGCAAATCGAAGCACCCCGGACGATCCACAACCAATATCAACCACTGTAGCCGTTTTCCCGACTCCAGGCAGCCACACGCAGCCACATACATCTCCATCCACGTCACACAAGACAACAGCCAACGAGTGTGTCCACCACACAGAAACCTTTGGCACTCCTGACACCAATGCAACAACCGAACTCCCAGACAACCAACAACAAAACCCAATCCATCTCCATGGCTCATCAAGCAGTTCCAACTTAATCCAGCTTCACATACCGATTTCCCCAAAAACTCGTGAAACTTCACCCCCATTCTGGAAAAACCCTGGACTAAACCCTGACACCCTAAATAACTTCAGACCCATCTCCAACCTACCCTTTCTGTCAAAAGTTTTGGAACGTGCTGTGGCCACTCAACTCAAACATCACCACTCTGCCAATAACCTGTATGAAACATCCCAATCCGGATTCTGCTCCAGCCACAGTACTGAAACTGCTCTCCTCAAAATCACCAGCGACCTTTTCTCTCCTCTGATGCTGGCAACCTCAACATTTTCATCCTCCTCACCTCAACGCCTCCTTTGACATCATCAATCACGCCATCCTCCTCACCCTGTTTAGACCAGCTTGTGCCTATTAAACCCAAATCAGTTCACTCCCAAGCTTCACATGGACCACCTACTACTCTCAAATTATCCACTCTGGCTCCGGAATCCCAAAAGCACTCTTCTCTACAATAAACAAACTAAATAAACAAACTTTACAACGTGAACAAACTCCTCAGCGCCCTGGATACCGCCACCTGTCATTCAGAGTAGACAACAGCATCTCCTTTCTGGCTTTCAGCATCTCCTTTCTCCTTTCTGGCATCCAAATGAAATTCTGGCTTCAAATCAACTTCCTCGAACTTAACTATGATAAATCTAAATTAATCTTCGTTTGCCCACAACCACTCACCAAATTCACCCATAACTTTGCCCCCAACATCGATGGTCATTTGAACACAAATTGAACAAAATTAATCGAACAAAACACTTCCATTAACTCGACATTCTTTTCACAGCACAAAGTTCACTTGAACATCTTTTTCCTGGATACTCCCTCTTTATTTTTATACCATACCATGCTTCTCCACTTGCAACCCAAATATTTTCCATGAAATAAATAAAATGAATTTTATGAATCTTCTCATTATTTGAAAGTTTACAAAATGTTCCAAATCTGTATATTATTTTCTACTGTGGTTATATTAAACCATTATTTTACAAAATCCAACTTTCAATAAACTGGAAAATGCTTCGCCATGGAATAGTCCACCACTCATCTATCTATAATTCCAGTAATCTCTGTCTGTACGTTTGTTTGTCTGTGACCGCTGTTTCTCGACAACCACGGGTCCGATATACTTTTAACTTGCCAGGTATATTGCTGGGGACCCGAGGATGTGCCTTTTCAAGGTTTCATATTAATCGGACAATTACTTACCGAGCTATGTCCAAAAAACGATTCAACCAATCAGAGAGCAGCGAACGATCGCGTGTGCCGAACGTGGCGGGCACACTCTGCCTCGGATGGCACATTTGAGAGCGTATTCATTTATTTCACGTTTGCAAACTATGTTGGCGTTAAACTATGTTTTACAACTAATAAAAACGAATTTGCGATTCATTCGCTTTCCTGCGCGTTTGTGCACGCGATGGCGATTTCTTTACCAAACTCCGGAAGCCGTTCGCTTTGGACCAAACCATTGCATGTAAATAGAGGGGGGGGGATTGTCACCGTACTCGCAAGCCGTTCGCTTTGGACCAAACCATTTCATGTAAATAGAGGGGGGGGATATAATTTTAGATATAGATATAGTACGGGCAATGCCCTAGTATAAATAATCATAAGAGTTCTGCGAAACATCTCCATCTTTAAAACTTAGCCAACCAATTTTAAACCACATGTTTTCCCCCCAAAAAACAAGTCACATTCTTTGTATATTGCCAACATTGTTCATCGTTTAAGTATCATCCAGAACTAAATTTTTATAAACCATCAACTTGTAGATGCATTTATTTATATCCCATTAACCCAAGAACTCTCAATTGCTTGGTTATATTTTAGTAATGTCATATATCCATATTTCTTTTCCAAATTGTTCCTGATATACACATTAATCCCATCTGTCTTTGTTTCCAGATGAACTCAAATCAGGAAATCAACACAAATCCTTATTACCTCCAATCAGTCACACTGCACATTATTCCCCGTCCTTGATGGATAATTTTACATCCAGATGGGCACAGCATCCCATTTTTGGCGACCCAGCCCTGAAACAAGCCCCTGGACTCCTTGCAGGCTGGACCAAAACCCCTGGACCTGCCTCCATGGAACAATGACGCCTAAGCACTCAATTAGCCCTCCCAGTACCAAAGACTTACACTCAGACCGACAGACAGACAAATAACAGAGGCATGTCGCCAGCCCCAGCACAGGACATCACCTTTCCGGGCAGGCACAATATAATCCACAGTATCGAAATGCCAATTTCTATCCGGAGCCTCGCGAAGCCAAAATCGGACATGTTCACTGCATTTCAACCTCCATTTCACTGACCCTGACTATCCCCATTGCTCGATCACGCACGTCACTGTGCTCGGCCCGGTTAAATTAAACTCAAGCGTACTGTACCTGACGCTTCCGGTCGGCACCGGAAGTCTGTTTATTTCTTGAGACCCCTGAATCGGGACATCAATCGACAATTACAACGACAAACAGAACTCGATATTCTCTGTTCATTAATTACGTACATGACTTCAGTTTAACCAACAATATAATGTCCTTTCCTTCCAGATTTAGGTTCTATATCCTGTCGTTAAAGCAACACCTCGTAGACTGACTGCCTGTCGTTCTTCCAAGGTTAGTGAATTATCTCCGACCTCTTTCCCTTACAAATCTCGAACAAAGGTCAACTAAACTTTAAAAGGTCAAACTTCGAATTGGGGTAACCAGCGCTTTATTTTTCCGCAAATAATACAAGTCCGGCGTCATTCCCTGCAAGAACCACATCCAGACAGACAAATGACCCTTATTGAGGCTCTACATCGCAAAATGCTAGCTCCTACGAATCCAACAACCGTCACAATCCGTCCAGGAACTTCCGTACGAGGCGTGCTTCACAATGCATCACCTTTACTACCTGGTGCACACCTTTCGCACATCCTTCCTCGTTCGCACAACGCTTCATCAACACACCTCCTCGCGCCCACACCTTGGCACAAGCCACACCACATACCGACAGTTGAAACCTCAACCGTCCTCCTTCCTCGGATCAGCGTTCTGTTGAAACGTGACATTTCTGCTCAAATTATTGAATTTCCAATTTTAATAACTTAACCTTACCAGCATACTAAATCTGTGTCCGCATCGATCAACACAAATGCATCGATGCATCTTCCAGCCGCCACTCCGCACTGTACCTTACTGTATGAACAAGACTTCCTGTTGGAACTTGGCTCCGGAAATTAATTACTCTGTCTTGAAATCGTTTATTTTAGCCATCTTAAATAAATCCATCCATCTATCCATCTTATAAATCCATCTTAAATAACGTATTCGTCCTGTGACATTGCCTGGCATATATGTCGCAGCCGGCCACTATTCCGACATGGCTCGTCTGACATGAACGTCCGACATCCAGCGTCCGACATTCAGCAAAGTCGCAATGACCCACAATGCATTTGGGCACACATCCTCCTCTGAGAGTGGGCGAGTTATCGCCGGCACTCTGAGCAAATCTCATACAGCACACCCGTGACTCGCGGCTCGCTCGGCTCCTGCCCGAACGCACAATATCCCTCTACCCAAACTTCCACGGAGCCGCACGGCGGAAACACAGGTTTGTACCACACTTTAATTAAACGAACATCGCCAGGATTCTCGGATAGACGTAAATTTCACAACACACATGACAAAAATCCGATTTAAATTCAGAGATCGCCGATCGACCTGGCACAACCATCTCAACGCGACGACGCCACGCCGCCCCCCGTCTTGGCGCGCACCCTCGTGCCTCCACACGAATCCCAACACTCCCTGCACGCCGCTCTATTCGCGTTCACGGCGGGGTTTACCTCACGTTGGGACATGCAGTCGGCTGTCATAACAAAGTGCGAAAAGCTGTCATAACAAATCTACGACCTGGCATGTAGTGAGCTGTCAGAACATTGAGCTGTCAGAACTCATCCCTAGCTCGTAAACATCGCAAAAAACAGGATCTCCGACGCTCCACCTCTCTGACCCAAAATGCACTATGTGACATCATCATCCTAAAGGTGAGCTGCCTCAGGAATATAGGCCTACCCCACACATACAATACACAATATCTGCCATTGAATGAACTCTTCGATTCAAGTAAAACACACATATTGATTCGAATTCTGAACCTCCAGTTCCACAAACTCCAAACCTCCGTCCGGCTGCCGCTCGAAAGACAAAGCAGCCCATCCTGCAACCATCTCCAAGAAACCGCTTCATATCAACAGTAGGTCGACAAGGGCACTCCGAGTGCTTTCCTGACCCGATTTATATCAATTCGCTTCCCAAACAACTCCCAAACAGATGAAAATCCGGACTCAGTTCAGGACCTCGCCTGTTCTCTCGGATAGACGCTAAAATGGACATTCCCGGCCTGAATTTCCCCCATGTCGAGCAGACCACTTACAAAGCTTCACACCGAAACCCTCTGCTTTGCATATGTCATACAGACAGATACATTGGCCAGATACACACGTCAATTAACATCCCAATATACATTCATTCCTCATTCATATACTCATAGAAGTCTCCCAGACTTCGCGCGAAACTCAGATCGACTCAAATCATGCCTTTCTCCAGCCACTCTCATGTACAATCTTTGCTCATTCATGTTACGTCTCTCATTCAAGGAAAAGGATTTTTTTTGGGACGGGTTGGACGGGGGTGGGTTGAGGTGAAAAAAGGGAAGGCAGGGCGGGGTGTTGGGGTGTTGCCTAGAGCCCTGGGACTGAGCTCAGGTCTTGGGGGGGTGGGGGGTGTTGCCTAGAGCCCCGGGACTGAGCTCAGGTCTTGGGGGGGGTGGGGGGTGTTGCCTAGAGCCCCGGGACTGAGCTCAGGTCTTGGGGGGTTGGGGGGGTCTTGGTCTGGTATCTGGTCCAGCGGCATCACTCGCTGTTTTACTTGTTTAACTGCTTACTTACTTGTCCTCTGGCCAGGGATTATTTAAATCTTTAGTTAACACAGCCCAGTCCTTTAATGGTCTTACCGCGGCAAAATGATGCTTCTTAAACATGAAAGATGCCGGGGTTCCCTTAAGGGGTTCCCCTTCTTTCATTAGCTTGCTTCCCATCTTATTGCTCTGGGCTGATCCTTCCTGGAAAGTTCTCGGCCTGGCTCAACCTTTACGGCTGTCCGACCTCACTTTCCCCTTTCCCTTGTACCGAACGTTATCTTCACCGATATCCTGCGCAAATCCTTTTACTGGCCATGTTCCTATGGCCCTCTATGTTCCTATGGCCTTCTATCTAAGTTAGCCACAGCCCTTCGTTCCCTGGCATGCAATGGCATACCCCATCTTGTCTCTGGGCTGTTCCTTCCTGGAAAAATCTTGGCCACCTGGCTTCAGCCTATATGGCTGTCCGACCTCATTTTCCCCTCCTGGTGCTAACTGTAACTTTAAGCTTACTGTTAAGTCCTTACTGGTATCCTTACTTGTTTATCCTGGCTTTAACAAAGCCACGTCATTCTGAGGCCTAAAATGAGCCTTTACTTACAATTTCTGTTCGAGTGCAGGCCGCGCGGAGATAGGGAGACTGAGGCCGCTCGAGGGAGGAAGGTACGAATTTGGAATAATAGCCCTCTGATATAAAACAACTCCCACCTTTAATCAAATCAACGTGCCGGCGCCGGCCTCAGGCAGCCTTCCTCCTGTCCCTCGGGCTCCGTTTCCCGTCGTCCGGTGCTGACCCCACTCCTGGTACCATCTGTGAAGAAGCAGCTCTTCGTTTGCAAAAGAAGTCCACAATAGCCTGAAATGACGCAGCTTTATTTATTAAACCAACTTATACAGATCCGGAAGAAGCCAAGACATCTACAGCAAGAGCCAGTCTCATGCCAAGTCAAGCCTTCCTGGAAACACATTGATTCTCATTCACTTATATATGAATACGATTATCAGAAAATCTCCGAGAGAACAAAGCGACTGGCGAGAGTCCCTCCCACCGTTATCCGCTGTTCGGGGGAGTCAGCCCTTCCTTATCATTCGGACCAAATGTTTCTCTGGGCTCCGAGAAAACAGAAATGTAACTCACAAAGATAAGAGTGCATGCTTGGCCAAACAAACCCATATATTTTGTGGGTTTGTTTACATGAGTAATTCAAAGCATGTTTATACAGAGTCATGCGTCGCTGTGATTAATACAAAATATATATGGTTAACGATAGGTTTATGTCTGCACTCTAAACATTCTACTCGCGTTACACAAAATCACGCGCATGTGGGCGTGGTTTCACGACCGGCCTTATCTAGCCTCGAAAAAAGCACACGTATACAATTGTCCAGCATGACCTCAGCGAGCCTTTCCTCATCCAAAACTAAAACGAAGCAAAAACCCTTTATTAACTTTATGAAAATAGCATTTTTAAACAACATTTAAATCATAACACATTAGCAACCAACGTCTATAACTGAACTTTAGGCAATAACAAATCTACA
>NC_136270.1:85754365-85854706 GCF_964187855.1 Myxine glutinosa
CACACGGGGGGGGGGGGGGGGGGGGGTGAAGACATGCTGTTTAGTAGTAGGGATTAAGACTAATTTTCCCCAGTGTGTAATTCCCCTATGATCAATCCCTAACACTTTGTAGCATCTGCCAGCCCCTAAATTACAACCAGGACTGGCCCTATGAACACTCATGCCAAGCTAAGCTGGCCCTATGAACACATATGGCAAAAGGCCACGCCCCAGGAGTGGTACGATGGGGAATGGGGGGGGGGGCGGGGGGGGAGGGTGGAGAAGGAGCCGACAGGCCACGCCCCCCAAGGGACATGATTGGCCCAGAGGAGCATGAGACGATTTTGAAGGAATGACCCGATTGGCTCTGAAGAGTAAGAAGAAGAGTCGGTCGATCTCTCTCTCTCCCTCTCTCTTGTTTTGCTCGGAGTGAAGGGTGCCATTTTTGTGACGTTCGTGGACGATCGTGTGCTGGACGGAGTTGGGCGTGCTTTTGTGGCACTCAATGAGCGATAAAGGCGGCGGTTTGTGGGGCTCTTGATGCTTTGGACAGGGTGGAGAGCGAAAGAGGGCTGTCTTCATTGCTCACTTCACGGCTCTGTGTGCTCTCGTCATCGTCAGCCGGCGCCAACGTTGGCGCTCACGCACGGGAAGCATTGGAATTGGCTACCACTGCCGACCTCATCAAACGAACTCGTTAGGACGAGCTAAGTGCTGGCACTAAAAGGGACATTTTATTATATTTTTCCCCTGTGTTCGTTTTTTGAGTCAGAGTGCGGAGGGTCCCTCAAAGTAGAGGATTTAGATTTGAGTTCAACATTTATTTTCGTCCTTCATTTATTTTCATTAAATTATTTGGTTGCATTTTATTTGTCGTGTTTCTTTGTTTGTGGGTTAGGGAATAAACCCGTGTTTTATCGTTCCGATAAACGTCTCGCAGTCTTCCAACTCGTGCGCGATAACTGTAATTTTTTTGGGTGCCACCTCAGGAGTTAAAGCAGTTCAGCTATTCGTCCCAGGTGATCTTAATCATCGGTGACACGACAATATTTTACTCTGCTCCAGTGTGTCTGTCTGTCCTTTCATGGGTGTGGCCTCCCCCGTTGGGAGAGTGGCTACACCCATTCTGGGAGGGGCTTCAAAAAATCTCCCCCATTTTGATTGAACCACATAGCTCTCTCAAGCAGAGATTAAAGTCATGTTGTTTGAAATTTGTCCAAGGTCATTATTTACTTTTTAAAATGTGTGTATATATGCATCTGGAAGAAGGTACAGGCAGTCCCCGGGTTATGAACACCCGACTTACGAACGCCCGTACTTACGTACCGACCTCCGTAAAGCCTATTATTTAAAAAAATAGATGTTTTTTGTTACATTTTTTATTTTATTTTTTTTACTTTTTTTTATTTTTTGTGGTTGTATACAGAATCGAGGCTCGTGAAAGAGCTAACATTTATCACACAGAAAAAAAATCAACCAGATACACAAAGTATATAATAAGGGGAGCGGTAGACAAGAGAAATATGAGAAAAACTCTGTTCAAGCCACCCTTGATGTTTACTTTAAGAAAATTGACCAGCACCAGGTCCAACCTCTCCAGCACCAGGTCCATCCTCTCCAACACCAGGCCCATCATCTCAGAGAGATATATCAAGGTATGATCGTTTCAAGGTTTGCAAGACATCAATTGGAACGAGAGTAAGTGTTAACCTTTAATCATTTATCTTTTCTTTTCTATCTAAACAGTTTAAGAAATGTTTTTTTAATGTTTTTTATACCTATAGATGTTTTAGGGAAAATATATACTATATACTAAGACAAACATTTGACTAATTGACGCTAGATGTGAACCGTACGCAACTGTTCCGACTTACATACAAATTCGACTTACAGACAGACTTAAAAACGGAACTGGTTCGTAACCCGGGGACTGCCTGTAATTGGTTTCGGGTCGTTTATTGTCATATTGAAGCGCATATTGAAGCGAAGTCATATTGTCATATTGGACCGGGGGGCGGCGTGGCGGCGGGGCTGGGCGGTGCCGGGGGTCCGCCCGCAGGGGGGCGGCCCCGACGCGGGGGTCGGGCCACTGGCGGTGGATGGTCCACGTTGAGGTGGGCCGACTTGAGGCGGTCTACAGAAACGCGGTCAGGAGTACCGCCGATGTCCAGGGTGAAGTGCTTCGCCCCGGTCTCCAGCACGCGGAAAGGTCCGTCGTACGGGGGCCGCAGTGGTGTCCGGTGGGCATCGTGGCGGACGAAGACGTACTCCGCCGTGCGAAGCTCTGGGGCAACGTGCGTCGGTGGGTGCCCGTGGCATGCCGTTGGCACCGGGGCGAACCTCTGGGCGGTCTCTTGCAGAGCGGAGCGCTGCTGTGCTCGAGCGCTGCGACCATGGTGCCGTGGAGTCGGGGAGGAACTCGCCCGGCACCCGCAGCGGTTGCCCGAAGAACAACTCCGCCGCGGATGCGTGCAGGTCCTCCTTGGGCGCCGTCCGGAGGCCCAGCAGGACCCAGGGGAGCCTGTCGACCCAGACGCCGTCGCGGAGGGTGGCCCGGAGCGCGGCCTTCAATGAGCGGTGAAATCGCTCACACAGGCCGTTAGCCTGGGGGTGGTAGGCCGTGGTTCAGTGCAGCCGGACGCCGAGCCCCTGCGCGACTGCCCCCCAGAGCTCCGAGGTGAACTGAGGGCCGCGGTCGGACGAGATGTCTGAGGGGGCGACGAACCGGGCGACCCAGGTGGCGATGAAAGCCTGCGCAACATCGGCCGCCATCGTCGACGCCAAGGGCACGGCCTCCGGCCACCTGCTGGTGCGGTCCACCATGGTGAGGACGTGGGTGAAACGCCGCGAGGGAGGCAGAGGTCCCACCAGGTCCACGTGGACGTGGTCAAACCGGCGTTCCGGCACCGTGAACGGGGCCAATGGGGCCTGGGTGTGCCGGTGCACCTTGGCGTGCTGGCACGCGAGACACATCCTGGCCCAGCCGCGGACGGCCTTCCGGAGGCCATGCCAGACGAACTTGTCGGCGATCAACCTTTGGGAGGCCCTCGCGCCCGGGTGGGACAGGCCGTGGATGGCGTCAAACACCTGGCGCTGCCAGCCCGCGGGCACGATGGGGCGAGGACGCCCGAGGGAGACATCTCACAAGAGGGCCGCGCCCGCGCCGTCGAACGGCACCTCGGTGATGCGGAGGCCCGTGACGGCGGTCCGCAAGGCCTGGACGTCGGGGTCAGCGGCCTGGTCCGCTGCCATCCGGGCATAGTCGATGCCGAGGTGGACTGCGTGGGCGACGGCCCGGGAAAGGCAATCCGCCACCGGGTTGTCCTTCCCCGTGACGTGCCGTATGTCCGTCGTGTACTCGGACACGGCCGAGAGGTGACGCTGCTGCCGGGCCGACCACGGCTCGGTGACCTTGCCCATCGCGAAGATCAGCGGCTTGTGGTCGACGAAGGCCGTGAACGCACGGCCCTCGAGCAGATGGCGCAAGTGCCTGACCGCCAAGTGAAGCCCGAGCAACTCGCGGTCGAAGGTACTGTAACGGCGTTCGGGCGGGCGAAGCTGCCGGCTAAAGAACGCCAGCGGTTGCCAAGCTCCACGCACCCATTGCTCGTGCACCGTGCCCACCGCGTAGTCCGAGGCGTCGGTGGTGAGGGCGATCGGTGCATTGGGCGCCGGGTGCGCGAGCATGGTGGCGTTAGCCAAGGCGAGCTTCGCGCCCGTGAACGCCGTGTCCATCTGCTCGGTCCAGGTAACGTCGCCTTTGCCCGGCTTACCTCGGAGAGCTTCGTGCAGGGGGCGCAGGAGCTGGGCGATACGGGGCAGGAACCGATTGTAAAAGTTCACCATGCCCAGGAACTCCTGCAGCCCTCTGATCGTGCGGGGGCGCGGAAACCCCTTCACCGCCTCCACCTTGGCCGGGAGGGGGACGGCTCCGTGCCTGGTGACACGGTGCCCCAGAAAATCGATTATGGCGGCGCCGAATCGGCACTTTGCGGGGTTCACAATCAGGCCATGCTGGCCCAGGCGTTCGAAGAGCGTGCGGAGGTGGCGTAGATGCTCTTCGCGGGACGCGCTGGCGATGAGGATATCGTCCAGATAGACGTAGACAAAATCCAAGTCGCGCAGGACGCTGTCCATCAGTCGCTGGAACGCCTGAGCCGCATTCTTCAGACCGAAGGGCATCTGCAGGAACTCGAAGAGTCCGAATGGCGTGATGACCGCCGTCTTCGGGACGTCCTCCGGCCTGACGGGGACCGGATGGTAGCCGCGTATGAGGTCCACCTTCGAGAAGAAGGACATGCCCGCCAAACGGGCGGAAAAGTCCTGAATGTGGGGGACGGGGTAGCGGTCGGGAGTGGTGGCGTCATTGAGACGGCGATAGTCCCCGCACGGTCGCCATCCCCCGCCGGGCTTCGGCACGATGTGCAGCGGCGACGCCCAAGCGCTCTCTGAGCGCCGAACGATGCCGAGTCGCTCCAGGGTAGCGAACGCCGCTTTTGCCACCGCCAGCTTCGTCGGCTCGAGGCGGCGTGCCCGGGCGTAGACCGGTGGCCCGACGGTGGGGATGTGATGGGCCACCCCGTGCTTGACGGCCCCCGCCGAGAAGGTGGGCCGCGTGAGGGCCGGGAAGCCGGCGAGGAGGCGGGTGAATGCGTCCGCTGCCGGAAGCGTACAGACCAACGTGGCCGGAACCGAACTGTTCGGCAAGCCGCTTGGCAAGCCGCTCGTTGAGCTGCTCGACGAGCTGGGCAGCGCACAAGCGAGTGAGCTGAACGTCTCGGCCTGGACAAGACGTCTGCGCTTTACGTCGACCAGGAGCCCATTAGCGCACAGGAAGTCTGCGCCAAGCAGTGCCATGGGCACGTCGGCGGTGACGAACGTCCATCGGAAAACGTGCCCTCCGAACCGCAGAGAGAGGCAGCGTTTTCCGTACGTACGGATGGGCGTCCCGTTCGCGGCAAGCAGCGCGGGGCCCCCGCCCGCGGCGTGCTTGTCTGACGTACCGGCGGGAAGGACACTCACCTGCGCTCCCGTGTCGCACAGGTAACGGCGCCCGGATAAGGTGTCCGTTATGAACAGCAGGCTGCTCGAACGGCCGGTGCTCATCGCCACTATTGAGCGCCGGCCCGGGCGTTTCCCAACCTGTTGAAGGAGCATGGCGGATGACATTGCCGAGCCTCGTGGCCAAACTTGGCGTGGAACCAGCACCAGGTGGTGGAGCTGGAGGAGTGTGGCTGGCTCCGCCAGGCCGGTGGAGTTGGCGGTTTTCGCCGCGGCGGTGGGCGGGGCGTGGCGGCGGTCACGAGGGGCGTATCAGCATGCTGTGTAAGCTGATGCTGTGGATCAGCATCATCAGCAGCATCAGCAGCATCAGCCTCGAGGTCCGTGACAGCCGCACCGACTCTCGCCCGCGTATCCGAAGCCGCGAAGTACCTGTCCGCCTCGGCTGCCAATGCTCGGGGTTCCGTTAGCCCGGTCCCGGCCAACGCGAGGCGAACCTGCGCTGGAAGTTGGCGACGGAAAAGCGCCCGGAATAGAGAACCGGGGGCTTCGTCGCCCAACAGTGACATCATATGGTCCATTCGGACCGACGGGCACGTGTCGCCGAGCTCGGGGAGATCCAGGAGGCGGTCGGCCCGTGCGTCGTCCGTGAGGCCGAACGTGGCTAGGAGTAGCCGTTTGAGTGCCTCGTACTTGTGGCCATCCGGTGGGTGGCGAAGGACGGACACAACTCGAGCGGCCGTGCCGGGCCCGAGGGAGGCGACGACGTGGCAGTAGCGTGTGTCGTCGCCGGTGAGGCGCCGAAGCTGAAATTGGGCTTCGGCTTGGACGAACCAGACTTCGGCCTGGGCCTCCCAAAATTCGGGAAGTTTAATCGACATTGCAATGGCGTCGTGTTCGGAAGGATCGCTACGGCAGATCCAACGTCGAGGTCACCATATAAAGCGCGATGCTGCGTGCTAATGCTTACGCAAAGAGCAAGCGGACAACGTGGTTCATAAAAGACTCTTTATTGAAAGTACTCAAACTGCAGCACTAAGCTGCTCAGGGCTGCGCGCCCGTGTATATCGTGAGGCCACGCCTCTCTCCCTGGCGTGGCCCATCCCCACTTGGTGTGCGGGGTGATGTCACCACGTCAGTGCTTTCGTGTCCGCCACATCCTTTCCGCATATCTTGCGGGATTGTGAGACGGACAGGTGACCATGATGGGCCATGACCTGTGCATGGACACACATCTTTTCCGCATATCTCGTGTGATTATGAGTTGGACAGGCGACTATAATGGGCCATGACCTGCTTGTAGTGACTTCTTGTTTTACATGCATCATTTTCTACATGAACAGATGGTGCAGGCAGAATCAATTCACCAAACGCTTTCCTCACATACTGACATGCTCCTAGCGGGCATTGTTTTAAACCAGGAACAACCAATCAACTCTGAGTACGTGAGGGAAGCACGAGGTTGAAGAAGAAGAGGCGGTTTTGCCTTTGGGGACTCCAAAGGGTGTTTAGAAGCTAAAAGGACGCAATAACGTGGAGCGGATAAATACTGCACTGTACTTCACCGTTCTTTTTTTCTCTTGGGACTATCAGCAGAGTGCTCCTTCATCACCCACTTGCTGTTCACCAAACCCGAATAACCTTTCTACTTCCCGGGGGTTATTTTTTTCTTCCGCCATTTTTGAAAGCTTTTTGCCGGTGGAATATTTATTTTGTTTTAACCACTGCTCTGGTCACCCTGAAGGATTGGTATTTTCGTCTCCTGAAAAGCAACATTTCATGAGGGGTTTACCAAAATTAAGTGAGGTGCGCGTGTATGCCATCATGTGCCATTCTTGTGCCAAGTCTGAACAAAATCGGACCATACATGTTCAATAAATGGTTGGGGACACGTTCAAGTAACAAAATGGCCGCCAGTCGGCCATCTTGAATCTCATCTCGAAATAAAATGATTTTCATATGTAAGCTCTATTATATGTGCCACATTATCTGTGTGCCAAGTTTGAACAACATCGGTAAATGCATGTCCGAGAAATGGTTGAGGACGTGTTCAACATCAGGTTTTTACAACAAACATGGCCGCCAGCTGGCCAAGTTTGATCGCATCGCGAAACAAAATGATGTGCATATGCACACCGTCATGTATTGTCCTTGTACCAAGTAAGAACAAAATTGGTCCATACATCTCCGAGATATGGTTGCGGATGCACGCACGAACGCACTGACGGACGGAGAGAAGAGACCCAATCCGTAAGCCCCTGTTTTGGACTAAGTCCAACGAAGGCTAATAATATTAACACCGGGTGGAAGAATGGCCTAGGCCCTAGAGGTATGTAAACTCTCCTCCAAGTTGTCTAGCCTGGGTTTGAATCCCGACTCAGCTATAAACTGTCATCCTGGTATTTCACAGGCAGGGTGATACATCAATGTGTGTGCGGTCCCTCAGATTGACGTTAAACTGGCATCTCGTCTGTCAGAATTAGTTGGTGGACCTTAAAGATCTCATGGTGACCTTCACGAACAATAGGTGAGCTATCGGCGGCGTCCTGGCCAAATTCCAAATTTCTGCCTTAACCTTAGTCGAATGTCAAACCTGTACGACCGATTCGTGAAATGTCTTGGCCCAAGCTTCCCCCAGCCAACCCCAAAACAACGTGAGAATAGTTGTGGCCATTAAAGAATAAGAATATTAACAAACCGGATGGTGCGCACGTCCATCCACATGACCCCCACACCGGCCCCCTGGTCGCTCCCGGAGGAAGTGGGTTTTGTAGAATATAAAAAAACGATATTTCAAAACATCGGAATGTATACCTTTCTGTGGTTTGCATGAACAAAGCTGGAAGCCAGATTCTGTGCACAGTGACAGGCTAAGTTGAGCTGTTATCACACTCGAGTTTGTTTACGTAAATTCCATTTTTGACAAGAGTTGTGCATCTCTGAAAGAAAGGAGGTTTCTCGGAAATGCAACATTTGCACATTACATCCCCGCAGAAAGAATGAAAAGGTTTGATAGACCAATTTTTTTATATCTCGAAAACCGTTTTCGTTTCCCGACGCCCAAATTGAAAATGTCAATCATGGCTTTTGTTATCCTGCATTGAAGTTTTTTTTTGTCTTTTTGTCTTCCTGTTTTTTTAGGTTTTACCAATTTGGATGTTTTGTGCAAACATCAACTTATGAACACGTGGTGGGCATGTGTGATCCCCCCAAAAAAATTCTGTCTTTCTCAATGGCAAATGATGGAGGAATTGCGCATCGCTATCGACGGTATCAATCAGAGAGGGGAATCTAATTGGACCAATGGGGAGAATGGGGGTTGTTGGGGGAGGGGTAAGTGGAATGAGGCAAGATGCCTCCCTTAACTTTATAATCTCCTTCGTCCTCGTTCTATGTTCACTGTTCAGTATCCTTTACAATTACGTCCACACCAGAGGACTCTCTGGCTAAAGGTGCGGAGCTAATTACCTCCACCACCGTAATGTTTTCACTCCTGTCTGTCTGTCTGTCTATCGCCTACAAGCCACAATCTTAAACCGACCTTCATGGAACTTCACCAATTGGTAGAGTTGGTCATAAGGAAGAAGCCTATTGATTTTGAGGTCAAAGGTCATCTTGAGGTCAAATTTCTAAAATTGACATTTTTCATCTGAAAAATTGTCCATTTGCATCCTATTAACTCGAAAGTTAAACAGCAATTACATAGTGCATTACTGAATTGGGAAACCAACTATTTTAAAGGTCAAAGGTCAACTCAAGGTCAAACTTCTAAAATCATCAATTTTCATCTGGAAAATCATCAGTTTTCACCCTATTAACTTGAAAGTTAAACAGCAATTAGTGCATCACTGAATTGTAAGTATTTCAAGGTCAAAAGGTCGAATTCTAAAATCATCAATTTTCATCTGAAAAATCATCAGTCACCATGCAATTGAACCGAGCTTTTGTTGAAGACGATCTATTTAAATCTTAATGAAATAGTCAATTTGATGTATCCATGGTAACTTATTTTTGAGGAGGTGGGTGGATTTTGCAAGTATCATGCTCTGCATGATGTCTTTCTTGTTTGTCTGTGTGTGAACAGGGCATCTCAAAAAGTTATGGACGGATTTGCATGAAACTTGGAGAGCAGGTTAGATGTGTGGCAAGGCCAAATCAATTAAACTTTGGTGAAGATCCGAATATGGATCTGGAAACGAAAATTTTAATTTTTTAAAAGTGATTCTTAAACCATTTTCGCCAGCCTTAACCACCAGCCTGGTGTTGGCTTAGCGGTTGGGGTGCCGGCTTGGGATCCTAGGATCCTGAGTTCGAATCCCGGTCGATCGCCGAATTAACGCCAGGGGGGTTGACTCAGCGTGTCATCCTTCCGAGGTCGGCAAATTGAGTACCAGCTTGCTGGGATGAATGATCCCGGTGTGTACCCCGGCTTAGAATAGGTACACCGTATCCCTGCGCATCGTAAGAGGCAACCAAGGGTTGGCGTCAGGAAGGGCATCCGGCCATAAAAACATTGCCTCAAACAGGGAACCATGATTGCCATGGGGCCCACAAGGCTAACCCCCGCTCTAGCGGGGAAAATGGCCCTAAAACGATCATTCATTCATTCATATTCTTCACCATAGAGTGATAGGGCCGAAAACGATATATAGAACGGTATTTCAAAAAGTTATGGACGAATTATGACAAAACCTGGTGGATGAGTTGGTTAGGTGATAAGAACAAGCTGATTTGAAAATAAAAATAGTCCATATACAGAATGTTCCGCGTGGCACCTTGTCCTATCTGCGTCTACCAATTTCAACTTCACCTAAATTGTTGATCCTTTAACAAAAGTTTGGTGTTATACTTTGTAAGTAAAACGATGGGTATACAGAGTCGAACATGTGTGTATGCGCTGCATTTGAGAGATTGAAGAGGGGCCAAAATTAACTACATTGTCTGGATGTAGTGCTACACCTGTTTGCAATGCATCATGGGAATTGCAATATCCACAATGCAACACGTAATGCTCTTGTCTGGTTCGTGTAATGCTCTAACGTGTAATGCTCTTGTCTGGTTCAGAAATCAACTTATTCTCGAGAAATCCTAGAACACACTACTCGAAATATTTCTCAGGACTCATCACAACCTTATCCTTTTCATGACCTGTATCCGTACACCTAGCTGGCAGGATGGCCTAGTAGTACACACACTCACCTCTAAGCTGTCTAGCCTGGGTTTGAATCCAGGCCCAGCTATAAACTGTCATCCTGGTGTTTCACAGGTATACCCATGGGGTGGTGTAGCGACCCCTTTTTGGAGTTGAACTTTTTGCACTTTGTTCCTTCGGGACAGAAAGAAGCCGAGGTTAGGGCAATAGGGCAGGTGACAACTCGAATAGTTTTGCTAGGTAGGTGTCCCTCAAATGGACCTTAAGCAGGAGTCCATCCACTGCCATTGGTTGGTGGACGTTAAAGATCTCAAGGTGTCCTTCGCGAAAACTATTCGAGTTGTCACCTGCCCTATTGCCCTAACCTCGGCTTCTTTCTGTCCCGAAGGAACAAAGTGCAAAAAGTTCAACTCCAAAAAGGGGTCGCTACACCACCCCATACCTGGGCATGCGGATCACTAGTAGGTATAGCAGTCTAGTATCCCCACTCTGCAGATCGTCACTTTACTGTTCACAGAGAGAGCACATAATGTGATGGTTTGACAACTAAAGGCTTCAGCAACAAATTTTCCATGAAAACAATGAACCGTGAAATTAACTGAAACGACACAACCTTCATCCCCACTCTAAATGCAAACCCGGAGAGAGTTCACCTTTGCTGTTCTTGGTATCGCCATGCAAATTTACATGTTAATGTTTTGTTTCACATTATTTCACTCAATTTCATACAACGGCAATGCCTGCGGTGAGTAATTGGTCCTAGTAAAATATGGACGCCTCCAAAGCCTGCATTGCCACTGCTTGCAGTACCTTTCATGTTCAACGGTCATTATTTTGGATGGTGCACACCCGTCTCTGTTTGGCAGTGCTTCCAGCAGCTAGGCCAGGTATGGTCGACGTTGAACTGTTTGTAGGTCTTCCTTTATGGCTCACTTCTCAATTTGGGGCATCCGCTGACATCGTTTGATTAGGAAACATGATGGTGACCTCTGCCGTTTCCTGTTTTTTTGTTTTTTTGTATACAAGGTCGAGGCTCGTGTAAGCGCTAACATTGATCACAAAAAGACAAACTGACACATAAAACATATGATAAAGGGAGCGGGAGAACAAGATGGAGAGCAGGGACATCGGGAGATCTGTGGGAGGGAGAGGGCTTGCGGGGAGGAGGCATGGGAAGGTGGGGAGGAGGTGGGGGAGGTATAAAACACATGGACACTGCTAGGACTTCCAGGAAAGAAGTCGGTATTTCAAAAAAGTGGATCTGGGGTGAATTAGCGGGGGTAGAAAAGATCAAGGTTTTGGATGGGGGAAGATAAGAGATGGTGGTGAGCAGCTGTTTTAAAGACCTGGAGGGAGGAGTGGGATTGAAGAGAGTGAGGGAGTTTGTTCCAGAGGCGGGAGAAAAGGGGAATGAAAGAGTGAAGGTGAGCAGAGAGTCTTGATTTTGGCAGTTTAACCATAAGAGGGTTGCAGGCAGATGTTGTGCGACCTGTAGGAATATTTGGGGGACAGAGCACAGACAGAGCTGAGGGAGCAAGGCCAGAGAGGGGTCGGTAGAAGACAGAAAGACCACCAACCTGCCTGCGGTGAATAAGTGAAAGGCCCTCGGAGTTAACTTCATCGCGGGAGATTCCAATGATTCTGAAAGCTTTGGTTTCTACAGCGTGAAGCCGAGCTCGGTGTGAGGCAGGAGCACCGGACCGGTTGTTCAATTTGTTGTATAGCTCCAGACAGTTCTCTTGAACAAGCCCACTACATCGAGATAGCTGACTGATGTCCCAGGAGCTACCCAGAGATATCCAACATCCAAGATGGTGTCCCTCACCTTCAAAAAGTCCGGGCAACAACAGAGTTAGAGAGAAAGAGAGAGAGACAAGAGGGAAATGAGGGACCGGGGACCATCCAGCCAAATCCATGGGGACCGATTGGCACTCTGACAGTGACAGCGATGCCCTGACAAATCAGGGCAGCAGGGAAGAATGGGGAAGATTTGGACCCAGACCAGAGCTGTGGATAGAGAGAGTTTGGCCAACTAAACAATAGGTGCCATGTTGTTACCCAAGGTCAAGTACACGCACGCGTGCGTTCAAGCGTGCATGCAACTTACTGCTATTAGGGACGGGTTTATTTTTATGTTCTTGAGTTTCATACATTGTTTAGTCAGTTGCGAATGAGTGGAAGTTGGGATGGATGAGTGGAAGGAGGGATGGATGAGTGGAAGGAGGGATGGATGAGTGGAAAGAAGGATGGATGAGTGGAAGGAGGGTGGATAAGTGGAAGGAGGGATGTATGAGTGGTAGGAGGGATGGATGAGTGGAAGTTGGGATGGATGAGTGGAAGGAAGGATGGAGGAGTGGAAGGAAGGATGGATGATGAGTGGAAGGAGGGATGGATGAGTGGAAGGAGGGATGGATGAGTGGAAGGAAGGATGGATGAGTGGAAGTTGGGATGGATGAGTGGAAGGAAGGATGGATGAGTGGAAGGAGGGATGGAGGAGTAGAAGGAGGGATGGAGGAGTGGAAGGAAGGATGGATGATGAGTGGAAGGAGCGATGGATGAGTGGAAGGAAGGATGGATGAGTGAAAGTTGGGATGGATAAGTGGAAGGAAGGAAGGATGGATGAGTGGATGGAGGAGTGGAAGGAGGGATGGATGAGTGGAAGGAGGGATGGATGAGTGGAAGGAAGGATGGATGAGTGGAAGGAGCTTTTTTTTGTTTGTTTTGTTGTATACAGGATGGAGGCTCGTGAAAGAGCCAACATTTGTCACACAAAAAAAATCAAACAGACAAACGAAGTATATACTAAGGGGAGCGGGAGACGAGATGGGGAGAGAAGGGGAAGCACACAAACACAACATTTGAGAGCAGGGATATCGGGAGATCTGTGGGAGGGAGAGGGCTTGGGGGGAGGAGGCGTGGGAAGGGGTGGGGGGTGGGAGAAGTATAAAACAAACGCTCTTAGCACTTACACACTCTTAGCTCTTACACGAGCCTCGATCTTTTACACAAAAAAAAAAAATGAGGGATGGAGGAGTGGAAGGAGGGATGGATGATGAGTGGAAGGAAGGATGGATGAGTGGAAGTTGGGATGGATGAGTGGAACTTTGGATGGATGAGTGGAAGTAAGGATGGATGAGTGGAAGATCAATCACTCATCCTTCCTTCCTTCCACTCATCCATCCTTCCTTCCACTCATCATCCATCCCTCCTTCCTTCCACTCATCCATCCTTCCTTCCACTCATCCATCCTTCCGCTCATCCATCCCTCCTTCCACTCATCCATCCTTCCTTCCACTCCTCCATCCCTCCTTCCACTCCTCCATCCCTCCTTCCACTCATCATCCATCCTTCCTTCAAACGGCAATCCATCCATCCTTCCTTGTACTCATCCATCCCTCCTTCCAGTCATCCATCCTTCCTTTCTTCCACTCATCCATCCCAAATTCCACTCATCCTTCCCTCCTTCCCCTCATCCATCCCAACTTCCACTAAGCGAATGCATGCAATGTGATGCGCGTTCTGCTAGTTACGGAGGTTGGGTAACAACATGGCGCCTGTGAATCACATGACAGCGCTTAACCAATCATAGGGCAGACCAGTTGAAACCGGGTTGACCGAACTCTCTCTATCTACGGCTCTGACCCAGACTTGCGTTGGGAGGTACAACCACCACGACGAGGCATCCCCGATAGTTTTCCATTACTGGTTAATATCCAATGTGGTTCAATAGCTTATCACTGTATGCTTTATGTCAAATGGCATGATGTAGACCTTGCTAACAGAGAGTATACAACCACCTGAGCATAGTGACCCCTTAGAGATTTACACGAGGAACGTACAGACCACGCCAAAGTGGGAGTGAATTGATGCAGCACGCATGCAGTAGGTATCTCATCACATAGAGTCATCCATGTTGTGAGATGTCATGCAGTTGTAAACATTTACAAACCATCAGGAAAGTTGATAAATTGGTCCAAGTAAAATATGGACACCTCCAAAGCCTGCATTGCCACTGCTTGCAGTATCTTTCATGTTCAAAGCCTCATTGCTGAACCCCGACTTGGATGAGGCTTCACCTGGTGTGGACTTCCACCACATGTTCATTCAATTCTGATGCGCTTGCATTAATGCAAAGATAGTTCTTACAAAATAAGTGCAATCAGGCCATGGGAGAGTATGTGACTGCCAGATGCAAATAAATGGGTGTATATACAGTGGTTAGATTGATGAACTGCAGTATTTATCAGAGGATATCAGTTTCTATTGCTTTCACATCATAATATTCCCATTTTACTGATCATTCACAGGAAGAGAGAAAAATAATTCAGTTATCTGATTTTTTATGCTTATTTTATGTGTACGAATTAATGACGCATCTTCCTTACCTATGTAAAAAAAAAAAAATTAAATCCCTTTTTAAGGCCATTTTCCCTGCTATAGTGGGGGTTAACCTTGCGGGCCCCATGAAAATCATCATGGTTCCCTTTTTGAGGTAATGTTTTTTTTATGGCCGGATGCCCTTCCTGACACCAACCCTTTAGTCGCCTCTTACGATACGCAAGGATATGGTGCACCTATTCTAAACCGGGCCACACACCGGCACGTAAGACCAGAAGTATTTAAGTGGGTTCTACATCAACAGGATCCATGAACCTTTATATTCCATTAAACAAAATACTTGTGTAACCTTGATTATACTGTCGCGTGATTCCCCTCTTGGTTAAGACCGTGGGACCACGGATAGCCTGAACGAGCTTTAACTCCGAGGCGACGATCAATTGCGGACTTGACTATGCAAGCACGGGAGGAAGAAGGAAGAGGAAGAAGTGGCGAGCTCTTACCTGATGCGTTCCGAGCAGTCTTCAACCCTGCAAATTAATGAATCAAACCAAAACGGGGTTTTGAATAGAAAGGGAAAATAATACAAGGGTTTATTCAAAATATATATCGGGACAGGGAAACGCGACGATAAAAACTAAATCCTAAATCGGGATCCCGCACACCTCACTTCACATACAAGACAAGGGAAATCAGTAAATAAAAGAAACGTTGTTTGTGCGTTTGTGGATGCGAGCTTATCTGCGTCTGGCAGTGTGAGGGATCGTCTGGCTTGAGTGCGTCGTCCGACGCAGCTCCGGTTGGCGCGAACTGCCTGGCCCTCGGCGCGCATGCTCGTCAGCGCTCCAACGCAAGCCCCGCTCGTTGTTCGTCGTTCGCACACCAACGCAAGGAAGAGAATCGACGGCGTTCCTTCTCTCCACCGTCTTTCGAAATGCTCGTTCTTCCACCAGGTCCAAAGCAAGAGAAGGCCCAGCGCGAAGGGACAATCAGGAGCAAGAGGCCAAGGGAAGGGAAGAGAGAGCGAGGGGAAGAGAGAGCAAAATGCCGGCGAGCGAGTTGTTTTGTCACTCGCGGTGTGGCGTCAGCCCTTTCTCTCTCCCAACCAGTGCCTCATTTCTTGGTGGTCTTTCGTGCCTTCCGACGTCACTGGCATTTGTCCTTCAATCAGCGACCTGTTTCTAAGTAGTCGTTTTGCGCCTTCCGCGCTAATTGGGCGAATGTTTGTGCCTTCCGCACTGATTGGCCGAGGTGTCAACGGTCGGTGGCCAATCAGTGTGCCGCTCCTTTACCTTTCTTACCCTCCAATCACGGGGAAGCTTTTGTCCCTTCCCCGACCAATTACACGTTCTCCTGGGCGTGGCTCCCGGCCTCCCTGGCACGATGTTTGTCGCCCATGGTGGTGTACCGAGTGGCTGCTGCCTGTTGGCTCTTCCAAAGTCATTGTGGCGGTGGGGGAATTATTTAATGTGTGGTGCGCTAATGGGCCTATCTAATGTCTATGGGATGTATTGCCATAAGGGATACTCACAGAGGGAACGACACACAAGGGAATTTTACCCATAATCCCTGTACTAATTAGCATGCCCCGCCCCCTCATAACAGGGACAAAGATACAAGCTTAATCCGACATTCGGGCTACAGAACTTATTACAGGTGAGGTTCCCTATCATGGCAGCCGGACACCTACCTATGCAGATCTACCTGGATCTAGATATTCCTCTACCCCTAATTCATAACAATACATATATATTTGTGTTGAGGGAAGGCCGGGCAGGTGCTGCCATGTGGAGAGGGGCAGGCAAGCTCTGGCCACATAGTGGGTGCTGCCCGTGTGATGGGTCCAGGCTCTGGTGCTGTTAGGGGAGGGGGTTGCAAGGTCTTAAGAGGATGAGGTGAATAAGTGGGCCTTGTGATGAGGTGCCGGCGTGTGCGTGCTGGCCACATGGTGAATGGCATGTGGGTTGGGCAAGGGCTGGCCGTATGGCGAGGGTGAGCAAATGGGTGCAGACCGCATGGTAGGTGCAGGCCCTGCTGAGTGTTGGATTGGTGCAGGCTCCATTGAGGGTTGGGTGGGTGCAGGCTCCATTGAGGGTGGGGTGGGCACAGGTTCTGTTGAGGGTACAGTGGATTGATGCATCACGATTTTATATGAATGATCCATGAGGTTTCCTACATAGTAATTAAAAAGAACACTAACTTCTAACATCATTTCAGCCATTCGGGAATGTCTTAGACTTCTGGCTCAGAGCTGCATGCATTAGTGGACCCTCTGACATGACAATAGTAATGAGAGTATCCATTTTTGTAACATTGATATACAAGTCTACAATTAAGGGTGTAACAAAATTCCAAGTCAAATTTCAACCACTCACGTGCTTTTTGCACCGGTTGTTTTGATTGTCTTGATCATGGCAGAGAGAAGAGTACACGCAGCATTCGAACACTGATTGAAGGCCGGTGTGCACCCTGGTGTGCACAAGCAGTTACTTAATACATGCAAATGTGGAGCAAGCCGTGAAAGTTGGAAGATCATAGATACGTATAATGATGGATAGCCGGGAGCGTTTGAGCTCTTGGCTGCCGATAACCCTCAAGGATAATAACTTGCTCCTCCTGAATATAACTTGTAGCTTGAGGCTGTGGCCATGATGTGCAATTCAAACTTTTAAACAGATTAGTGCACCAGTAATGAAAATATTGCACTACACACTGGATCAAACCACCGGCATCATGTTCACACCCTCATGTTCTACTGGAACCGATTCCATATGCATCACTGAAAATGTATGCACTCTGATGTTTAAATACGGTGTTGTAGCGGCTGCCGCTGAGTTTTCACAATCGCCTTGCACCTATCAAGGACGCGGAGCGATCACCATGCCGGGCTCGTCCAGGACGCCCAGGCCCGCGCTCAACTTGCCAGGCCGCAGCCAGGACGCTGGGCCACGCCCCCTGGCGCCGGGCCTGGGCAAACCCCCTGGCGGAATAGATATATATTGCTGACTGATAAACGGTTTTTCAGAGTGCCTGAGTGTTTGATTTCATTAAAGCAACTCAGATGAATTCCAGCTTTTTGTCGCGTCCATTCTTCCGATCGACGTGGGAGCCCCGGCTCCTTCATTGGTGACCTATCGACATGGACACGGCAGTCGCCCTTAAACTGCCTACCTTCTGGGAGGCTCACGCGGCGGTTTGGTTCGCACAGGCGGAGTCCCTGTTCGCCCTGCGAGGCATCACGGCCGACGACACCCGCTTCCACCATGTGGTAGCTGCGCTCGGGTCGGTTACCGCGGCCCGCGCCCTGAGCCTCCTCGAAAGCCCGCCAGCCGCTGACAAATACGGCGCGATTAAGAAGCTGCTCCTCGATGCTTTCGCCCTCCCATCGGCGGAACGCGCACGGCGCCTGCTCGATCTGCCTGAGCTCGGCGACACGCGCCCTTCCGAGCGCATGGACTACATGCTTTCACTGCTCGGCGAGCACTCTCCGGCATTCCTGTTCCGGGAGCTGTTCTTCCGTCAGCTGCCTAACCCGGTACGCCTCGCCCTGGCAAGCACGACGATCACAGATCCCCGGGCCCTTGCCAGAGAAGCCGACAAGATCTCCGCCGCAGGACAGCGCATCGTAGCGGCGACATGGGACCCACCGCCGTCCGACGCAACACCCAGGGCGCCCGAGCACCCGGCACGGTCGACGGCCGAACTGCCGACGCCATTGGCGGCCGCTCTACCGAGCCGACCACCTCCGGCACGACGACCGAGGCCTCCACCTGACCAAGCGTGGTGTTACTATCATGCCAGGTTCGGACAGAAGGCCCGGACATGCCGACCCCCGTGCACCTTCGGCAGGCCGGGAAACGGCCGGGCCGGCGTTCATTACCAGCCATGAGCGCCGGCCACACGGGCAACTTACTGTTCATCACGGATAAAGCGTCCGGACGGCGCTTCCTGTGCGACACCGGCGCCCAACTGAGCGTCATACCTGCCTCTGACCAGGACAGGCAATCCGCGGTTTGCGGCCCCTCCTTAGTTGCGGCCAACGGATCGACTATCCGCACCTTCGGCCCGCGCAACGTCACCCTCTGCTTCGGCGGCCAACGCTTTGCTTGGACGTTTGTAACCGCCAACGTGCCCGTGGCTCTGCTAGGCGCCGACTTCCTCTGCGCACACGGACTGCTGGTGGACATCCAACGGCGTCGTTTAATCAACGCTGAAACCTTCAGCTCCCTGGTATGCACATTGAGCAGCTCCGCGCCGACCGAGCTGGCATGCGCCGTCCCGGCGGCGAACGAGTTTGCTCGCCTGCTCACGGAGTTCCCGGCCCTCACGCGGCCGACGTTTTCGGCCGTCGCAGTACGGCATGGGATCGAGCACCACATACCAACCACGGGCCCGCCGGTCTACGCCAGGGCCCGCCGCCTCGACCCAGCCAAGCTCGCCGTAGCGAAGGCCGAATTCGACGCGTTGGAGCACCTCGGCATCGTGCGGCGCTCCGATAGCGCGTGGGCCTCGCCACTGCACATCGTGCCAAAGCCGGGGGGTGGATGGCGCCCGTGTGGCGACTACCGCCGTCTCAATGACGCTACCACCCCCGACAGGTACCCGATCCCGCATATCCAAGACTTCTCCGCCCGTCTGGCGGGACGGGTCATTTTTTCGAAAATTGACCTCATACGGGGATATCACCAGGTACCTGTCAGGGCGGCCGACGTCCCTAAAACGGCAGTCATCACGCCGTTCGGCTTATTCGAAATCTTGCGGATGCCGTTTGGTCTCAAGAACGCGGCTCAGGCGTTCCAGCGCTTGATGGACGGCGTGCTGCGTGACCTGCCGTTCCTTTTCGTTTACCTGGACGACATCCTCGTCGCCAGCACGTCCCGGGCCGAGCACCTCCTCCACCTCCGGACACTGTTCGAGCGCCTCAGCGAGCACGGCCTCATCGTCAACCCGGCCAAATGCCACTTCGGCACGACGGCCGTTGATTTTTTGGGCCATCACATCACCAAGAACGGGGCCGTGCCGCTGCCAACCAAGGTCGAGGCCATCACCACGTTCCCGCGTCCCCGCACCATAAAGGCCCTGCAGGAATTCCTGGGAATGGTGAATTTTTATCACCGCTTCGTGCCCCGCGCTGCTCAGCTCATGCGGCCCCTCTACGAAGCCCTCCGGGGCATGCCGGCCAAGCACGACATCGCCTGGTCCGCAGCAATGGATGCGGCCTTCCAAGGCTCAAAGCGGGCCCTCGCCGACGCAACACTGCTCGCTCACCCGGTGCTCAACGCTCCCATCGCCCTCACCACGGATGCCTCCGACTACGCGGTGGGCGCCGTACATGAGCAATGGGTGAACGGGGTTTGGCAGCCACTCGCTTTTTTCAGCCGGCAGCTCCGGCCGAACGAGCTCAAATACAGCACGTTTGACCGGGAGCTCCTCGGTCTACACCTGGCCGTCCGCCATTTCCGCCACCTCCTGGAGGGCCGACCTTTCACGGCGTTCGTCGACCACAAGCCGTTGGTTTACGCCATGGCCAAGGTCACGGAGCCATGGTCGGCCCGCCAACAGCGCCACCTCTCCGCCGTGTCGGAGTTTACCACGGACATCCGGCACGTCGCCGGCAAAAACAACGCCGTGGCCGACTGTCTTTCCCGGGCCAGCGCGAACGCGGTCCACCTGGGCGTGGATTTTGCGCTTATGGCGGCGGACCAAACCACCGACACCACGGTGCAAGCCCTCCGGGCGGCGGACACGGGCCTCCGCCTGGCCGACATCCCCTGCGCGGACACTGTCCTGCTCTGCGACGTCTCCCAAGGCCAGCCTCGCCCCATCGTGCCCGTCGCCTGGCAACGCCGCATCTTCGCCTCCCTCCACGGCCTTTCCCACCCGGGCCGGAAAGCTTCCCAGAAGCTGGTGTCGGCGCGTTTCGTCTGGCACGGCCTTCGTCGGGACGTCCGCGATTGGACCAGCGCCTGCACGGCCTGCCAACGGGCCAAGGTCCACCGACACACCCAGGCCCCGCTGGCACCTTTCACCGTGCCCGAACGACGTTTCGACCACGTCAACGTGGATCTGGTGGGCCCCCTCCCCCCGTCACGGGGGTTCACACACCTGCTCACCATGGTGGACAGGACCACCAGGTGGCCGGAGGCCGTTCCCCTCGTCTCCACCACCACCGCCGACGTGGCGCAGGCTTTCATCGCCACCTGGGTCGCCCGCTTCGGCGCACCGGCGGACATCTCGTCAGACCGCGGTCCACAGTTCACCTCCGAGCTGTGGGGCGCGGTCGCCCGCAACCTGGGGATCAAGCTCCACCGTACTACGGCCTACCACCCCCAAGCAAACGGGTTGTGCGAGCGATTCCACCGCTCCATGAAGGCCGCGCTCATGGCCGGCCTTCAAGACGTCGGGTGGGCCGACCGGCTGCCGTGGGTCCTTTTGGGCCTTCGCACGGCCCCCAAGGAGGACCTCCAGGCATCCACCGCCGAGCTTGTCTATGGCCAGGTGCTACGCGTCCCGGGCGAATTTGTGCCCGACGCTACCAGTCCCTGGTCCGCAGCTCACCAGCGCTCGGACCTCCAGGAGGCCGCCCGACGGTTTGCCCCCGTGCCAACATCCCACCACGGTGACCCCCAGTCCTACGTCCCCCCAGCACTCCGCACAGCGGAGTATGTTTTTGTGCGTCACGACGCACATCGGTGGCCACTCCAGCCGCCGTACGACGGGCCCTTCCGGGTGCTGCGACGGGACGACAAGTCGTTCGTCATCGACATCGGCGGCAGGTCGGACCGGATTGCTGTGGACCGCCTCAAGCCGGCGCACGTGGACGTCGACCACCCACCACGGGTGGCCCTTCCGCCGCGGCGAGGCCGTCCCCCGTCCACGGTGCCCCCCACTCGACCGCCCACCACCTCACCGGACCCCCTCCCACGACCCGCCAGGGGTCGCTTCGGCCGGGTCATCAGGACCCCCCTCAAATTGACCCTGCCGGTGCAAGTCGATTCTGGGGGGACGTGTGTAGCGGCTGCCGCTGAGTTTTCACAATCGCCTTGCACCTATCAAGGACGCGGAGCGATCACCATGCCGGGCTCGTCCAGGACGCCCAGGCCCGCGCTCAACTTGCCAGGCCGCAGCCAGGACGCTGGGCCACGCCCCCTGGCGCCGGGCCTGGGCAAACCCCCTGGCGGAATAGATATATATTGCTGACTGATAAACGGTTTTTCAGAGTGCCTGAGTGTTTGATTTAATTAAAGCAACTCAGATGAATTCTAGCTTTTTGTCGCGTCCATTCTTCCGATCGACGTGGGAGCCCCGGCTCCTTCAGTGTGGTACTTTTTAAAGTGGGCTGGCAGGATGGTGTAGCTAGGCCCGAAACTCCTAGAGGTCGCACACCCACCTGTAAGCTGTCTCGCCTGGGTTTGAATCTCGACACAGATATACACTGTCATTCTGGTGTTTCAAAGTAGTGTGAATCATCAATGTGAGTGTCGTCCATCGGATTGACACCAAGCTCGGTGTCATGCAGTTCGTGAAAAATAGGCCAAAACCCTGGCCAAATTCCAAATTCCTGCCCTAACTACTGCTGGGTTAGGATATGGAAAACCACCCAGTATAACCCTTGCACCAAGAAACTGTTTTGAGTATGGTCCATCAGAAGCAGGAGAATTATCAA
This sequence comes from Myxine glutinosa, assembly GCF_964187855.1. NCBI lineage: Eukaryota > Metazoa > Chordata > Myxini > Myxiniformes > Myxinidae > Myxine > Myxine glutinosa. The sequence continues at coordinate 85,776,502 of NC_136270.1, forward strand.
AGTACATTGTTCGAATGTCAAGGTTATATCTTCAGATGGATTACCGTTTCTCCCTCTTCAATAAATCTTTTCAGACCGGCCTACCCTCCTGTTTTGGCTCCGCTTAAAAAGGTGTGAATCCTGGTGGAAAAGTGTGATGTACTGTACAAATCGTTGGCATGCCTCGATTACACAGTGTCCTCCTCCAACTCCATTTTGTGCCAAGTTTTGGGTGTGAACACATAAGGAAAAAAGCACCTTCTAAGAAAAGGTGTCGCCTGTTCTACAACCAACAACTACCAGGTTCCAGAGGAATAGAAGATTAAATGAACAGCGTTGGAGCTTAGAGGAGAAGGATATCATCCTCCATTGCAAAGTGTATTCTGTGCATGAAGCATGGGGAACTAATGGTAAAAGAGAACGATTCATTCATTTGGTTCATGAATAATGACCCTTTACCGAAAAAGGAGGTGGGAATTTTGAGTTCTAGGAAAACATCCTCCCACCTTCTGTAACTGGCAAATGTAGATAACAACCAACGGGAAATGCTGAATATTTTCATATGATAAATAAAGTGGGGTGAATATTGCTCGGTCTCCAAAAGATGGGAATACGCTGTACAACTTTTACAAGAAACAGGTTTTTATGTCATTTTTGTTTCACGAGTTATCAAACAGAGTGACCACTATATTCGTCATGGGTGTGTGTCTGTCTGTGTGTGTGTCTGTCTGTCTGTCTGCAGCATAACTACCCGATGATATCTTGATGTAACTTGGGTGGGAGGTTGATATCATGATCTAGTTGTGTCCTGCCTAGAGTGGGCGTATTGCACCCATTGTGGGCGGAGCCACGCCCGAAAAAGATGTATTTTGAGGGGGTAATCGAGTTCAAGCTACATCTTCTCCGAGGGGTTTGGTGGAATCTCACAGAGGTTTCGATATTTGGTTAGGCCAATGGCATGTGTCTAGCCCCACGGAGCTCGATTTTTCATTTTCGCCCCAAGGTCAAGGTCACAAGGTCACGAAATTTAGAAAAGTCGATTTTTGATGGTTTTATTACATTGTTCGCTTCCTGATAGGGTGAAATGTCGTACATGATCTTATATTATCACATACATCATGAAATACAAGTTTTCCAACAAATTTCAGAATCTTTGACCTTTGACCTTTGAAGGTCACAAAGGTCAAAGTTTCAAAGTTGCCGGGATCGAACCAAATTTTCGGTATTGTGTAGCTAACTAACCTCATAACTGATTATACATTATTTTCTATCTCATTTCAAGGTCAGTAACCTTCGTTTTGACATTTCCGGGTCTGGCCTGTCTGGGCCTGTTTCGGTTATAGTCCGTCCTTTGTCATTGAATACCTCTCACTCGTGAACCATCATCGTCTCCTGACTTGTTATATACTGAACAAAATTATAAACACAACATCCGGCATTTTAAAATAATTTATGAACGCTGTCTACCGTCGGCCCGGAAGAGTAGGAAACGGGATTCGTCCGTGAAGAGGACTCTTCTCCAGCATGCCAAGGGCCATCGAAAATGTGCGTTTGCCCACTGTAGTCAGTTCCGACGGCGAACATCTGTCAGGTCAAGACCCTGGTGCGGACGTTGGGCATGGAGATTGATTTCTCTGAGACGATTTCGTACGGTCTGTCCTGTGATTCGTCGGTTATTCAGACCAACCGTCTCTTGTGCTGTCTGTGTCGCTGGTCGCAGACGATCACGCAGGTGGAGGAGCCGGATGTACCGATCCTGAGCTGGTGTGGTAACACGTGGTCTGCGGGCATGTGGTTGATTGGCTGTCGCGCCAAACTGTCCGAAACGGCGCCGCAAACGGTTGATGGTGGAGAAATGCACATTGCACTGTGCAGCAACAGTTCTGACGGACATCCCAGCATTCACCATGCCAATGGCGCGCTCCCTCATGAATTGTGGCATCTGTGGCATTGTGACGTCTGACAAATCTTGTCATTTTTGGGTGGCCTTTTATTGTCCCCAGTACAAGGAGTGTCTGAGTAATGCTCACGCTCTTTGAAACGCGACAGTACATGCCACACCCATCTGGTGGGAGCAATATCTCATGACGGGAGTGCCACAACATTGAAAACGTTTAAACACCCTTATGCACTCAAATTCAAGACTCATCAACCTTTTGTACATTCAGAAAAATATCGGTGATATTTTATTGCAACGTTCATAAATTATTTTAAAATGTCGGATGTTGCGTTTATAATTTTGTTCAGTGTACTACTACTACTACAAGCATTATTATTCCTACATTATTGAGGTATTAGACTGGGAACATTTTTAGCACAAGGCTTCTACGAAATGTCTGGCCAGGCCTCATAATGTCCGACTTAAGGTGAGAGCAATTTGTAATTTTGGGGTGCTGGTGATAACTCCACCACTCTTACGAAACACACGTGTCGTGAGATGTTTCACGTCTGCCAAGGATCGGTGCAGGCAGATATGTCCTCCGGCCTCACACTCATCCGATGAACGGCACGCACATTGATGCATCACCCTGCATGAGAAACACCAGGGTGACAGTTTGTAAGTGGGTGGGGATTCAAAGTCAGTCGAGACAGATCCAGAAGGGAGTATTTGACTGCTGTAACGTTATATATATATATATATATATATATATATAACGTTACAGTCAAATACTGCTGTAACGTTATATATATACTGTATATATATTTGAGTATTTGACTGCTGTAACTCTATATATATATATATATATATATATATATATATATATATATATATATATATATATATATATATATATATATATATATATATATATATATCAGTCACTATGCGGCCTTCATATCATCAGTGGAGAACCGCCAGCAAGGTGTCCCATACAGCTGCTGCTGCACCTTGCTGGGAGCGATAAGCACCGCCTGCCACGCGGTAACGTTATCTCTGGTATCCACTCATCATATGGAGTCGACCTGGTTGCGGTTGGGAGTCAAATATGCATACAGATACCATTATTAGTAACTCCCAACCGCAACCACGTCGACTCCATATGATGAGTGGATATCAGAGATAACGTTACCGCGTGGCAGGCGGTGCTTATCGCTCCCAGCAAGGTGCAGCAGCAGCTGTATGGGACACCTTGCTGGCGGTTCTCCACTGATGATATGGGGGTCGCATAGTGACTGATATAAAAACCGAAAGGGTCACAGAGTTACAAGTGTATGGAAAGGCTCACTGCGTTACCCTGATGAAGCCCCAACAAGGGCGAAACCAGGTCGGTAACTGTGAGTTTTGCATGCACTTGTGACAGTATCTGTATTTATAATCCGTAATGACGCACTGCTAGATGGTTCCTCTGGAACTTTGCAGGCAAGGCGGACGTGCATGGCGATGACGTCATGTTGTCCGCTCATTAGGTTGGAGAACCAGATTACAGATACCATTATATATAGATATATATATATAGAGTTACAGCAGTCAAATACTCAAATATATATATATATTGTTGCGGTTTTGGGAAACCACTAAAAAGTAATGCCAACCACCATACAGGTCCCTTAGAATTGTTATTTCATAGCAGACCATTATCTTGGCGTCTGCCCCTTATTTCGGGTTAGTATGTCTTTATGCGTTTGGGAGGGGAAATATAGGTCCTCCACTCATAAAGGGATAATAAACCAGGCAGATGCACAAAAATTGCATCCACAGATTGATTTAAAATCTTGAAGGATTGAAGACAGACCAAAGACCATTGGGATATGTGCCAATGAGGACCTGAGGGACTTCAGGGCTGCTTGAGGAGGTGGAGTGACGGGCTCCACCAATGGGGAGCCAGGACACCCTCAAACACGCCTCCCCCCTCCCCCCACCCTCGGCAAAGGCCCTGACAAAAGGCCATGCATACGTTTTTTCTCTGTCTCTGTCTCTCTGTCTCTGTCTCTGTCTCTGTCTTTTCTTCCATTGGTTCGCCATTGCTCACACACAGAGCAACGATCGGCTGTAAAAAAAATTAGCATTAGACCGGTGGATACTAACGTTTGCTTGGCCGTCTAAATTTCCATCCAGAAACAAAAGAAAGTGGTACACCGCCGGAGGGAAGGTATGTAGGTACGTTCCCAGATTGGGACCATCACGTGGTACAGGTAAGCTATCGCGCGATGGTCCAATTGGCGTTCATAGTAGCTGTTTCGCAACCTGCCAAAGTACGAAGTTATTCGTGCGTGGCAGCCGTAGGTCCGGTAAGTTCAGGAGGGAACGGAGAATAACCCCCTCATAGTAGACCCGAACCCCGAGCCGTGACATTATATATGTATATATTGTAGCGGCTACCGCTGGGTTTTCACAATCGCCTTGCACCTATCAAGGACGCGGAGCAATCACCATGCCGGGCTCGTCCAGGACGCCCGGACAGGCCCGCGCTCAACTTGCCAGGCCTCGGTCGGGACGCCCGGGCATGCCCGGGCAGGCTCGCCCTCAACATGCCAGGCCGCAGCCAGGACGCTGGGCCACGCCCCCTCTCGCCTTTCCTGGGCAAACGCTCCGGGATAATATGTATATATATTGCTGCCCGATAAACGGGCTTTTCAGAGTGCCTGAGTGTTTGGTTTGATTAAAGCAACTCGGATGAATTCCAGCTTTTTGTCGCGTCCATTCTTCCGATCGACGTGGGAGCCCCAGCTCCTTCATTGGTGACCTACCGACATGGACACGGCAGTCGCCCTTAAACTGCCTACCTTCTGGGAGGCTCACGCGGCGGTTTGGTTCGCACAGGCGGATTCCCTGTTCGCCCTGCGAGGCATCACGGCCGACGACACCCGCTTCCACCATGTGGTAACAGCGCTCGGTTCGGCCACCGCGGCCCGCGCCCTGAGCCTCCTCGAGAGCCCGCCAGCCGCTGACAAATACGGCGCGATTAAGAAGCTTCTCCTCGACGCTTTCGCCCTCCCATCGGTGGAACGCGCACGGCGCCTGCTCGACCTGCCCGAGCTCGGCGACACGCGCCCTTCCGAGCGAATGGACTACATGCTTTCACTGCTCGGCGAGCACTCTCCGGCATTCCTGTTCCGGGAGCTGTTCCTCCGTCAGCTGCCTAACCCGGTACGCCTCGCCCTGGCAAGCACGATGATCACAGATCCCCGGGCCCTTGCCAGAGAAGCCGACAAGATCTCCGCCGCAGGACAGCGCATCGCAGCGGCGACATGGGACCCACCGCCGTCCGACGCAACACCCATGGCACCCGAGCACCCGGCACGGTCGACGACCGAACTGCCGACGCAATTGGCGGCCGCTACACCGAGCCGACCACCTCCAGCACGACGACCGGGGCCTCCACCTGACCAAGCGTGGTGTTACTATCATGCCAGGTTTGGACAGAAGGCCTGGACATGCCGACCCCCGTGCACCTTCGGCAGGCCGGGAAACGGCCGGGCCGGCGTTCATTACCAGCCATGAGCGCCGGCCACACGGGCAACTTACTGTTCATCACGGATAAAGCGTCCGGACGGCGCTTCCTGTGCGACACCGGCGCCCAACTGAGCGTCATACCCGCCTCTGACCAGGACAGGCAATCCGCGGTTTGCGGCCCCTCCTTGGTTGCGGCCAACGGATCGACCATCCGCACCTTCGGCCGCGCAACGTCACCCTCTGCTTCGGCGGCCAACGCTTTGCTTGGACGTTTGTAACCGCAAACGTGCCCATGGCTCTGCTAGGCGCCGACTTCCTCTGCGCACACGGACTGCTGGTGGACGTCCAACGGCGTCGTTTAATCAACGCCGAAACCTTCAGCTCCCTGGTATGCACTTTGAGCAGCTCCGCGCCGACCGAGCTGGCATGCGCCGTCCCGGCGGCGAACGAGTTTGCTCACCTGCTCACGGAGTTCCCGGCCCTCACGCGGCCGACGTTTTCGGCCGTCGCAGTACGGCATGGGATCGAGCACCACATACCAACCACGGGCCCGCCGGTCTACGCCAGGGCCCGCCGCCTCGACCCAGCCAAGCTCGCCGTGGCGAAGGCCAAATTCGACGCGTTGGAGCACCTCGGCATCGTGCGGCGCTCCGATAGCGCGTGGGCCTCGCCACTGCACATCGTGCCAAAGCCGGGGGGTGGATGGCGCCCGTGTGGCGACTACCGCCGTCTCAATGACGCTACCACCCCCGACAGGTACCCGATCCCGCATATCCAAGACTTCTCCGCCCGTCTGGCGGGACGGGTCATTTTTTCGAAAATTGATCTCATACGGGGATATCACCAGGTACCTGTCAGGGCGGCCGACGTCCCTAAAACGGCAGTCATCACGCCGTTCGGCTTATTCGAATTCTTGCGGATGCCGTTTGGTCTCAAGAACGCGGCTCAGGCGTTCCAGCGCTTGATGGATGGCGTGCTGCGTGACCTGCCGTTCCTTTTCGTTTACCTGGACGACATCCTCGTCGCCAGCACGTCCCGGGCCGAGCACCTCCTCCACCTCCGAACACTGTTCGGGCGCCTCAGCGAGCACGGCCTCATCGTCAACCCGGCCAAATGCCACTTCGGCACGACGGCCGTTGATTTTTTGGGCCACCACATCACCAAGAACGGGGCCGTGCCGCTGCCAACCAAGGTCGAGGCCATCACCACGTTCCCGCGTCCCCGCACCATAAAGGCCCTGCAGGAATTCCTGGGAATGGTGAATTTTTATCACCGCTTCGTGCCCCGCGCTGCTCAACTCATGCGGCCCCTCTACGAAGCCCTCCGGGGCAAGCCGGCCAAGCACGACATCGCCTGGTCCGCAGCAATGGATGCGGCCTTCCAAAGCTCAAAGCGGGCCCTCGCCGACGCAACACTGCTCGCTCACCCGGTGCTCAACGCTCCCATCGCCCTCACCACGGATGCCTCCGACTACGCGGTGGGCGCCGTACATGAGCAATGGGTGAACGGGGTTTGGCAGCCACTCGCTTTTTTCAGCCGGCAGCTCTGGCCGAACGAGCTCAAATACAGCACGTTTGACCGGGAGCTCCTTGGTCTACACCTGGCCGTCCGCCATTTCCGCCACCTCCTGGAGGGCCGACCTTTCACGGCGTTCGTCGACCACAAGCCGTTGGTTTACGCCATGGCCAAGGTCACGGAGCCGTGGTCGGCCCGCCAACAGCGCCACCTCTCCGCCGTTTCGGAGTTTACCACGGACAGCCGGCACGTCGCCGGCAAAAACAACGCCGTGGCCGACTGTCTTTCCCGGGCCAGCGCGAACGCGGTCCACCTGGGCGTGGACTTTGCGCTTATGGCGGCGGACCAAACCACCGACACCACGGTGCAAGCCCTCCTGGCGGCGGACACGGGCCTCCGCCTGGCCGACATCCCCTTCGCGGACACTGTCCTGCTCTGCGACGTCTCCCAAGGCCAGCCTCGCCCCATCATGCCCGTCACCTGGCAACGCCGCATCTTCGCCTCCCTCCACGGCCTTTCCCACCCGGGCCGGAAAGCTTCCCAGAAGCTGGTGTCGGCGCGATTCGTCTGGCACGGCCTTCGTCGGGACGTCCGCGATTGGACCAGCACCTGCACGGCCTGCCAACGGGCCAAGGTCCACCGACACACCCAGGCCCCGCTGGCACCTTTCACCGTGCCCGAACGACGTTTCGACCACGTCAACGTGGATCTGGTGGGCCCCCTCCCCCCGTCACGGGGGTTCACACACCTGCTCACCATGGTGGACAGGACCACCAGGTGGCCGGAGGCCGTTCCCCTCGTCTCCACCACCACCGCCGACGTGGCGCAGGCTTTCATCGCCACCTGGGTCGCCCGCTTCGGCGCACCGGCGGACATCTCGTCAGACCACGGACCACAGTTCACCTCCGAGCTGTGGGGCGCGGTCGCCTGCAACCTGGGGGTCAAGCTCCACCGTACTACGGCCTACCACCCCCAAGCAAACGGGTTGTGCGAGCGATTCCACCGCTCCATGAAGGCCGCGCTCATGGCCGGCCTTCAAGACGGCGGTTGGGCCGACCGGCTGCCGTGGGTCCTTTTGGGCCTCCGCACGGCCCCCAAGGAGGACCTCCAGGCATCCACCGCCGAGCTTGTCTATGGCCAGGCGCTACGCGTCCCGGGCGAATTCGTGCCCGACACTACCAGTCCCTGGTCCGCAGCTCACCAGCGCTCGGACCTCCAGGAGGCCGCCCGACGGTTTGCCCCCGTGCCAACATCCCACCACGGTGACCCCCAGTCCTACGTCCCCCCAGCACTTCGCACAGCGGAGTATGTTTTTGTGCGTCACGACGCACATCGGGGGCCACTCCGGCCGCCGTACGACGGGCCCTTCCGGGTGCTGCGACGGGACGACAAGTCGTTCGTCATCGACATCGGCGGTAGGTCGGACCGGATTGCGGTGGACCGCCTCAAGCCGGTGCACGTGGACGTCGACCACCCACCACGGGTGGCCCTTCCGCCGCGGCGAGGCCGCCCCCCGTCCACGGTGCCCCCCACTCGACCGCCCACCACCACACCGGACCCCCTCCCACGACCCGCCAGGGGTCGCTTCGGCCGGGTCATCAGGACCCCCTCAAATTGACCCTGCCGGTGCAAGTCGATTCTGGGGGGACGTGTGTAGCGGCTACCGCTGGGTTTTCACAATCGCCTTGCACCTATCAAGGACGCGGAGCGATCACCATGCCGGGCTCGTCCAGGACGCCCGGGCAGGCCCGCGCTCAACTTGCCAGGCCTCGGTCGGGACGCTGGGCCACGCCCCCTCTCGCCTTTCCTGGGCAAACGCTCCGGGATAATATGTATATATATTGCTGCCCGATAAACGGGCTTTTCAGAGTGCCTGAGTGTTTGGTTTGATTAAAGCAACTCGGATGAATTCCAGCTTTTTGTCGCGTCCATTCTTCCGATCGACGTGGGAGCCCCAGCTCCTTCAATATATATATATATATATATATATATATATATATATATATATATATATATATATATATATATATATATATATATATATATATATATATATGTATATATATATATATATATATATATATATATATATATATATATATATATATATATAGATATATACATACATATACACACACACACACACACACACACACACACACACACACACACACACACACACACACACACACATATACAGTATATATATACCGATAAAAGGGGAACATCTCTCTCTCTCTTTGCATGTATTCTGTGCAAGCCTACATATTTGAAGTTTGAAACTCTAAACTCGGGGTGCAAATACAACTTTGCGTAGGGGGTAACATAGGCTATGTGGCTGAGACCTCATGAGGGGATGGGGGGGGGGGGGGATGGGGATAGCATAAATTCTCTATGTAAATGTGTACTGTGTAGCACCACCTGGTGGTTGTGGCAGAGGTTATTACAATTCACTTATTACGGCGTGTGTATGTATTGTCGTGTGGATAGCTCTCAGTTAAGACAGACCGTCCACGGATGGAATCGAGCTTAACGAGGCGTTTCCAATTCAATGGCGGATCGATACACAAGCCGGGGGATTGGGGGAGGATGCCGCTTACCTTCACGGTCCGACGATGTCTTCTCCCTGTGGAAATTAACTCAAACCGAGACGGAATTTATGTACAAAAGAACAAGGCTTTATTGCCACGGATGCCAATAACAAGACCGTGCCAGTAATTAAATGTCCTAAATCGGGACATCCCCACACAGACTTCAGATACAAAACAATGGAAGAATGAATAAAATTAATCGTCGCGTTTGCGTTTGTGTTTGGGCTTATCTGTCTGGATGTGGTCGTCAGGAATTGTCCGGGATGGTCAACTCCAAGCGTAGTCATCCGACCGCGCTCCGGTTGGCATGAACCGCTCGGGCGTTGGTGCGAACACCCCTCACTGCACGGTTCGTCCCGCGCCACACAGCACAGCACGCAGGCACCAGGAGCACAAACAACAAGGGAGGATGATTGTCGGCGCTGGTCTCTCCACCAAAGTCCAAAAGCAAGAAGAACTGGTCCAAGCCCAAAAGACGGCAAGAAGGGAAGGGAGGCAGAGGCAAAGAGAGAACAATGTCGGTCAGCGAGTCATTTTTCCGATCGTCTTCTGACGTCACTGGTGCTTCCTCCTCCAACCAGTGCGTCGCTTCTTGTCGCTCTTTTGTGCCTTCCTCACTGATTTGCTGAGGTGTCATCAGCCGGTGGCCAATCAGTCTGCCGCTTCCTTCCACCAATCAGTGGCCAGATTTCTGCCCCTCCCCTGACCAATCACACGTCCCTCCCTACTCTCCAATCGGTGCTCTGGTTGTTGCTCACCACTCCCCCCCTGTCAATCAAGAGTCCTTCTGGGCATGGCTATTGCCTGCCTTGCACGATGTCTGCTTGCAATGGCGCCATTGTACGCGGCCGCTTCCTGCTTGTCTTTCCGGTCAGTCCTTATGGCGGTGGGCGATTAATTAATGAGTGCACAAATGGGCCTAGCTAATGTGTGTGATGTGCTGCCATACGGGACAAAGGGATGATCACCAGGTCTGACACACAGGGGAATTCGCTTAGTCTTCCTATCACCGGATCATCCTCGTTTGATCACAGGTACACACTTAATCCGACATTCGGGCTAACATAACTTATTACATCTAGATTCTCTAGCACGACAGATGAAACACCTACCTATGCAGATCTACCGAAATCTATATATATATATGCCCTACCCACCGACAAAACAGTATGTATGTCCCTTCCGCTGGAATTTTGTGGGTTTATTCCCTTTAGAATTTGTTTTCTCTGCAACCGTTGGTCCGATTCACATGAAATTTTCACCATAAGAGTGACTCCTCCTGTATATATTTTAATGATAATTATGACATTATGGGCCACGCGGTAGGGCGCCATCTTGGAAAAGCCCAAAAAATTGCACCTCTATATCTCCGAAACCAGTCCATGGAAAAACAAGACCAAAAGTCTAACAGTGGCGTAGCCAGGCTTGTAAAATATTATAAACCACAAACACACATGATTAGCTTTTCAAACAGTCACTAATGCTGTTTATAACATTTAACAAAGAAATTTGGAGGAATCCCGACATCCATGAGGTAAGTTTTACTTACAGAACTGAGCGAAGATCTACTGAAATCTATATACCCCACAAGGGTTGGGGATGTGCTCATTTACCAAGCAGCTAGCTAGCGCTAGGTTGGTGGTGTTCCTTAACGGCTTCGAATGGCGTGCTTTCTCCAATGCTTAAACCACTTGGCGATCTCTCCACAAGAACCTTGGTAAATGAACACACACCCAATGTTCTTGAGACCCGACCATAGATCGACCGTAATCTATATACCCCAAAGAGGAATGACCCTTCCTGCAGCTACCGTAGTGAGCGGGTGTACTAGTAAATTAAAATGTTGGTCAGTGGAGTCAGCCGTTGTAATGACATCATAAACGTAACGATGTAACAGACACAAAACTGCCGCTACTTCAATATGTAGAAGATGATATATTTTAACTTGCAGTCAGTTTGCAGTCACTATAAAAGGGATTAGTTGTTTGTTTGTTTGTTTGTTTTCTTGTTTGATTGTTTGTTTGTCCGGGCGATATCTCAGCCATCCTTTTTGGGCAAAAACGGGCAAAAACAGTATTTTTTGTTTTTTGATTAATCAGTTAACTGATGAATTGCTTAATTATTATCAATTAATTAAGTACTTATTTATTTCCTTTCTCTTCTGGGCAGCATTATCTCAGGCATCCTTTGAGCTCGGAAGCTGATATTTGGACATGGCAGTGACCAAGTGATTTACCTGTAAAGGCTATTTTTGATTTATTGATTAATCAATTAATCGATTAATTATTTAATTATTCGATTAATGATTTAATTCATTCTTTTTCAAAAAGTTTCAGATTCGGATGAAACGGTGGTGGTTTAGGTATTCTATTAGCTAATTGATTAATTATTTAGTTATTTAATTATTATCATTTCTTTATTTTCATTATTAATCCTTTATTTTTTTATCATCTGAGCAATATCTCATCTCAGGCACCTTTTGAGCTAGGAAGCTAATATTTGGACACGATAGTGAACAAGTGATGTGGCTATAAATGATTTTTGATTTATTGATCAATCAAATAATCGATTAATTATTTATTCATTAATTATTTAATTTTTTTAATCAGAGACTTATTTAATTATTTTTCAAAAAGTTACAGCTTCGGATGAAGCACTCGTGGTTTAGGTATGCCATTAGCCAATTGATTGAGAAAATATATTATGATTATCATTTTTATAATTTAATTATGCAATTAACCAATCAATTATTGTACACCTCTCCCACCCAATACAGTCTCTATGAGCTGCACAGCAGTTTGCTGGGCGCCTGAGGCGTCCCGGAAATGTCGCACTGGAGGATATTTATTTATTTGGCATGGGGGCGGTGAACTTTGAATGTATCTGTACTTGTTATGGTTATATTTACTATATTATTATTATTACTAGCGTGACTCGGCACGCTCCGCGTGCCTCACCACACATCGTTTCAGGGGGACAGGCATATTTGACCATTTTGGTGTCTTTTGGGTCTTCGGTGTCTTCAGGGGCTTTTGGGTCTTAAGTGTATTTTGTTTCCTCTGGGTCTTTAAGAGTCTTTGGGGTATTTTGGTTCTTCAGGGTATTTAAGGGTATTTTGGGTCTAAAGGGTCTCAAGGGTCTTTGGGGTCTTTCGGGTGTTTTGGGTCTTCAGGGTCTTTTGGGTCTTCGGGGTCTTTTGGGTCTTCCAGGTGTTTTGGGTCTTCGAAGTGTTTTGGGTCTTTGGGGTCTTTTTGGTCTTTGAGGTGTTTTGTATCTTCGGGGTATTTTGGGTCTTCAGGGTCTTTTGGGTTTTCTGGGTATTTTGGGTCTTTTGGGTCTTCGGTGTCTTTGGGGTATTTTGGGTCTTTGGGGTATTTTGGGTGTTCTGGGTCTTTTGGTTCCTCTGGGTATTTTGGGTATTCGGGGTCTTTGGGATCTTTAAGGGTCTTTGTGGTCTTCAGGGTGTTTTGGGTCTTCTGGGTATTTTGGGTCTTCAGGGTGTTTTGGGTCTTCGGGGTGTTTTGGGTATTCGGGATGTTTTGGGTATTCGGGGTGTTTTGGGTCTTCGGGATGTTTTGGGTCTTCGGGGTGTTTTTGGTCTTCGGGGTGTTTTTGGTCTTCGGGGTGTTTTTGGTCTTCGGGGTGTTTTGGGTGTTTTGGGTGTTTGGGTCTTTGGGGTCTTCGGGGCCATTTGGGTCTTCAGGGTCTTTTTTAGCCTCAGGCCCTTCAAGGGTATTTTGGGTCTTCAGGGTGTTTTGGGTCTTCAGGGTGTTTTGGGTCTTCAGGATGTCTTGGGTCTTCGGGGTGTTTTGGGTCTTTGGGGTCTTTGGGGTCTTTGGGTATTTGGGGTCTTCAGGGTCTTTACTGGTCTCTGTGGTCTTCAGGGTGTTTTGGGTCTTCAGGGTCTTTGGGTTTTTTGGGTCTTCTGTCTTTTTGGTCTTCCAGGTCTTCATGGTGTTTTGGGTTTTCGGGGTGTTTTGGGTCTTTGGGGTGTTTTGGGTCTTCGGTGTCTTTTGGGTCGTTGGGGTCTTTTGGGTCTTCGGGCTATTTGGGTCTTCAGGGTCTTTTTGAGCCTCAGGGCCTTCAAGGTTATTTTGGGTCTTTGGGGTCTTCAGGGTCTTTTGGGTCTTTCAGGGTATTTTGGGTCTTCAGGCATCTTGGTGGTCTTAAGGGTCTTGGGGGATTTAAAGGGTTGTCAAAGGTCTGAGGGGTCTCAGCAGTCTAAACGTAATTAAGAGGGTTAATTAAGAGGGTGTTAATTTTATATGCTTTGAAGAAGAAGAAGAAGACGTTTTGGTCGCATACGTAACCATATACGTTTGCTCTATTATAAAAAGATTATTACGAAAACTATACTACTGAAACGATATACTACTGTATTAAGAAACCGTGTGTGTGTGTGTGTGTGTGTGTGTGTGTGTGTGTGTGTGTGTGTGTGTGTGTGTGTGTGTGTGTGTGTGTGTGTGTGTGTGTGTGTGTGTGTGTGTGTGTACCGTATTGTTGGAAGAGCCATAACGCCGATGCTTTCGATATTTGATGGTCATTTTAACAATCGGTTTGTTTGTGTTTCACACTGAATGAAAACCGTACAGGTAGAGCATGGCGATTGTGATATATGACAGGTTCGACAATATGTTCGGCCTGAACGGCATATAATTCAAAATGGCGGAGTGTGGAGAGTCAGCCGCTGTACTGCCGTAATGACATCAGACGTAATCACATCACCCTGTCATGTGACCAGATTCTCAGCTCTGATTGGTATACGTTTGAGGGGACATACATACAGACGGACAAACACTGTTCTAGACGGCATTGCCCTATGGGCTACGCCGTAAAAATTGAAAGATGGCGCATTGTAAAGTACTCCTCATTAGAAATAACATATGATAATGATGATGTCATACATTACTTCATTATGACTTAATAAATCGACAAGTAGAACACTTGAGCCGATCAATATGAAATTTCTTGAGCATGATCTAGGGTTAAATTGGTCACGTGGTTCGGCAGCCATATTTTTATGGCGTAGCCCGGTGGGCAATGCCTTGTGGAACAGCGTTTGTCTGTCTCTCCGGTGTATGTATGTATGTTTGTATGTATGTATGTAGGTATGTCCCTCACAAACATCCACCAATCAGGACTGAGGATCTGGTCACCTGACAGGGGGCAGCATACCCCCCACTCAACAGAGCCAAGCCTGGCTATGCCGTTGTGGACTATCAGTCTTGTTTACCTGGGCAACGCTGAGGTTAAAGCACTCTTCGTACAGGAACATATATTTTGCCAAACAGGACAACTAATTTGTCCATCAGCGAAGCAACGGGTAGGCTTCGCTAGTTAAATAATAAACTTAAAATTAATTTACATATTTTGCAGAATACAACTTTAAGTGAGGCATTGATGCCCAAGTCAGGCAATTTCCCCCTGAGGTCAATGAAGAGTAGGGTCAGAAGACGGGCAAATGGAGACGAAATGCAATGCCCGAAAGGAAAGCAATAGAGAAAGAAAAGTATCAGAAAATTCTCTTCTTTCAAGGCATCATCAGAAAGCTCGGTTTTTAGGCCAGAAGTTAAGTGTTAAATCATTGTAATGGACATTTTCATGAGCATGCGGTTATCGAAAGCATCTCATCCTTCATTCCTTTCCCATTTAAGGCGAGGAGCACAATGCTGTGGATTATGTGCATCCAAAGTATTTTGGTGTTTTGTTTCAATTTGTTTTGGCAGACAATGGAGTGAGGTTTGAGTGTGCTGCTCTTTGATTTGAACCTTATGCTCCACTGTTTGAAACCCACAGGGTTTATTCATTTCGCATTGAAGTCCAGTCGGTGAGTTTTCGAAATGGACGGTGTGGTCAGATCGAGATGAAAGTCTCTCCTATTCTGAACCAATGCGGGTCGTGACATCCTTTCTTCGAAAGACTTTCCATCAATTCTGCCCTCGAAAGTTTTCCAAAACCCAAGTGTCGTAAACCCCACTTGATGTATTATTCCACAGTGCCATGGCCCGTATACTTACAAAGGTTAGAAAGAAAACCCATAAAAATGCAAAATTATGTTTGGATGGCAATGCCAAAAACATTGCAAACAAGGTGGTGGCATGAAAATATCCTCGAACCATCCCGACATATTTTTTCCTTTTATAACATGTATTTTGCTCTCGTGTGATAGATAATGAGCCATAAGGAGACGTCATACACACGTGTGGGGTTGGTTGTTGTTGCTTGCAATTGGTTCTTGTCATATACACAATAATTGCTTGTAGTTGGCTTGTTGCCTGCTAAAGCTAAAGCATGATCATCTGCAGGCTTTTACTAGAGAGCAGCATGTACATGGTGGACCATTTATCTAATCACAATTTTGAACCCCCCACATTTGAGAAGTGGAACAACTATCATACCACCCAGATCTACCCACATCAGGTCGCCCATCCAAACTCAGCAGCCGGGCAAACAGAAAACTGGTTCGCGATGTCACTCTAAATCCAACAATGGTTATAAAAGATCTGCAAGGCTATATGTCCAAGATGGGGGTCAGTGTTTATCAATCAACAATATCGCGCTCCCTTCACAAAGCTTGTCTCTATGGACAGGTGGCAAGAAAAAAGCCACTGCTGAAAAAGACACATCTGGAAGCTCATATGGAGTTTGCGAAAGATTATCTTAATGATACTGCAACATGTGGAGAAGGTTTTGTGGTCAGACGAGACAAAACTTTAACTTTTTGGTCTAAGTTGAAAGCATTAAGTCGGGTGCTAGCATAACATTGCATGTCACACAGTCAACACCATCCCTACTGTCAAGCATGGTGGGGGCAGCATCATGCCATGGCGCTGATTTTCATCAGCAGGGACAGGCAATCTTGTCTGGATAGAAGGGGCAATGGATAGTACAGGATAATCTTAAACTACAGTCGTGGCCAAAAATATTGGCACCCTTGCACTTTTTTCAAATAACTCACAATTTTCTCTAAAAATCAGTTGAAATTGACAAGAGTATTTGGTCTCCACAATTCTTTATTTCACTGTTAATATTACAGAACCTTTGCTTTTGATTCAGAACTTAATATATGCTTTTAAATCAGAAAATAAAAAGAAATGGCATTGGCAAAATTATTGACACGCGAGACTGAATATTTTGTAGCATGGCCTTTGGACAAAATAACTCCAGTCAAGCGCTTCCTATAGCCGTGAATGAGCTTCCTGCACCTCTCTGCTGGCAGTTTGGCCCACTCTTCTGGTGCAAACTGCTCCAGTTCTCCAAGATTGAAGGGTGCCTTCTCCCAACTGCTGTTTTCAGATCTCCCCACAGGTGTTCAATGGGATTTAGATATGGACCCATTGCTGGCCACTTCAGAACAGTCCAGCATTTTGTCTTGAACCATTCCTGGGTTATTTTTGAAGTGTGTTTGGGGTCATGTCCTGCTGCAAGACACATGACTTTCGACGGGGACCCAGCTTTCTGACACTGGGTTGAACATTGCGCTCCAAAATGCCTTGGCAATCTCCTGATTTCATGATGCCATGCACACATTTAAGGTACCCAGTGCCAGAGGCAGCACAGCAACCCCAAAACATCACTGAACCTCCTCCATGTGTTTGACTGTAGGGAAGGAGTTCTTTTCCTTGAAGGCTTCATTTTGTTTTCTGTAAACATAGAGATGATGTGCTTCACCAAAAAGCTCTAATTTGGTCTCATCTGTCCACAGGACATTCTCCCAGAAGGATTTTAGCTTGTTCAGGTGTGTTTTGGCAAACTCCAGCCGGGCTTTCTTATGTCTCTCTCTCAGCAGTGCGGTCCTATCAATGAACCCCCCTTTTATTGAGTTGGTGCCGGAGGGTGTGAGTTGAAACTGTCGTATCTGTGTCTGAAGGTCAGCTTGAATCTGTTTGGCAGTTGATTGAGGTGCTTTCTCCGGCAATCAATTGGCAGAACAATCCTTCGCTGCAATCTCCGATCAAGGTTTCTCTTGCGGCCACGTCCAGGGAGGTTGGCTACAGTCCCATGGGTCTTAAACTTCCTGATAACATTGTGTACGGTGGACAGGAACATCAAGGTCTCTGGAGATGGACTTGTAGCCTTGAGATTGTCCATGCTTCGCTACAATCTTGTGTCTGACCTCCTCAGACAATTCTCTGGTTTTCTTTCTTTTCTCCATGCTCATTGCGGTACACACAGTGACACAAAACAGCAGAATGACTCCTTTTCTCTGTTCAAACTGGTTGAATGAGTGATTTTTATATTGAAGGCACATGCACTCATCACAGGTGAGTTCAATTCCAAAGTAAAGGCGAATCACCTGCTTGGAATCTAATTATTTCGAACAACTTCTAAAAGGTGCCAATAATATTTTACGGGCCATTTTAGGATTTCTGTGTGGAATAAGCTAAGATTTAGTTATTGTTCAGCTTTTTTTGTTTTGTTCCACTGCAATCCAAAGAAATACAAATGTGGATAGCAAAAGATTTTTTAATTTCAACAATTTTCTGGAAGAAATGGTGCATTATTTGAAAAAAGTGCAAGGGTGCTAATATTTTTAGCCACGACTGTAAGTAGAAGATTCGAAGGACAATGATCCGAAGCACAAAGCTAAAGCCACATCGGAGTGGCTAAAGACGAAAATAAATGTTCTTGAGTGGCCCAGTCAAAGTCCTGGCTTGAACCCAATCGAACATTCATGGCGAGACTTGAAGATTGCAGTCCATCGACAATCCCCATCAAACTTGGCAAAACTAGAACAATTTTTCACATGAAGAACGAACAAAGATTTCACCATACCACTGTGTAAAGACCGAATGTAAGTAGAGACCGACCCAAAAAAGACTCGTAGCAGTCATTGCTGTAAAAGGGGCTTCCACCAAGTACTGCCCTTAGGGGCTGAATGCTTTTGCAACTAATGAATTTTGACTTGTACACGTTTTGACTTGTACAGATATTCCTGACATGTACAGTACCTTCAGAAAGTATTCACACCCCTCGACTTTTTTCACATTTTGTTGTGTTACAGCCTGAATTTCAAATGGATTGAATCGAGATTTTTTTGTTTTTGTCACTGATATACACAGAATACCCCAAAATGTCAAATTGGAATTTTCTTTTTAGAAATGTTTGCAAATTAATTTAAAATTCCATATTAATCCTACATTGATTCTACCAACTCTACGGTGTAGCACGCGAGTTTTTGACATTACGCAAGACACAAGTCAACAACTATTGAGCATTCTCATGTCCTCAAATAAAAATGTATTCTAAGACTGACTCGCACAAATCCACCATTAAAGTATTTTAATGTACAGACCAAAGTATGAGTGGGCGAAGGTACAGGTTGACAAAGGTACAGGTTGGCAAAGGTACAAGTTGATTGTTGAAGGCACGACTGGGTTGGCGAAGGTACGATTTGGCGACGGTACAAGTTGACTTGAAATCTGTGCAACGTCGTACTGAAGAATTGAAGGTTTACGTTTAATGTTTTTAACGTTTCAATGTTTTCAAAGCTTTATTGTCCTTAGGCCCGAAAAATAATTATCCAGTCATGAATCACCCACAAAATGTGGTTATTGTTCCTCTTCATTTAAAGGCTCTGTAATCATACTCGTACGATATATAATTTGAGAAGTATCTGTTTGTTGGGGTTGTATTGTTGTTTTGTTTGTTTGACTTCAATGCATTCCTAAACCTCTGGATGGAATTAGTTAAAAACTTGTGCTTCTACTCGCGGTGTCAGGATTTTGTAAAATAAATCCATAGCCCTGAGGGTTCATGGTGGGGGAGGGGGCGGGGCGACACAAATTCTCAATGTAAATGTGTATGGCATAATGCTGCTACCAATGGAGGATTACAACTTATATGATAAAGTAAGCCAATTCACTGCATGGAAACCATAGACATCAAAACTGGAGGGGGGTGGGGGGGGGGGGGGAATTATCATACTCAAATATGCAATTTGGTGTCTGTCTGTGTGTCTGATCGTGATACATTCTATCGTTACTTATCCAATCTCGTCCAAACTTGAGAGGTGGACTGAGGATCACAGTATGGAGGATGTAGTGGCTTAAATTCCCCCCAATCCCCCACCTTCCCCAAGGGGGTTTTCTGCCTTTCTGCCTTGGCGTTCCGTGGGGGAAAACAGAACTGTAGTAAGGTCAGGACACAGCTTGAAGCAAGTTCTTTATTAGAGAAGATGCTGGGCTATCACAGGACATAACGCCATCATGGCTTCAAGCAGCCGACACTCAAGCGACGCCCCCAGTGGTCACTACACAGTATGTACAGCCAATCACAACAATGACCACAAACCATTCAGTCAATTCCGTCCAACATATGATTACCTTTTTAAACAGTTGCTACTGTTGTTTAACACTAGACTGAAAGAAATTTGGAGGAAACACAAGGTAGGCTTACTTGAGGCATTCTATGCTTATGAGGTCCCCTCCAGACTAATAGACCCAAGCCTCTCGACTTTCTATACTTCTAGTAGGTCTATAGCTAGGCTGCAATTATCTTTAGCAAATAAAGATACTTAGTTGAGTATTTATGCATAAATGATGCATCCCATTGCCTCTCTGGTTTTTCTAGCCATTAGAGTATGTGTGGACAGCAGAGGGAATGTTTGAATTTTTATATTTGAGCTTCATGTCATTTCTCCCGTGCATGGCTTCAAGTGTGACATGCGACATTGCCCCCGATACACTTACGGCCCAATTGTGACCTTTATTCGATGCAAAATCCCATCCGCTAGCATTGCTTAATACCAACATTAGCTAACGAGACCTTTTGCACATACGCTGTGCTTGTGTTTTCAGTGACCTTTATCTGCTTGTCTGGTCACTTTTAACGTGCCGTTGCTAGGGCGAAATCTGTAAGTGAAATAGTATTTTTTTTATTTTTTATTTTTTTTTGTATACAGAATCGAGGCTCGTGAAAGAGCTAACATTTATCAAACAAACAAATCAAACAAACAAGCAAACAAAGTATATAAAAAGGGGAGCGGTAGACAAGATGGGGAGAGAAGGGGAGGAGGCACACAAACACAACATTTGAGAGCAGGGACATCGGGAGATGTGTGGCAGGGAGAGGGCTTGGGGGGAGGCAGGACAGGTATAAAACACAAGGACACCAAGGACTTCCAGGAAAGAAGTTGGTATTTCAAAAAAGTGGAATTGGGGTGAAATTAGTGGGGGTAGAAAAGATCAAGGTTTTGGATTGGGGAAGATAAGAGATGGTGATGAACAGCTGTTTTAAAGACCTGGAGGGAGGAGTGGGATTGAAGAGAGTGAGGGAGTTTGTTCCAGAGGCAGGAGAAAAGAGGAATGAAGGAGTGAAGGTGAGCAGAGAGTCTTGATTTTGGCAGTTTAACCATAAGAGGGTTGCAGGCAGATCTTGTGCGACCTGTAGGAATATTTGGGGGACAGAGCCCAGAGAGAGCTGGGGGAGCAAGGCCGGAGAGGAGTCGGTAGAAGACGGAAAGACCACCAACCTGCCTGCGGTGAGTAAGTGAAAGGCCCTCGGAGATTGCGTCATCGCGGGTTATGGTCCCGCGGGGATTATCCGCGGGAAAAGTATTACTTTTCAACAGAATTTTCAGCACTTAAATGAAAGAACAGCGATTTTAAAATGGTGAAACATCATTGTTGTGTTCATGGATGCAAATCGGACTGACGGAAATATAGGAAATACGAGAAATATCCATGGATAGATGAAGCACTAGATGCAAAAATCTAGTACAATGTTTAATGTGGCCCCGGAACTAAACAAAAATAGATATTTAACCAGCCATAACAGCTCCCACTCATCGCTCCTACTCTCTCCCAACATGAGTAATAGTAAATATCGCAAAGCATCATCTTTCCAATTGGAGACATCCATTAAATAAATCACCAAACCTGCCATGGTCACAAGAGGCATTCCCACAATGTTAAAAGCCCATTTACTGGTAAACAGACGGAGTTGAAACATCATTAAACAAGACAACTTCTATTGGTTTACCTTTCCACAGCTTTGCGTTCACCATCCTGTCCGCACGACAGATGGCAGTGTGAGATTATTTGTCTATGTCAGTGACGTGACAGTTGAAACTCTTGTGAGAGATGGACAGGTTATACAGGAGGCAATTAAGAGCCCATTCATCATAGAAAGTCCAAAGGAAACGGCAAATCTATCAACTGCAGAAAGTAAGTCCCAACACCATCAATCAACAGATGTACTCTGGTCAGAGTCTTCTTCATAAAATGGACAGGCTTGGAAGAATGAAATTGATGACATGAATAACAAGTTGGCACTTCATTTAACACAAGAAGCTGTAGAACAGTGTGTACTACTGTGGAATGTTCTTGCTTGAACTGGAGATGCTTGTCATGATCTGGAGATGCAGGAAGGAAAATATGTCAAGGTTGAAAGTCATATTTGCAAGCGCATCCTTAACATCACCGAGGACATAATGTACCTTGCTTCAGAAGGGAGAACACCAATGTCAAAACACCTGTGATTTTCAATGACTCTCTGCCACCTTTCAGGGTCAACACAGCTCGGATTGCTGAATGGATTTTTTAATACTAAGTCGAGGCTCGTATAAGAACTACCACATAGAACATATAATAAAGGGAGTGGGAGACAAGAGGGGGAGAGAGAGTGAAATACAACAGTAGAGAATAGGGACATCAAGAGATCTGTAAAAGAGAGAGGACTGGGGCAGGGTACACAGGACAAACAAGAAGGACACCACAGGAAAGAAAACAGAATTTCAAGGAGGTTGATTTGGGGTGGATTAACAGAGATAGAAAAGATCAAAGTTTTGGATGGGGGATGATATGAGATGGAGGTGAACTGCTGTTTAAAAGACCTGGAGGGGGGAGTGGTATTGAGGAGCATGTGGGAGTTGATTCCACAGGTTGGAAAAGGAGGAACAAATAAGAGTAGGTGAGCAGTGATCCTGGATTTAGGTAGTTTCACCTGAAGGGGGTTGATGGTGGACCTTGTGTGTCCTTAAGGAATATCAGTGAGACAACACAGACAGAGCAGGGGGAGCTTGGCCAGAGAGGAGTCCATAGAAGATAGAAAGATCACCAACCTATCTGCGGTGAGAGAGTGAAAGGCCCTCAGCTTCACCTTCATCGCGGGACATACCAATGACTAAAATCTTTGGTTTCTACAGCATGAAGCCGAGCTCGGTGTGAGGCAGGAGCACCAGCCCAGAGGGGAGAGCAGTACTCCATCAAGCTGCGGATGAAAGCTTTGTTAGTGGTGAATAGCTCAGTTGTGCCAAGGAAGGATTTCGCACGACAGAGGATGCCCAGTCGGTCACTGGCTTTGGGTTATAGTGGGTTATAGTTTGGGTTATAAGGCGTCTCACTCTATAGCCCTTGAGCATGACACAGAGTCAAACAAGCTGGTCAAACAAGATATGAGTCGACATGTTTTACCAGTGGGTATCAAGGAAGGCCAACATACAGAATTATTTTATGAGGATATGGATTAGTTCTTTGATATCATTTGATTGTTTTTAAAAATTGAAGTCAAGCTAAGCTGTTTACAATGATGCAGGTGCATTGTACAGTCAACAACATACAGGATACACTGACCTTTACAAGGAAAATGGAAAAAAATTTGATGTAATGCCATGCAAAGCCTCAAAACAAACTATACTATTTAGATTAAGCTTGAAATCCATTGGGAGAAATGTAATGTGAGCGGCTTTCATATGGTTTTACAATGGGGAAGCCAACTCAAACCTACATTATTTTCCCCAAACAAAATCACCCCCAACTTTGAGGCAGAATTACCAGTACTTCCATGGGTCAAGTTTTGTAAAGGGAAACTAGAACGGCACTCGGTAGAGAGAATACCTCCGCTCGGCTGAACAGTTTACGCTTTGTATCTCACGGATCTGGATTCGGACCCGAACCAACATCGAATTGGCTTGTTCTTGTCACCTTACCATCTCATCCACCAAGTATTATCATAACTTGTCCAAATTTTTTGAAATATCATGCTATATGTAGTTGTTGGCCCCATCTCTCCAAGTTGAAACATAGGGGCAATACCTCTGGCACTCACCTGGTAGAATAAACAGTATACTGCACCGACTAAAGGTATTTTAAACCAATTTCAGTGGTTGCTAGAAGACAGGACAGGGCACCATGTAGAATCATACTAAGATAATCATAAGACTTTAAACAAACAAACATAAAAATACCTATTTTGGGGGACGACCACACCCAATCCTCAACCCCATATACCACCTAAGACCCTAATTTTTCTATCTCTTTGCTGATGACTCCACTCTCTGCCGCTCCATTCCTCTTCCCTCAGATCGGCAGTCTGCTGCCTCCTCACTCTCTGAAGACCTGGACAAAATCACAGACTGGTCAAACAAGTGGAACATGTCTTTCAATCCTGACAAATCTCACACTCTTACTATGTCTCTCCGAAAAGATCGACTGGACAACCCTCCCATCTACTTTCTCAACAATCCTCTCCAAGAAGTTCTGTCGCTCAAGATTTTGGGTCTCACTATCTGCCATGATCTTTCTTGGGAAAACCACATTTCCAAGCTGGCCTCCAAAGCCAGTCGCCGACTGGGCATCCTCCGTCGTGCGAAGTCCTTCCTCGGCACACCTGAGCTCCTCACCACATACAAGGCTTTCATCCGCAGCTCAATGGAATACTGTTCTCCCCTATGGGCCGGTGCTCCTGCCTCACACCTAGCTCGGCTTCACGCTGTTGAAACCAAAGCTTTCAGAATTATTGGAATCTCCCGCGATGAAGCTATCTCTGAGGGCCTTTCACTCACTCACCGCAGGCAGGTAGGTGGTCTTTCTGTCTTCTACCGACTCCTCTCCGGCCTTGCACCCCCAGCTCTCTCTGTGCTCTGTCCCCCAAATATTCCTACAGGTCGCACAAGATCTGCCAGCAACCCTCTGATGGTTAAACTGCCGAAATCTCGGCTCTCTGCTCACCTTCACTCTTTCATTCCTCTTTTCTCCCGCCTCTGGAACAAACTCCCTCACTCCCTTCAATCCCACTCCTCCCTCCAGGTCTTTAAAACAGCTGTTCACCACCATCTCTTATCTTCCCCCATCCAAAACCTTGATCTTTTCTACCCCCGCTAATTCACCCCAGATCCACCTTGTTTGAAATTCCAACTTCTTTCCTGGAAGTCCTGGCAGTGTCCATATGTTTTATACCTCTCCCACCGCCCCCTTCCCATGCCCCCCCCCCAAAGCCCTCGCCCTCTCTCAGATCTCTCGATGTTTCCATGTCTCTCGGTCCCTGCTCTCAAATGTTGTGTTTGTGTCCTTCCCCCTCTCTCCCCATCTTGTCTACCGCTCCCGATGTTATATGTTTTATGTGTCGGTTTGTCTTTCTGTGTGATTAATGTTCGCTCTTTCACGAGCCTCGATCTTGTATACACAAAAAAAAAAAAAAAAAAAAAAAAAAAAAAATGCCTTGAACAAACATTGGTACATCATGGGTGATTAAGGTTGTGGTGAAGTCCCCCCCCTACGTAGACCCCCAAAGGGGCAGATTTTTGAAATGCCGTGAACAATACATTGGTACATCATGGGTGGTGAAGGTTGTGGTCAAGTTTCATCGAAATCGTGTGTTTAGTTTCTGAGAAGAAAGAAAATACCTATTTTGGGGGAAACCACCCCGTAAACCCCCAAAGGGGTGGATATTTTTTTAAATACCGTGAACAAACTTTGGTACAGCACGGGTGGTGAAGGTTGTGGTCAAGTTTCATCAAAATTGTGTGTCGTTTCAGAAAAGAAAGAAAATACCTATTTTGGGCGGTCAAACCTGGACCCACTTTGACCCCGGTAAACCCCCTAAAACCGTGACGTTAGTTCCAGGTGAGCTAAAAATCAAATAAAAATGAAAAAAACCCCTCTGATCCGGATTCAGATCTTAACCAAATATGAATCAATTCCTCCTTGTCACACACCCAACCTGTCCACCGAGTTTCATCCGAATCCAGGAACAACGATATCCTGCTCACAGTCAAACAGACAAAAAAAAAACAAGAAAGATGAAATGCCAAGCAAAACCAATGATACTTGCAAAATCCAAATAAACAATAGTTGCCATGGAAACAGCAATTTAGTAATGTGGAAAATTTTACCTAACAAGTGGTTTACATGATGGAATCTTGCGCAAAACAAATTTGGTTCATACGTTTTCTAATTGCCACCTAATAGGTGTTTACATGTTTTTGATGGCATTGACCTTGCTTGGCCTTTGACTAAGTTGACCAGATTTTATATACCAATCTGTGGTTACTAATTATAAATTATTATAAACTAATTTGACCAATCTGTTATCTTCAAACAAGACTGGAAGTCTAACAGCAGTGTGGCTGGGCTTGTAAAATATTATAAACCACAAACATATGATTAGCTTTTCAAACAGTCGCAAATGCTGTTTCCTTTTCTCTCTGTCCATGAATGTCTTTTCTTACATTGGTTCGCCATTGCTCACACACAGAGCAACAATCGGCCGTAACAAAATTGGCATTAGACCGGCAGGGTACCAATGATTGCTCGGCCATCTAAATTTCCATCCGGAAACAAAAGAAAGTGGTACACCGCCGGAGGGAAGGTATGTAGGTACGTTCCCCGATTGGCACCGTCACGTGGTACAGGTAAGCTATTGCACGATGGACCAATTGGCGTTCATTGTTGCTGGTTCACAACCTGCCGAAGTATGAAGTTATTCGTGCGTGGTAGCCGCAGGTCCGGTAAGTTCGGGAAGGAACGGAGGCCAACCCCCTCACAGTAGACCTGAACCCCGAGCCGTAACATTTATATATATAGGGTGAGTCAAAAGTAGCACCCGATTTCTGTTTTTTCGGCTGTCAGATTCTATATATACATACCTATATATACATATACTATATATATATATTACAGTCATGTGAAAAAGTAAGTACACCCCATGTAAAGTTTTGACTTTTTCAATATATTTCAACATACAGCTATTTGATCTTCATTTCAACAATATTGATAGATAAAGGTGATATAATATAACAAATATCATGAAACATTTACATTTTGTAGTCCATTGTATAATTTAAATAAACATAAATGCAAATTTCGCATGTGGAAAAAGTAAGTACACCCTTGGCTCGAATAGGTGGTATTGCCCCCTTTGGCAGCAACAACCTCAAGAAGGCGTTTCTTATAACTGTCTACCAGTCTCTGACATCGACTGGGAGAAATTTTTGCCCACTCCTCCATGCAAAATTCTTTCAGCTGTGCGATGTTTGAGGGGGTTTTGCATGCACAGCTCGTTTCAAATCCCCCCACAACATCTCGATGGGATTTCGATCCGGGCTTTGACTTGGCCATTCCAGAACCCTCCATTTCTTTCTTTTCAGCTATTTCTTGGTGGATTTACTGGTATGTTGAGGGTCATTGTCATGTTGCATGGTCCACCTTTGGTTGAGCTTCAACTTTCCGACAGATGGCCTCACATTATCCTCAAGCACCCTCTGGTACAATGAAGAATTCATAGTGGATTCTATGATGGTGAGCTGCCCAGGCCCTGATGCAGCAAATCTGCCCCAAACCATAATATTTCCACCACCATGCTTTACAGTTGGTATCAGGTTCTTGTGGTCAAATGCTGTCTTTGGTTTTCGCTAAACATGTATTCTGGTATTGTGGCCAAATAGCTCTACCTTTGACTCATCTGTCCAGAGCACATTGTTCCAGAAGTGCTGGTCTTTGCCTCGGTGTTCATTGGCAAACTTTAGTCTTGCCCTGATGTTCTTTCTGGACAGCAAAGGTTTCCTCCTGGCACACCTCCCATGTAGATCAAATTTGTGCAGCCTCTTTCTAATGGTAGACTCGTGCATTTGACATCAACTGTGGCAAGAGCTACCTGTAGGTCCCGTGATGACATTCTGGGGTTCTTTGAGACTTCTTTCAGCATCTTGCGGTCTGCTCTCAGGCTGAACTTGCTGGGGCGGCCTGGCCTGAACAAGTTGGCAGGTGTTTGGAATCTTCTCCACTTGTCGGTGATCTCCCGGACAGTCGAATGATTGATTTCAAATTGTTTGGAGATCTTTTTAAATCCCTTCCCAGACTCGTAGGCATCTATAACCTTCTTTCTGAAGGCCTCAGAGAGCTCTTTTGATCTAGGGATGGTGACGCCACACACTTCAACAACAAAGAGCAAACCAAACTAAATGTCTGAGGTTTAAATAAGACTGGTTCCTCCAAGATCCTCTCCAACGATGTTCTAATCATTTGCACCTGAGCTGGTGCACCTGATTCTAATTTTAGGTATTTGAAGTAGTATAGGGGTGTACTTACTTTTTCCACATGCAAAATTTGCATTTATGTTTATTTAAATTATACAATGGCCTACAAAATGTAAATGTTTCATGATATTTGTTATATTATATCACCTTTATCTATCAATAATGTTGAAATGAAGATCAAATAGCTGTATGCTGAAATATGTTGAAAAAGTCAAAACTTTACATGGGGTGTACCTACTTTTTCACGTGACTGCATGCTCTCCACTCGGCGACAGGATCCATCAGAGCCTCTCGAACGTTATCTTCAAGAATTGAGGAAACTCGGGAAGGACTACATGACAGAGCCTCGAACGGCCACTGAGATAGCAGATGATTTGATGCGAGACGCCTTCGTAACTGGACTCGCGTCCCCAGCAATACGGCTGAGATTACAGCAGAAAACAGCGTTGACGCTCCAAGATGCTTACGATCAAGCTCGCATCTTGCAGCTCATGCAAACTCGCTCTGAGGCTTACAGACGGCCTTACATAACAGCAGGAGCTATCGCCGAAGCTTACATGGAGCCAGCCTCTAATCCCGAGCGACCCCTTCCGGGCACCGCAACGACTCTGGGAGCAACCGATGCTCCGCCGGCACCTGAACAAGAAGCCCAGGGTGCAGCCGCTGCGATCTCTCCTCCCGAGAATGCAAAGTGTTATTTCTGTGGGAATAGGTAGCACACCCGGGGTCTTTGTCCCGCCAAGGATGCGATTTGTCATACCTGTGGGGGGAAAGGACACTTTGCGAAGGTTTGCCACTCGATGAAGACACAACGTACTACCCTCGTGGGAATTAATACCTCGCCGGAAGCCCACTCCAGAGACCGGGGCTTGTCTCGGAGCCTTTTCAGCGCTGTACTACCGGTACTTGTCGAGGGGAAGGTGGCCGACGTGCTGATTGATACGGCAAGTAGCGCCAATTATGTCTGTCAAGCGCAGGTCAAACGACACGGATGGACGGTCGGCCCTGCTACTAAGCAAATCTACATGGCATCCTCAAGCCTGTGGACATGCACGAAGGGGATGTGCATTGTTAATCTGGTTGTCAACGATATTTTGTATCCATATGTAAAACTCATGATTATGTCAAACTTATGTGCCGATGTGTTGCTGGGACATGACTTTTTGCATAGACATGGGCGGTTCGAGATGCAGTTCGGAGCCGGCGAGACTACCCTTTCTGTTTGCGGTCTGGCTGAGATGGCATTCGAGCCCCCTGATATATTCCCTAGTCTAACTGCCGATTGTAGACCCCAGACCATAAAGTCTAGATGGTACACCCACGCAGACACTCAGTTCATCGCTGATGAGACTAAACGGTTGCTACGGCAGGGCATTATAGAGCCTAGTAGGTCTCCATGGAGGACCCAGGTGCTCATGGTACATACGGCTAATCACCGGAAGCGCATGGTCATAGATTATTCGCAGACTATTAATAGATTCACACAGCTTGACGCATATCCTTTACCCAAATTAGATGACATGGTACGTGACGTGGCTAAGTACCGCGTGTACAGTAGCTTGGATTTAAGAAGTGCGTACCATCAGATACCTATACGTGAGTCTGACAGGCCCTATACTGGGTTAGAATCTGGCCAAAGGCTTTATCAATTCCATCGCATAGCATTCGGAGTACCAAATGGGGTAACTTGTTTCCGGCGTGCCATTGATGACATCATTGCTAAAGAGCAATTGAAGGACATTTTCGTGTATGTTGACAATGTGACGGTTTGTGGCCATGATCAAGAGGATCATGATGCCAATTTGCACAGATTCCTGTGGGTGGCCCAGCAGTACAATTTGACTTTCAATGAGGAGAAATGTAAATATTCGGCCCGGACGATTGATCTTCTTGGGTACACAGTGACCGGAGGCAAGATAAAACTTGACGCCAAGAGACTGCGCCCTTTGCTCGAGATGGCAGCTCCATGTGATCATGCGTCTCTGCGTCATGCCCTGAGGCTATTCACCCATTATTCTCGGTGGGGCCAAGGCTACTCGGAAAAGATTCGTCCTCTTGTTGATTGTAAGGCTTTCCCTCTAACGTTGGGAGCCAAGGCCGCATTCCAGCAGTTGAAAGAGAACATAGCAGGTGCCTGCGTGACCTCCATTGATGAGACAATACCCTTCCTAGTCGAGACAGATGCCTCCGATTCTGCTATCGCTGCGACACTTACCCAGGGGGGGAAGCCTGTGGCATTATTTTCACGCACCCTAAGCGACAGTGAATGTAAACACTCTGCTATCGAGTAAGAGGCGTACGCGATCGTTGAGTCGATCAGGCAATGGCGTCATTTTCTATTGAACAAAAAGTTTCAACTCGTCACCAATCAGCAATCTGTGGCATTTATGTACGAACATCGGCATGCACAACGCATTAAGAATGAAAAGATATCGAGATGGCGAATCATATTGGCCAAGTATTGATTCGACATAGTCTATCGTCCAGGTCATGATAATCTGGCGGCCGATGCTTTGTCTCATCCTGTCTGTGCTGGCATGACTTCTGAGGATTTGTGAATGATTCATGAATCTCTATGCCATCCTGGGGTGACGCGTCTTGCACATTTTTTTTGCTGTCGTAATTTGCCTTTCTCGGTAGATGATGTCAGACGCTTGTGCCGTTCATGTTCAGTGTGCACTGAAATTAAACTACGTTTCTTTAAGCCGCCGATGGGAACTTTGATTCAAGCTGGCCGTCCTTGGGAGAGATTGGGTATCGACTTTAAGGGACCCTTGCCACAGTCGGGGCTGCACCGCTATATCCTTACGGAGGCCTTGTTTTCAGGGAGGTAAAATGTTTTTCCCTGGCGTTTGTACAAGTGATCCTATATATTAAATAACATTTAGGCATCAGTAAGGTGAGCACTTGCGAGTGGGATGACCAGATTTTGTCACTCCCACAAGCCCCCCTTCAAATCCAGCCAAGTTAGGAAAGGAGGATGAATTCATGAGCACAACTATCCGCAAGGGTTTGTCATCTAACACAGGGACAACTTTGTACATTTTATTACATCGGTTATAAACCACTTGTGTGCTTCAAATGGTCCTATAAAACCTATATCTCTTTCGGAAACACATCCCAAACGATTCTTCCTGCACTTGTGGTATCAGACAGGTATTCCTTCACATTTTCAAACAAAACCAATTGCCAAACACAGCTTCTCACTCCTGTGATGCATTCAAAAGCAAAACAAGTTCCAAAATCAACAGCTCAAACCATTGGAAAGACAAATGAGCCTAGTCTTGCCTTGTCTTGTCTTGCCTTAAGTCTTGCCTGACGGTCGTAGATGAGTAGGGGAAGGCGGGGCAAGTTGAGCATAGGGGTAAGTTGAGCCACCACCTCCCAGCCAGTTATGAATGAGTCAGACTTTGTGGTGGCGCCATCTATAGATGCCCCCATTGCATAACTCCAAATTCTGCCATATTGTTTTCTAAATTGAAACAGAAACCAGTGTTGCAGAGGGAAAAATCCAATTTTCAGCCATAAAAGTAAAAAGGTGTAAAACAGGTAAGTTCACGTTTCTTCCATATGCAGCATAGATATAATATGGATATCAGATGACAATTGTTAGTCCAGGTATGTGTCTCCATTCTTGTCATAGACTTTAATACGATGGATGCATAGAATATGTGTGTATGTGGAGACATCTCAGAAAGTTCAGACTGGGGTAAGTTGAGCCAGACCCTGCGGGGCAAGTTGAGCCATGGCTCAACTTGCCCAGTAGGGTCTGGCTCAACTTGCCAACTCATGTTGGTGGAGATAATAATAATTAGCATTTATAATGCGCTTTTCCCCAAAGGCTCAAAGCGCTTACAGAATACCATATTATTACCCCGGTCATTGGATACATTGCGAGCCTGCACCACACTGGGTGTACCATCTCCACTCCCCGGGGAGCATTCCTTGCCGTGCTGCCATTTCAAGCGCTCCGAGCAAAGCTCGGGCAAATGTGCTGGCAAATCAAGATTTGTGCATTACATTGCTCGGGTTGATGTACTGAATGGAGAGGAATTTCAGTTTGAAGGTGTCTTCCTGCAGAAGGTTGCTGAAAAAGTTGGATCTGACAACCCAGTGTTTGTTCCAAACCCAAAGGATGAAGCAGGATTTGAACTGGAAGACATCGTGCGTAAGCTGCCACAGCCTAAGTGCGTTGGCAGTTCTGCCCGTTGTTCTGGACAGCTTGTGTTCAATTGTGACTTGTCAGTTTGGCAGCTTAATTGACTTGATTTCTGACATGTTTTAGTTTTAGTTCCAGATCCAAATGATGAAGCTGGCATTGATGAGCAAGATATTGTGCCTTAATTGCCACAGTCTGACTGTTGGCCTTTCTGGGTGTATTTGGGACAATTTTGTTTTATTGTGACTTAAAACTGTGGCAGCTGTTTTCAACTCAATCCAGCTGCCACATTGAATTATAACCACGAACACAAGGCACATGTAAATATTTCGTTCAGTGTTGTAACAAGTACATTAAATATTTTTCAGGCAGACCAATTTTTGTACTTCAGTTATCTTTATTTGGGGCAATGATCAACTATTTGGGATACTTTTTGTTTAATTGTGACTTGAAACTGTGACAGGTGGATTGAGTTGACTTTTCTTACCACAGTTGACAATCTTGTTTTTCTATGAGAGTGACTCAATTTGTTCGTAACTGATTACTATAACCATGAACACAAGGTAATCATTTCGTTCAGTGTTGTAGAACTTTACAGCATTAAATATTTTTCTGGCAAAACAATGGTTTTCTACTTTAGTTATCTTTATTTGGGGCAATGATCAACTTACCCCTATGTGGTACAACTTACCCCAGAGGTTGGATCAACTTACCCCTCAGGCGGGGCAAGTTGAGCCATTTGGCCTCCGTTTTTTCAAAGGTCACAGTGACTTTCAGTGTGGGGATAGAAAGTAAGAACTAGCTACAAAATGTTTCCCAAGGATTAAATTAGAAGGCAAGATACTCATTTGTGCAAGATCATCAGTAAGTTCAGTCCTAACATTCCAAGAACAAAAACTGGCTCAACTTGCCCCGCCTTCCCCTATTTGCGATTCCCATTTGCGTTTCCATGTACTGACATGTCGTCCGCTACAGTCATTCATTGCTTGCGTCAGCTGTTTCCACTCTTTGGATATCCTGCTTTCATGCATTCTGATAGGGGGGCTGCGTTCATGTCTCAGGAGGTAAAGACCTTCCTCCTAGAGTGGGGCATCACTGCCAGCCGTACAACTCCATATCACCCACAAGGGAATGGCCAAGTCGAGAGATTTAATGGCATAGTCTGGAAGGCCATGGAGATGGCTTTGAAAACTCGAGGCCTGAACCCTAATCAGTGGGGATCCATGTTGCCTGCAGCCTTGCACACCATTCGCACCCTCCTATGCACCGCCACAAATGAAATGCCACACGACTGACCGTATGCTCCGCTACCAGAGGCATGGCTCTCGTGGGCAATCCCTGCCGGGTTGGCTTTCTGAGCCCGGACCAGCTTTCTTGAAGTGGAAGGTCCGTCATAGCAAATACGAGCCGCAGGTTGATCGGGTACACGTGCTGGAGGCGAACCCAGAATACGCTCAGGTTTGAATGGCGGACGGCCGCACCATAACCGTATCGGTTCGGCATTTAGCACCTTGCGGTGATGATTCATGCCCTGGTACGAGTGAGGGCCACGGGGCGGGGCTAGATGCGCTTAACACACCTGTGTTGTCATCACTGGTTGCTTCCCTGGGTCGCAATGATGATCTGATCGGTACGGAGTTCCCGAGACCCAAGGTAGATTCCCCCAGTCCGTCTGAGTCCACCCTCGTGGAGTCTGAGACCAGTTCTGTCGATTATCGTACTCGAGCTGGCCGAGTGAGTCGGAAGCCGCTTCGTTTGGGATTGTAGATGGATTCTCTGCTAAAGAATGATGTGTGCCTTATATGCCGTAGTATGACTTACATACCCGCATGCTTCACTGAAATTTTATTGGAGGGAGAATGCAATGAAATTAATGGTTGTGATCTGTTTCAGTTCCTCCCTGGCGGTTGAGATAAGGAATGATATATATAAGAGGTTCGGTATGCGTGCGATAACTGTGTGTATTTTGTGACGATCCGAGCTGGTAAGCGTAATGAGCACACCTTTAAATGGCTTGCTTTCTATAGGGTTTTATATGACCGTTTGCTAATGATTGCTTAATCTCCTTTCAGATTACGTGGACGTTTTGATTTCAATAAAACTCACCACTGAGAAGGAGTTTTGTGGATATATATCACCACAGGTGGTCTTTCTGTCTTCTACTGACTCCTCTCTGGCTCCCCCAGTTCTGTCTGTCCTGTGTCCCCCAAATATTCTTTCAGGTCGCACAAGATCTGCCAGCAACCCTCTTCTGGTGAAATTGCCAAAATCAAGACTCTCTGCTCACCTTCACTCTTTCATTCCTCTTTTCTCCCACCTCTGGAACAATCTCCCTCACTATCTTCAATCCCTCTCCTTCCTCAAGGTCTTCAAAACAGCTATTCGCCACCATCTCTTATCTTCCCAAAGGAAGAAAAGACCCCCATCCAAAACCTTGATCTTTTCTTCCCCCGTACCGTGAATACACCCCAAATCCACCTCTTTCAATCTCCAACTTCATTCCTGAAATTCCTAGTAGTGTCAATTTGTTTTATACCATGCACCCCTCGCCCCCCCTACCCCAGCCCTCTCACTTCCACAGATCTCCCGATGTCCCTGTTCTCTACTGTTGTGCTTGTGTGCTTCCCTCTCTCCCCCCATATTGTCTTCCCCTCTCTTTATTATGTTTTATGTGTCAGTTTATGTTTTTTGTGTTTTATGTGCTAATGTGTGTTTATTGTGCTAGCTCTTACACGAGCGTCGATCTTGAATACAAAAAAAAGACCCAAAAGACCCTGACGACCCAAAAAAAAACCTGAAGACCGAAAAGATTGAAAAGACCCAGAAGATCGAAAATACCCCGAATACCCAAATACCCCAAATATCCAAGCAATCCAAAAAAACGCAAATACCATGAAGAACCTTAAAGACCATGAGGACCCAGTGGACCCCAAAGACCCAAATTAGCCCAAATACCCTTAAATACCCCAAATATCCAGATATAGGACCCAAAATACTCAAATGACACATAAGACCGAAAGGACCCAAAAGACTCAAATGACCCCAAAAGACGCCGATGAACCAGAAGAACCAAAATACACAAAAGATGCTAGACCCAAAAGACCCCGAACACTCAAAAGACCTCGAGGACCCAAATGACCCAGAGGACACAAAAGACCCCAAGGACACAAAAGACCCCAGGGACACAAACGACCTCAAGGACACAAAAGACCCCAAGGACACAAAAGACCTAAAAGAAGAGTAATTGTGCCTCTTACATTGGAATCATAGACGGTGGCTTGCAAAATGAGCCTCAAGGTCGGTGTGCAGAAGCGGTATTTTTTAAATCACAATAAATACAAGGCACAGGGAGGTGAAATTTGCTGCAGATGATGTGCAATGTGTGCAGAGTAAAACGAGTGTTCATTTACGTCTGTAGGATATCTAATAAATAAAGCGATGATATAAGCATCCCTGACACTAGGCCCAGACTTCAGACTTTTGCGTGCTCACGTGGCTGGACCGTCAAAAACTGTTCCAACCTGTCATTTTTGACGGGCTTTATACTAGTCTACATATATCGAACAAACAGTTTCAAATGGAGCACATTTGCTGTACACTTAAAGCAACATCGCAAAGAGTAAAGGGAGCATTGAGTTCAGTAAATGATAGAGATTGCTTACTCGCAAAACAATTCGAAAGATGGGGATGGAATTCAAAAACAGCAGTGTGGCATTACAGCACACCCCAAAACAATTCAGATCGTAGTCCATGATTGATTCATAAAATGCATGGCCAAACCGTCAAGTAAACGGATGTTGCTATAGCACAAGGAAGCAATACTAAACAAAGCCAGAGCCAAAATCTGAACAACAATAATTTACAGTAAAGCATGAGGTTAGCCAAACGTGCTTTCAGACCAAGACCAAAGGTGGTGAATATGGGCAAACAGGAAAGCTGAAAATACATTTGACACAGCAGAGAGTGCTGATTGACAAGTGGACAGAAGTGAATGCTATTTGCCCAGGAAAAAACAAAAAAAAAACCACCTTTAGAGGCCATTTTTCCCCACAAGCAGGGGTTGGCCTTTTTCGGGGACCGTGGTTGTTGTTGTTTTTTGGGTCCCCTGTTTTTTGGGTCCCCTTTTTGAACCAATGTTTTACCGCCGGATGCCCTTCCTGCCACCAACCCTTTTTGTCGCCTTTTTACGATAACACAGGGAATTACCAGTGAACTGGTACTCAATTAGCCGACCTTGGAAGGTATGACAGGCTGAGTCAACCCCCCTGGCGTTAATTCAGCAATTGACTGGGATTCGAACCCAGGATCCTAGGTTATCCTAAGCTGGCACCCTAGCCGCTAGCCCAACACCAGGCTTATTTGCCCAGGAATTGCACAATAATTGGTATTTGCCCCAGAAAGGAAGTGGCAGTGGTGGGACTGGATACATTTAAATTGGGAATTAGATATGCACCGGTACCTGGATGCATTGGATATAGAGGGGTATTGGGATATTGGTAGTGTGTGGGGCTTTGGTAATACTGGGGCTTGATGGGCCGAATGGCCTTCTCCTGCACCCAACGTCCCTTGTGTATCTTTGTGTGTGAATAGCATAGCAGGAACATAACCACAGAGTGTGCAGGTGTCAATTAACCAACGAATATGGCTAAATGGGAATGTGAATTACTGAAAGCACCATTCAACTTATCGATATTTGTATTATCGGATAGTCAATTTAACGGCATTCAAATCTACTTTATATCAATTTCTACAGATAAACTTACCAGGTTTGACTCCCTGGGGGTGCTCAAAAATCAAGTTTGTATGAGAATAAAAGAGGGCTTTCAAGCTGAACCTTTTGTTTGGAAATAACAAAACCATTGCAATTATGATCATCTATAATAGTAAAAGGCTGTGCGCGTGCGTGTGTGTGTGTGTGTGTGTGTCTGTGTGTGTGTGTGTGTGTCTGTGTGTATGTGTGTGTGTGTGTGTGTGTGTGTGTGTGTGTGTGTGCGCGCGTCTGTGTGTATGTGTGTGTGCGTCCTAGGTGTTTGGGTGTGTTTTTGAAGAAAATTTACACAAACAGGCTTAGCTTTGGT
This sequence comes from Myxine glutinosa, assembly GCF_964187855.1. NCBI lineage: Eukaryota > Metazoa > Chordata > Myxini > Myxiniformes > Myxinidae > Myxine > Myxine glutinosa. Next base: position 85,813,475 of record NC_136270.1, read on the forward strand.
CAGCCTACATTCAGGTTGCTCAGCTTGTGGGTCTTAATTCCGCCATTTTGGCCGCTCCACTCAATCATGCCTTGCCTCAGAACAGGTCAGTTTCTGTAGAATAAAGCTTCACATCTACGCATGGTAATATCGATGATCTTCATACCTACGAATCATTGCATTCCTGTTCTGTTTTATGTCCACATCACAATGCTAATAAACGCCAGTGTTCGTGCTTTTATTTAATTTCCGCAAAGCTAAAGAATCGCTTCACCTGAGCCGAATTTCAAAATTTTAACTGCAGAATTGACCTGAGCAGCAGCTCCCACTATTAAAAAAGTGTTCATTTGTCTAATTCAAATCCCCCGCTTCCAGCCCCCCCCCAAACCCTTACACCCACCCCTCCCCCCCCCCCCCCCCCCCCCACCTCCCCGCGCCCAGTGCCTCGCCCTGTTGTGCTATTTTATTTTATCCCCTCCTACTCCTCCTCTTGACCTCCTCCTCCTCCTCCTCCTCTTCCTCCTCTTGACCTCCTCCAAATCCTCCTCTTGACCTACAAAGCCCTCCATAACCTGGCCCCATCCTACCTGGCTGACCTCCTCTCCAGACACACTCCCACCCGCAACCTCCGCTCTGCTGGTACCAACCTCCTGACCCCCCCCCCCCCATCCGGACCAAATTTAGATCCTGGGGGGACAGGGCCTTCTCCATCGCTGCTCCTCTGGAACTCGCTACCTCACACCATCAGAGACTCCTCCTCACTCACCACATTCAAAACATCACTCAAGACCCACCTGTTCAACACTGCATTCAACATTTAACCCACAGCATCTAACCCCTGACTATCTCCTCTCCTTCTCCCTCCTTTGTGCTTTGAATATTTCCCTATTGATTCTTCTTTTTTTGCAATTGTTTTTATGTTTTGCTATGCGTTATGTTTTGCACTCTGTCAAAGCGTCTTTGGGCTTCCTGAAAAGCGCTATATAAAATAAATGCATTATTATTATTATTATTATCTCATCTTGTGTGAACTGCTTTCATTATAGTCAGGGCCCTCAGGGATATTTTGGGGCCGTTTGGTTCAAATTCTTCCAAAAGCACCAAATTTGGCCCAGATGTTGCCCATGCCATACTCTTTCGATTTTTGACGGGCGCCAAGACGGGCGCCCCCCCCCGGGGGGGCCCATATTGGCGAAATACTAAATGGCCGCCACCCGGATTAGAGGAAAATCAGTTAAATAACCAAAAGGGTTGGAATCATGTATGATACCACTTTTCAGGGGTTTTCGAGGTCGAGGAATCCAATTATGATGTTATTTTGATGATTCGAGGTCAAGGTCAACCCTCAAGGTCATCTTAAAGGTCATTTTTGAGTCAAACATGTTGGTTTTTGAGTTTTTTGTCAAGATTTACACGAGGTTCACCATTTTATGTTTCTGGGTTGGGTAATCGAACTCTGACCTTATTTTTGACAATTAGAGGAAATATTTACATGTCTATTTCCTAATTTTCAGGCATATGCAGTTCATCAGTCTAATTACAAAGGTACGGATTTTGATGTTTTATGAACTGTATGCCATATCCTTGTGTTTAATTTTTGTGCGATCATGATCCGGGTTCATGTATACATGATTGTATACATGTCATAAATATGACGTCATAGGTCATGTGACCTGGCGGCCATATTGGATTTTATGAAAACCTTAAAAATGGATCCCTGCCTTCATTTTTCGATCGATTCATTTTGAACTTTGACCACTTATAGTACGCCATGTGATTGGATGCATATCCTAATTATGACGTCATAGGTCAGGTGACCTGGCGGGATGGACCGGTATGGTCCCCGGATCATACCGCTCTTGGCACCCGTCAAAAATCGAAAGAGTATGGCATGGGCAACATCTGCTCAAAATTTGATGCTTTTGGAAGAATTTGAACCAAAATATCCCGAAGGGCCCTGACTATTACACGACCGGTTACTTCCACATAAGTAAATACATATAAAAATAACGTCCATCGGCCTCATGTTGGAGTTCCAGCGTGTTGGTTCGAGCTGTGATTTTCAAACTCAACCAGAAATTTTCTATTCAAACTCAGAAAATATTACAGAGAAACAATCTGCCTCTCCTAATTCTTCTTCTTCAATCTCGAAACGCATTACAGAGAAACTCAGCTATGATAATTCTTCTTCTTCTGGAAAAATAGTGAACAAAGCATTAGCCCTTATTCTTCTTTTTCAAAACATGATGGAGAAACTCAGCTCTCATGAGATTGCCAAAACTTTAACATAAAGAAGAACAAATTTTATTATACCCTACATTTTTGAAAACATACACCACCCAGATCTTGTTCAAACTCACGAGAAACGATTTATTCAAACTCTAATTATGAAGAAACGATCACTTCGCCATCGTCAACAGGTCGGTAGTTTCTGTCCTTTTCTGCCTTACTTCTGGTATTGCACCCTCTGTCCCCCGTGCTCTGTCCTCTTCCCCCAGGCATCTGCTGGACACACACGGTCCACCAGCAACTTCCTCCTTGTTGTTATTGTTGTTGTTGTTGTTGTTGTTTTGTATGCAGCCGGTGGGTGCTGATTGCATTATTTCTCTGGAAGCGCGTTTGTGCCGCTGATGCAGTGCCCCAATTACCAGTTAGCTGGTACTCAATTTGCCGACCTCGGAAGGAATGACAGGCTGCGTCAACCCCCCTGGTGTTAATTCAACGATCGACCAGGATTCGAACTCAGGATCCCAAGCCAGCACCCCAACCGTTAAGCCAACACCAGGCATCCTCCTTGTAAAACTGCCTAAATCCAGAACCACTGCTCACCTCCACTAATTTATTCCTCTCTTTTCCTGCCTGTGCAACTTCCTTCCACACTCTCTTCAATCCAATTCATCCCTCCTGGTCTTCAAGACAGCTGCTCACCATCATCTCAGGTCATCCCCCATCCAAAGCCATGATTTTTTTCTGCACTCGTTAAACCATCCCCAACACTCTCATAATTTTGCTTATGCATCCATCTTGTCCACCGTTTGCGTTCTCCCCTACCCATCACATTACCTGCGTCTCCCTTGTTTGTCCGTCTCCATCTACCTTCTCCCTCCACCCTACTGTTGGCGTTTCCTTTCTCCTGCTGTTGCCTTTGTTATGATGTGTCCTGATCCGTTCTATGTTCTTGCTCTTCCATGAGCCTTGACCATGTATGAAAAAATAAAAATAAAGAAAATAAAGAGCAGCTTTTTCACTTTCCTTCTTCACTGCAGCAGTTTCATCAAGTCCCCTTTACTTTCTGTTAACAAGTGTGGAACCATCAGCATACCTGAGGTTGTTGATACATCTTCCTCCAATCCTGACTCCATCCTCTGTTATACAAGGTTGATTTTTCAACAAATTATTGGAATCATAAATTAATCGGACAAATCCGTCCAATGATAATAGCACATTAATAATAATAATGTTAACACAACCTTGTTTACACACTTTTTGGCATACACCGTCCCTACACGCTTTTACATGACAACAAATATTTTATTATTACTTGTATATCATAGGCTTGGCCTATATGATGGATTGAGTGGCCTGTTGTGTAGCTCCTAATTCAACCCCTTTTATAGGCATCGATGTTGAATAGATGCGCTGGTGTTGGGCTAGTGGCTAGAGTGCCAGCTTAGGATCCTGGGTTCGCAATCCCGGTCGATCGCTGAATTAACACCAGGGAAGGGTTGACTCAGCCTGTTTACATACCTTCCGAGGTCGGCAAATTGAGTACCAGTTCACTGGTAATTCCCTGCTTGTCGTAAAAGGCGACAAAAAGGGTTGGCAGCAGGAAGGGCATCCGGCCGTAAAACATTGCTTCAAAAAGGGGACCGAAAAACAACAACAACCACGGTCCCCGAAAAAGGCCAACCCCCGCTTGCGGGGAAAAAATGGCCTCTAAAGGTGGTTTTTTTTAATTTGATGTTGAATAATTTCAATGCAAAATGAAAGCAAGATTTGACATGCATAATGGAAGGGACAAATGCCTTGGATGAGCAGATGGAATCCGGATAATGAATGCGCCTTCTGATAAGCCAGCACTTGCCACCATGCATAAGCCACGTGATAATGCACACACGCCCTGATACATGCAACATAAGCTCAAGCCCCAGCTCTTCTCCATCAAAGCATAAGCAATGTTTCAGAACACATTTGAAGGATATATTTGGGACAAAAAAAGCAACGTTCTGATAATAACGAAGCGTCAGACATGTGGGATCATTTACCCAGAAATTCTCCGCATCGATTTCCTCCTTCGTTCCATCACTTTAAACACCTGCCTTGTGCTGCTTCGAAATCGAATCATCCTTTTATTCTCCGGCATCATCGTTCGTCCATCTATTCCACATTTCTTATGACATCGTTATTGATTATTAACTGACCGCAGGACCCGGAGCGATGCATTTATAGCTGCATAATTTTTTTGGGGAATGAGATGAGATTAAACAAAGCCACACACAGTCCTAAATTTTCCTTTTACCACACATCCATGTGCAGTCAAAGGGCACCTGGCTGTCTCTAATTACTTCTTTTTTTGTCGAACTGCTTTTGTGGATGAAGAGCTTTGCTCCGAGGTCTGGAGAAACAAGATTCAGCATCTTATGATTCAGCTCAGCATCTGCAACTTGGATTGGGAACGACTTCGGTGAACTAGAGATCAGGTTTATGCATCGAAACATTATGAAAAGCCTCAGAGTTAATTGGAGACGTGCTCATCAATGGGAATGCATTGAATGGGTGCATCAGCAGATGCCATTTCTCGAATGCGTGGCAGGATTAAGCAGCTCTCAAACCTGCAAGCCTCCTTGGGGGGGCATTCAAACCCCACAGATGCTTCTAGAACCTTCAACAGGGTAATGCTGTGCTCGATTTAAATAAGTGTGGCAATGGAATAACCGACCTTGACTGACTAATGGAGTACTAATTAGTTTAGAATAACCTTGTGATTGTGCTTGTGAATGTTTATGTCTGTGTTTGAAAAATGTGTTGCTTTGGAGTGGGGGCTGAAACAATTATCCAGATTACTCTCTCTTTCACTCTCTCTCTGCCTGGCTTTCTCTGTCTGTCTCTCTCTGATTGTCTCTGTCTCTCTCGATCTCGCCCCCTGCTGGTCGTTGGTGAGTGTGTTGTGTGACATGGCCGCCGTGTGCAGCTGCCCTGGTTTGTGTTGAGTCGTCAGTGTGGTTTTATCCTCTCTTGCCCCCCCCCCCTCCCTTTCCTTTTCCATCCTGTGTGCTTTGGGCGTTTTGTTTTCATCCTTTCTGCACCTTTGTCTTCGAGAGAGAGGATTGAGAGCGGGCCCATTTTGGGTGCGGCCTACCGGCTTCTACGACGCTTTGCAAGCCTTTTTGTTCTTATAATGCACTTATGTTATTTATTTTAGTTCGATTTATTTAGGTTTGATACCTTCTTGTCCGGTTCGGACAAGTGGGGGGTATTAATTTGCTGGGATGGCGAATACACACTCGGTTAGAGGCGTTTGACAATTTAACAAGGAAGCATGCATTTGAGTGTGTTCCACCCTGAAGGAACTTCCACCAAGGACATTGTTTTGGCGGTGGGGAAAATAATCGGTTGTGAGAATGTACGAGCAGCTTCAAGAATGAATCAGAAAGTTGTTGTATTTGTGTCCGATGAAAAAATTGTTCACGATGTTGTAAGTGCGGGATTAACCACAGAGACTGGTCTCTTTGTCTTGGTCTCGCCTATGGACACTCCATTGATGAGGATCGTCACATCTAATGTCCCTCCATTTATCACCTGTGATCAGCTGATGTCCGTTCAGTCCCGATACGGAACAGTTGTGTCGAAAATCACGATGATTCCGCTCCGGTCTCGCTATGAACATGTTAAACACGCGATGAGCTTTCGACGGCAGGTGTATATGGTGCTTCTGGATTGAGGCGAGGACACGGGGTTACACATCACGTTCAAGGTAACATTGAACAACCATGAGTACCAGATGTATGCGTCATCAGCCTCATTAACATGTTTTCACTGCAGAGCTTTTCCTTGTCCAACCATAGCTCCTCAACTTATTGTTTCCTTTCTAAATGAAATGTATCGACAGCGATATGTGATCTTAAAATATCATTTTGCTGATTTAATTTCATTCGTCCAGGCTGCAAAGGACATAATTAGGAAGCCGGATGAGTTTAATTTAACTAGGTCGCTGTTTCATCGGCTTAGAAAGGCTGTTTCAGAAGCAGGGAGTGAGATTTACCAACAACCGCTAAAGCCTTTTGATTAATCCATGTAAAAAAATCACCTTTGGAACCTTAAATATGAACGGCGGAGGTGCAAGCCACAACCGCCACGTTCAGGTGAAGAGTTTATTTGAGCGCAAGAAAATTGATGTACTTTTACTCCAGGAACCCCATATAATTCAAAATGTGGAGTACGATTGGTGTCACCTCTTTAAGGGGCAGTTTTTTTCGTAACTTGTCTTCTTCTTCTGCTGGTGTGGCCTTTTTACTCAGACCAGGCCTAGTACCTGAGTCATGCCTCTTCTAGGAGGTGATTAAAGGCCGGTTTATTTATCTGGAACTGGTCATTAATAATTTTAGTTTTACACTATTCAATGTTTACGCACCAATTGAGAGTGTGAAACGAAGAGCTTTCTTTTCATCTTTGATTCGACACACGCAGTCGATAGATCTCAATAATTGTAATTGCATGGGGGGTGACTTTAATTGTACCTTTGAACCCAGTATAGACCGGAATACAGCAGAACCTCATCCTGAATCTAATACTGATTTGTTTCATTATTTTTTGCCAGTGGGTGTGCTAGATGCATGGATGCTACAATTGCTACATTACCCCAACACATCGCAGTATACTTGGGGACGATGTGCCAATGGGAGAATGTCATGCGCGAGACTTGACCGTTGGTACATAAGCTCACATTTTAGGAACTAGCAACGGTACCCGTCCTACGGGCGGGGCTCCAATTGGGAGGCCCAAATGAAAAGGCTAAATATCAGAAATTGAAGGCTTTTTTATTTTAAACGATTTATATAAACATCCATTAAATCATATCACATGCAAATCATCAAAATCGAAACAGTATTTGTAGAATTTCAATAAAAGCCACGTCACTGTTCATATCGGTAAATATTATTCCATCGTGTTTCAAATCGTGATATCAACTGTACGCTTTTCCTTAGGAAAAAAATGGAATGATTTTGTACCTCTTCTTCAGCTTAGAACTTCAGGATAGCCGATATTGCTGATAAAAGTTCCTTTTCGCTCTTTGAAGTTCTTGGCAAACATTTTTATTTTGTCGCTGCTGCCAATGCGACTCATGGCGACATAAAGCTGTCCATGGCTGAAGAAATCTGTCTTTAGGTAGATGCCTCCCTTTTCTAATGTCTGACCTTGAGCCTTGTTACTGGTCATTGCAAAGCAGAGTCGGACAGGGAATTGTTTTTGCTGCATCTTGAAGGGGAACAGGTTTTCAGATGGAATGATTGGAATCCTCGGTATGAAGATCTTGTTTCCAGCATAAGGCCCAGTAGCTAGTGTCGCATCAATGAGATTCGGCATGAGGTTGTCCACGATGTAACGACTCCCATTGCAGTGGCCATTTTTAATGTCAAAGTTTGGCAGCAGCATGATCGGAGGTCCCTTCTTGAGGTAGAGTTTGTGAGGAGGCATTCCTGATGCGCATATCGAGTTAAGGAATTCTACTGGATATTGGTGTCTGTTCTCTACTTCCATTATCTTATCGCTGCTCAAGGAGACAGATTCATTCCCAAGGTATTGCCGCAGTACGATCGCATTCACTTCATCAACCGCCTCATTCGTAGGACAGAGGATGGTTCGGCTGCAAAGCCAGTTCTGTCAGCATGCAAGGTGCTCAGTTTGCTGAATATGATGTCAGTGAGGCTCTTGACGTTTTCTCCTTGGATCAGGTAGTCTTCCTTGACTTGAACTTTGAACTCGCTGATTTCTGCATCGATGAGTAGCCTTCCCTCTCCAATTCGCAAAAGTTCCTTGGCAAACTCTTCATCTCCACTTCCTGTGTTATGCACCCGCATGTTCTTTGTCAGCCGATGCACCTGGACTTGACTCCAGAGGGGGGACTGCTTCAGGGTTGCTGTGTCAGCACGGCCTCCTCTTCGGATGATAGGCAGGATCTGTCTCCAGTCTCCAGAGAAGATGATGGTGATACCTCCAAAAGACCGATCTGTCTCACGGATATCACGGAATGTCCGGTCCAACACTTCGATGATACGCCTGTCACACATGGAGACTTCGTCAATGACCAAGAGATAACATTGCTTGATCAATTGCTCTGTACTGTCTCTCTTGGTGATGTTGCACACCGATGCCTCCTTGATTGACAATGGTACTTTGCAGCGAGAGTGAAGCATATGACCATTTGGAAGAAGGGTTGCTGCAATTCCACTCATAGCTGTGGCGAATGCAACTTTATTCTCAGAGCGAACTTGAGCCAGCAGTATACAGATGACAAAGGTTTTCCCAGTACCTCCAGGAGCATCCAAGCTGAACAACTGACCCTTCTCATTCCTCACCGAGTCGATGACTGCTTCATAGAACAGTTGCTGCTCCTTATTCAAGTTTGGCTGATTCTCAGTGTCGTACTCTTCCAGTTCTTGCACATTGTCATTGGTCTCTTCTTCGATGATTCTCGCCCACTCAAGTTGCTCCGCAAGGGCCCTGTTCGGTTTAGGAAGCTGGAAGTGTTTCTCCAGATCAAGCCCATGCCGCTGAACAATCATTTGAATCTGAAGCAGGGTGGTATGCACTGCAGCTTCTGTTGGTTCCGGCAGGTTGTGCTTGTGAAGGAGATCTTCCATCAGTATCCCCTTGTGGTGGTTCCAGAAATCTAACGGATTCGCAGGTCACACGAAGATCAGGATGTGAGCGAAGACCTCACGCAGTGCAGATCCAAATCTGATGGAGGCAGCTTCTTCCATCGCTCGGTCGATTTTGGAGTCATCATCGAGGAGGCCCATGGCAAGGCAGGCAGCTTGGTAGGTGGGATGCTCCACTCCATTGTAGGTTCTCAGGTCTCTATAGGACTTTGGTCCAATGGTCCAGCCACCGTGTGAAGCAACATCCACATGTAGACAATCTCGCTCTGCCTTGCAGTCAGGTTTATGACTGGAATCCTTCCAATCATGTCTGAGCAGGCCCGGTTGGCATCCTCATCACTGTTGTTCCTTGCCCACCGAAGTCTTGACGCTTCAGCCTTGGCATACTGATCGCATGCGTACTGCTGAGTAAGTCGTCGACACCTCATGACCTGATTGAAATTTTGATCTCTGATCTGAAGGCGGAACCTTGCGAACTCACTTGGGGATATAGTGCCTCGGCCTTTTGCATGAGAGATGTCGATCTTGAACCCTTCTTCGCCATGGGGGAACATCAGCACATATTGAAGAGGATCGTAGCTCCGGTGCAGCTCCGTGATGGTTTGAAGTCTACCTTCACGCTTATAGAGGATGACGTTCAAATGGTCCACATGCTCGCCGGGTATGATGATGGATACCTCGCTTGCCTGCAGGAGGTTGTAACGTCGAGCATGCTCACCTGAAGGCCGCTTTCTTGCATCCAGAACCATGGTAATGTTGTTGTCTGCTTCCATCAACTCAAGGGCAGATTTCAGAGACTGGATGTAGGGATTGTTCTGACGCAGCCAGTTTTGGAGAGTCTTCAGAATTTCAATATTACCGTTGAGCTGTTCATTAAATCGCAGTCGGTTTTCCAGTTCGTCACTGTCATGGAACCATATTTGAGCGAACGTTGGATGCGATTGATCATTTATTGGCTGGAGTGGTCCAATGCGATGGTAGACTTTCCCTTGAAGCTTCACCATGGGGCTGAATCCTGGCATGAAGTGCTCCTTGATTCCGATCGATGCCATGGCCAAGTCATTGTTGAACTGGCGTATCTTCTCAATAAACTCCTTTCGGTCGAACAGAACTTTGAAATCTTCAGGGTAGGTCTCGAGCAGATCGATTGCAATTTTGCCCTTCTCACAGCAGATTCCAGGTCGATCGTCTTTCCAGCAGTGGGCCTTGCAGAAGGGGCACTTATGTCCTCTATCATACAGACTTGGCAGCTTGTCATCTTGCTGCATTGCTGGATAGTCAGCTTCTTTAAAGTGCTGGACATCAAACACTGCTCCAATCCTCCTCTTTTGCGTTAGAGCCACTTTAAGCTGGACTTTCCTAGTGCTCACTGGTGTGCAGCTGTGTCACATCCTTGTTCACCAGATCTGTATTCCTCGGACTGTCTCTTAGACTGGTGTGCAGCTGTGTTACGTCCATACTCCATGTTCCTGCTTCCGATAGCCTTCTCTACCCTAGCCTTCTTTCCTGCAACAGCTTTCTTGGACGTTTTCGTTAATGAAGATTTCCGTTTGGGAGGCATTTTCCCGGTTTATCTGAAATGTACCAGAGAAAACATCATTTGGGCAATGGGCTTTCCGATATTCGATGTGTTCACGGTTTGAATTACGCTGAGGTAATATGAAGGCATTTAATGAACGTAATTTCATAATGTTTTTCGTTTTTATTTTCGTAATCGTTTAATGAACGTTTAATGTTTAATGAACGTTTAATGAACGTAGGAATACTGTTTAATGATCATTAAATGAATGAATGAATGAATGCGGAATTAATGTGCTGATTAATGCCATGGCGTCGCGGCAATATAAAAATGTTTGCCAAGAACTTCAAAGAGAGAAAAGGAACTTTTAGAGAGAAATGGAACTTTTATCAGCAATGTCGTCTATCCTGAAGTTCTAAGCTGAAGAAGAGGTACACAATCAATCTATTTTTTTCCCCTCAAGAAAAACGTACAGTTGATATCACGATTTCAAACATGATGGAATAATATTCACCGATATGAACAGTGATGTGGTTTTTATTGAAATTCTAAAAATACTGTTTAGATTTTGATGATTTGCGTGTGATATGATTTAACGGATGTTTATTTAATTCGTTTAAATAGTCATTTGCGCCACCCAATTGAAGCCCCGCCCTTAGGGCGGGTACACGATCAAGGGACTCCCCAACATTCGCTGTGTTCACGGTGTGAATTACGCTGAGGTAACATAGAACATGTATGATGCATTATGCCTATTTTACTGCAGGGGTTCCAGGAATACACACAAAAAATCGTTGGATCGGTGCAGCCGTTTTTGCGGTACCCGGGACAATAACGTTACGCGGGAGTCCAAACCTGAAAATGCTGGAGACCAAAGCTGAAATTGGAAAAACAATATACCCTATTTTACTCCAGGGGGTCCCAGGATTACCCACCCAAAATTTTGTTGCGATCGGTTCAGCCGTTTTTGCGGTACCTGGGAACGGACGGACGTTTGGTGAATTGTAGTAAGATGCTATTTTCTCTCCAAGTAATTTTCCATCTTTGTTTTCTGATCATCATTTAGTTACCATGGGCCTCTTTTTCCCTCAACCCTTACGCAAAAGTGCATCCTGGAAATTCAACACCAGTGTTCTTGAAGATGTTTTGTTTAAAGAAGCCTTCTGTGTTTAAAGAAGCCTTCCATCCAACTCTCAAAAAAGCCCTCTTTCTCTTCTTTAGCGTTAGGGTGGGATAACACAAAAGCTCAGATTAGACTAGAGTGTTTTGTCAGCATTTTATTTCCAATGCAACTGATGTGAAAAATATAACAATGGCTTGTTTAGAAGCTGATATTATACGTTTAGAGAGTAAACTGGCTAAATATAGTAATAGGGCAGACCACAGGATATTGGTTGAAAAGAAGGCTCAATTGAAAGAGCTGATTCAGGAGAAAGCAGCAGGCCTGTTAATCAGATTAATGATAAACAATATAAAGGTATTAGATACCCCGAGTAAATCTTTCTTTCAAATGGATTTTGTAAACAAGCCACCCAAATTTTTTTTTCTCTGTACTAGACTTTAGGGGAAACATGGTCACCAACCCTGGAGATGTATGGTTGTGCATTAGATAATTTTTTTCAAAGGTTTATGCAAAACAAAATATTTGTGAGCAAACCATGGAATTTTTTAACTTCTTACCTTTCATCCCTAACTGAGCCTCAGTGTCTGGGCCTGGATTCACCAATTACGTTGCCTGAGCAAACACAGGCCCTAACTGAAATGGATTCGGGGAAAGCTCCTGGGATTGACGGCCTACCGGCAGAATTTTTCTTGGCTTTTTGGGACCTTTTGGGCCCTGAATTATTGAATGTCCTGGAATCCTCCTCGGTGCATGGAGAACTACCCCTAAGCTTTAGAAGAGCAGTGGTGTCGCTGATTCCAAAGACTGGGGATCTAGGACAGATAAAGAATTGGCGGCCAGTCTCGTTATTATGTACGGACAAGATGGTAATCGGTGATCTAGTCCACCCTGATCAGAATTACTGCATCCCAAACAGATATATTTATGATACTATTTTTTTGATCAGGAATTTAATGGAGTGTGATTTCTTGGAAAAAGATTTTGGATTTGCAGCAGGCATATTCCTTGATTTGGAAAGGGCTTTTGATAGTGTTGATCATGTTGTTTTGCATCGTGTGCTGGAAACATGTGGCTTTGGTGCCAATTTTAGGGCCTACGTGACTTTGTTGTACAACAATATACTGTATTTAGTTTATTTAAAATCAATAACAAACTCAGTTCCTCTGTACAAGTTCAAAGAGGGGTGAGGCAAGGATGCCCGGTTTCTGGGTTATTACTCTCCTTGGTTATGGAATCACTTCTAATTTTATTTAGGAAAAATATTTCAGGAGTGACTGTATCCCCTGGGAGTCCTTCAATAGTTGTATCGGCTTATGCAGAGGATGTCTGTGTGGTTGTTAAGAATGAGAATGATATCCCTGCACTTGTTGAATGTTTAAATCTTTTTTGCCTTGCTTCTTCTTTGAAGTGTAACTGGGACAAGAGTAAAGCCTTATGGATTCCCTGTCTCAAGAACAATCCATCTGGAACAGTGCTAGTACCAACTGTGCATTTACCAACAAAGTTAAAATGCGTGGAAAACAGAGACAAATACCTAGGGGTTTTCCTGAGATTTCCACATTACATCCTTAAAAATTGGGACAGGATGGTTGAACACGTAAAAAAGATAGGGACTGTGGAAACAAGCTCTGCCCCACCTTTCCTACAAAGGCAGAGTTCTAGTTGTTAATAATTTAGTGGCTTCTTCTTTGTGGCATAAGTTTATCTGCTTTCAGCCACCGGAGGCACTACTAAAAGCAGTGCAGAGGCTACTGGTGGATTTTTTTTGGAGTGGTCACCATTGGTTACTACCAAATGTTATATGTATCCCCTTGTCTGAAGGTGGCCAAGGACTTATCGACATAAAAAGTTGTATCATGGCTTTTCGGCTGTGCACCATACAGCAGTTGATGTACAAAGAACGACTGCCAAGCCGACTCCTGGCCTATCACATGTTGCGAAAAGCAAGCGGCCTCGGATACGGCCTTGAACTTTTCTTAATCCAACTCCAACATGTTGACATATCTTATCTACCATCATTCTATCAGAGCCTTCTGAACGCCTGGAAAAGTCTTTTGATTAGTCGCCAGCAGGAAACCTATGCTGCAAACATGTTTGTGGAAGAACCCCTATTTTACAACCCGCTTTTTCCTGCAATTCCAAGAAGCCGAGACTTCTATCAACACTTTATTGCAGCAGGCATAATCAGTGTTGCACCTCCGCCATGATTCTGGTGCAGGAGATAGCTGATATGACTCAAATATGGTAAAATATAATAATTGGAAGAGTCCTAAAATAAATAGTACAAAAAAGCTTTCAACTTGGACTAAGATGAACCCAGGAAGTTTTGGTGACATCCAATGACTGGCGATTTCCTGGTTTATTTGTACAGCTTAGTCACAGAGACTTACCCCCAATTAATGAAGGACAAAACATTTTGCAGAAATGTTGTAGTAAAGACCTGTATCGAATATGTACTACCGTTCTGCTTGGGAACTCCATTAAATGGAGTGGCTGGGTGGAAAGGGCTAATGCCGGAAGGGCTCCCATCTGAGCCTGCATGGGAATAAATGTACAGTAAGGTGGTTTAAAAAAAAAAGGACAGGTGATCTCCAGTGGCGATTGATACAATGGATCATCCCGTCTAATAAATTGGTGAATCATTTCACGCCCACATCTACGTGTTGCCCATTCTGCATTTGCGCAGAGGATGTATTCCATGCGTACGTTGATTGTGCAAGGCTTGTGCCTTTATTTCAATGGTTTAACTCCATGTCTGGAGAAATGAACATCTCTTTCTCTCTGTGCTCATTTATTTTTGGTTTCAACTATATAAAAGAACATGTACATATGTTGTTTTTGTTTTTAGTAGCCACGGCGAAAATGGCAATTTATTTATCGAGGAAAGAAAAACTGATTTTGAGGCTCCTGCTTCAGAATGGCGGAATATTAAATGGAATGCCGGGAACAAGAAAAACGCGATAGTGAAACTAAAGTCCGAAATGGGACGTCCCCCACACCAGACTTACACACAGACGAAGGATAAAATAAACTGGAAAATAATGGGGTGTGTGTGTGTGTGTAAGGGATTTCATTCAAATCTCAGGCTAATGGGGGGGGGGGGGGGGGAGCAGTATGACCCATTTGGCTCACCCACATCTGATTGTCTAGCTCAAAGGAGAAACTGTTGACAAAATCTTTGTTTGACCTTGCGTTAACATTCTTTCCTTATGAGCTCCCTGCCTGCCCTTGCCTCCAAAGAGACTCAGTCTGTGAAACTGGAAAGATGTTTAGTTTGAATTTCTTTGATCCTTGAAGTATATTACACAGAATATGAGTTGGAACGAACTGAGATGTTGTTGGTTGCTGGCTGTGTGAGGACCAAAAGGTGCTACAAGCTTATGCGCCCACATCTACCATGCATGTTTAATAATCTTATCTGGATCAATAAATCTCTTGTACACTTGTCCGACTTCAGAAGGTGCTTATTTCCCCAGGCGAGGGGATTAGGGAATCCACAACAACTTGGCGACGAGGGTGCGGTCCGCCTGGGGGAACGAGGGTCGGTGTCAATGCTCGAGGGTGGCAAATCGTCTGGGCGCCGACTAGAAAAGGTGAGAATTTTCTCTAACGATAATGTCACTTGCCACTATCGAGTAAAAGATTCTGACCTGGCGTTACCTCCGGCGCAGATCTGAATGAAAAGTAAACTGAACGGACAAAAAGGTGCGGAGATTGATATTAAATTATGGTTATTCACTGATGCAGTTCCCTCTTCATCCGCTTGCAGCTTATAAAAGAGTTGGTTTGTAGTGAGAGGGATTACTCTGCAATTGTCTGGCTATAAGTCGGTAAGAGAGATAGTTTGCTTTATATGACACTGCCTTATATTATGATTGAGGAATGCTTGCTTATCTGTATATCATTCTTTTATAGATGCTGCTGAATTCAAGTGGATTACAGCTCATGATCTGGAGTTTGTGTGTGGACTCACCTTGATTTTCATCACAGACATTTGCTGAGGATAAGATTTTGTACAAGTGACTTGGGACCCGAGGCACTTGCGAGTGTTTTGCCAGGAGGGA
The DNA here is from genome assembly GCF_964187855.1 of Myxine glutinosa. NCBI lineage: Eukaryota > Metazoa > Chordata > Myxini > Myxiniformes > Myxinidae > Myxine > Myxine glutinosa. Next base: position 85,829,039 of record NC_136270.1, read on the forward strand.
TAGCCTGGACACTCGGACGCGCTGTAAGTGTTTCAAGGAAGGCAGGCTTTAAAGACAATCTGTACGCTTGCGTACGTGAAGGTCTGGCAGGAGTGTCAAAGTTGGACGCGTTGTGAGTGTCTCTTTATGAGACAGGAATCACCTGTACACTCGGACGCTCGCTACACTCTGCCTTGAGGCCGAACGACGGCAACACTCTAAGGGTATTGTCGTGTGCCCGTCAGTGGGGGGGGGGGGGGGGGGCGGGTAAGGGCACCTCCTTTAAGCTAACGGGTTGTGGGTAAGGGAGAATACCACCAAGAAGGGAAACGGACAAGGGACATCTGGTGGCCCGAATGGCCCAGAGATGGGCCAGCCGCAGAGTATATGTTTAGAAAGTATTGGGAAAAGCTGTTAGAGATATCGAACTGTGGAATGCGTGGACACGGAGTGGTAAAAAATAATCGATTGGCGTTCCCAATCGAGGGGACATTCAAGCACGAGTACATTGAAAATTTACGTGAAGTATTGACTCGAAAAGACAATAAAATGATTACTAGAAATAAAGTGCACTGGAAATGGTTTAATTGGTGGTCAAAGGAATGCCTCCGTCAAGAGGACTTATCTATAAAAGCTAGTTTGAGACGGAGCCTTAAAAATGCACAAGATACCATAGGTGAAGTGCAAAAGATACTGCCGGCAGTACGACAGATAGTCACGGCAGGAGCCCCCCAGAGGGGGGCAAGACCCGTGGAAACTACAGAACCACCAGGGAGACCCGCCCCGCTGGGGCCGGGAGGGGCTGGGAATCCCTATCGATCCCTTATCACAGAACTGACGCAAATAATAGAATCCCCAGGGAGAGGGCTCGAAGCAGGAGCCTCGGTGGTGACAGCCGCAGCTCCGATGGCCAAGGTTCGGGCCCCTCCTCCCCTTTCCTACCCCCCTTCACCTGTCCCTATCCATACCCTTTCAACGTTCTCCCCCACTAACCCATTCGGTAGCTCATTCACTATGGACCCCTCGGTAGGAAGCTGAAGCGCTTACCTGAGCGATCCCTCCGGGCAGTCTTCAACCTGCGGAAAATAACTCACATGAAAACTGATTTTAAATGTACAGAAAATAACGAAAGGATTTATTAAATAAAATGCCGGTAACAAGAAAACGCGACGGTAACGCAGGAAGAAATTAAACTGGAAACTAATAACATGTGGTTTATCGTGCACTTAGCTCTGATCAGCTCGGGGGGGGGGGGGGGGGGGGGTCTCACCAGGAATTCCGGAGGTCCAGCCAGCGCGTTGGCGGGAAACAGGCCTCACTCGTGCACTGTAGCGGCAAGCCGCGCATCGTTTCCGCCTGCAAAACTCTGCACGTCTCCTGGTGGTGTCTCTGACCACAACCGGTCCAAGCACAAACGTGCGAGGGAGAAGAGCAAGGGAACCAGAGAATGGCAGGAATAGTGCAAGATCAGAGGGTCAGATAATAAGAGTCCAGGATAAGAGCGGAGGACGAGAAGAAGAGTCCAGGGTCAGCGAGCAAGAGTCAAAATGTCCATCCTCAAGCTCTTTTAACGTCGGGTCGTGACGTCATCAGCGCTTCTCCACCAATCAACGCACCACTTCTTGCTCGCCTCTGACGTCCTCGGTGGTCCTTGCCAATCGGCGCTCGGCTTCTTCCTCGGCCTTCCTTCCACCAATCAGCGGGTAGCTTTTTGCTCCCCCCTGACCAATCATGAGTCCCTTCCATAACCTGGCCTTCCCGTTGGTCGACTCATGCCCAATACCTAGTCGCTTCTTGCTCCGCCCTGGCCAATCACGGCTCCTCGGGGCGTGTCTTCGGCCTGCTTGTCTTCCGTGGCGATGTAGCTGGTGCGTCCAAATGGCAGTGTTCAGAACTGACTTCCGGTTGGTTTTATGGTTATTATTTAGTGCAATTAATGGGCCTTTCGCACTAGTGTCTACAGAGCAGTGCCAAAAGAGCCAAAGGATAGATAACATAGGGTAAGACTTACAAGGGATAATTTATTCTTATGCCCTAAGCTAGTTAACATTCCCCGTCCCCTCGTGACGGGGACGAAGATACACCTTACTCCGACATTCGGCTAAACAGAACTTATTACAGGTGATGGTTCTTACCCGACATCCGGAGCACCTACCGATATGAATCTACCTGACTACATATCACTACCCCCCCAAACATTATATATATATATATATATATATATATATATATATATATATATATATACATATATATATATATATATATATATATATATATATACAGACTTGGCATTTAATATGGAATATTTTTTTTGTTGGGGTGAACTTACTTTTCAAGATGTCTTAGAACCAAAGGTTCATTGGAATTATGTTGAAATTATTCTAGATTTTGTTAATGTGACCTTTAAAAGAAACAAAAACCACATTTGACATTTCGAAACAAATAAATTGATCCTTGAAAGTGATGTAAACTGATATCGAACTCAATTCATGGACAGTACTGTGTTAAACTTCTGTACGTTTTCCAGAAGTATCTCTTTATTTTGCACATTTGCCAAAAAATTTTTTTAACACAAACAAAAGTTAAATTACGACTGGCATTACGGACAGTAAAATTACAGTTCAGTACTTCGTGTAACCCCCACGAGCATTCAGGAGAGCAAGTACACGTTGAGGCATGCTGTTCACGAGATTTGCCAAGATTTGGACAGGAATCGCTTGCCATGCAGTGACAATAGCCTGCTGCAATTCACACACAGAGGTCGGCTGCTGGTCCAAGTGGTCGATTTGACGCGTTAATTCTGCCCACAAGTTCTCTATCGGATTCATATCCGGGGACATGGCAGGCCACTCCATATGCTCGACACCACGGTCAGCAAGAAAGTGTTGGATCATGCGAGCACGATGAGGCCGTGCATTGTCATCTTGGAAGACAAAGTTTCCTCGAAAGGCTGCATGAGCAAATGGAAGCAATGTTTCTTCCAGAATGGCCCTGTACTTGAACTGGTTCAGGTTTCCATTCAGAACAACCAGGTCAGTTTTGCCCCCTGCATGAAAAGCAGCCCAAACGGTCACCCACCACCTCCAGCTTGGACTCTTGGCACTAAACAATCTTTGTTGTAGGCTTCATGCACTTGTCTGCGCATTCGGACGTGGCCATCTTGACGATAGACCAGAAATCTAGACTCGTCACTGAAGATCACGTGATTCCAGTGTCCTGGCTGCCATTGACGGTGCTCTCTGGCCCACTGCAATCGGCGCTGGTGGTGTTGTCTGGTCAGGCGTGGCTTTCTCAGCGGACACCTGGCACGATAGCCTGCTTGAACCAGTCGTTGGTTGACTAGCCTTCTGGATACAGGCACATTTGTCAGTTGCTGCCACTCAGCCCTAAGCCGATTAGCTGACTTGGTACGGCCATTGTGGACTAACCGGTGCAGCTGGAGATCATCCCTCCTTGTGGTTCTGCGGGGACGTCCTGGCCTCAGTATTGGAGTAGGGACACCCCTCTGAGCATTTCGTTCCAGGATCTTTGACACCTGACCTTGAATGATGCCATACTGCCGAGCAATAGCACGCTGTTTCATGCTGTAATTTCGTAAAGCCAACACTCCATGACAAACAGCATTGTCGAATTGACGGACCATCTCCAGAGGAAGCGGCAATAACTTTTGGAGACGTGCAGCAGTTGTTTTCCACTAATACAGAACGCAACAACCCTTGTATACCCGACTGTAAAGCCAATCATCAAATGCACCTGTCCGTACATTTTGCCACGCCACCTGTGATATAATCCTGTTGTTGACTTCTTGCTGCGACAGACAATCAGTGACATGGTTCTTTTAACAAATAAATCACCAAAGTGTAAAAGAAACTCACCAGATTGATATACTGAGTTAAGAATTAAACTCGTCGAGAAAAAAAAAAAATTCCATATTAAATGCCAAGTCTGTATATATATGAAGGTGTGTGTGTAAATATATATATTGTTGCGAATATGGAATTTGGCCTCCATATCCGCTTGTAAATATTCCCCTATTTCCCCAATACTCCCCAACTATCCCCAATCCCCCATTCCCTAGTCCCATTGTCTCTAAACAACACTCTGTAGAACCGACCTTCCCCTTTTTCCCCCATTAAATGTCGTGCCCAGGTCCACCGCATCTCACGTAGACAACTTTCGGACATCTTGCTAGTTATTCTTAGTCTATGTCAGTTAAGGACTCGTTTCCATTAATTCTGACTCTTCGTTGCACCAGAATGTGATTATATGGCACCAGTAGTGAGTTCAGGACCTTCCCTTACCTCCTCCCATCTTCTTCCCCAAACAACAACAACAACAACAACTACAGCAACAACAACAACTACAGCTACAACAACAACTACAACAACGGCGCGCGGGGGGGAGTGTGCGTCCTCACACCGGCTCGGTTAGCCGCCATGACCATGCGCTCCACGGGGTTACCACGAAGGGGCTCCCTGTCAGCCCCTCGTCAAGGGTGGAGCCGGTAACCCCCCCGCACGCACCCAATGAGAAGCAACGAGCCGATTCCATCTGGGGCGGAGCTAACGAGCCGAGGGCGTGTCACTCCCCGCCGGATATACGCGGCCACGTACCGGACGTGACGTGAGATGCGCCCCGAGCTTGAGAAGACAAGAGAGCCACCTCCGAGCGCTGAGAGACCTCCTGCATCTTTTGGGCCGCGCTATCCTGTCCCTGAGCACAAGGTGCACCTTGTGCTGGCCATCGAATACCCGCTTTCCTTGCCATCAATCCCCGTGTGAGTCAGTTTTTGTCCTGTTTATCTGTCGTCTGTCGGGGCTATTATAAGACCGTAATTAAGTGCCTATCTTACTATGCTGTACCTCTCATCCCTGTAATCTGACCTTCCGCCTTAATATAATCTCCTCCGGAGGTCTTGAGAACCGTATCCCTGGTGTCGTGTCATTTTAATCCCAGCCGTGTGTCTTTTCCTTCATTGATCTAGCGTAGCGCGATTAGTCAACGTTCGGGTATAATCGGGTAACTTGTGCAGACGTGGTCATACCAAACCGCTCGGTAAACTAACATCCACCACCGCGTCTGTAACAATTGGTGTCAGGAGTGGGATTCGGACCCGGGACTAAATTTATTAGGCCCAAATTTGTAGTAGAATCGATTCGGAGCGCGTTTCCCGCGCGAAATTATAACGGCGAAATTTGATTTTGTTATACGAAAATAAAAACCCGAATTTTGAAAGTCGCGCTATGGCAGACCAAGACAGCTGGGGTCCGGTAGTGGAGAGTGAGGCAGGGTCGGTCCAGGACCAAATTGAGGGACGCGAGGAGAACGAAGCAGTGAGGGTAGCAGGTTCGCAAAGTAGCGCCGTCACGCACGAAGTAGCGGGCGCGCAAAATGGCGCCTCGCAGATGGCCACGGCGTCCACGCCCGCGACCGTGGCAGCGCCCCTGGTGGATTTGAACCTTTTTTTTATACAAATAAAGGCCCTTATGGCCCAGAATAGTGAGCGATTGGAGGGCCAAATGGGGGTAATGAGGGACGAAGCGAGGGCTCGGAGTGAGCAATTGGGGGTAATGGGAAACCAAATGGGGGTAATGGGAAACCAAATGGGGGTAATGAGGGACGAAGCGAGGGGTACCGGTGAGGGGTTAGACAATAATTTTAAGGAGTTAGACAAGAAATTTGGGAAGTTAGACAATAATTTTGAGGGGTTAGACAACGGGATAAAAGAGGTGAGAAATGGGTTAATAGGGTTAGAAAACAGTATGGAAGGCAAATTGAGGGACATGAGGGACCAAGCGGAAAGGGAAGTTAACCAAATGGGGCAGCAGATAGAGGGGGTCAGAATGGGGGTAGAAGCCAAACTGGATGCTCACAGGGAGGAAATGGAGCAGATGAGGGTGGCATCTGGGCAGGAGATGCAAGTGATGGGAGAGGAGATCAGAAGAGGAGTGAGTGAGGAGGTCGGAGGAGTGCGCGAGGAGGTGAGGCACTGTAAGGAGCACATGGAGAAGGAGGTGAGAAAGGGGACTGTAAAGTTACAAGGGGGCATAGAGGACCTGACGCAGGAGGTGGAGCAGCTAACAGAGGGACAAAAAGAACTAACGGACCAGGTAAAGAGGAACACTGCGGTATTAGGAGGTTTAAAAGCGACACAAAACGACATAAAAAACGACTTAATAGCGACAAAGAGGGAATGTCAGATGGTACGTGAGGGACTGACAGCGAGGTTGGACGAGGTGGTAGAGGTAATGGAGACGAAGGACCGGCAGGTGAGGACGCACCTGGAAACGGTCAAGGTAGCCTTAGAGGATGAGCTTGAGGAGACGTACCGGGGAATGAAAGAGGTGAAGCAGAAACTAGAAGAAGTGGAAGAAGGGATGAGCGAAATTAAGAAGCGACGGAGAGGGGATAAGAAAGAAATAAAAGAGGAGATAAAAGAATTGGTCCAAAGTCTGTGTTTGGATCGTGATGATGTGCTCATTAACCGGATGAGGGATTCGCAGGTGATGGAGGAGAAGCGAAGAGGAAGAGGACCCGGTGTAAGTGGTGACCAATATGGTCGTGCGTATGATGCGCCAGGTGATTTAGAAGCTTGGGGGTCGAGATGGACCCGGGTGTTCGTGAGAGGCCGTTGGTGAAGTGTGTGACAGGTCTGGTGTGCGAAAAAGGAGGTGTGCGAGAAAGTCCGACTCTGGGGTGTGTGAGGAAAAAGTGCGTGCCAAGGAGTGAGGGTGCTGGCGAGAATGAGTCGGTCGTAGCGCGTGTGCGAGGGAGCACATGGAAGCGCGGTGTGGTAAGTGTTACAGAGGGTGTGACGGGAGAGTGTGCGCAGGAGTGTGCGCGAGAAAGGTGTGTGACGGACAGGTGCATGAGGAAAGAGTGCGCTGTCAGAAGTAAGGAAGAGTGTCCACCTGTGGTGAGTGTTACAGAGGGTGTAACGGGAGAGTGTGCGCGAGAAAGGTGTGTAACGGACAGGTGCATGAGGAAAGAGTGCGCTGTCAAGAGTAAGGGTGAGTGCGCTGTCAAGAATGGAGGTGAGAGGAGTGAGAGTGACCAGGAGAGTGAGTTGGTTGTGACAGGTGAGCGAGGATGTACACCTGGGATGGAAGGATGCACACCTGGAATGGTAGAGCGTGAGTGGGAATGCACGCTGGAGTTGGTGGTGAGGCACGTGGTTGGGTGTGCAAATGAGAGCACACCTGTGATTGTCACAGAGGAGGTGACCGAGGAGGGGGCGCGAAGCGGTGTATTGGTGAGGTGTGCGAGCAAAGAATGTGTGCCAAAGTGTTCGGTGGTCAGGTGTGTGACCAAGGCTGTGAGTGGAATGGGTGTACCTGGGTGTGTAAGGAAAGGTACGAGGAGCATGGGAACGGCTGGATGTGTGAGCAAGGAACGGGCTGCGGGGTGTAAGAATCCAGGTGAAGCATCGACGGTAACCAGGTTAGAGGTTAGGTCGACTTTTAGCCGAAGCGGGCCCTCGGTGCGTGCTGGGCCTCGCTTTGAACGGCCGCGTCCGTGCTCCACTAGGCGGAGCGGGCAGCCCGATAGAAAGGGTCGTCATGGCGACCACTTTTTGTTGAGGCAGTCCGGCAGGTCGAGATCGGGACATTGGATGGCTCCACGCCGAGATGGTGCGTGGGATCTCGGCCCGGGTAAGCCCCCGTCCCTGCACCGAGTGCCGGACGCATCCAGCCGCCGGCACAAAACAACCCGCATTCATGGCTTGGCTTTACGAAGCCGGGCTTTGGACAGGGATTGGCGCACCGAGAGGTATTAGTGAGTAGACTGGGTGATGAGGTTAGTGTTTTGGACCCAAAATTAGAGAAAAACAAAATTTGATGATTGGCAAGGGATTGGCAGTAGTGATTGGCAGATGATGGGCAGTGATTGGCCAAATTTTTAATTTGTTGAAATTTGATGTGCCAAATTGGTAGTGAGCGATGGGCCCGGTGGGTAAGGGGGGCATCCCTGCCACCCTTCCCATGGTGGGGGCAAAGGAGCTATAGCTTATGGGGTGTATGGCAGTGAAAACTAGCCCGGGTGGGTTAGGTTATATTGTAGGGATCCAGAAAGATGACATTAGGTGACGTTAAGTTTAGTTAGTGACTGATACCTGTAGTGGGGACGCAGGTAGATTAGTGTGGATGATAATGACGTGGGAGCGCAATAGTTTAAAGGGACGACTGGGAAGCGCAAGTTTCAGAAGGGAGTAGTTCGATGAGATGATGCTGGTTGAGAATTGAACAGGTGTGATTGCACAGGTGTGCAACTGGACAGGTGTGTGGAGCAGTGTATGAGTAGTGAGTGTGTGGATCAGCGCGAATGCGCTTGGGGAGAGAAGGGTGCAGGTGGCACCAGGTGTGAGAGCACAGGTGTGCAAGTACAGGTGTGTGGAGAGAGTTGGAGTAAGTGGTACGGAGTGGTGTGCATGGTGCGAAGGTGTGAATGGGGGAAGAGTGGACCCCATCACGGATACCCGGGGCGGGTAGTGTAAGTGTTAGGTAGAGGGTATAGGTAAATTGTGGTTGGAAATTGGCATTTGTGGTGCGGTTGCAGATTGGTGTTGTGAATGGGGTGCATTAGTGTTGTGGAAATGGGCTGGGCGTGTAGCCTGTTAGTGTGTGTAGTTGGGTTGGGCACTCCACCACTGTGAGGATGTCGGCCAGGTGAGGCCGCAGGTGGGCTCTGGGAGCCGGTAGTTGTGAGTGGGTGCCTGAGGATCCCGGGTGTGGATCGGGCAGCCCAGTGCCAGAGAGGGCACCGAGTGGGGAGAGCGCCAGAGGGCCTTCCCCAGGTAGTTAGGTTAGGGTGAGGAGCAGGTAAGCTCGGAGGCAACTGCAGTGGTGGAGGTGTGCAGGTGGGTAGACCCGCTGGGAGAGGTACACGCCACAGCCCAGAAATTGTGCGAGGGCACCGGGAGATGAATCGGGGGAGTGAGACCCCAAATTGAAAAGCACCACAGTTTGGCCAATGGGAATTGGTTTTTAGAACCCATAGTGTAAGAGGGGCCAATGGTTTGGCCGGAGAAAGACCCTGGGTAGTGTAAAGTTGTTAAAGTCATTTAGGAAATAGTTAGGATTGATGAACCTGTCGCACCATACGCAGCCACTTACCTGTGGTGATGATGATGACTCCACACCTGTGTTTTCTTTGTTTTGGTGCAGGAAATGAGAATTGCTGTGAGGATTTGTGAGACGCATCACGACGTGGATGAGACATTGGGGTGATTCCATCTCTCCCTCCCTAGGAGGGACTGATGATGAATTGGTAATGGCAAATTTTGATGTGCAGTTGGAGATGGCAAATTTTGATGAGAGTTGACAATGGCAAATTTGATTGGTTAGGAGGGAGAGAAGACGAATTTGGTATATGGGAGGAACGGGGAAGACAGTAGGGATGTTTGTTGATTTGTAAAGTAGATGTTTATGGGTAGTGTTGTGTTTTGTGGATACAGTAAGGGGTAAGGGAGGGGCCATGTAGGTTACCTGGTGGGGGGGGGGGGCGTACGGTAGGAACGTACCTGTCTCACCTGGTTCCCATGTGCCCCCAGTGTGCATTACCTTGCATTGCGTGCACTTTTGCGCCCTTACCACCTTACTCACTTGTCTGCTTCTTTTGTCTCCCACCTCCGAGGATCTGGCTTTGGGGCAGAGAGAGAGGAGAGAGGGGTGCTGGCTCCGCAGTTGTGGGCCTGCACTTTCGCTGCTTGCTGCTTGGATCGATACACCATATGGACCGCAATGTTTGTGGCCACCCACAATGGACCGCAGTTCTTTTGCGGCCAAGCACCACCCATGGATGGACCTATGGGTCAACGTGGCACCTATGCCATACAAGGTGAACCACTAACAGTTGGCCCCCTGACGGCCACAATAAAGAAATGGACGCGGTTGGCGCCTTTCTTTATTTTTCTAAGGAAGTAAGAAGGCCAAGTGCACCACACGAAGGCAAGACCAGCGGCAGAACATCGGCCGGCTGCGACACCACACAATGATTTATAGACACTTTATTGGTGCACCGGATGGTGCTGACTGTACATGAGGGGGTGGTGCTTTTCGTGCTGGAAAAGGGTGCTCTGCACGTTATTAAAGGCCGTAGGCCACAGAGCACTCGTGAGTTGGTGTATCGATGCTGGCAGGCGTGCTCTCTCTATGCATAACATCTGCATGTGTTCCTCCAGAAACAGGTCCTGGATCGTAGTGTAAATAGCAGCGTAGTCGTGTAAATAATGCTCCCTACCGGCTGTATGTTTAGTTTGCGAATTCTTTCCGGATTCGGTTATCCTGTGGGTGTGTTTCTGTGAGGAGAAGGGTGCAACGTCGCAGGGGGACATATTTACTCATTTGTGAATATCTGTAAAACTGTCGCACTCAGGGTAGAGTTAATAGTAGAGGGAACTACATCTGAGTGCCACACTAAAATAGGTAAAAATTTATCGGGTTGGGACGCCCCGAGGGTAGAGAAGGGTGCAATGTTGCGAATATGGAATTTGGCCTCCATATCCGCTTGTAAATATTCCCCTATTTCCCCAATACTCCCCAACTATCCCCAATCCCCCATTCCCTAGTCCCATTGTCTGTAAACAACACTCTGTAGAACCGACCTTCCCCTTTTTCCCCCATTAAATGTCGTGCCCAGGTCCACCGCATCTCACGTAGACAACTTTCGGACATCTTGCTAGTTATTCTTAGTCTATGTCAGTTAAGGACTCGTTTCCATTAATTCTGACTCTTCGTTGCACCAGAATGTGATTATATGGCACCAGTAGTGAGTTCAGGACCTTCCCTTACCTCCTCCCATCTTCTTCCCCAAACAACAACAACAACAACAACTACAGCAACAACAACAACTTCAGCTACAACAACAACTACAACAACGGCGCGCGGGGGGAGTGTGCGTCCTCACACCGGCTCGGTTAGCCGCCATGACCATGCGCTCCACGGGGTTACCACGAAGGGGCTCCCTGTCAGCCCCTCGTCAAGGGTGGAGCCGGTAACCCCCCCGCACGCACCCAATGAGAAGCAACGAGCCGATTCCATCTGGGGCGGAGCTAACGAGCCGAGGGCGTGTCACTCCCCGCCGGATATACGCGGCCACGTACCGGACGTGACGTGAGATGCGCCCCGAGCTTGAGAAGACAAGAGAGCCACCTCCGAGCGCTGAGAGACCTCCTGCATCTTTTGGGCCACGCTATCCTGTCCCTGAGCACAAGGTGCACCTTGTGCTGGCCATCGAATACCCGCTTTCCTTGCCATCAATCCCCGTGTGAGTCAGTTTTTGTCCTGTTTATCTGTCGTCTGTCGGGGCTATTATAAGACCGTAATTAAGTGCCTATCTTACTATGCTGTACCTCTCATCCCTGTAATCTGACCTTCCGCCTTAATATAATCTCCTCCGGAGGTCTTGAGAACCGTATCCCTGGTGTCGTGTCATTTTAATCCCAGCCGTGTGTCTTTTCCTTCATTGATCTAGCGTAGCGCGATTAGTCAACGTTCGGGTATAATCGGGTAACTTGTGCAGACGTGGTCATACCAAACCACTCGGTAAACTAACATCCACCACCGCGTCTGTAACAATATATATATATATATATATATAAATATATATATATATATATATATATATATATATATATATATATATATATATACGTATATATATATATATATATATATATATATATATATATTATATACATATATATATATATATATATATTGTTGCGGATATGAGGACTGTAGTTTTTTTTTGATTGTGTGCTTTATTATTACTAGGGCATTGCCCGTACGTGGGTGCCCGTCCTTGCCAAAAAAAAAAAAAAACGCTACCCGTACGCTCTACCCCGCCCGTACGCCCGTAAACAAAAAAAACAACGCTCTTCGCTTCCGCCCTTCGCTCTGACTGAATTGGGAGAAATAATGCGCATAAGAAATCGAATTACGTACCGTAATGGCGGTCAGCTCGTAACGCGCTCAGCTCCGCTCGTCTCACATCGGCCACGCCTACGCAACAAAGCGTTCTGTGATTGGCTGCCGGAAGTGAAGTCTTCACTGTCCGGAAGTTCGCAAATCGCAGTTACGATGAATCGTTTTAATTTAATCGCAGTTTGAATTCGTTTTAAAACATAGTTTAACGGCAACATAGTTTTCCAACGTGAAATAAATGAATACGCTGTCAAATGTGCCGTCCGAGGCAGAGTCTGATCGCCACGTTCGGCACACGTGATAGCTCGCTGCTCTCTGATTGGTTGAAGCGTTTTTTGGACATAGCTCGGTAAGTACTTCTCCGATTAATTTAAAACCTTGAAAAGGCACATCCTCGGGTCCCCAGCAATATACCTGGCAAGTTTCAAGTATATCGACCCGTGGTTGTCGAGAAACAGCGGTCACAGACACACAGACACACAGACACACAGACACACAGAGATTGCTGGAATTATAGATAGATTATTATTGTTATTCTGCGCCTCCTGCCTCCGGAGCTGTGTAAAGGTCAAAGGGCATCCCATAATTAGTCCACAAGCATACACGTCAGCCAATAATAGAATACCCCTGTTCGATAGTTATATCTTATTCTGTGTTTTAGGGTAAGGCTGTGTCTCCCAATAATAGAAGTACTCCATTGCACCAAGTGAAAGAGATAGATTCCCTTCATTCCCATTCCCAAAACCTCCATTCCCCCTTTTTGTCGATTAGAAACTACCTCCGCTCCAATTACCGCCATTGACCACGAGGCAGGGTCGGAGAAGAAAGGCGTGTCTCCACCTCGTCATAGAGGGGAGGAGTGAGCCAGCCCCACTCGACCAACCATGAGCCAGGGGTTTGGCTCGAGAGGGCGGAGGAAGAGCGATCGGGGAGGTTCGCAAAGGTTGAGGGGCGGGGCCTATATAACCCAAGGCAGGGCGTGTCCAAAGGAGATGAGCTTTTACCGGCAGACAAAAGGGAGCCCAAGCCGTTGAGAAGAGAGAGGGTCCAAGAAGCAGAGCTGAGTTGTGTGGTTTTGGTCGTCAGTTGTTGCGTTGTGGTGGTCAGTGGTTGCGTTGGTTGCGTTGAGTTGTCGGTGGTGAGGAGTGATTGGACCAAGAGAACATAGAGAACATCCAAGGAGAGGACATCCCAGAAAGCACAAAGCCTGTTGTAATCCTGGAAAAGCACGTGACGTCCACAGCAGCAGCAGCAGCGGCGGCCACAGCAGCAACAACACTCAACAGCTGCTTGGGGCCTGGATGGCGGTTTTGAGCAGGGCCGCGAAGGAACGGCGGCTGCTAAACGCGCCGATCGTGCTGCACAATACAACTCCAAGCCATCCTCTGCTTCCAGCCAATTCCTGTCATCATTCCCCGTGTGAGTCTGTCTTTTGTTTGTTCTGTCCCTGGGTTAATTAAGACTGTAGGTAAGCTAGCGTTGCACTGTGTATCTAATCTCGTCTGTAAATAAACGTGACTGCTTTCTTTTTGCTTGTGTGTATAATAAATCCAATTACTCTTCTGTCCGTCTTCTCGTCTTATTCCTTTTCCTCTTTGCATTCGGTCGTTTTAGAGTTTTCCAGATTGGGCAGCTGCGGTGCGATACGGCCAAAGTTGGGGGTGAATCGGGTGAGTTGGGGAAGAATCGGGGGAACTGTTAGGTCGCGGTCATACCAACCGCTCGGTCAAAAATAACATCTTAACCGCGACAGTAACAATATATATATATATAGATATATATATATATATATATATATATATATATATATATAAATATATATATATATATATATTGTTACAGACGCGGCTTTTAGATGTTATATTGACCGAGCGGTGGTGTATTTAACCGCGTCCGAACAGTTACTCCCCGATTAAAACCCGATTCCACCCGACGTTGACCAGATCGCCCCACAGATATTCAATCGGGAAATCTCTAAAGCGACCGAAAGAGAATGAAAAAGAAGAAGAATACGGAGGAAGAACAGATTTTATTATACACACACAAGCAATGGATGGAAGAAGCAGTAACACAGCGAATCGTTAACTTACACTATTCATTTTTTACTTAGCCCCAAGACACGAGTAGGACAGGACGTTCACACTTACACAGGGGATATTGCAGGCAGGTAGGGCTTGAAATGGATTGCTTGAGAGGAGGCAAGGTCGGGAGGCCGCAGTTCGCAATTCCTCGCGGTTTTGGCGGGAAACCCTCCGTCGTGTATCCACTGCGGTAGACGTCACGCGCTGGTTCGGCACACCTGCTCCTCTTCTTGGGGTGGGGCCGTTTCCCTCCTTTCAGCGCGTCTCTCCAAAGCTGGTTTCCTTGCCGAGTACCTCTCCTCTTTGGCTTGGAGCGTTTCGCATCTCACCTCTTGGTGCAGCCTCTTTGCTCATCTCCCAAGGCCTCTCCAAGTCATCTCTTAAAGCAGTCCCTTACAGTCGCTTTTATCACCTCGGGCGAAATCAAGCCGCCGGCTCCGAGGCACGCCTACCGGTCGCTCACCGCGGTGTTGATTGGCTGCTAGGGCTGGTTCACTCCTTTCTCTCTTATGACGAGGTGGAGACACGCCTTTCTTCCTCAACCCTACCTCGTGGCCAATGGTGGTTTGAAGAAAACCGCCCAAAATGCGGAAGGCAATTGGAAGGGAGGTTTTGGGGAAATTGCAAGGGCCTACGCTTATTTTGTTTGATACAATGCAAAGTCAATCTAGTGGGAAACACATACTTAGCCTACATGGAATAAGGAAATACAACTATTTAAAAGATATATCGTGACCTGCGTGTAAGTTTCATGGAATTAACTAGGAGGCCGACTGCGACCATTATTTACACTAGGCATGCCCGTACTATATATATATCTAAAATTATATCCCCCCCCCCCCCCCCTCTATTTACATGGAATGGTTTGGTCCATTCGCAAAGCCAAAGGCAAAGCGAACGGCTTGCGAGTACGGTGACAATCCCCCCCCTCTATTTACATCAAATGGTTTGGTCCATTCGCAATGACCACAGAACCCCCCCCCCCCCTCTATTTACATGAAATGGTTTGGTCCATTCGCAACGCCAAAGCGAACGGCTAAATCGCCATAGCTCGGTAACTACTTGTCCGATTATTTCAACCTTGAAAAGGCACATCCTCGGGTCCCGTACGTGGGTGCCCGTTCCTTGCCAAAAAAAAAAAAAACGCTACCGTACGCTCTACCCCCGCCCGTACGCCCTGTAAACAAAAAAAACAACGCTCTTCGCTTCCGCCCTTCGCTCTGACTGAATTGGGAGAAATAATGCGCATAAGAAATCGAGAAATTAAACTCCGGAAGAAATCGAATTACGAACCGTAATGGCGCAGGCTCTCGGGCTCGCAACAACGCGTTCTGTGATTGGCTGCCGGAAGTGAAGTCTTCACTGTCGCAAATGTGAAGCGATGAATACGATGAATCGCAAATTAGTTTGTATTAGTTTTAAAACATAGTTTAACGGCAACATAGTTTGCAAACGTGAAATAAATGAATAAATGAATACGCTCTCAAATGTGCCATCCGAGGCAGAGTCTGTTCGCCACGTTCGGCACACGTGATAGCTCGCTGCTCTCTGATTGGTTGAATCGTTTTTTGGACATAGCTCGGTAACTACTTCTGCGATTAATTTAAAACCTTGAAAAGGCACATCCTCGGGTCCCCAGCAATATACCTGGCAAGTTTCAAGTATATCGGACCCGTGGTTGTCGAGAAACAGCGGTCACAGACAAACACACACACAGACACACAGACACACACACACACACACACAGAGATTGCTGGAATTATAGATAGATTAACAGGGTGTTACCGTACTTTTGTAACGTTCACATTGTAACGTTTCCACATTCGTTACACTTCCTCCAAAATTGTTACACTTCTCAAAAACCGTTACACTTCTCAAATTCGTTACACACTTCTCAAAATCGTTACAATATATATATATATATATATATATATATATATATATATATATATATATATATATATATATATATATAATATATATATATATATATGTATAAATATATATATATATATATTTATATATATATATATATATATATATATATATATATTATACATATATATATATGTATGTATGTATATATACAGTATATATATATATATATATATATATATATATATATATATATATATATATATATATATATATATATATATATATATATAAATAAATATATATGTATCGGGGCTTGTCGGGAACAGAGGTTCAACGACGCTCGTCAGATCAGGGCTTGGCGGGAACAAAGGTTCATCGCCGCTCATCAGATCGGGGCTTGGCGGGTACAAAGGTTCATTGCCGCTCGTCAGAGTGGGGCTTGGCGGGTACAAAGGTTCATTGCCGCTCGTCAGAGTGGGGCTTGGCGGGTACAAAGGTTCATCGCCGCTCGTCAGAGTGGGGCTTGGCGGGTACAAAGGTTCATCGCCGCTCGTCAGAGTGGGGCTTGGCGGGAACAACGGTTCATCGCCGCTCGTCAGATCGGGGCTTCGCGGGAACAAAGGTTCATCGCCGCTCGTCAGATCGGGGCTTCGCGGGAACAAAGGTTCATCGCTGCTCGTCAGATCGGGGCCTGGCGGGAACAAAGGTTCATCAACACTCGTCAGAGTGGGGCTTGGCAGGAACAAAGGTTCATCGCTTCTTGTCAGATTGGGGCTTGGCGGGAACAAAGGTTCATCGCCGCTCATCAAATCGGTGCTTGGCGGGAACAAAGGTTCATCGCCGCCGATCAGAGTGGGGCTTGGCAGGAACAAAGGATCATCGCTGCTCGTCAGATTGGGGCTTGGCGGGAACAAAGGTTCATCGCTGCTCGTCAGATCGGGGCTTGGCGGGAACAAAGGTTCATCAACACTCGTCAGAGTGGGGCTTGGCGGGAACAAAGGTTCATCAACACTCGTCAGAGTGGGGCTTGGCGGGAACAAAGGTTCATCGCTGCTCGTCAGATTGGGGCTTGGCGGGAATAAAGGTTCATCAACACTCGTCAGAGTGGGGCTTGGCGGGAACAAAGGGTCATCGCTGCTCATCAGATTGGGGCTTGGCGGGAACAAAGGTTCATCAACACTCGTCAGATCGGGGCTTGGCAGGAACAAAGGTTCATCGCTGCTCGTCAGATCGGGGCCTGGTGGGAACAAAGGTTCATCAACACTCGTCAGAGTGGGGCTTGGCAGGAACAAAGGTTAATTGCTTCTTGTCAGATCGGGGCTTGGCGGGAACAAAGGTTCATTGCCGCTCATCAGATCGGTGCTTAGAGGGATCAAAGGTTCATCAACACTCGTCAGAGTGGAGCTTGGCAGGAACAAAGGTTCATCGCTGCTCGTTAGATCGGGGCTTGGCGGGAACAAAGGTTCATCGCTGCTCGTCAGATCAGGGCTTGGCGGGAACAAAGGTTCATCGCTGCTCATCAGATCGGGGCTTGGTGGGAACAAAGGTTCATCGCCACTCATCAGATCGGTGCTTGGCGGGAACAAAGGTTCATCAACACTCGTCAGAGTGGGGCTTGGCGGGAACAAAGGTTCATCGCCGCTCATCAGATTGGGGCTTGGCGGGAACAAAGGTTCATCAATGCTCGTCAGATCGGGGCTTGGCGGGAACAAAGGTTTATCGATGCTAGTCAGATTGGGGCTTGGCGGGAACAAACGGAATGGACCAGTCATCATGCTCTTCGATTCCTTTCTCCTTTCATCCTTTTCCTTTTTGTCCACCTCCTTCATGCACACTGAATCCTTCAGAAAGTTCGCAGAGATCGAGCCCCTCACACCAACACGCTCAATGAAGCCGTTCACACCACGAGCAAGGATTCTCTTTTTACTGCACCGCCAAGAGCCACTCTTCTTACTCTTTCAACCCTTTTCCTGCCCTTTCTTGCTTCAAAGAAAATGGGTTGACTCCTTTCCAAAGATGTTTTATGCACCACCACCAACAGTCAAAATCACGTGGCATAAAGGGAGTGGATATGGAGTAAACTTTAAGAAAAAGGAAAAATAATTACGAAAAGGTCCTATTTGGGGATTCTCAGCTGAACTGGCATTTCTTATGCAATACACCCTAAACGACATGAAGCGTCTATGCATGCTTTGTAAACGGTTGACATTCCTAGTTCCCACAAACCTGGCATTATCTATAACCATTTGACATGTTTATTAACATTGTCAAATATCAAATGAATGAAAATGAAATGTCAAATTGACTGCTGACCCGCATACAAGAAAAGCACAACCAACCAAAGAGTGCACGATGTACTTCTCCACTGATTCTGCAAAAAAAAAAAAAAAAAAAAAATGAGGAAAGGACAGACCCAGCTCGTCTCACTCTCAAGTGCTGTTTTATCCATAACTCGACGCCTTGCTCATAAGGCCTTGGCCCTGAAACTCTGGCACGTGGCTCTGTTTTATTCCCTTCACTGCAATAGTCTTCTGGGCATGCGCCAGAGCTAGGAATAAAGGAGCAATGTCTGCTCCATCCGTGTTTGCAATTAGCATGGCCTGACGTAATAGCGATGTAGGCCTACATGCATGAGCAGTTGTATAAGCACTTTTCGATTTTCACTTCTGGACAGCAACGTTACCGCCCGCCATTTCCCTCCAGTCCCTCTCGGGTGCCCCGACTGTGTATGGTAAATATGGTCGTGTAATTTGTGAGTGACGTTGGACGGTGAGCTGTAATACCTGCACAAAGTAGCAAGCCGCGGCATGGTATGGGGGTATTTTGAGGTGTATGAGTGATGCAGCATTGCTTGCATGTCTTGTTCATAGTGTATTATTCACTCCATCGTGTTTGTGCAGCTTGTATTGGAGTTTTCGCATTTGTTTCGGCATCTTCCACTTGGAGGACCAATCTCTGATTATATTGAGTGTACTATTCAGACTGATCAGCATCCCATTCAGATCAAATTAACGACCACATTGTACAAGATGGAGTGCTCGTTCTCTTTCTGACTGTTCACTCACTCTCTCTCTCTCTTTGTGTTGCTGTACTATGTTCTCCTGATGTTATTTTCTCCCAGTTATGTAAGTATTGGGTTTGCCACAGCCAATGCAGTCACGGATGCCCCTACCAAGAGAAGAAGATGGGGGCAGGATTTTTTTTGGACAATGGAAATGACAGGAGATTATACTCCCAGGTTTTGAAAAGCCAAAGGTGGCATAGCTTAAGGAGGTTGACATCTTGACATGTGCTTCCCTATTACAGGAGCCTTCCAGAAAGAATTGGCATAACAATTTGCTGTGCACGGATTGGTGCGGCGTATCAACCTCTACTCGTGATTCACAGTATCATTACCAAATTACTGGACCCAATTCCAATTGATGTCAGGTCCAGGTGCAGCATGTGCAAGAACTGCAGATGACAGTTGGTAGTTATGCAGCATTTTCAGGTATCCTGCCAGTCTACAGTGCGATAGCACGATGAACGCCCCAAGTATCCATGCTTGATCATGGAAAAGATTTATGAATCACTCTTCCCTTAGCAAAATTTTCTGCCGATGATGTTGACGGGCCTAGAAGATGGACTTTATAATGCGAGCTCAGTTTTTCAGCCATTAATCTTCATCCCCTGGAAGTGTATGCATCTGGTGCGCCCAGTTGAGTGAACAGAAACAAATTATTTCACTTGATGACTCATCCACGTGTGGAGGGTTTTTGATATCTTCCCAAAGATCGCAATCCCAGTGTTTGGAGAAGACCGAGAAAATTATTATTTGAGTGCGACATCTAAGTTGTGGTTGGTGTGCCCTCCTGATTTGATAGTGTCATTAACATGGCCACTTGTCATCATAAAATACCATGCAGCCTTCCCTGGCCAAAACTGCCTGATTGCATTGAAATTTATTTGATGAGGGGTGTTGAAGATGTCCTTCGAACGACGACATCTTAGAGTCCAATAAAAAATATTTACAGGAGCGAGGCTCATGGAAGAGCAAGGTCGAACTGACAGTGGGACAAACTTCAAGGGAATGAATGTAAGCGGAAAAGAGGAGAGCGAAGAGGGGAGGAAACCGTGAAGGTATCAAGTAAGATGGTAAGATGGACAAGCAAGGAATGAGGATTTTGTTGTGTACATGGTTGAGGCTCGTGGAAGTACTGGAGCAGAATTCGGAAACAACAACAACAGAATAGAAGTGGAAGTGAGATCAAGGGAATGGGGAGAAGGACACATGGGGATGAGCAAGCTGAATGAAACATACCAAGAAGAGGAAGGAGAAAGTAGGGAAGAATCAGAAAAGGAACAACTAACTTTCACATCTGAAGGAGAGAGGTGAGGGAGGGGAGGAGGGATCACAAACACCTGAAAAATCCAGGATCACTGCTCACCTTCACTCATTTGCTCCTTTTTTCCCCCCACCTGTGGAATGAACTTCCACATTCGCTACAATCTCATCCTTCCCTTCAAGTCTTCGCCTACCTTTCGTGGGCGAAGCAACCTGACCAAACCAATTTCTGATCTAACTTGTAGGGGGCACTGCATCAGTGCCAAAGCTGCGCTCTCAGCAATGATGCATGCCCACAGGCACGTGCGGCAAACGAAAGAAGAAGTCGCTAAATTGTTAAAATGAGAATCGTGGCATACAGAATTGGTTCTCCCACCAACATTGAGGGAGGATGTAGCTCGAACTTCTTCATTATCAAGAATTGTAACAGTAGCAGAGAAAATCCATCTGCATCACCTGGTTTTGATCGCCTGCAAGGTATTTACATCGCATGTCACGATTTGTGATGAAGATGATGCACCTGCAGTGACCAAAAGGAGATGTGATGAATGATGATTCAGATGTACAAAACTGCATTTAAAGTACATATATAATCGCAATACCTGGTAATCCAACAAACCTAAATTTGAATACCTTCGCATAAAGAGCAAAGCAGTTATTGCAATAAAATGCAGGTAAAAAAGAAAGAAAGGAAGAAAAGAAGTAAGGAAGAAAAATGCTGCCACTGCTGATTTAATAGGAGTGCACATGGCACTGTGTAATGCACATCCTTAATGGACCCTTGCAGTCCCCTTGTTGCTGGGCAACCTGCTTGAGATGCTCGCAGTTGGCCATTCCATGTTTTTTGCCGAGAGATGATGGAGCTGGAATACAATGCGAAACCAAATTTCATGCTGAGTGACGTGGCTCCTCCATGACCCTTTTATACAGAACTACCATGTAGGCAATGGGGGACCTAGACAACAGAGGGCAGTAGGTTCACATAATGAGAGTGGATCAAGGGGAAATGAGGGGACAACAAAAACCCACATGAATGGATGATTGGCAGAATGGAAGGGCCAGCGAGAGTCGATGAACGCAGGAGTCGATACAGGAGAATGAGGTGAAGATGGCAGCACTCCTGAAAGAATGGAGGGAGAGGCACAAGGAGTCGGTTCTAGACAGGAGAATGGAGGGATAAAGGAATGGTGGTGAGGGTTCTGCTTCGAATTTGGGATTCCATAAGAACCCGTGCAGCCTGGGAATGCTGGGGTGATGTGTCGGCCTGACCAATGAGTTTAATGGGTGGTGATGACTAACCAATGAGTGGATAGGGGGAGTAAGGCGAGAAGTTATGTGATGGAAAGTTGAGTCCACCAACCTGCATGCAGTGGGTGAAAAGTCCACCAACCTGCATGCAGTGGGTGAAAAGCAGACCTTTGGGCTCGGCCTCATGCCAATATATGACAATAACCTTGGAGATATATATATATTTCTCCTCTTTCTAACGAAATACAACCCTGAAACCATGAACCGATATTTCCACTCGTCGTGTAAGTATTCAGAAAGTCTGGATGGTATACATATAAATATACTTGACCCCAAGGTCAGAGCTTTCGCCAGATGCCTGTCTATCCAGATGCTATTTCACCTCCGCACAATCTATGAATAGCGCTCTTTAAATACCAATCCATTTACAACTGTGACCATTTTAGTGTTTTTTCTCACAGGCAAGCAACCATTTTGCGTACTTGCAATTTCCCTGTGAACATATTTAAGTGTTTTTATAATTGTTTCATTTGCTTTGAACCAGAAGCATTATGGCAGGGGAAATATTAATCCTATTATCTGTGATAATGAATGTGTGTGTGTCAGTGTGTGTTTCTCCTCAATAACTCCAAAACTATGAAACCGAGTAGCCCAAAACTTTGCAAGCATACTAAGTGAACTCCAAGGAAGTACATGAGTGAAACCTGGGTTTTTGGGTCAATTTAAACAACCTTTTTGAAGATAACGCACGGGCTTGTTTAATTAAAACCAAAAACAGGCTTACCCTTGGTCAGCCTGCTTTCACCTCGCAGGGGTCTTAATCCGCCATTTTTGTTTCAGCCTAATAAAAAATTCCTCGTCTTGGAACCACGATGTCCTATCATGGACTAATTAAGGTATATAATCAAAATCTTCCTTCACATTTGAGGATCAGAGCTGGTGGACTAAATAAGTGTTGAAATCTGGAGTTAAATCTGAAAATTTAAACAAATTCCCGATTTTTATAACTAAGCATATATCTTACTAGAAATGAGCAAGGCTGTGCTCCCTCCTTCTCCATATTTATACAAGAAAATGTGAAGTTGCCAAAGCATTAAACTTAACTTTTTCTACTGTTCTGTTTTTCTACTGTTTTTCCAAAAGTGCAACTTCATGAGTGCAACGAAAATAATTAACCAGGTGAAGGCTCCCACAGCGTGAGCAGTGGGTATTGCGACCGCGGCTCGATTCTCCACGGGGACATCCCTGGAGTTACGAGGGCAAAATAAATTATCGGAATAGAATGAGTAAAGCACCTGAACAAGTGAACTGAGTTCAAGACAGAATTGAAAAATGTTTTCCGTGGCTACAAAGCAATGAATCCCCACACCACGGCAGGATGGCGAAGAGGTATACACACTCACTCCAAGCTGCCTAACCTGGATTCAAAATGTTTCAACTGTTTGTGTATGCTGCTTTCATTTAGGATGTTATTTAATTTCATTAGGAGCTTGGAGCGATGTTATCTATATATATATATAAAACACAGTTTGTGTGTGTGTAATGTTACCGATAGACTCCTAAACGGAGAGGCTCACGTACTTGATATTTGGCACAGACATGGCCATTGAGCCTGGGATGAACATGGCTGACCTAAAAATTTATTTCATAATATGTTTTTACCATATTTTTATCTCAGCGCGAAATATTATGACCGGAATCTGACCGGCAGCAGAGCAGCGCGCTGATTCGCTCAGAGCGATCACGTGATGTTCGTTGCCGCCATTAACTCAGTTACGCATTCGCACGTATTTCAGAGCGATTGCGTTTTTGCCGGGTACTTCTGCATGATTAGCATTTAGCATGATTTAGCATGTTTCACATAGATTTGTTTTCAGCGAGCAGAAGTACCCGGCATTGTACGAATAATATATCGATAGTGCCGTGTAGGGCGGAGTGATGCCGCTGTGGGAGGGACCGAGCAAGGTCGCTGTGGGCAGGACCGAGCGAGGTCGCTGGCGGGGCCGAGCGAGGCAGCTATGGGCGGGGCCGAGAGAGGTCGCTGTGGGCGGGGCCGAGCGAGGTCTGCGTTAGTGCGTTGCCGTTGCCGTTGCCTGGTATAAAAAGATGGTGCTTGATGCTCTCTGCGTCAAGATACGGACTTTATGTCCGTATCTTTACAACAGACATTCCAATGATGATGATGATAAATGTAATACCACTCAAGGAAGGCCCACAACTCAAGAGAGTGGAAAAAAACAATAAAATGAACAAAAATACGGGGAAGGAGAAGCAACCACTCAGAAGAATGACAGAAAATCATTTCCCTTAAATGTACCGTGTTCACCAACTAGCACGACCAGATACAGGACACCAAGATAATTTCCCTTACACATATCGTGTCCACCAACCAGCAAGACCATACCACTTACCCCTGGATCAAACTGTATTGCAAATATTCAAACGGTTTTTACATGCTGCCGTCTCCTAGCAACCAATGAAATTTTTCAAAAATATTGTAGCTTCACTTTTCACGGAGTATGAGCGTTCTATATGTTTTCAATTCAGTGCGCCCGACTCGCTCACGTACTTGATTTGTGGCATAGACATGGCCATTGGGCCTTCACGGTGTAATTTGTGCGAGCTTTTGTCCGAGTGAGCTTGAGTCGAGAGGGCGAATGTACGGGTTGGGAATGTACGGGTCTCCCTTCCCCGCCCGCAACGCCGGTACTGGAGGGCGTCACAGGATCGGTGAGTCTCCAAAATCCGCTTCGTGCTGTTGCGAAGATTCAGGACGATGTCGCGATTGTTGTGCTGCTCTCCGACCATGAGAACTGCAACGTCATTGTTGACTGGCCCTCCCTTCCCTCCGCCTTCCCCCTCCCCCTCCCTTCCCCCTCCACCCTACCCCCCTCCCCTTTCCCCCTCCCCCTCCATTTTCCCCTCCCCCCTCCCTTTTCCTCCTCCCCCCTACCCCTTCCCTCCCCCTACCCCTTCCCTTCCCCCTTCCCCTCCCCCTCCCATCCCCCCCCCCTTCCCCCTCCCCTCCCCCTCCCCTCCCCCTCCCTCTCCCCCTCCCCCTCCCCTCCCCCTCCCCCCTCCCCCTCCCACCCCTCTCCTCTCACATCCCTCCCCCTCCCCCCCTCTTCTCCCCTCCCCCCTCCTCACCCTCCCCCCTACCACCTCCCCCCCCACCCCCCTCTCCTCTCCCCTCCCCTCCCCCTCCCACCCCTCCCTCACCCATCCTCCCCTCCCCCCCCCCTCTTCTCCCTCCCCCCCCTCCCTCCCCCTCCCCCTCCCCCCCTCTCCTCTCCCACCCCTCTCCTCTCCCACCCTCTCCTCTCCCATCCCTCCCCCTCCCCCCCCTCTTCTCCCCTCCCCCCCCTCCCTCCCCCCCCCCTCCCCCTCCCCCCTCTTCTCCCTCACGTTTATACACGGAATGCCGGGTACTTCCCCCCCCCCCTCTTCTCCCTTCCCCCTCTCCTCCCCTCCCCCCCTCTCCTCCCCTCCCCCCCGTCCCCTCCCCCTCCCTCATCTTCCCCCTCCCCTCCCCTCCCCCGCCCGGCAATGCCGGGTACTTCTGCTCGTCTTCTATATAAAAGCAAATTTTACATTGTTTGTTTGTTTGTGATGCTACTCCTCTGAGTTGCCAAGGTTAATCTCGACAAAACATTATAGGATCACTTTTTAACGACGATAGGCTACATCTTACTAGGGGTTTACATAGTCATTTTTCTCACAATTCATCTATCTATAATGCCAGTAATCTCTGTGTGTCTGTCTGTGACCGCTGTTTCTCGACAACCACGGGTCCGATATACTTTAAACTTGCCAGGTATATTGCTGGGGACCCGAGGATGTGCCTTTTCAAGGTTTCATATTAATCGGACAAGTAGTTAGCGAGCTATGTCCAAAAAACGATTCAACCAATCAGAGAGCAGCGAGCTATCACGTGTGCCGAACGTGGCGAACAGACTCTGCCTCGGACGGCACATTTGAGAGCGTATTCATTTATTTCACGTTGGCAAACTATGTTGGCGGTATGTTGGCGTTAAACTATGTTTTAAAACTAATTAAAACTAATTTGCGATTCTTTCGCTTTCCTGCGCGTTTGTGCACGCTATGGCGATTTCTTTACCAAACTCCGCAAGCCGTTCGCTTTGGACCAAACCATTTCATGTAAATAGAGGGGGGGATTGTCACCGTACTCGCAAGCCGTTCGCTTTGGACCAAACCATTTCATGTAAATAGA
>NC_136270.1:85854906-86072406 GCF_964187855.1 Myxine glutinosa
CAGGCTCCGGGCCTTCAAATCACTGAAATACACTCATTGAGCTCGTCCAATCGCAGCATTCTCGAAGATGTAGTACATGGTAAATATTTAGATGTAGAGGAGCGAGCAATCAATGAGATCTGTTGCAATGACATCCATGTTGTGACTTGTGTGTGATCCCAGAATTGCAGTGGAATCGACCGTTCGGATGAGGAAGTTTATGGGACATGCTGAACAGTTGCTTCACACTGCAGATTCAGTCTCACTCAGAATTAGTAACCCACAATTTTCTGAATATATTTTGAGTATCACGCAGGGTGTGGTCGATGGTCGCTGTCGATGTCAGAGACTGGTAGACAGTTTTAAGAAACGCCTACTTGAGGTTGTTTCTGCCAAAGGGGGCAATACCACCTATTGGAGCCAAGGGTGTACTTACTTTTTCCACATGCGAAATTTGCATTTATGTTTATTTAAATTATACAATGGACTACAAAATGTAAATATTTCATGATATTTGTTATATTATATCACCTTTATCTATCAATATTGTTGAAATGAAGATCAAATAGCTGGATGTCGAAATGTGTTGAAAAAGTCAAAACTTTACATGGGGTGTACTTACTTTTTCACGTGACTGTATATCTATATATATATATATATATATATATATATATATATATATATATATATATATATATATATATATATATAAAATATATATATATATATATATATATATATATATATATATATATATATATAAATAAATATATTATATATATATTGTATATATTATATATATATATTGTATATATATATATATATATATATATATATATATATATATATATATATACATATATATATATATATATACATATATGTATACATATAAAAGTTGGTTTGTTTTATGGATGTATATGAGTATATGGACTGCCTTACCCTATTGGTTGGATAGGTGGCCTCACTCCACCCACAATTGTAACCTGAAAAAAAATCATACATCCGCCATTTTGTGAAGGTGACAGTATGCCCAGGCCTTAGGCTTCAGGCCTCTCATGTCAGCCCATGGGCCAGTGTAATTGGAATTGTCCGAGCTATATAACGACGATGTATTGTATATGCTCATAAGTATTAGGCATGTCTTTGTTTCATGTATGTAATCTGGGTTATTTTTATTTTGAGAAGCGATCAAGGCAGCGGTCAATTTTTTATACACTCGCCAAATAAAGGGATGAACAATTTGCGTACCGGATTAAAACGAAGCTTTTATGTGTAATTTTGATTTTGGCCCGAGTTTTCAAGGCTGAATAGTGTGAACGTACAGAGGGGTCGCCCAGGAGGGTCGCCCGTCATTGTGATGGGCTTTTCTTCTGATGTTATCTGTTATATAAAACAGAGATGGATGGCTGTCCGTTTGCGGTTTTGCTGATTGGCTGGTGTGAGACTAGGTGCAATGTGATTGGCTCCTGGAAAGATTGAATAATGTATTGTTTAGGCTTATTAAAAACTGATATTCGAAATCTGATTCCATATTTTACGATCGCAACTCATAGCCGAAATAATTATGTGAGAATCGTGAAATCTAAACAATATTAGGAAAAAGCGATTAAAAACAATCAAATATGCTCTGCGATGCGTGAGGTAAAATGGCTCTGCGAGTCGTCACTCTCTTAAAGGTAATTATTGTACGTCTGATTTTTTTTTTACACCCTCCAGGGACATCGGTCGCGATCTCTTTGGATTTGTATTGTACTTTTATTATATATTTTTAACATATAGAAATGCATACAACATGGAAACCCAGTTTGTTTATTAACAGGGCGTTAAGGTACGATGTCGGCTGACAGGATGACCTCCAGGTGCACACTCTCCTCTAAGCTGTCTAACCTGGGTTTGAATCCTGACAGACAGGACAAATCATCAATGTGTGTGCCATCCCTCCGATGGACGTTAAACTGGGCGTCCCGTCTTCCGACATGAGTTGATGGATGTTAAAGATCCCCACGGTGTCCTTCACGAAGAGTGGGTGAGCTATCGCCGGCACCCTGAACAAATTACAAATTCCTGCACGAACTACTGCTGGGAGGAGGGAGTGGAATGGGCGAGGAGGGAGAGGGGAGTGGGGGAGGGCGGGATGAGATGGGAGTGGGGGACGGAGATGGGAGATGTGAGTGGGGGAAGGAGAAGGGAGTGGGGAAGGGGCAGGATGAGAGGGCAGTGGGAGATGGGAGTGGGGGAGTGAGAAGGGAGTGGGGGAGGGGATTAGGGGAGAGACATGGGGGAGGGAGATGGAAGTGGGGAGGGGCCAGGATGTGAGGGGTGGGGGAGGGGATTAGGGGAGAGACATGGGGGAGGGGGAGGGAAATGGGAGTGGGGAGGGGCCAGAGATGTGAGGGGAGGGGGATGGGAATAGGGGAGAGACATGGGGGAGGGGGCAGGATGTGAGGGGAGGGGGAGGGGATTAGGGGAAAGACATGGGAGTGGGGGAGGGAGTGGAATGTCAGGGGAGGTTAAGGGGAGTGGGGGAGAGACATGGAGTGTGGGGGGGGGGGGGGGGGAGAGATAGAATGAGGATACTTTTGCTAACTTTTCCCATCACTTGGGACGGGTAGTCTTCCTAGTTTATTTCAAGAGGCAGTTGAAAAAGAAAGAAAAACAAGTTGGCTGTTTAACTGTACTTGCTGGTGTGTTACTGTCCTTATTTTTATTTACATGTTGGGATCAGTATTGTTAATTTTAGAAAATGGTAAATATATCCTAACAAAGTTTATCACTCCATCCTAGCAGAGATTTAAAGATATAATGTTTGTATTATGTAAATGAGACCCTTTTTCTGGACCTTCCCCAAATAAAGGTAATACCACATTTTGATACCGCATCATCAATCCAATTGGCCTCACCTTGACCTTGTCTCAAAACCGTCATCAACAGGAACTGCAATTTGCTTTCGTCAAACAACTTCACGATACTGTGTGATCAGGACTTTAGAGGACTTCAAAAGGACTCAATGGAGTGTGTGTGTGTGTGTGTGTGTGTGTGTGTGTGTGTGTGTGTGTGTGTGTGTGTGTGTGTGTGTGTGTGTGTGTGTGTGTGTGTGTGTGCGTGCGCGTGTCAATTTCTGTGCTTATTGTACATTCCAGTCCAGATCTCATTATCTACAAGGATCTGATAGGAATATTTGTTAATTTTTAATTATTTGCCAAATGGATTTTGGTGAAGTCTTTTCACAGATATCATCGTAATGCCTTCCTCAAGTTGCCCTGTGGGTACCAAGAGTCAACTGGAAAATCCTATCCGTGGACTGGCATTGCATTTTTACCAGAACAGGTTGGGTAGGAAGATTATCCCAGCTTGCTTTTTACCACAATCCCATAGCTACAGTCACGTGAAAAGTAAGTACACCCCATGTGAAGTTTTGACTTTTTCAACATATTTCAACATACAGCTATTTGATGTTCATTTCAACAATATTGATAGATAAAGGTGATATAATATAACAAATATCATGAAACATTTACATTTTGTAGTCCATTGTATAATTTAAATAAACATAAATGCAAATTTCGCATGTGGAAAAAGTAAGTACACCCCTACATTTATCACTACTTCAAATACCTAAAATTAGAATCAGGTGCACCAGCTCAGGTGCAAATGATTAGAACATCGTTAGAGATTATCTTGGAGGAACCTGTCTTATTTAAACCTCAGACATTTAGTTTGGTTTGCTCTTTGTTGTTGAAGTGTGCAGCGTCACCATGCCTAGATCAAAAGAGCTCTCTGAGGCCTTCAGAAAAAAGGTTATAGCTGTCGACGAGTCTGGGAAGGGATTTAAGAAGACCTCCAAACAATTTGAAATCAATCATTTGACTGTCCAGAAGATCATCTACAAGTGGAGAAGATTCCAAACACCTGCCAACTTGTTCAGGCCAGGCCGCCCCAGCAAGTTCAGCCCAAGAGCAGACCGCAAGATGCTGAAAGAAGTCTCTAAGAACCCCAGAATGTCATCACGGGCCCTACAGGTAGCTCTTGCCACTGTTGATGTCAAAGTGCACGAGTCTACCATCAGAAAGAGGCTGCACAAATTTGATCTACATGGGAGGTGTGCCAGGAGGAAACCTTTGCTGTCCAGAAAGAACATCAGGGCAAGACTAAAGTTTGCCAATGAACACCTCGGCAAAGACCAGCACTTCTGGAACAATGTGCTCTGGACAGATGAGTCAAAGGTAGAGCTATTTGGCCACAGTACCAGAAGACATGTTTGGCGAAAACCAAAGACAGCATTTGACCACAAGAACCTGATACCAACTGTAAAGCATGGTGGTGGAAATATTATGGTTTGGGGCAGCTTTGCTGCATCAGGGCCTGGGCAGCTCACCATCATGGAATCCACTATGAATTCTTCATTGTACCAGCGGGTGCTTGAGGATAATGTGAGGCCATCTGTCGGAAAGTTAAAGCTCAACCCGAAGGTGGACCTTGCAACATGACAATGACCCTAAACATACCAGTAAATCCACCAAGGAATGGCTGAAAAGAAAGAAATGGAGGGTTCTGGAATGGCCAAGTCAAAGCCCGGATCTAAATCCCATCGAGATGTTGTGGGGGGATTTGAAACGAGCTGTGCATGCAAGAAACCCCTCAAACATCGCACAGCTGAAAGAATTCTGCAAGGAGCAGTGGGCAAAAATTTCTCCAAGTCCATGTCAGAGACTGGTAGACAGTTATAAGAAACGCCTACTTGAGGTTGTTTCTGCCAAAGGGGGCAATACCACCTATTAGAGCCAAGGGTGTACTTACTTTTTCCACATGCGAAATTTGCATTTATGTTTATTTAAATTATACAATGGATTACAAAATGTAAATGTTTCATGATATTTGTTATATTATATCACCTTTATCTATCAATATTGTTGAAATGAAGATCAAATAGCTGTATGTTGAAATATGTTGAAAAAGTCAAAACTTTACATGAGGTCTACTTACTTTTTCACGTGACTGTTTATTGTAATTTTCATAAGACGGGCTCCGTTCCAGAATTTTGGAAGCACTTGCTCCACAATCATGCTTTATACTCGCAAAACAGGGCCCAAAGCCGCAGAAATCTGTACTATATGACAAATGTTTGTCTGTCTGTCTGTGTGTGTGTGGCCATTTTGTTTTCTCAGAGATGGCCAAATAGAACTTCGGTGAAACTTTCAGAGGTTCTTTCGTGAGTGCCTCGGAGTGTTTTAGGCAAGGGGTGGGTGTAGGGAGGGAGAGAGGAGTGGGGGGAGGGGGAGAGGATTGGGGGAGGGAGAGGAGTGGGGGGGAGAGAAGAGTGGGGGAGGGAGAAAGGAGTGGGGGAGGGAGAAAGGAGTGGGGGAGGGAGAGAGAGGAGTGCGGGAGGGAGAGAGAGGAGTGGGGGAGAGAGAGGAGTGGGGGGGAGAGGAGTGGGGGAGGGAGAGGAGTGGGGGAGGGAGAGGAGTGGGGGGGGAGAGGAGTGGGGGAGGGAGAGGAGTGGGGGAGGGAGAGGAGTGGAGGGGGGAGAGAAGAGTGGGGGAGGGAGAAAGGAGTGGGGGAGGGAGAGAGGAGTGTGGGAAAGAGAGAGAGGAGTGGGGGAGAGAGAGAGAGAGGAGTGGGGGAGAGAGAGAGAGAGGAGTGGGGGAGAGAGAGAGAGAGGAGTGGGGGGGGGAGAGGAGTGGAGGGGGGAGAGAAGAGTGGGGGAGGGAGAAAGGAGTGGGGGAGGGAGAGAGGAGTGGGGGAGGGAGAGAGGAGTGGGGGAGGGAGAGAGGAGTGGGGGAGGGAGAGAGGAGTGCAGGAAAGAGAGAGAGGAGTGGGGGAGAGAGAGAGAGGAGTGGGGGGGGGAGAGGAGTGGGGGAGGGAGAGGAGTGGGGGAGGGAGAGGAGTGGGGGAGGGTGTAGAGATTATTGGGTGTAGATTAGTGGGTGTAGTGTGGGTGTAGAGACCAATTAATTCGTGGGTGTAGAGAAGTGTTTGAGGCTCCCACAAAAAAAAGAAAGTTTGATTTAAAAAAACAAAAACATTTTCTTCAAAATGCCAACAGGATCAAATAAGTTTGTTTGCTGCTATCTGTGTGATCACTGGAAGCTGTTAGTTTACTTGTTCAAGCCGTTAGCTTAGTTAACACATTACTTGTTCAAGTCATTCTGATTCTGTTGTACCATACTCTGTTACAGAGCGTTGGTGCTGCCGAAGCAGTTTATTGGCAAGGATTGTACTGGGTGGTTTGCCATTGCCTTCCCATCAGTAGTTAGCGCATGAATTTGTAATTCAACCCAGGGTGCCGGCGATAGCTTGCCTACTCTTCGTGAAGGACCCCGTGGTATCTTTAAAATCCAAAACTCATGCTGACAGTCAGGACCCCTAGTTTAACGTCTATCCGAGGGACGGCACACATTGATGTATGAAATTGTGATGCACCAGGATGGCAGTTTATGGCTGTGTCGGGATTCGAACACAAGCTACGACCGCTTGGAGGTGAGTGCGTGTACCTGCCAGCTCTATTGATCGTTAGATTATATCTTTATTCCCAACAAGGACTAAAGACTAAAGCCCTCGAGCTCCGAAAGCAGAGACGGCTGGTTCTCATATCAAACGGTAGTTATTTATGGAAAGGATTAACTCGACTGTGTCTGCAACGTTCGTCCCACGTGTCGCAAATTAAATAAAGCAGAACAAACAAACTATCGAGCGCAGGATTTCTGGCCCGTTTGGAATTCCCGCACGAGGAATGAGATTACGAGAGTTTTCATCCCGTTCCCTTTCGTTCTTTGCGATATGCCCAATAGAAACCGAATTAAACCCCAAACCGAACACCCTGTTTGGATTAGCCCATACTTGGTGCGGTGAAAATGTGCTGCTACTAAATGAGATAGTTGAAGAAACGCCAAGGTTGTTCAATTTGCGAATGCAGGAGTGTGTACGTATAAATGTGTTTGTATTTATTTATATATTGACCTGTGTACTGTTTATTAGCTGTGTGTTGGAATACTGTAACTAGTTCGTATTAAACGTTTTTCAACGGCCCTTGTGCATCACGTGAGCGCTCCATGTGAGCGGGAATATCACGGAGGGGTTAATTATGGTTAGGTTTATTTATTTATTATTTTATTATTTATTTTATTTATTAGGTTTTCTTCTGCATTTAAATGCTATTGTTTTTTAAACCTATTTAAAATTTATGTTAATTTAAAACCTATTGTTTTTCCTCGACTTTATTATTATTCTTCCGCCTGATTTTTTCACCTCCGAAAACTTTAAAATTAATGTTCTCGGCAACTGTTGGCCAGATTGACACGGAATTTTCATCCAAGTGATTGACTAGACATGTAGAATTTTTACTGCTAATTATGACATCATAGGTCACGTGGTATGGGCGCCATATTGGAAAATACCTTAAACTTTGGCCCTCTATATCTCCAAAACGGCTCAAAGGAAAAAATTAAGTCATGGCTCATTCTAAAGAACTCTGCAATGGGACCAAAAAAACATGTTTATTTAGCATGTTAAAAGTGCTAAAGTTATGAAGTTAGAATTCCACAAATATAAGATTTTTTTTTTTACATGACCATGAAAAATAATTCAGAATGCAAAAAATTTCGACGTCATACATCACATGGTTTGGCCGCCATATTGTTTTTCGTGAAAAATACTAAAACCTCTTTTTATCGGCAACGGCTGAACAGATTGAGTCCAAACGTTGCATGCAAAATCGCATGCCCATGACGAACAAAAAGTCCCCATGATGACGTCGTACATCGCATCGTTTAGGAGTTATTACGTTTTTAAGCATAAACCTTAAATCCTATCTCCTCCATAATTTTTGAAGATATCGAGTGGAAACTTTACACAAACGTTCCCCATGTGGGGAAGTTTAAAGGTTACTTAGTAAGTTTCGATAAGTCACATGGTTTGACCACAATAAATAATTGAACAAAACTCTTAAAAAGCTTCTATCTCTTGAACTACTGCATTGATCGACTTTAAATTTTAATGTGAAATAGCTCTCAGGAAGGGGGATAAGTGTTTAAAATTTCACCATGATTAGTTGTACGGTCTGGAAGCTAGAAGTCATTATTGTTGAAAGAAGAAGAAACAACACTTTTTTTTCTGTCATGTCACGGATTCTGGCAGTGCGATTTTTCAGGTTTATTTTCTTTAAAAATCATTTTCTATGCAATGGTTTGATCGATGGACAGGAAATTTTCACCAAAGGGGCACCTCGGCCTGCAGAATCTTCTAATGGTAACGATGACGTCGTATGTCACGTTGTACTGGCGCCATCTTGGAAAAACCGAAAAACTTTGCACCACTATATCTCCAAAATCGCTGCGTAGAAAAAATTGAGACATGGCTCATTGTAAAGAACTATCCATGGAGAATAACCCATGTGAATGATGATGTCATAATTCGACAAGTACAAAACTTCATCCCATCAGGATGAAATTTATTTAGCATCATCTAGGGATAAATTGATGGAGCAATAATAATAATAATGTGAAAGCAGGGTTGTTATAAAGTGTGTGTGTGTGTGTGTGTGTGTGTGTATGTATGTGTGTGTGTGTGTGTGTGTGGATGTGTTTGTGTGGATGTGTGTGTGTGTGTGTGGATGTGTGTGTGTGTGTGTGCGGTTGTGTGTGTGTTTGCGTGTGTGTGGGGGTGGGCAGGGGGGATGTGTGTGTTTGTGTGTGTGTGTGTGTGTGTGTGTGTGTACGTGTGTGTGTGGATGTGTGTGTGTGGACGAGTGTGTGGGGGGGGGGGTGGGGGATATATGTGTGTGTGTGTGTGTGTGTACGTGAGTGTGTGGATGTGTGTGTGTGGACGTGTTTGTGGGGGGGTGGGGTGGGGGATATATATGTGTGTGTGTGTGTGTGTGTGTGTGTGTGTGTGTGTGTGTGTGTGTGTGCGTGCGTGCGTAAAAAATGTGAAAGCGGGGTTGTATGAAAGCAGGAAGGCAGAGGAATCCGGTCAAATCTGCCAGCAGTTATAAAGTGGCAGTTCTAGTTTATTTTATCATTCAAATGTTTTTTTCTAACACATGAAAACAGTTATTGCAAGGCGTACTGGCATTAAAACAGCGAATTGTACGCCTACTGTCGCCGACGACACGTGTCACTCCGATATGATAATTGAAGATGACCTTCAGTTTGCTTTCATATTCGCCGCGTGAAAAGCAAGGCTCGCAAGAACCAGAGTCGTTCGCAAGAACCAGAGTCGTTCGCAAGAACCAGAGCAAATCCAAAATAGACTGTGTCCCTGTGCTGTTAATAAGCTGGGCGCCTCGTGCCATATTTCTCATTTGGATGTTAATCTGGCAGAGACGTATCGGTGTCGCGTGCACCACGTACGGTCAGTGCGCACTGACAGCTCGTGCACTTCGTGCATGCCTCAAAAATGCTTTAGGCGTGCAACGTCAGGTCAGTATCCTACTTCACACTTTCAATGTACACATCCGTTATCAAGAAAAGTCATTTAACGAGTTTCTTCAAAGTTGTGATATTCGTGTAACAAACAGAACTTATGAACGTATGTGTAACATACGTCGACACTGCACTCTTCAACACGTACCTGGAACAAAATGGACGGTGGTGATATTTTCACAGAAGGAAAATGGAAATTCACAAAGTGCATGCGTCACAAAAAAAGAAGTCAACATGTACATTTTGACAACGACGATGGCAATTGGAAACAAAATGCAAACAGTTATACGACGGGCAAGGTGCGTTTTATTGCGTAAATAATTCCTTGCAACAGAGCAAGGCCACACACGTCTGATTGAAGTGGGTCGTGCGTAGTCTTTGGACACAAGTTTCGTCCTGCAAATGCGTAAACAGAAAACGCACAACCACATAAATAGTGAAAACACACAAAAAGAAATACGCTGTGTGACATCACGTCCATTAAAATTAATTCCACAAACGTCCTTCTTTATGGAACCAACGTACTTATGAAGTCCGTGCAAAATTGGCTTTCCTTTAATAAAAGCTCAAAATTGGCTTTCCTTTAATAAAAGTTTGCAAAACACAAGGACCCTTCAAACCGCCTCCATTATTCCATCGCATGGTGGAACAGTTGCAAGAGTTATCGTATAGTGTACGCTTGTGAAAGGTTTTAAACCTTAGACATCCTTTGACCTCCCACATTCCCCTTCATACCCCGCTCCACATCCCCTCATACCCCGCTCCACATCCCCTCATACCCCGCTCCACATCCCCTCATACCCCGCTCCACACCACTTTAAGGGCTAAAAAGGCTGAAAGGTTGCCTTGATATGTACACATGCAAGTGTTTCTTCTGGTCTAATCGAGCGCATTTGGGGATGGAATCTTCAATTGGCATTGATCTCCCGTGGTAAGGTTGCAACTACTATGGACTCGGTGTATGGCTGACTGAACGAGGACACAGAGCGCTGTGACATGTTCCTCAGACGACTCATGCGGTGTCTGACTGAGCCGTTCCTTCCACTCATCAGACCGGCCGATCGTTGCCGATTTTTCAAATATTCCTGGTAGTTCTTGCTGAGCAACGTGTAGAGGAAAGGATTTATGCAACTGTTGCTGTAGGTGAGCAGAGTGACCACAAAGTTTATGTACGTGTGCGTTGAATCGCTAAGTTGCAACGCACCAGTCCAGTAGATCCTTACAAGTTGCCACACCCAAAAAGGAAGAAAACAAGCCCAGTAGGTTAAGACTATAGAGAAGATCATGTACAGTACCTTCTGATTAGGCGTACGCCTCACCTCCTTGGAGACCACTGTGGATGTTTGAGAAATCCAGTAAGTCCTGGCCAGGCGGATGTACAGGTATCCAATAATGAACCCCGGAGCAACAATGCTTGTAGCGAAAAGTACAGTGATGTAGATACAATAAGTCTCTCCACTCCATGTCCATTGGCATATCCATTTGTCCTGATTATCTACCTTTTGTAATTCCATTGCCAACATCATTGGCAGTGTCAAAAACACGGAGAGGACCCAAACTGCCCCAGTGAGTGCTTTGTGGTAGCTTCTCGAGCGTTTCACCGTGTCCAAGGGCTTTACCACAGCCAGGTAGCGCTCGGTACTCATGACCGTCAAAATGAAGATGGACGCATGCATGGTTAAGAGATCAAGGGTCAAGATGAGCCTGCATCCAACATCTCCAAAATACCACTGTTTAGCGAAGTAAGTGCACACGATCGAAGGGATGGTGGATAAATATACAAGGTCCGCCAGTGCGAGATTGATGATGTACACGTACATTGAACCGGCTGTGCGCATCCACTGGCACATGACAACTAGCGTGTACATGTTTCCCGTGACTCCCACAATGCACATGATCGAGAGCAGTATACCCAGCATGGATGTGATGGCCAGATGGTCCAAGTCGGAGACTTCAGATGGACCACTGCCCATAGTCCCATTGTCCTGCGATGCATTGCCCATGTCCACCAAAGCTGCCGCTCCAGCTCCATCCATGACTGATGTCAGGCAAGACTAGTCACAGAAGCAATGGTGGATTAATTTGATGGGTATTGGAATAAATACACCTGGAATGTTTACACACCATATATACAAGCAGATGTGAGCGTCAGCATGCAGGTCCAGCAGTGTCAAACCAGAAAATTGATGATGATGTGCACAGTGGAGTGGAGAGCACAATCCAAAGAGCGGTATGCAAAGCATATAAGGACGCCAGCGATGGACTCACTCAACTCACCAATACTTCTCAGAGGTGTGCGCGCAATTTCAGCGGTCAGCCTGCAGATGACTTCTCGGAATTGAAGTTACAATTATCGAGACCCTGGACCCCCCACCACGTGCTCAAAACTGCGCGAATCCACTTCGAACTTCAGAAAGTTTTGTTAACGAGTCGTATGACAACTGCTTTTGCTTTAACAGCATGTTCGAGCTAATGCCATCGGAGATGCAGGCAGAGAGCAGAGCGCGAAATAAAACAGCAGCCCGAGCATGTAACGGGTGGTCCCACAGCGCCTGTCGTGGTCTGAGAACGTATCGCCTTTATAGAGGGCGGGTGCGGACGGAAACTGGACCTGTGTCCTGCCTGTGCGGAATTGGAATGCCTGTAGTCATACCAATTTCGGATTCCAGGGGCTTGTAGACACTGTGTACATGATATCACAGCGTGGCTCTTCTGAATGCATAGCCACAAGGCAAAGCCAGAGCTCTAAGCAAAAACACATATAGAAGACAAAAGAGAGAAAACAAATGAAAACAAATACAGTGATGAAAAATCAGAAAGGTTCCAAGATTCCAGGAATGTGACTTGGAGTGAAACCTCTACTTTGTGCGTGTTTATATGCCCAGCTGTCTTTCTCACGGGTTCAGCAGATGGTGCTAAGCGAAGCGCTACGTTGGTTGCGCATTTTGTGCAGGTATACGAGACTCGCGACGAATCCAGAGATTTACCGCAACCCTCGCTTTTGGAAAACGATTTTCCTCCGTTGTTTTTGTTCGGGGTAAGGATCAAATCCTGGCTTATGCCGACCTGTTTGCTCGTGATTCTCGAAGGCTGGGGATTTTTTTTTTGTTAAGGGTTTGCCAAAGCCTCTCTTCTTTCTCTGCTTGCGCACTCTGAGTGAATTTTTTTTGTGCATAAGGCTAGACGCGGGAAGGAATTCGGATGGATGCATCCCGCTGAGAGTAGTCGAGGAAAGGAGGCGGCAAGCCGGGGTGGGATACTCTGTACTATTCAGAGATTTAGCCCTGCCACTGACTTAAATTGCCATTACATTCGGTACTCAAGGTGGCCCACAAAATTACGTTTTTCTTTCTATCAATGACAATTCTAAATTCAGGAGACGCAATTGCAACACTCCTTGGCATTTCCTTTCCATGGCAGTTTTTGAGTATAATCTGAAAACCGTCAGGACATGAATCTGCGGTGGATTTCACTTTCAATGGGTGGTTTCATCTAAACGTACTTTTGGGTACAGCCATGAGTTTAGAGTATCGCTGAAAGGTCTTGGCACTCATGGGTTACAAATAGATCATTCAGTCTTCAACTTTATACAATCCAATTGAAATTGAATATTGAAGAACTCAGTATTTGTCTTGCGCATTCATCATTTTTAGATCCTCATTGGACAACGCCAGTGAATTGTTTTAGGAAGGATCCCAATGAAGCAAGGCAGCGTGCACTTGATCGACGGGTAATTTGGAATTTTACCACTCGGTGCCTAAACGTTTTGCCCTTGAGAAGTAGAGAAAAAACAAAGAGATCTTTGTGCTCCCCATAGGAAACAGGACGAATGTACTCGATCTCTCCATAGGGTGGCATTCTCCACAATGGGTGGCATGGTTGAGCATCTTGATGATGTTTCAGCCCCTTATTGCAGCTCACCTGAAAGCAGTTTGAGTCGCATTCAATTCCATGAGGCCAACCGCCTATTGTGAGTGCTGAACAGCTGTAAAAGTGACTTTTATTCTATATCACCAAATTCCTGTGGCTGACACTTGTGTTGCGTTTAGGCCATGTTGTAAAGCTTTATGGAGCAAAATGGCCAACTTCTGATGTAGAGCACCCACCATATGTAACGTGTTGTGCATGCACACATTGCTGATTGAGACAGTTATTATAGGAAAGCCAAATTGGGGCTCATGGGACATTTCAAAAGTAGCTACCTACTCACTTGTGAACTGTCTAATCTGGGTTCAACTACCTATCAGACTGTACAAACTGTCGGATTAGTGCGTCAGTGGCAGGACGTTGCATAATCGTCCCCACCGTCCCTCGGATGGAGGTCGAGCTGGACGTCTCGCCTGCTAACATTAGTTGGTGAACGTTAAAGATCTCAAGGGTTCTTATGTAAAGAGGAGGCCATTGTGGTCAAGTCCCATGCAAATTCCTTCCATAACACTCAGACACTATACTGCATCATCGGCACAGCCTCATCTTGGCCACGATGAAACCAGAAGAACTCATTTTCACATTCCAATTTACTAGGAGAAAGTTAAATTAAACATTATGCAAATCCCTTTTATGGCTGATCTGAAAGCATATTGATGATGTTTCAGGTAGAAATGCTCTATCAATGGTGCTGGATTTTCCCTGCAGCAATAAGAAAAAAAATTAAAAGGCAAATTGAGCTTGGAAAATGCGCAATTATAGCCCAACGATGAAGATCAATCAACGTTGAAACAAACCCAACTTTTTCCAACCTATTTCCATCCAGTGCAGGAAGAAGGCCGACAGTCACGTGAAAAAGTAAGTACACCCCATGTAAAGTTTTGACTTTTTCAACATATTTCAACATACAGCTTTTTGATCTTCATTTCAACAATATTGAGAGATAAAGGTGATTTAATAAAACAAATATCATGAAACATTTACATTTTGTAGTCGATTGTATAATTTAAATAAACATAAATGCAAATTTTGCATGTGGAAAAAGTAAGTACACCCCTACATTTATCACTACTTCAAATACCTAAAATTAGAATCAGGTGCACCAGCTCAGGTGCAAATGATTAGAACATCGTTAGAGAGGATCTTGGAGGAACCTGTCTTATTTAAACCTCAGACATTCAGTTTGGTTTGCTCTTTGTTGTTGAGGTGTGCAACTGCAGCGTTGGGCCTCTGAACTCACCATGCCTAGATCAAAAGAGCTCTCTGAGGCCTTCAGAAAGAAGGTTATAGATGCCTACGAGTCTGGGAAGGGATTTAAAAAGATCTCCAAACAATTTGAAATCAATCATTCGACTGTCCGGAAGATCATCTACAAGTGGACAAGATTCCAAGCAACTGCCAACTTGTTCAGGCCAGGCCACCCCAGCAAGTTCAGCCCGAGAGCAGACAGCAAGATGCTGAAAGAAGTCTCGAAGGACCCCAGAATGTCATCACACGACCTACAGGTAGCTCTTGCCACTGTCGATGTCAAAGTGCACGGGTCTACCATTAGAAAGAGGCTGCACAAATTTGATCTACATGGGAGGTGTGCCAGGAGGAAACCTTTGCTGTCCAGAAAGAACATCAGGGCAAGACTAAAGTTTGCCAATGAACACCTCAGCAAAGACCAGCACTTCTGGAACAATGTGCTCTGGACAGATGAGTCAAAGGTAGAGCTATTTGGCTACAGTACCAGAAGACGTGTTTGGCGAAAACCAAAGACAGCATTTGACCACAAGAACCTGATACCAACTGTAAAGCATGGTGGTGGAAATATTATGGTTTGGGGCAGCTTTGCTGCATCAGGGCCTGGGCAGCTCACCATCGTAGAATCCACTATGAATTCTTCATTGTACCAGAGGGTGCTTGAGGATAATGTGAGGCCATCTGTCGGAAAGTTGAAGCTCAACCGAAGGTGGACCTTGCAACATGACAATGACCCTAAACATACCAGTAAATCCACCAAGGAATGGCTGAAAAGAAAGAAATGGAGGGTTCTGGAATGGCCAAGTGAAAGCCCGGATCTAAATCCCATCGAGATGTTGTGCGGGGATTTGAAACGAGTTGTGCATGCAAGAAACCCCTCACACGTCGCCAAGCTGAAAGAATTCTGCATGGCGGAGTGGGCAAAATTTCTCCCAGTCGATGTCAGAGACTGGTATACAGTTATAAGAAACGCCTACTTGAGATTGTTTCTGCCAAAGGGGGCAATACCACCTATTAGAGCCAAGGGTGTACTTACTTTTTCCACCTGCGAAATTTGCATTTATGTTTATTTAAATTATACAATGGACTACAAAATGTAAATGTTTCATAGTATTTGTTTTATTATATCACCTTTATCTATCAATATTTTTGAAATGAAGATCAAATAGCTGTATGTTGAAATATGTTGGAAAAAGTCAAAACTTTACATGGGGTGTACTTACTTTTTCACGTGACTGTACCTTTACTCCGATGGGGAGGTGTTTGGTAAACATTTGCTAAGTGCGGATTGTTGAGAAAGTCAGGGCAGGTACTTGTGATTGGGCCAGGGGATCCGGCGATAACTCCCCAGCTCTCCGTCTAAAGACATCGTGGGATCTTTATCATCCACCAATAGCATCTGCCTTCACTTCCATAGGAGGGAAATGCAATATGGCAATGGTGATGTTTCTGCGTCGATTCCCTACAGCTGGATGCACTCTCTGTTGCAGCTCTTTTCGCTGGAAGCTGTCGTCTGCTGGTCTGTCGCAGCTGCCACTTGCCAATCTTCCGCTTGCAACGATGACAAGACAACTGCAGCGAGGGCCTCTGAATTTATGACCAAAACCCGAAATAAAAAATTAACAAGAGTTTTTTTTTCCTGCAGAACGTAAATTGAAAATGATTTTATGTTCTTTTTTGCCGAAGGTTGTCAGTGATTGTCTTAACTTTTAAAGCTGCACATTTTTGGAATTTTCAATCCATTTAGGAATGGCATCAAGGTGGATATTCGTTTTCACGGCTATTACAGTACAGAAAAGAGGCATTTTACTAAAGGATCCGAGTGTAGCTTATCTGGATAGGTTGCTTGGAGACTGTACCTTTCAGAGCACCTTGTAATCAGCTATCCATACCTCTGGATCCTATTCTTAGAGAACATCCAGCGTTCAATGGAAAAGCTTACACAAACTGTGTGGTTTAATAATGTGCCATCATGCTTTTTGTGTAAAACCTTTTGAATTAATGAGAGCGTCTTGCATGCGAGTGGCTCTTTCATCCACAACCTCAATGATATACTCCAGCACATTACCTGGAGGGTTGTTTCATCAACCCCTATAGTGACACACACATACACATGTGAACAATTACATTTTTACTGTGAGTAAATTCACATTCTATTCTGAGAACTCTTCAACAAAAAAGCCTCAACCTCCCCTTCCCAACACTGTCCCATCTTTGCTCCTCCCCCCCCACGACCCCCAAACCCTAAGTCCTCACCCTTCACCTCCCAACCCGAAGGCATCACCCTCCTCACACTCAAGCATTTAACCAACCCCCCTCCCCCTTACAAATCTCTCATCCTTACCCTCATCCTCCTTAGACTCATAAAAGCAAATGGGCATTCCCACATTTAAACAGCGAAATATATAATGCTTTCTGCATTCTAAAGGGTTCTAAAGGGGACATTCTGAAGGGTTCCTAATT
Organism: Myxine glutinosa; assembly: GCF_964187855.1. NCBI lineage: Eukaryota > Metazoa > Chordata > Myxini > Myxiniformes > Myxinidae > Myxine > Myxine glutinosa. The sequence goes on from NC_136270.1 coordinate 85,871,943, forward strand.
TGGCGGCCAGTGTATAGAAATTGTGGGTGGAGTCAGGCGAACCGTCCAACCAATGGGTGGAACTCGCACGCATGGACGGACATACGCACGCACGGCTCCTTTTAAAGTACACGCTGAATTGCTCTAACACAGGACGAAGAAGTTGTCTTTTGTTAAAACTCACGAGGCTTCAATATGAATCTGGGAGTATACTTTCGCTGATTCCCTTGAAAAACATTTGTCGTGAAGAAGGATCAACTTGAAAAAAGTTGCAATAACTAACTTGCAAAGAGTAAGAATCTGTATGAGGAACTTAAATAATTTGTTTGGAGCAGTTTTCATTTTTACGTCAAAGTTAATTACGTCAAATTTATTAAAACAGGTACATTTAAAACTTGACTACAGAGTAGAAAATGTTTTGAATGTATTGCATCAGAATTACAATTGGTGTGCAGGATTTTGTCTGGCTGACAGGACAGCCGAAACTCCGAGAGGTGCGCACACTCACCTTTGAGTCGTCTCGTAGGCTACTGGTCTGCCAGTACCAGTGGTTGGTCGACATTGAAGGTCCTCATTGTCTTTCGGGAGGAATCAGCGAGTTAATGGAAAGACCCTGAACAAATTACAACTTCCTGACCAAATCACCTACAGTCGGACTTCGGTCTTGGTCAAACAGTTTATGAAAGACCTGTGCCAAATACGTTCCCTGGCAATCCTCACAAAAATAAAATAACAATTTGGCCAGCAACGAGTCCAGATCTAAATCCCATTGAACACATGTGTGGAGATCTGAAAACAGCAGTTGGGAGAAGGCACCCTTCAAATCTGGGAGAACTGGAGCAGTTTGCAGAAGAAGAGTGGGCCAAACTGCCAGCAGAGAGGTGTAGGAAGCTCATTCATGGCTATAGGAAGCGCTTGACTGCAGTTATTTTGTCCAAATGCCGTGCTACCAAATAATAAGTCTATGGTGCCAATAATTTTGTCGATGCTATTTCTTTTTATTTTCTGATTTAAAAGGATATATTAAGTTCTGAAACAAAAACAGAACTTAATACTGTATATCCTTAAACAGAACTATAATAATTTGATTATTTGATTATTTAAATTATTTATTAAATTATTAAATTATTTATTGTTAAATTTATTAATTATTAAATTGCTTTAAATTATTATTAAATTTAAATTAATTTATTAATTTTATTAAATTTAAATTACTTTACTTTAATTACTTTAAATTACTTTAAATTATTAAAATTAAATTATTAAATTAAAATTAATTATTAAAAAATTTAAAATTAAATTGTTAAAGATTATTAAATTATTATTTGATTACATTGCGCTCCGAAATGCCTTGGCAATCTCCTGATTTCATGATGCCATGCACACATTCAAGGCACCCAATGCCAGAGGCAGCATAGCAACCCCAAAACATCACTGAACCTCCTCCATGTTTAACTGTAGGGAAGGTGTTCTTTTCTTTGAAGGCTTCATTTTGTTTTCTGTAAACATAGAGATGATGTGCTTCACCAAAAAGCACTAATTTTGGTCTCATCTGTCCACAGGACATACTCCCAGAAGGATTTTGGCTTGTTCAGGTGTGTTTTGGAAAACTCCAGTTGGTCTTTCTCAGCAGTGGGATCCTCCTGGGTCTCCTACCATAGAACCCCCTTCCATTCAGTTGGCGACAGATGGAGTGAGTTGAAACTGTCGTACCTTGTGTCTTAAGGTCAGCTTGAATCTGTTTGGCAGTTGATTGAGGTGCTTTCTCCACCATTCGAACAATCCTTTGCTGCAATCTTTGAACAAGTTATCTTCAATCATGTTTTCTCTTGCGGCCACGTCCAGGGAGGTTTGCTGCAGTGCCATGGGCCTTAAACTTCCTGATAACATTGTGTAGGGTGGACACAGGAACATCAAGGTCTCTGGAGATGGACCTGTAACCTTGAGATTGTCCATGCTTGGCTACAATCTTGTGTCTGATCTCCTTAGACAATTCTCTGGTTTTCTTTCTTTTCTCCATGCTCTTTGCGTTACACACAGTGACACAAGACAGCTGAATGACTCATTTTCTCTCTTCAAACTGGTTGAATGAGTGATTTTTATATTGCAGGCACCTGCAACTCATCACAGGTGGGTTAAATTCCAAAGTAAAGGAGAATCACCTTTTTGAAATCTAATTATTTCTAACAACTTCTAAAAGGTGCCAATAATATTGTTGCGAATATGGAATTTGGCCTCCATATCCGCTTGTAAATATTCCCCTATTTTCTCCAATACTCCCCAACTTTCCCCGATCCCCCATTCCCTAGTCCCATTGCATGTAAATAACAATCAGTAGAGCCGACCTTCCCCTTATTCCCCCATTAAATGTCGTGCCCAGGTCCACCGCACCACACGTAGACAACTTTCGGACATCTTCCTAGTTATTCTTATTCTATGTCAGTTAAGGCCTCGTCTCCATTAATTATGACTCTTCGTTGCACCAGAATGTGATTATATGGCATCAGTAGTGAGTTTAGGACCTTTCCCATACCTCCTCCCATCTTCTTCCCCAAACAACAACAATAACAACAACTACAACAACAACTACAACAACAATAACAACAACTACAACAACAACTACAACAACAATTACAACTACAACTACGACTACAACAACAGAGGGGCGGGGAGTGTGCGTCCTCACACCGGCTCGGTTACCCGCCATGACCATGCGCTCCACGGCGTTACCCCGAAGGGGCTGGCTGTCAGCTCCTCGTCAGGGGCGGAGCCAGTAACCCCCCCACGCACCCAATGAGAAGCAACGTGCCGATTCCACGAGGCGGAGCTAACGAGCCGAGGGCGTGTCACTCCCCGCCGGATATACGCGGCCACGCGCCGGATGTGACGAGAGATGCGCCCCCAGCCTGGAGAGAGAAGTCGCCACCCCTCGAGCGCTGCAATACCTCCACCGCATCTCTTAAACTGGACCGTACGTGATCCTGCCCTGAGCACAGGTGCACCTGGAGCGATCGCTACCCGCTTTCTTTGCCATCAAACCCCGTGTGAGTGAGCCTTGTCCCGTTTATCTGTCGTCCGTTGGGGTTAATATAAGTGTGTTTAAGTGCCCACCTTCCTATGTTTCCCTCTTGTCCCTGTAATCTAAACCTTCCGCATTATTGTAATAACAACCTTTGAGAACCGTATCCCTGGTGTCGTGTCGTATTAATTCCAGCCGTGTGTCTTCTTTTTCCTTCATTGGTCTAGCATAGCGCGACTAGTCAACGTTCGGGCACAATCGGGTAACTTGTGCAGACGTGGTCATACCATAAAACCGCTCGGTAAATAACATCCAAGCCACGTCTGTAACAATTGGTGTCAGGAGTGGAATTCGAACCCGGGACTAAATTAGTTAGGCCCAAATTTTGGGAGGGAAAATCGAGCCGGAGCGCGTACGGCGCTCGACCGAATCGATTCGGAGCGCGTTTCCCGCGCGAAATTATAACGGCGAAATTTCAATTTGTTTTACGAAAATAAAAAATAAAAACCGAATTTTGAAAGTCGCGCTATGGCGGATCAAGACAGCTGGGGTCCGGTAAAGGAGAGTGAGGTAGGGTCGATCCAGGACCAAAATGAGGGACAGGAGGAGAGCGAAGCAGTGAGGGCGGCAGGTTCGCAAAATAGCGCCGTCACGCACGAAGAAGCGGGCGCGCAAAATGGCGCCTCGCTGGTCACCGTGCCCGCGACCGAAGTAGCGCCGCTGGGAAGATTGGAACTTTTTTTTATACAAATGACGGCCCTTATGGAAAAGAATAGTGAGCGATTGGAAAACCAAATGGGGGTAATGGGGAACCGGATGGATGCTCAGGGTGAGCGATTGGAGGGCCAAATGAGGGGTACCGGTGAGGGATTAGAAAAGAAATTTGAGGGGTTAGACAACGGGATAAAAGAAGTAAAGAATGGGTTAACGGGGTTAGAAAACAGTATGGAAGGCAAATTGAGGGACATGAGGGACCAAGCGGAAAGGGAAGTTAAACAAATGGAGCAGCAGATAGAGGGGGTCAGAATGGGGGTAGAAACCAAACTGGATGCTCACAGGGAGGAAATGGAGCAGATGAGGGTGGCATCTGGGCAGGAGATGCAAGTGATGGGAGAGGAGATCAGAAGAGGAGTGAGTGAGGAGGTCGGAGGAGTGCGCGAGGAGGTGAGGCACTGTAAGGAGCACATGGAGAAGGAGGTGAGAAAGGGGACTGTAAAGTTACAAGGGGGCATAGAGGACCTGACGCAGGAGGTGGAGCAGCTGACGGTGGGACAGACGGAGTTAGTGGAGCAGGTTCAAAGGAACACTGCGGTATTAGGAGGGTTGAAAGCGACACAAAACGACATAAAAAACGACTTGATAGCGACAAAGAGGGAATGTCAGATGGTACGTGAGGGACTGACAACGAGGTTGGACGAGGTGATAGAGGTAATGGAGACGAAGGACCGGCAGGTGAGGACGCACCTGGAAACGGTCAAGGTAGCCTTAGAGGATGAGCTTGAGGAGACGTACCGGGGAATAAAAGAGGTGAAGCACAAATTAGAAGAAGTGGAAGAAGGGATGAGCGAAACTAAGAAGCGACGGAGAGGGGATAAGAAAGAGATAAAAGAGGAGATAAAAGAATTGGTCCAAAGTCTGTGTTTGGATCGTGATGATGTGCTCATTAACCGGATGAGGGATTCGCAGGTGATGGAGGAGAAGCGAAGAGGAAGAGGACCCGGTGTAAGTGGTGACCAATATGGTCGTGCGTATGATGCGCCAGGGGATTTAAGGAGCTTGGGGGTCGAGATGGACCCGGGTGTTCGTGAGAGGCCGTTGGTGAAGTGTGCGACAGGTCTGGTGTGCGAAAGAGGAGGTGTGCGAGAAAGTCCGACTCTGGGGTGTGTGAGGAAAAAGTGCGTGCCAAGGAGTGAGTGTGCTGGCGAGAGTGAGTCGGTCGTAGCGCGTGTGCGAGGGAGCACGTGGAAGCGCGGGGTGGTGAGTGTTACAGAGGGTGTGACGGGAGAGTGTGCGCAAGAGTGTGCGCGAGAAAGGTGTGTGACGGACAGGTGCATGAGGAAAGAGTGCGCTGTCAGAAGTAAGGAAGAGTGTCCACCTGTGGTGAGTGTTACAGAGGGTGTAACGGGAGAGTGTGCGCGAGAAAGGTGTGTGACGGACAGGTGCATGGGGAAAGAGTGTGCTGTCAAGAGTAAGGGTGAGTGCGTTGTCACGAGTGGAGGTGAGAGTAGTGAGAGTGACCAGGAGAGTGAGCTGGTTGTGACAGGTGAGCGAGGATGTACACCTGGGATGGAAGGATGCACACCTGGAATGGTAGAGCGTGAGTGGGAATGCACGCTGGAGTTGGTGGTGAGGCACGTGGTTGGGTGTGCGAATGAGAGCACACCTGTGATTGTCACAGAGGAGGTGACTGAGGAGGGGGCGCGAAGAGGTGTTTTGGTGAGGTGTGCGACCAACGAATGTGTGCCAAAGTGTTCGGTGGTCAGGTGTGTGACCAAGGCTGTGAGTGGAATGAGGGTACCTGGGTGTGTAAGGAAAGGTACGAGGAGCATGGGCACGGCTGGATGTGTGAGCAAGGAACGGGCTGCGGGATGTAAGCATGCAGGTGAAGCATCGACGTTAGACGGGGTAGAGTTTAGAACGACTTATAGCCGAATCGGGCCCTCGGTGCGTGCTGGGCCTCGCTTTGAACGGCCGCGTCCGTGCTCCACCAGGCGGAGCGGGCGGCAGGATAGGAAGGGTCGTCATGGCGACCACTTTTTGGTGAGGCATTCCGGCAGGCCGAGATCGAGCCATGGGATGGCTCCGTGCCGAGATGGTGCGTGGGATCTCGGCCCGGGTAAACCTCCTTCCCTGCACCGAATGCGGGATGTATCCAGCCGCTGGCACAGAACAACCTGCATTCATGGCTTGGCTTTACGAAGCCGGGCTTTGGACAGGGATTGGCGCACCGAGAGGTATTAGTGAGTCGACTGGGTGATGAGGTTAGTGTTGTGGACCCAAAATTGGAGGAAAACAAAATTTGATGATTGGCAAGGGATTGGCAGTAGTGATTGGCAGATGATGGGTAGTGATTGGCAAATTTTTAATTTGTTGAAATTTGGTAAGCAAAATTGGTAGTGAGAGACCCCCGATGTGGTGGGATGGCATCCCTGCCACCTTTCCCAGGGGGGCAAAGGAGCTATAGTTTATGGGGTGTATGGCAGTGAAAACTAGCCCGGGTGGGTTAGGTTATATTGTAGGGATCTAGAAGAGATTGACATTAGGTAACGTTAAGTTTAGTTAGTGACTGATACCTGTAGTGGGGACGCAGGTAGATTAGTGTGGATGATAATGACGAGGGAGCGCAATAGTTTAAAGGGACGACTGGGAAGCGCAAGTTTCAGAAGGGAGTAGTTAGCTGAGATGATGCTGTGTGTGCGAGAATTGAACAGGTGTGATTGCACAGGTGTGCAACTGGACAGGTGTGTGGAGCAGTGTATGAGTAGTGAGTGTTGTGGACCAGCGCGAATGCGCTTGGGGAGAGAAGGGTGCAGGTGGCACCAGGTGTGAGAGCACAGGTGTGCAAGTACAGGTGTGTGGAGAGAGTTGGAGTAAGTGGTATGGAGTGGTGTGCGTGGTGCGAAGGTGTGGATGGGGGAAGAGTGGACCCCTTTCACGAGTACCCGGGGCGGGTAGTGTAAGTGTTAGGTAGAGGGTGCAGGTAAATTGTGGTTGGATATTGGCATTTGTGGTGCGGTGGCAGAATGGTGTTGTGGATGGGTGCATTAGTGTTGTGGAAATGGCTGGGCGTGTAGCCTGTTAGTGTGTGTAGTTGGTTGGGCACTCCACCACTGTGAGGATGTCGGCCAGGTGAGGCCGCAGGTGGGCTCTGGGAGCCGGTAGAGTTGTGGATGGGGCCCAAGGATCCGGAGGACGGACCCGGGTAGCCCAGTGCCAGAGAGGGCACGGAGTGGGGAGAGAGCCAGAGGGCCTTCCCCTGGTAGTTAGGTTAGGGCAAGGAGCAGGTAAGCTCGGAGGCAACTGCAGTGGTGGAGGTGTGCAGGTGGGTAGACCCACTGGGAGAGGTACACGCCACAGCCCAGAAATTGTGCGAGGGCACCGGGAGATGAATCGGGGGAGTGAGACCCCAAATTGAAGAGCACCACAGTTTGGCCAATGGGAATTGGTTTTTAGAACCCATAGTGTAAGAGGGCCAATGGTTTGGCCGGAGAAAGACCCCGGGTAGTGTAAAGTTGTTAAAGTCATTTAGGAAATAGTTAGGATTGATAAACCTGTCGCACCATACGCAGCCACTTACCTGTGGTGATGATGATGACTCCACACCTGTGTTTTCTTTTGTTTGTGTTGCAGAAATGAGAATTGCTGTTGGATTTGTGAGACGCATCACGACGTGGATGAGACATTGGGGTGATTCCATCTCTCCCTCCCTAGGAGGGACTGATGATGAATTGGTGATGGCAAATTTTGATGTGCAGTTGGAGATGGCAAATTTTGATGAGAGTTAAAAATGGCAAATTTGATTGGTTAGGAGGGAGAGAAGACGAATTTGGTTTATGGGAGGAACGGGGAAGACAGTAGGGATGTTTGTTGATTTGTAAAGTAGATGTTTATGGGTAGTGTTGTGTTTTGTGGATGCAGTAAGGGGTAAGGGAGGGGCCATGTAGGTTACCTGGTGGGGGGGGGGGCGTACGATAGGAACGTACCTGTCTCACCTGGTTCCCATGTGCCCCCAGTGTGCATCACCTTACATTGCGTGCACTTTTGCGCCCTTACCACCTTACTCACTTGTCTGCTTCTTTTGTCTCCCACCTCCGAGGATCTGGCTTTGGGGTAGTGAGAGAGGAGAGAGAGGTGCTGGCTGCGCAGTTGTGGGCCTGCACTTTCGCTGTTTGCTGCCGGGATCGATACACCATATGGACCGCAATGTTTGTGGCCACCCACAATGGACCGCAGTTCGTTTGCGGCCAAGCACCACCCGGGGATGGACCTATGGGTCAACGTGGCACCTATGCCATACAGGTGAACCACTTTTAGTTACCACCAAGTGCACCACAAGAAGAGCAAGAGACACCTGCAGGGTTAGGGGTTGTCGAATTTATTTTTATACCAATGAACAATGGTGACTGCACCGGATGGTGCTGACTGTGTGGTGGGGTGGTGCTTTTGATGCTCGGGAAGGGTGCTCTGCACGTTATTAAAGGCCGTCGGCCACAGAGCACTCGTGGGTTGGTGTATCGATGCTGGCAAGCGCGCTCTCTCTATGCATAACATCTGCATGTGTTCCTCCAAAAACAGGTCCTGGATCGTAGTGTAAATAGCAGCGTAGTCTTGTAAATAATGCTCCCTACCGGCTGTATGTTTAGTTTGAGAATTCTTTCCGGATTCGGTTATCCTGTGGGTGTGTTTCTGTGAGGAGAAGGGTGCAACGTCGCAGGGGGACATATTTACTCATTTGTGAATATCTGTAAAACTGTCGCACTCAGGGTAGAGTTAATAGTAGAGGGAACTACATTGCGTGCCACACTAAAGTAGGTAAAAATTTATCGGGTCGGGACGCCCCGAGGGTAGAGAAGGGTGCAATGTTGCGAATATGGAATTTGGCCTCCATATCCGCTTGTAAATATTCCCCTATTTTCTCCAATACTCCCCAACTTTCCCCGATCCCCCATTCCCTAGTCCCATTGCATGTAAATAACAATCAGTAGAGCCGACCTTCCCCTTATTCCCCCATTAAATGTCGTGCCCAGGTCCACCGCACCACACGTAGACAACTTTCGGACATCTTCCTAGTTATTCTTATTCTATGTCAGTTAAGGCCTCGTCTCCATTAATTATGACTCTTCGTTGCACCAGAATGTGATTATATGGCATCAGTAGTGAGTTTAGGACCTTTCCCATACCTCCTCCCATCTTCTTCCCCAAACAACAACAATAACAACAACTACAACAACAACTACAACAACAATAACAACAACTACAACAACAACTACAACAACAATTACAACTACAACTACGACTACAACAACAGAGGGGCGGGGAGTGTGCGTCCTCACACCGGCTCGGTTACCCGCCATGACCATGCGCTCCACGGCGTTACCCCGAAGGGGCTGGCTGTCAGCTCCTCGTCAGGGGCAGAGCCAGTAACCCCCCCACGTACCCAATGAGAAGCAACGTGCCGATTCCACGAGGCGGAGCTAACGAGCCGAGGGCGTGTCACTCCCCGCCGGATATACGCGGCCACGCGCCGGATGTGACGAGAGATGCGCCCCCAGCCTGGAGAGAGAAGTCGCCACCCCTCGAGCGCTGCAATACCTCCACCGCATCTCTTAAACTGGACCGTACGTGATCCTGCCCTGAGCACAGGTGCACCTGGAGCGATCGCTACCCGCTTTCTTTGCCATCAAACCCCGTGTGAGTGAGCCTTGTCCCGTTTATCTGTCGTCCGTTGGGGTTAATATAAGTGTGTTTAAGTGCCCACCTTCCTATGTTTCCCTCTTGTCCCTGTAATCTAAACCTTCCGCATTATTGTAATAACAACCTTTGAGAACCGTATCCCTGGTGTCGTGTCGTATTAATTCCAGCCGTGTGTCTTCTTTTTCCTTCATTGGTCTAGCATAGCGCGACTAGTCAACGTTCGGGCACAATCGGGTAACTTGTGCAGACGTGGTCATACCATAAAACCGCTCGGTAAATAACATCCAAGCCACGTCTGTAACAATATTATCCAAGCCATTTTAGGATTTCTGTGTGGAATAAGCAAAGATTTAGTAATTTTTCAGCTTTTTTTGTTTTGTTCCACTGCAAACCAAAGAAATACATGTGTGGATACCAAAAGATTTTTTAATTTCAAGAAATTTCTGGAAGAAATGATGCATTGTTTGAAAAAGGTGCAAGGGTGCCAATATTTTTGGCCAAGACTGTAGAGATATATATATATATATATGTATATATGTATATATATATATATATATATATATATATATATATATATATATATATATATATATATATATATATACACATATATACTAGCAAAAGTTCATGGTGCAGTGTTGTTTTGTGATGGGAGTACTGAGAGGGGGGGGGGGGGGGGAGAGATAGAGAGGAGGTGATATGAGGATGGAGAGGACCGGAAGAGGAAGGGTGGAGGAATGGGGGAAGAGTGGAAGGGGAGAGGAGGAGGGTATGAGTATGGGGGAGGGGAGGAAGTGGAATGGAATGGGGATTGAAGAGGAAGAAGTTAAGCAGGTGAATGCATGGTCAAAGGGATTTTTTTTCTTCTGTGCAACAAATATGGAACATATATATATATATGTTTTTTTTTTTTTGCAGGGATGATCTGCAGCATCGCTTAGCCCAAGCACAAAATTTAGATAAAGTACCGGTAAACAATAGCCTCCTCTTTTTGAAAGATACCGTGAAAGCAACTTTCTGAATCAAATGCAGACGTGACAGAAAGCATTACATCCCTATCGGTAAGATACCTTGCTTCAAGATGCAACGCCTCCTGCTGGCAGTGAAAGAGAACTACGGTTTTATTTGAGTCTGAACCGTTGGGATCGACCACAAACTAGATGGCTCAAAGATTAGCGAAGCTGGTTACCAGTGAGCTATCCTACCCACTGCCACCAAATAGTTACCTTTACTGAAAAAAAAATGCAGTTTTTTTTCAGTTTCAGTTTCAGTTTTTTTTCAATTTTTTTCTGCAAAAAAAAAATATATCCCGAGTATTTTTAATAAAAGCCCAGAATCAGAGGAAATGTATTTTATTTTTTTGAGGTGATGCCCTTGAGGTGGATAGGAGGTCTTGGACTGATAAAATGGCCCTCAGGTAGTCCAGATTTATCGCCAGCAAACTAAATATCCCTGTGATTCCAGACTTTTGAAACACTTTGTACATTACCAGATGCAAGACTCGTTGAGGAGACTGTACATGCAACACGTGCAAGACAAGGACATGAGCGACATGAAATCCAAGTCGACATATATGACAAGTCCACTGGGTATATGGGATTTAATCTTGGGATCCCAGAATCTTGATTGGGGTGATGAATATTGAAATGAAAACACAACATGGGCCAACCAGTCGTGATGTATTCAGGACATTTAGCTTGTATTCCCAAATATTGGGGGATTAGAACCTTCAGAATATTGTGGAATTCACAGGTGGGTTTTCACTTCTGTAATGCAACGTCAGAATGCAACACATGAAACGTTTGTTTGAATTTGGTCACTGTTATGATGAAGAAAAACTTTTGTTATTAAACTTCCTTCACTTCGTGCGTAAAATAATCCTGTTCTTCATCTGCCTCCCCAGGTCTTCCAATCATAACCTGCTCAAAAAAAATCTGTCTTGAAAAGAGCTATTGAGGTGGTGTCATGTCTGACAGTTGGGCCTGGCGGACCGAACGAGCCCTCCCAAATATTGGTCAAACGTTTCTTCAGCTGCCAACATCAATATTGCCTAGGATTTCTTTCTCAAATATTTTCTCATTCCTCTCCATCGGTTGATCATTTAATGCATCCATCTTTCTTGCCTTATGCCAAGACCCATGGAATGCGGTGAGACAATTGTAAACAAACATCTTGATTTTTCCACCTGGAAAACCAATCCCACATCGGGAATTACTATCTCTTCTCAACGACCGTAGCCGGTGTGCGGCCATCCTCAGGTGACCGCAAAGCAGGCCAACCTGAGATCCGACCTCCCTTCTCTTCAAAGACTTGGTATAAACCGGTCTAGTCATTTTGAGGAAAATGTTGCTCATCCATCATTTATAAAGGTAGAGCGTTTGAAAAGGTAGAGTGTTTAATCTCTGTACATGCTGAAAATGTCTGGGTCTCACCTTCCCTGCCCACCCCGATGTTCCCTACAGTTTCCCCACTTACAGGCTATTGTCTGGAATTCCTTTTAGATTTATTATGCTCGAAGGTGGAAAACGTTCTGGGCCAGCCATGGCACCTTTTCAGCTATTGGTGCAAATTTTGCATTATGGTTCTGAAATCCTCTGCTATTGCTTTGTGCTCAATTTTCACCGAGGTCCTTTTCAGGTCCATCAGTTATTTGATGATAAGTTATAGGCTGTGATATTGGATGCAGATACAGAGTGGTGCGCACCACTCAACTTTCCCTTTATGTGTGCTTACAGGATACACACATGGGAAGAGGTATTGAGTTAATCTTTTAAGCGTGCATTAAATGTGTGTTCCTAATCGTACTGTTCATCTTTTAAGAGTGCTTTAAATTCGCATTTCCCAATCGGCACGTCAGAATGCAGGATAATCAAGCGTTATGTTACGGAACTTACTGAAAAAATTGCTTAACATAATTTTTGAATGGCCCGCTATTGTGGTTAAACAATCCGTGCGGTTTGATGAATCAACTTGTTCTGATATAACCGTGGTGGGGGCTTACATGGATGAGAAGTGTCGAGTTAATCATTTAATAGCGCATTAAATGTGCTCCCAATCGTGCTGTTCATCTTTTAAGAGTACTTTAAATACATGTTTTCCAGTCTGCATGCTAGCAGATTTTGTCACAGGTTCTGACCACAGTGCAGTCATCCTTATTTTAACTAAGGGACAGCTAGGCAACTCGACTCACCAGTTTGCCACTTTGTCAATTATTCATGGTGCCGGCGATATCTTGCCTACTCTTTGTGAAGTACACCGTGGGATTTTTAACATCTACCAAATGGTGTCGGCAGATGGGATGCCTGTTTAACGTCCATCTGAGGGAAGGCACACACATTGATGAAACACCAGGATGACAGTCTATAGCTGGGTCAGGATTCAAACCCAGGCGAGACAGCTTAGAGGTGAGTGTACATACATCGAGGCCACCCTGTCAGCCCATCTTAACTGATGCCTCATGATGCTCAGAACCCGTTCAAATCCCACATGTATTTATCCATTATCTACTAATCTCCTTGTAATTCGCACTCAAGTACGCAGATATATCGTAATGGTCTTTTTCCTTCGTGTGTTCCGACTTTCATGTGCGAAGTTCCCCGTGAACTTTGCATAAGTGTAAAAAAAGGTTTCTCTGTCTCTCCTCAAAATCTTTAGTCTCAGAACACCATTTTTGGTTTTGGCCTGGCCAATCAATCCTACACATGCTTCTTATGCTATCTCAGTAAAGGATGGATGCCCCATAACTCAAGACATCTATATTAATCTCTATTAATATTTCCCAACCATTTGACACAACACCTATTCTTGCTCACCGAGCTACTTCTATTTGGTAATGATGTGAAAGGCCCTAACCTTAACTGGTTAGCCACATTCTTTCCCACATGCAAGCTTTCCCACATGCTCTGGTTGGCATCATCTCCTTTACTCTTCCCCCAATGAAGAATGTAATTTCCCAAGGGAATGTTGCGAATTTCATCTGTTCTTGTTATACATCAACATCCTCAATGCTCCATTGAAAAAAAATCCTCTTTACCACATTGCAGTCGATTCCATCTTATGCTGGATAATACCTCACGCTAGTGACAGTCAGGCCTGGTGTTGGCTTAATGGTTAAGGTGGCTGCCTTAACATCTTTGGGTCCTCAGTTCAAATCCCTGTTTTGCTGTTAAACACCACCAGGTGGGTTGATTCAGCCTTTAATCCTTCTAATGGTTGAGAAAATGAGTTCCAGCTTACTGGGAACAGGTGCACTCCCAGCATTGTTGCTACCAGTAGCCACAAGCTGCATACGAATTTTTTTTTTAGTGACAGTCAAGTTGCAGCTGCCTCCATATTCACGGATGTAGGGATAGGTTTGTCATCTACCTGCATACGTTCCTCAATTTTTGGTTAATGTCATTCATTCGATACCTCCATTAACTCCATTTAGTATCTCCCAGATCTATTTCTGCAATTAACCTCAAACGACAATGCAGTATAAAGAGCTGCACTACGTTTCCATCATCCATAACATGTTCCTGGCTGACCATATATCCAAAAAAGTAGATTTCCATTCAAAGTACACCACCCCCATGCCAAATTAAAAAATAACTAGAAAGAGCAATCAGAAATTGCAGACCCTCGCCACGACTAGTTTTCAGTGGTTTTTAAGGCTTTTGTGTTAAAACAACTATGGTGGCCGAACAGCGTGACCGATGACGTCATCATTTTTTTTTCTTCCACCAATTTATCCCGAGATGATGCTGAAGAAATTTCATCTTGATCGGATGAAGTTTTGTACTTGTCGAATTATGACGTCATAATGGAGGCACCTATGAAATCATCATTAACATTTGCTATTCCATATCGAGAGTTATTTACAATGATCCATGTCTCAATTTTTGTCTATGCAGAGCTTTTAGAGATATAGAGGTGCAACGTTTTTCGGTTTTACCAAGATGGTGGCCGAACCACGTAACTGATTACGTCATTATAAAAAAATTCTCCACCAATTTATCCCGAGGTGACACTCAATAAATTTCATCTTGATCGGATAAAGTTTTGTACTTGTAGAATTATGACGTCATAATGGAGGCACCTATGACATCATCGTTAACATATTTTCTTTCCCATGGAGAGTTCTTTACAATGAGCCATGTCTCAATTTTTTATATGCAGCGGTTTCAGAGATATAGAGGTGCAACCTTTTTCGGTTTTACCAAGATGGCGCCCATACAACGTGACCTTTGACGTCATAATTATAAAAAAATTATACAGGTGGAGTTGCACCTATGGTGAAAATTTCCTGTCAATCGAACCAACGATTGCAGAGAAAATCATATTTATTCTGTGTGGACAAACTAACAAACAAACAGACAAACAAAAGGACTCAAATGCTGTACCCTCTCCTCAGGCGAGGGTAACAAGTAGAGATACATTAAAAGTACACCAACCCCATGCCAAATAAATAAATAACATATCCTCCAGTGCACAACATTGCTGCCATGCAGCACATGGAGATGAAATTGGGAGGTAGCAGTGTACAATAATTGATTAATTGTGTAATTAAAATAAATAAATAATAGTCGAAAATAATTAATATCTTAATCAATTGGCTAATAGAATACCTGAACCATCACTGTTTCATCCAAATCTGTAACATTTTGAAAATTAATTCGGTAATTCATCGAAAAATTAAATAATTTATCCATTAATTGATTAATCAATAAGTCAAAAACACACTTTACAGCCAAATCACTTGGTCATTGTCATGTTCAAATATCAGCTTCCTCTCTCAAAAGGTACCTGAGATATTGCCCAGATGAGAGAGAAAATAAATAAGTACTTTATATATCGATAATAATTAAGTAATTAATCAATGAATTTATTAATAAAAAATAAAAAATTACTTTTTTTGCCAAAGCACGTGCTCACTATTGTGCCGAAATTTCAGCTTCCGAGCTCAAAGGATGGCTGAGATATTGCCCGGACAAACAAACAAGAAAGACAAGAAATATGTCGTGCAGAGCACGATACTTGCGAAATCCCTAAAATATGTTGTTGGCCTATGACGACCTCAAAAATAATTGGTGGTTGAATTCAGTGACCTGGTATGCAAATCCACTTAAAATTGCAAGTCAATCAGATGAAAATTGAGGATTTTAGAAATTCGGCCTATGTTGACCTTTTGGCCTATGTTGACCTCAAAAATAGTTGGGGGGTTGATTTCAGTGACCAGATATGCAAATCCTCTTGAGTCAATCGGATGAAAATTGAGGATTTTAGAATTGTGACAGTTGGTGACCGCCTGTGTTTCATCCGCCTGTGTTGATCTATTGACCTTTTGACCCCAAAAACATTAGGCTTCTTGCTTAATGTGACCTTAAAATTGTGACCTGTAGGTGACTGACATACTTACAGACATACAGACAGACAGAATAACGCACAAACCAACCAATATACTTGAAAAATCTTCGATTTTTGCAAGTAACAAATGGAGTGAAAATTAGGTACTCCCTCACAGCGCACATCATCGCCAGACCCCCTTCGATGTCCGGCAATGATGTCATGCAGCACCTGGAGATAGAATTTGAAAGGGACAGTGTACAATTATCCTTCAAGGCTGGCTGCTACCTTTGAAAACTTTGCAGAGCCAAGTCCTTTCTGGGCTACCATGAAGTTTAACTATGTACAAAACATTCATCCACAGCACTGGAATATTGCCCCTCACTGTGGAATGCTATATCCTACCTGATGACGATGCTGCTATACCCTACCTGTTCTTGCTTTTAGCGGGTTGAAACAAAAGTTCATGTGATTTATTACCTTGTGTAATAAGTGGGGCTAAGCAATTGGTTCAGTTTGTCTGTCTACAGACGTCAATTTATGATGATCGAGGAACAACTTGATTTAAATTGAATTTTGTATTTTGAATACTGTAGAACATGAATTGGAACACAAAACTGCAATTTAGCAGTACTTGGCCAACATATTACAGCATTTTACGTCATATCGACCAATCAAATTTTCCGCTCGCTCTCTCAGCATTTGGTGAATTCAGACAAAATGGCGGCTTGTAGGACATATAGATCTTAAGCCGGAGTTATGCTTCTGTGAAGATGCACGTAAACGTCTCTGCGTAGCTACGCCCCTTCTCGGCGTAGCTACGCAGAGAAGGAGTTTATGGGTAACCATAGCCCGCAGAGGCTCACAGAGGGGTCGACACGCACACCTCCAACATCTCAACAGCACGTCGCGCATAGCTGTGTTCATGTGCGTCAAACAAACGCTGATTGGTTCAGCAGGAAAGTATATCCGGTGGCATTGGGGGTTGGGCTCAGACCCAAAACGGAACTAAAACAAATAACTAAAACATTCAAACGGAACGTTTACACTTTCACCGGTGGTGGAAACGGGTTTCCGTTTCTGGGTTCTTCATCGTTTTCTGTACATTCTTTAGTTTTAGTAAATGCGACACTACCCCCAAGTGCATGCATTAACGTTATGTGCAAGTATGTTGGCAAACAGCCATGCGGACGTCTGCGGGCGACACCTTTGCATGTTGGCAGACACAGAAGCATAAATCAGCCTTCTCATAAATGCAATAAGCAGGAGTTAAAAAAAACCTTCCCATATCTTTTTTCTCAAGACTGCATGGGGTAAGGTGTTCTATGAACTCTCTAGTACCGTTTATGTCTTTGTGTGCTAATTACATTAATTTCGTTGAATTTCTGTAGTTGCCATAGCGGTTGCCATATGCGATCACAAATGCGTACTATCGTCAGATGGTGAATAGTGGTAAAGGCGATGAAAATTCTCAACAGTGGAGTCGCTGTGAATCCCAAATTCTAATTGGAACCATATTTGTTTTGAATAATCAAATTCACTCAAAAATGATGATACATTTCTGTCTACAGGGTGAGTTATATGTCCCAGGATGCAGTTTTAGCTGCTTGTACAAGATTTGTTTATACCAAATAAACCCAGAAGTAATAACATATTACAGTAATAATAATAATAATACATAATAACTGGAGTAATATTACATTAATACAATAATTACAATACCTCCTTAGACATAATGTGCTTCCGTATGACATCCGCCGTTGTCGCACAAGATAATTTCTTTCCACGTACGGTGTGAAAACCGGCGTAATGGTGCCAAATGCTTCCTGAATAGGTTGTTTCACTTCATCAACAGATGTCAGGTGATGTTATGCAACCTGAATTTTGATGTACCCCCACAGAGCATTGCCGCAAGTGGTCAGGTCAGGACTGCACGGTAGCCACAGAAGAGTGGCCAGAGTCACAAGCTGTCAACCTGGTTTTTCATGATCTGCATTTGACAATTATTCACAAATGACAGTTGGTTTATATGGTTTCTTTCATTGTGCGACGTAACGATGAATATGAAATACCCAACTCTGCAGAACGTTTCCGTAATGATTTTTTCAGGGATCTGAAAACGGATGTTTTGATGTATTGATTTCCCAAATCACAAATTCGTGCTTATCTGCTGCAATTGCCGTCGAGTACACTTCCAGTCTGAAATGCCTTTTTTCCCCAAAGATGAAGATTTGATTTTGTTGGTGTCGGCTTTCCAAAACGCTCCCCGAAATCTTCTTGCACCTGTGTCATCGTCTTGTTTGTGTTTCTCCTCTCGTGGTGCCACACTACTGCTACCAGCCTCTCATCCAGTGTAAATGGACTGGAGTCTGCCATTTTGATTGAATACATTATTTGTATTATCTGACAAAAACCCAGTATAAACACATGGTATAAACAAATGTTGTATAAGCAGCTAAAACCATGTCCTGGGACTTGTGACTCACCCTGTAGATAGTGTTACGTGTTACCTCCCCAAATCCCTGTGACAGTGCCCCTCAGAGTCTCAAGAGGGAACTGGGCAGAAAGATTTCTTATTTTGAGTGTTCAAATAAACCATGGTAAAACCACACCAAAGCAATTGTGTAGAACAAAACAAGTAATTGTATTAAGAATGCTCACATACACAATAATAACACTCTTAACGAAAGTACCATTAAAAAAATATAATTTGCATCTCATAAACAATACATATGATGGTACCATCATTCCCCAATACTCTCAAAGGAATAAACTCACGATACGCCAAACGTGAGAGGAAAGTAACAATCCCAAAGTCCGTGCACGAATCCCCACACTGGGTGAAGGTCAAAATCGTGCAGAATGGCAGGAACAACAGGCAGGTATTGGCGCAGCTGCGGACGAGGAGTTACGAGGTGAGAGGTCGGGCAGATGGCGGCACGGGGGTAATGATCCCCCAAAACAAGAGTGCAATTCACGCTTCACGTCCACCAGCGATTAAGCCGATATGGAAACCAACGGCGATTAACACGAAGAGGTCGATATGGGAATCCCAACGACAAAACACGAAGCACCAGGCGGACGGCCTCCTCGAGGAAAAATGGCGTATTGGCCTGTAATGGAGGCGCTTTCTTTCCCGTCAACAATAGTTCATGCTCGGTACCAAAACCTGCGATGCAGGTTTAAATGCAACCGCAATATGGGACAATGTCGTGGGCAATCCCTTTAACGGGAAGCCTCAATTCATTCGCGACCAATATCGAGAAGTCCACTCGCAGCCTCGATGCGACTCACGGCTGTCTCTTTTTCCCCGCCAATCTTCCTCCTTCCTCCTCTTCCGGTTTCTTTGCCACGTTTTCCTTTTCCCTCCACAAACATTTATTTTTACCTTTTACTGAAGTCATCTCCATTTCACACAGAAATCTTAACAACATTATTACCTGAAACTAAAAATCCGACAAGTATATAATAACAACAAAGGTGGAAGTGACGAATCCGTAACAATAGGCAAAGTAATGCTGACAACTATAATTCGAAATTATTCAACATAATCATATTAACTAATGTACTTGTCCATTAATAGAAGAATGTACAGTTCCACTGGTGATTCATCAGTGTGAGTTGTTCTACCCAAACGCACATTTAAATCATAATATTTTAATCAACACACGGAGCAAAGAAGCAAAGGTTGAATAAGAAAATGTAATTATATTTATCAAACCTTCAGAAGAGAAGCTTGAAAGAACTTATCTCGAATGTTCCAGTGACGCCAATTTCAGAATTCATTGATCTCTTTAAAGCAACACGCTCTATTATTGTAATTTCTGGCAACTTTGAATTGGTCAAACTTTCAACATGAGCAGCATAATTTGACAATTTAAAACCTTTAATAAAGGGCAAACTATTTCCTACACTGCAACCAACAATTAATGTGGACAGGAACTTATGCTCATGATGCCTCTTCATGAAAACCTCAACATTTTGTTTTCAATTCTACCCCTTTCCAGACCATTCCTCAGCCGCCATTATCAGGAAAGTAAACCTGGGTGTTAAACAGGATCGAAATCTTGAGAGATGTCCAGAGAGATGCCCCTGATTTGTCCTTTAGATTTCATGCATCTCTGTATTGTTGGGTTAAAAAAATAAAGACATACATACATACATACCATGTAAGAGGAATAAATAAATACCAGGGAAGGCCAGGGAGGTGGAGAGCAGGAGGGGAGGGGGAAGAATACACACCCCGGCCTGTGCTCCTCAGGCACCATTGTCTTAGATGGCAAATGACCCGCATTTCATGAATTTGGCCCGTTGGACAAGACGGATTTATGGGAAAAGGCCATGTATAAGCTTCTAGGTGCATTTTTGGGTAAAAGTTGGGAACCTCACTTTTTAACATAACGAGGGTATGCTGAATTCGAATAACCCGGTTCCCAAGCCGAATTTTGAGTTTTTGACCTTTTAATTAGCATAAACAAAATGGCCACCAAATTGCCATTTTTTGACACATTCTTGGGACAAGCATTTACATATCATGTACAGTGCATTCAGAAAGTATTCAGACCCCTTCACTTTTTTCACATTTTGTTATGTTGCAGCCTTATGCTGAAATCGTTTAAATTCATTTTTTCCCTCATCAATCTACATTCAATACCCCATAATGGCAAAGAGAAAACAGGATTTTAGAAAGTTTTGCAAATTTATTGAAAAGAAAAAACTGAAATATCACATTAACATAAGTATTCAGACCCTTTGCTATGACACTTGAAATTTAGCTCAGGTGTCTCCCATTTCTCTTGATCATCTTTGAGATGTTTCTGCATCTTGATTGGAGTCCACCTGTGGTAAATTCAATTGAATGGACATGATTTGGAAAGGCACACACCTGTCTATATAAGGTCTCACAGCTGACAATGCATATCAGAGCAAAAACCAAGCCATGAGGTCGAAGGAACTGCCTGCAGAGCTCAGAGACAGGATTGTGTCGAGGTACAGATCTGGCGAAGCCTACAGAAAATATTCTGCTGCATTGAAGGTTCCCAAGAGCACAGTGGTCTCCATAATTCTTAAATGGAAGAAGTTTGGAACAACCAGGACTCTTCCTCGAGCTGGCCACCCAGCGAAACTGAGCAATAGGTGGAGAAGGGCCTTGGTAAGAGACGTGACCAAGAACCCGATGGTCACTCTGGCTGAGCTCCAGAGATCCTGTGTGGAGATGGGAGAAACTTCCTGAAGGACAACCATCACTGCAACACTCCACCGATCTGGGCTTTATGGCAAAGTGGCCAGATGGAAGCCTCTCCTCAGTGAAAGACACATGAAAGCCTGCTCAGACTGTGAGAAACAAGATTCTGTGGTCTGATGAAACCAAGATTGAACTGTTTGGCCTCAATTCTAAGCGTCATGTCTGGAGGAAACCAGGCACCGCTCATCACCTGCCCAATACTATCCCAACGGTGAAGCATTGTGGTGGCAGCATCAATAGCATCATGCTGTGGGGGTGTTTTTCAGCAGCAGGGACTGGGGGACTGGTCAGGCTTGAGGGAACAATGAATGGAGCAAAGTACAGAGATATCCTTAATGAAAACCTGAAACAGAGCACTCAGGACCTCAGACTGGGCCGAAGGTTCACCTTCCAACAGGACAATGACCCTAAGCACACAGCCAAGACAACGTAGGAGTGGCTTCGGGACAACTCTGTGAAGGTCCTTGAGTGGCCCAGCCAGAGCCCTGACTTGAACCCAATCGAACATCTCTGGAGAGACCTGAAAATGGCTGTCCACAGACGGTCCCCATCCAACCTGACAGAGCTTGAGAGGATCTGCAGAGAAGAATGGCAGAAAATCCCCAAATCCAGGTGTGCAAAGCTTGTCGCGTCATACCCAAGAAGACTCGAGGCTGTAATCGCTGCCAAAGGTGCTTCAACTAAGTATTGAGTTAAGGGTATGAATACCTATGTCAGTGTGATATTTCATTTTTTTTCTTTTTAATAAATTTGCTAAACTTTCTAAATACCTGTTTTCTCTGTCATTATGGGGTATTGACTGTAGATTGATGAGGGAAAAAATGAATTTAAACGATTTCAGCATGAGGTTGCAACATAACAAAATGTGAAAAAAGGTGAAGGGGTCTGAATACTTTCTGAATGCACTGTAAATCTGACTCCCTCGTAGAAGACAAGCGATGATGAATATTTTGCTTGTAGGCAACAACAGCATTGGTTCCAAAGTAATTGCAATGCCAGAATGAAGAGCTGTTTCCCACTTGGTGATGATAGAGTGATGTTTTTCTTTACAGTTGAGTGTAGTTTATAACAACATCAAACTGTTCAAATAGCTCAATGGAACACTGTTCTCCCCTCTGGGCCGGTACTCCTGCCTCACATGTAGCTCGTCTTCACGCTGTTGAAACCAAAGCTTTCAGAATCATTGGAATCTCCCGCGATGAAGCTATCTCCGACGGCCTTTCACTCACTCACCGCAGGCAGGTTGGTGGTCTTTCTGTCTTCCACCGACTCCTCTCCGGCCTTGCTCCCCCAGTTCCCTCTGTGCTCTGTCCCCCAAATATTCCTACAGGTCGCACAAGATCTGCCAGCAACCCTCTTATGGTTAAACTGCCAAAATCAAGACTCTCTGCTCACCTTCACTCTTTCATTCCTCTTTTCTCCCACCTCTGGAACAAACTCCCTCACTCTCTTCAATCCCACTACTCCCTCCAGGTCTTTAAAACAGCTGTTCACCACCATCTCTTATCTTCCCCCATCGAAAACCTTGATCTTTTCTACCCCCGTTAGTTCACCCTAGCTCCACTTTTTTGAAATAGCGACTTCTTTTCTGGAATCATAGCAGTGTCCATGTGTTTTATACTTCTCCCACCCCCTCCCCCCTTCCCATGCCTTCTCCCCCAAGCCCGCTCTCTCCCACAGATCTCCCGATGTCCCTGCTCTCCATCTTGTCTCCCGCTCCCTTTATCATATGTTTTATGTGTCAGTTTGTCTTTTTGTGATCAATGTTAGCTCTTACACGAGCCTCGATGTTGTATACAAAAAAATCCCCCAAAAAACCCATTATCACAAGAAATGTGACATTGGGGGCTTTCATGACAACCCACTCCTGAATGCAGCACTTAACATGTGCAGCCCAATGTCAGGAATTGCACAAACAAAGGAAGTCGATCAGTTGGCAATGGAATACGAACACGTACACCTAACTCTTGCTTGCCTAGTTCTGATCAAAGCGAGTTGTGTCGAGTGAGAGGATGAATGTCAAGTCACACCGATGAGTTATACCATTCAAACTACAGACAGAGATACATTCGGTGTTTGTAAAACTGCTTATCAAACCTCGAGTCAACCAATTCCATTTCCACTGCACATCGAGAACAGTTTCAACAAACCCTTAGAAAGGCCTCCCTTGATCAGTGTCAATATCCACAGGACCAGATCCAAATTGAAATGCCAGGAATCTCGACGCAGACCTCCCAGCTTGAGGCATTTGTTTTGAAAGTGAGTTGCTTGTAAACACCGGCTCATCCAGTAGCAATTATAAGTTCATGTTAGATTATGTTATGCCATTTATTTACTTAGGCCATGGGGAAGTAAGATGTAATCATTCACGTGCTTTTCCTTAATTTCACCATGAAATTGCCTTCCCTTCCTTTCCCAGCAAATCGGAGTCGGAAAATTCCTCCAACACCCAAAACGATGCTGTATTCACAATTTCCTTTTTCAGTAATTAAAATGAAGATGCATCGAATCCTTTGGTTAGGTATCAGCTTTACTATAAAATATATTCTTTACTATTAAATATATTCTAACCAACTTTAACAATGAAAACGCCAATATTGGCTTCTTAACAACAAAAGGATGGAGGGGTGTCTTTCCAAGTTTGGGGTAGTTGTAAATGGGTGGAAATAGGATGAAATTAGAGGATCTGATTGAAAAGAAAAACCTGTCGGTAAAGATGGGTGGGTGTCAACTGGAATACAGCCAGGAAACAACCTGACATAGTTGTTGAACGACTACCTTAAAGTACCAGAGAAAAGAGCGAGATTTGACTGACACAAGAAGATGATTGTAAAAGCAAGATAAAACTAGAAAGCATCTGAAAATGCAAAGCCTGTCCAGTGTTCATGCGTTTGTATGCAGACGTCTTCTTCTTCTTCTTCCATATGCTCACAATAACGAAAACAGTTAAAACTAGAAAGAGCAATCAGATTGCAGACCCTCACCAGGACTAGTTTTCAGTGTGTTGTAAGGCTTTTGTGTTAAAACAAATATGGCGGCCGAACCACGTGACCGATGACGTCTTCATTTTTTTTTCTCCACCAATTTATCCCTAGATTGTGCTCAATAAATTTTATCTAGATTGGATGAAGTTTTGTACTTGTCGAATTATGACGTCATAATGGAGGCACCTATGACATCATCATTAACAGATGTTATTCCACATGGAGAGTTCTTTACAATGAGCCATGTCTCAATTTTTTCTATGCAGCACTTTCGGAGATATAGAGGTGCAAATTATTTCAGTTTTTCCAAGATGGCGGCGAAACCACGTGACCGATGACGTCATCATTTAAAAAATTCTCCACAAATTTATGCCTACATGACGCTCAAGAAATTTCATCTTGATCAGATGAAGTTTTGTACTTGTCAAATTATGACGTCATAATGGAGGAACCTATGACATCATCATTAACATATTTTATTCCCCATGGAGAGTTCTTTACAATGACCCATGTCTCAATTTTTTCTATTCAGCGCTTTCGGAAATATTGATGTGCAATTTTTTTCGGTTTTTCCCATATGGCGGCCGAACCACGCGACCTATGACGTCATAATTATCATTAAGAAATTCTGCAGGTGGAGTTGCACCTATGGTGAAAATTTTCTGTCAATCGGACCAACGGTTGCAGAGAAAATCATATTTATTCTGTGTGGACAAACAAACAGACAAACAAGAAGACGTCCTGCAGAGCACGATACTTGCAAAATCTGCCCCCCACCCCAAGAAAAAAAATTCCATTGATACAGCAAATTGTCCATTTCATCAAGATTAAAATTGACAATCTTGATGAAAGCTCGGGTCAACAGGAAGAAAAGTGACGATTTTTCAGATGAAAAATGATGATTTTTTAAGGTTGACCTTGAGTTGTCCTTTGACCTTTTGACCTCAAAAATAGTTCGTTTCACTATTTAGTGACTCAATGTGCAAATGCTGTTCAATTTTCAAGTCAATTGGATGAAAATTGAGGATTTTAAAAATTCGGCCTATGTTGACCTTTTGGCCTATGTTCACCTAAAATATAATTTGTGGTTGAATTCAGTGACCAGATATGCAAGTCATCTTCAAATTTCAAGTCAATTGGATGAAAATTGAGGATTTTATAAATTTGGCCTATTTTGACCTTTTGGCCTAAGTTGACCTCAAAAATACTTGGTGGTTGAATTCAGTGACCAGATATGCAAGTCCTCTTCAAATTTCAAGTCAATTGGATGAAAATTGAGGATTTTAGAAATTTGGCCTATGTTGACCTTTTGGCCTATGTTGACCTCAAATATACTTGGTGGTTTAATTCAGTGACCAGATATGCAAGTCCTCTTCAAATTTCAAGTCAATCGGATGAAAATTGAGGATTTTAGAAATTTGGCTTATGTTGACCTCAAATATGCTTGGTGGTTGAATTCAGTGACCAGATATGCAAGTCCTCTTCAAATTTCAAGTCAATCGGATGAAAATTGAGGATTTTAGAAATTTGGCCTATGTTGACCTTTTGGCCTATGTTGACCTCAAATATACTTGGTGGTTTAATTCAGTGACCAGATATGCAAGTCCTCTTCAAATTTCAAGTCAATCGGATGAAAATTGAGGATTTTAGAAATTCGGCCTATGTTGACCTTTTGGCCTAAGTTGACCTCAAATATTCTTGGTGGTTGAATTCAGTGACCAGATATGCAAGTCCTCTTCAAATTTCAAGTCAATCGGATGAAAATTGAGGATTTTAGAAATTTGGCAAAGTTGGTGACCTTTGGCCCATGTTGACCTTTTGCCCCCCAAAACAATCGGCTTCTCAATTGGAACGACCTATACAGGTTGGTGAAGTTTCGTGACGATCGGTTTAGAATTGTGACCTGTAGGCCGGTGACAAACAGACAAACAGACAGACAGAACCACAAACGCAACCGACCAATATACATGAAAAATCTTCGATTTTGCAAGTAACAAACGGACTCAAATGCAATACCTTCTACTCTGGCGAGGGTAACTAGAGCAGCACTCGGTAGAGCACAAACCTCCGCCAGGCTGAAGAGTTTATGTTTTGTATCCCAATGATAGGCCGCATCTGGATTCGGACCTGAACCAAAATTTAATCGGCTTGTTCTTGTCACTTAGTCAACTCATTCACCTAGTCATAGCTCATAACTTGTCCATAACTTTTTTATATCATGTTATATATCACTTTTCGCACGATCTCTCAATGGTGAAGAATCACTTAGAAATTAAATAACTCTCGTATTCGAATCCATATTCAGATCTTTACCAAAATTGAATCAATTCTTCCTTGTCACACACCTAACCGCTGCACCAAGTTTCGTCCAAATCCGTCCATAACCTTTTGAGATATCCTGCTATATATCGTTTTTGGCCCTATCTCCCAATGGTGAAAAATCACTTTAAAAACTCTAAAAAAATCACAGACGGAGGCCAAACAGTTGAATCTTGGTTTCATCAGAACACAGAATCTTGTATCTCACAGTCTGAGAGTCCTTTAGGTGCTTTTTTGCCAACTCCAAGCAGGCTTTCATGTGTCTTTCACTGAGGAGAGGCTTCCGTCTGGCCACTCTGCCATAAAGCCCAGATCGGTGGAGTGTTGCAGTGATGGTTGCCCTTCTGGAAGTTTCTCCCATCTCCACACAGGATCTCTGGAGCTCAGCCAGTGACCATCGTGTTCTTGGTCACCTCTCTTACCAAGGTCCTTCTCCCCGATTGCTCAGTTTGGCCGGGCGGCCAGCTCTAGGAGGAGTCCTGGTTGTTCAAAACTTCCTCCATTTAAGAATTATGGAGGCCACTCTGCTCTTGGGAACCTTCAATGCAGTAGAAAATTTTTTGTAGGCTTCCCCAGATCTGTGCCTCGACCCAATCCTGTCTCTGAGCTCTGCAGGCAGTTCCTTCGACCTCATGGCTTGGTTTTTGCTCTGATATGCATTGTCAGCTGAGAGACCTTATATAGACAGGTGTGTGCCTTTCCAAATCATGTCCAATCAGTTGAATTTACCACAGGTGGACTCCAATCAAGGTGTGGAAACATCTCAAAGATGATCAAGAGAAATGGGAGGCACCTGAGCTAAATTTCAAGTGTCATAGCAAAGGGTATGAATACTTATGTCAATGTGATATTTCAGTTTTTTCTTTTTTTTAAATTTGCAAAACTTTCTAAAATCCTGTTTTCTCTTTGTCATTATGGGGTATTGAGTGTAGATTGCTGAGGGAAAAAATGAATTTAAACGATTTCAGCATAAGGCTGCAACACAACAAAATGTGAAAAAAGTGAAGGGGTCTGAATACTTTCTGAATGCACTGTACACTACTTCTCTGCCAAATTTCGTCCGAATCTCTCCACAACTTTTTGAGATATCTTGTTCACAGACAGACAGACAAACAAACAAATGAAAAAATCACTCAAAGAGCGACACTTGGAAAAACAGAACAAAATAGAATGGCACTCAGTAGCGCATCCTTTTAACCTCAAAAATAATTTGTGGTTGAATTCAGTTAGCTGATATGAAAGTCGTCTTCAAATTTGAAGTTAATCGGATGAAAATTGAGAATTTTAGAAATCCAGCCTATGTTGACCTCAAATATTATGTAAATCTATCTATAATTCCAGCAATCTCTCTGTGTGTGTGTGTGTGTCTGTGTGTCTGTGTGTGTGTTTGTTTGTTTGTCTGTGACCGCTGTTTCTCGACAACCACGGGTCCGATATACTTTAAACTTGCCAGGTATATTGCTGGGGACCCGAGGATGTGCCTTTTCAAGGTTTCATATTAATCGGACAAGTAGTTACCGAGCTATGTCCAAAAAACGATTCAACCAATCAGAGAGCAGCGAGCTATCACGTGTGCCGAACGTGCCGAACAGACTCTGCCTCGGACGGCACATTTGAGAGCGTATTCATTTATTTCACGTTGGCAAACTATGTTGACGTTAAACTATGTTTTAAAACTAATTAAAACTAATTTGCGATTCTTTCGCTTTCCTGCGCGTTTGTGCACGCTATGGCGATTTCTTTACCAAACTCCGCAAGCCGTTCGCTTTGGACCAAACCATTTCATGTAAATAGAGGGGGGGGATTGTCACCGTACTCGCAAGCCGTTCGCTTTGGACCAAACCATTTCATGTAAATAGAGGGGGGGGATTGTCACCGTACTCGCAAGCCGTTCGCTTTGGACCAAACCATTTCATGTAAATAGAGGGGGGGGGGGATATAATTTTAGATATATATATAGTACGGGCATGCCCTAGTTCTATAAATTCCAGGTAAATTGGGAGAAAATTGGTGATTTTCAGCAACCTTGACGTTTGACCTTTTCATTAAAAGAAAAGCCTCAGTTCGCTACATTTTCCGCACCGAGACGGTCGTGGATCCTTTGCCTTTATCTCTTGGTGGACGATGCCAATGATTTTTAGGCCTTTGCTTTCACAGCAGTGAGAGGTGCTGCCCACAATATAAAGCAATTCTCTATTGTACCATGTACAAATGTCCTGGTAGGCCATGAGGGTTTGAGGTATGCAGATAGGAAAGTAATACCTCGTTTGCACGTTGATTTTGTTCGTCACCTTAAATTTCTTAAAATAAGGTCTTCCCAGGATTGCTGATTGTGAGCCCCATGAGGTGAACAAAGTGAATGTCTTGCAGAGTTTCTTTGGAAGTGGATATGTGGGCTAGCTGCTTTGCACAACTTGACGCCGTGGAAACCAAGGCCTTCAAGATGATTGGAATCTCCCGTGATGAAGATGGGTCTATGGGTCTATCACCTCGCCATCACAGACAGGGTGGTGGGCTCTGTCTTTTATCGCCTCCTTTCTGGTCTTGCATCCTCTACTCTTTCCATGCTTCCACCTTCGTTTGTGTGTGTGTGTGTGTGTGTGTGTGTGTGTGTGTGTGTGTGTGTGTGTGTGTGTGTGTGTGTGTGTGTGTGTACAAAATATGTGCAATATGTCACGTACAAGACGCATGTACTCAACATACCACTGTACAACATATCACGCGTAGCATGTGTGTATATAATACGTGTGCACGATATGTATATGTGTATATAACACATAAAAATAATATGTGTGCATACAATACACAGCATATAATGTCACACGAAACAAAACAAAACATGCCAAAGCAAAACCAAAAACAAAACCAAAAGCATAGGCAAAATCAAAGCCAAACGTGTATACCATAATCGTGCTTGTGTACGTGCAAATCACAATCTATACACGTGTGTGTGCATGCGTGCATGTGTCACTGCCACCAGTCCTCATTTTTCTCAGGCCCCCTTTTTACTCGGGTCCACCAAATCTCAAGCACCCTCCCACTCGTCCGCCAAACCTCAGCCCCCCCCCCCCCTTCATGTCCGCCAAATCTCAGGTACACCCTCCCTTTCGTGTCTGCCAAATTTCAGCCCCCCTCCCTTTCGTGCCCGCCAAATCTCTGGCTCCCCTTTTGTGCCCGCGAAAGTGGGAGGGGACTCCCACTCAGCTCTGCCAAATCTCAGGCCCCCATTCCACTCGGGTCCGCCAAATCTCAAGCCCCCCTTCCATTTGGGTCTGCCAAATCCCAGGCTCCCCTTCGACTTGGGTCCACCAAATCTCAGGCCCCCCTCTCTGTGCGTGCGTGTTGTCCTCGACGGTTTAGTCGGAAAACCCATGAAGCTAAGAGCGCCTCCTCTTCCCTCACCAAAGTCACCCACGAAGCTGTTGTATTCGGCACATTACTAGATCCATGGAGCTCAGTTCCCTGCAGGCATAACATGGCATTATGAGAGTCGCCAAATCCCAGGTTTTCGCTCTCAGCATGATACGGTCGGAGAAACCCCGCAAGCTGTCAGGCCACGTCCCAGATGATCGACGCGACTTTGGGTGCCATGTGCATGGCCCTCCACAACAACAAAACCGCCGTGCACTCCAAAGACGCCACCTTATGGCACAAATCCTCGACATTACCTCGTTCTCTCACATTCTTAATGAACGGAGCTCTATAAGAAGAGGTCCGTCAAAGCCCGGGCCTTCCCACCCGGCAGCAGCACAGGGCCCACCAAGCTCCAGAGCTAGGCCGCCCAAACGCAAGTCGAACGATGTGTCACTGATCACCATCTAGTCCCATCAAAGCTGAAGTTTTCAGGTCAGTCTTTACTGTCTTTGAAACTGATTTATTTGACACAGCTCCTGGTCCTCTCCGTCCCAGGCGAGAGGGAGGCGGCAAGATCGACAAGTCCGTCCCAGGTGAGAGGGAGGCGGCAAGACCGGAAAGTCATGCCACCTCCCTCGCCGCCTCCATCGTGTGTGTGTGTGTGTGTGTGTGTACGTCTGTCTGGGCTGTAACTTTTGAGTTTTGTCATCAAATGTTCAACAAAACATTATGAGAATATGGAGAAGACAAATTTATGACTTGGTCAATAGTTCTGAGGTCAGTGTCATATAAAATCATCAATTTTCATCCAATTCACCTGAAATTTAAAAGAAAATTGCATATTGGGTCATTGAATTGGTTCACCAATCAAAAGCTAGGGCCGATTGTTTTTTTTAGATCAAAAGGTCAAAGGTCATGGTTGCATAAAATCATAAATCTTCAACCAATTGACTTGAAATTTGAGTAGGATTTGCATATTGGGTCACTATAGTGCATTGCTTTTGAGGTCAAAAGGTCAAGGTCGCCTAAAATCGTCAATTTTTATTTATTTATTTTTAGCTGCTTTCGCAATGTTTAGCATACCGAAGAAGTCTTAATACAAAGCGAACACAGACGGCGTCTGCATTTTCAGATGCTTTCTAGTTGTTTTTTTGCCTCCTTTTGGAATATTATCCATTTCTCTAAATGAAGAATGAATGAATGAATGAATGAATGAATGATCGGTTTTAAGGCCACTTTTCCCCGCTAGAGCGGGGGTTAGCATAATGCTTCATTTCTCTAAATGAAGGAATACTCAAAATCGAAGAGGCTGCCGAATAGAACAGACATATGCGAGTTCCACAATGACAATTAAGTACATATAGGTTCTGATGTCATTGAGGCTTTTTGAATGGAGTTCTCGGCCAGCAAGATTATTATTGACCTTTGTGAAAACTGTCCATTGGGAATTTGCAGTGGGAATTTTTTGAAGGAGGGTGGGAGGTGGTAAAGGGAAGGTGGGGAGCAGGGAAGGACAGTATGGGGAGGAGGAGGGAAGGAACTGGGTGTCTCACTTCACACACAAATGCTGAGTTCTGCCATTGCCAAATGCAACGGGTGAAAATCAGCATGACATTGCGAGGACATTGTAATGAGAAATGGACGAATGGGGAGCTCAGCCAGGAATACCGCAGACAGACTTTTGACCCAGCACTACCAGTTGTTAGAGGATAAAAATAAGTGAGCGAGCTTGGCTTTCAAACGACATTGCTAGTATGTTTTGCATTGCTTGAGGAATTTTGTAAAGGTATTGCGGACCTTCCAGTGCATCATGATGTTTAGCGGAGGTTGGGTTTGCCTTTCAATTTGAGAAGGCGAATGGCTTGATAAATAAGAGCCTCACCACTGATAATAAGAGCTTCTCCACAAGCCATTGTGTAAAGATGGAGATGATTGGTGAGAAAGCAGCATGTGACACGGGATTGAAAGCGCAGGCATTTGTGGAAAATGCTGTATAAACACACATGAACACACACACATACCCATTATCTGCTAACAATTGGTGCAAAATGTTAGTCACGTACTCTAAACCCTGGACGGAATCCATTTTACCGAACATGCCCTTGTCAAATCCAAATGTCACCTCATGTAAAATATACCATTTTTAAGCGTTGAAGCCGCTTCAATATTTGGTTTTGTCCTTCCTTCCATCCGTCTGTCCGACAAAATGAAGACAACCCTTTCTACCCCACTGTGTTTAATTCTAAAGGGTAATTATAGGGGGTTCTAAAGGGTGATTCTAAACGGTACTAAATGATAATTCTAAACGGTACTAAATGATAATTCTAAAGGGTACTAAATGATCATTCTAAAGGGTACTAAAGGGTAATTCTAAAGGGTACTAAATGATCATTCTAAAGGGTAATTATAGGGGGTTCTAAAGGGTGATTCTAAACGGTACTAAATGATCATTCTAAAGTGTAATTATAGGGGGTTCTAAAGGGTGATTCTAAACGGTACTAAATGATAATTCTAAACGGTACTAAATGATAATTCTAAAGGGTACTAAATGATCATTCTAAAGGGTACTAAAGGGTAATTCTAAAGGTTACTAAAGGGTAATTCTAAAGGACAATTCTAAAGGGTAATTCTAAATTTTACTAAAGGGTAATTCTAAAGGGTACTAAATGATAATTCTAAAGGGTACTAAAGGGTAATTCTAAAGGGTACCAAAGGGTAATTCTAAAGGATAATACTAAAGGGTAATTCTAAAGGGTAATTCTAAAGGGTACTAAAGGGTAATTCTAAAGGATAATACTAAAGGGTAATTCTAAAGGGTAATTCTAAAGGGTACTAAAGGGTAATTCTAAAGGGTACTAAAGTAATTCTAAAGGACAATTCTAAAGGGTAATTCTAAAGGGTAGTAAAGGGTAATTCTAAAGGACAATTCTAAAGCGTAATTCTAAAGGGTACTAAAGGGTACTAAAGGGTAATTCTAAAGGACAATTCTAAAGGGTAATTCTAAAGAGTACTAAAGGGTAATTCTAAAGGACAATTCTAAAGGATAATTCCAACGGGTACCAAAGGGTAATTCTAAAGGATAATACTAAAGGGTAATTCTAAAGGGTAATTCTAAAGGGTACTAAATGATAATTCAAAGGGTAATTCTAAATGTTACTAAAGGGTCATTCTAAAGGGTACTAAATGATCATTCTAAAGGGTACTAAAGGGTAATTCTAAAGGACAATTCTAAAGGGTAATTCTAAAGGTTACTAAAGGGTAATTTTAAAGGACAATTCTAAAGGTTAATTCCAACGGGTACCAAAGGGTAATTCTAAAGGATAATACTAAAGGGTAATTCTAAAGGGTAATTGTAACGGTTAAAAAAGGGTAATTGTAAGGGGCAATTCTAAAGGATAATTCTATAGGTAATGAAGGGTAATTCTAAAGAGTAATTCTAAAGGGTAATTATAAAGGATAATTCTAAAGGGCAATTCTAAAGGATAATTCTAATGAGTAAAAAGGGTAATTCTAAAGGGTAATTCTATAGGTAATAAAGGATAATTCTAAAGGGTTCTAAAGGGTAATTCCAAAGGTTGATTCTAAAGGGTTCCAAGGGGTAATTCTAAAGGATCTAAAGGGTAATTCTCAAGGGTAATTCTAAAGGGTTGCCACAGGGTGTCTGTGTGTTGGTGGTTTGCCACAGGGTGATGGCATGCATCTAGTGCAATGGTCTCGATGCATTGCCGCTGGCTAGCATACAGCGAAGAGAGCCGAGTGCGCAAGTCTCTCCTGCCAGTACATAGATTCTGTATCACCAAGACTCCTGTAGTGCCTCCTCGTGGTGACACACAGTAACTAGGCACCTTGCAGACCTAGGCTAATCAGCAGGGCATCTCGGAGGAACCTCTGCCCCAAAAGATGTGACATGCCGACCCACCAGCGTGTGGATATGCCTTGGCGTCCCATCATCCAGGTCCCAGCTATAGGTTAAATAGCACTCACTGCCTTGTGAGTCCAAGGCTAAGAGAGCCGAAGCATGACAGAAAAGTTATGGTGGCGTGGAGCCCCATGAGCTGGATGGTGATCCCTTTAAGAAAGCACGTTCCGGCAGCTCCTACAACCAGACAGGCTCCGGACAAAGGGATTTCCATCTTTCCTTTGGATTCAGCCTGCGAGGTCGAGCGGGGAGCGAGGGGGGGCAAAATACTGGGCAAGTCTGAGCCCCCAAAACACACCCATGCTATGCAGCCACATACACATACATACATCTGAGATGTTTGATTTCCATCCTATTACCCTCCATTGTAGATGATCCCTGGTGTTGGGCTAGCGGCTAGGGTGCCGGCTTAGGATACCTAGGATCCTGGGTTAGAATCCCGGTCAATCGCTGAATTAATGCCAAGGGGGTTGACTCAGCCTGTGTCATCCTTCCGAGGTCGGCAAATTGAGTACCAGTTCACTGGTAATTCCCTACTTGTCGTTAAAAGGCGGCAAAAAGGGTTGGCGTCAGGAAGGGCATCCGGCCGTAAAACATTGCTTCAAAAAGGGGACCGAAAAACAACAACAACCACAGTTCCCGAAAAAGGCCAACCCCCGCTTGCGGGGAAAAATGGCCTCTAAAGGTGTTTTTTTTTTTTTTTTTTTTTACCCTCCATTGTAGATGAAAGGTCTTGTCCTCTTTTATGTGTATTAATCACCACCTGTTTGTGGTACATTAGGTGACATGACTCGTAGTCGAGGTAACAGTCAGTCTGCATAAATTTTCTGATTTTCTGTATACTGTAGTGTTAAAGGTTCCATTTGAGCTCCTCATCAGGATGATATAGAGAAAAGGAAGGCATGAAAAAGGTACTCAGTGAAATTAATGGATGTAACTAACCCATTAATGCCATCTTTGATGTTATCCACTGCCTCACTGGAGCAGATGACAAAGGTGTCATCCACATAGTAATACCAGATGCAAGGAGGGTCTTCGGGGTGTTTTGGGTCTTCGGGGTGTTTTGGGTCTTTGGGGTGTTTTGGGTTTTTGGGTATTCAGGGTCTTTTTGAGCCTCAGGGCCTTGAAGGGTATTTTGGGTCTTTGGGGTATTTTGGGTCTTTGGGGGTCTTTGGGGGTCTTCAGGGTATGTTGAGAATTTGGGGGTCTTGGTGGTCTGAAGGGTCTTGGGGAATTAAAGGGTCGTTAAAGGTCTGAGGGGTCTCAGCAGTCTTAACGCAATTAAGAGGGTTAATTAAGAGTGTGGTAATTTTATTTGAAGAAGAAGAAGACGTTTTCGTCACATATAAACATGCATACATACATACATACATAGCGAACCATATACGTTTGCTCTATTAAAATAAGATATATATATATACTGAGACGCAATAGAAACTTATCACTTTTTCGATCTTAAATTACCAGTAATCACAATGCACAAATGTAATATGTGCACTTATTTTGGCAAGTCAGTGTACCCCCTACAGACAAATCGGTCACACATGGTCACGTCACCTTTGAGTCGTTCTCTTCATGGCCCAGGTGGGTAACACTTGCTTTGACCATTAGCGATTGCTCAAGGGGTATGTGATGATTTTAATTAGCAGCACGTGATGTCTGGATATTGGCCTTATAAACGCCAGTGCAAAATGAACATTTCTGTCAACATGCCACGATTGTCAAGTTCCAAGGGGTAATTAACGGCAGCGTGTCCTGGGCATGCTGGAATGCGGACAGAGCTACCGTGAGGTGGCACGTCGCATTGGGTGCACACACCAGACGATATCGAACCTGGTGCACAGAAACACCCTCTACAACTCTGCTGATGAAATTGTTGTGTCCAAATTGTTGTGTTGTCTTATTTTGAACCATGACAATTTTATGCGATTCCAAAACAAGTGGGAAGTTTCTATTGCGTCTCAGTATGTATATATATATATATATATATATATATATATATATATATATATATATATATATATATATATACAGACTTGGCATTTAATATGGAATATTTTTTTTTTCTTGACTTGGGTTTCCTTTCTGAACTCAGTATATCAATCTGGTGAGTTTATTTTACGCTTCAGTGATTTCTTTGTTAAAAGAACCATGTCACTGATTGTCTTTCACAGCAAGAAGTCAATAACAGGATAATATCACAGGTGGCGTGACAAAATGTAAGGACAGGTACATTTGACGATTGGCTTCACAATCGTGTATATAAGGGTTGTTGCGTTCTGTATTAGTGGAAAACAACTGCTGCACATCTACAAAAGTTATTGCCGCTTCCTCTGGAGATGGTCCGTCAACTCGACAATGCTGTTTGCCATGGAGTGGTGGCTTTACGAAATTCCGGCATGAAACAGCGTGCTATTGCTCGGCAGTATGGCATCACTCAAGGTCAGGTGTCAAAGATCCTGAAACGAAATGGTCTATATATAGATTTCTGGTATATATATATAGCAGAAGTACCCGGCATTGCTGGGCGGGGGAGGGGAGGGAAACGGGGGGAGGGGGAAGGGGAGGGGAGGGAGAGGGGGAAGGGGAGGGAGGAGGAGGGGGAGGGAAGGGGAGGGGGAGGGGAGGGGAGGGGGAGGAAGAGAGGGAGGGGAGAGGAGGGGGAGGGAGGGGGAGGGGAAGGGGAGGTAGGGGGAAGGGGAGGGGAGGTATGGGGAGGGGAGGGGGCAGGGAGGGAGGGGGAGGCGAGGGGGAGGGAGGGAGGGGGAGGGGAGGGGGGAGGAGGGTGAGGGGAGGGAGGGGGAGGTAGGGGAGGGGGAGGGGAGGGAGGGGGAGGGAGGGGGAGGGGGAGGGGAGGGGGGAGGAGGGTGAGGGGAGGGAGGGGAGGGGGAGGGGAGGGAGGGGGAGGGAGGGGGAGGGAGGGGGATGGGGAGGGGAGGGGAGAGGAGGGGGAGGGGAGGGAGGGGAGGTGGGGGAAGGGGAGGTGGGGGAAGGGGAGGAGTAGGGGGAGGGGAGGGGGAGGAAGAGGTATATATATATATATATATTGTTGCGGTTCTCTACGCCGGCCTTCTTCCCCTTATCAAGGGGGGATTGATTCCCTTCTCTTTACTGGGCCTGGCAGAACCGAGGCTTATTACATCCCTCCTGGACACAAGCGGCGTAGGGTTTCGGGACTACTTTTCACTCGTACCTAAGTACCCGCGGTGCCCTGGGAGCGAGGAAACAAGCCTCGCACAAACCACGTGTGATGTTAGTACGCCGAGCGGATTGCGTACACGTGGTCCGCGCAGTCTTACTCAGTGGAACCCGATTGGAGCGATCTTATTCGTGCCACGCTTAGTCAATTGAGGAAACCACAGGAACGATCGAATCAGAAAGAAAGAACGAGGGTTTAATTATTCCCACACGTATATACAGTTCAAGGACGAAGAGACACAGAGCAATCCTTAAACAGTCTTAACTTATCCCTGGGACAACGGGCCCGTCTCACACTCACACGGGGGATTGCAGATGGGCAGGTGTTCCCCAACGCGTCCAGGGATGGTCCTCGTCCAGCTCTCCACGGGCCCCGGCACGTCCCACGAAGATGGTGGCAAGCGAAGGCAGGGACTCGTCGTACGTCTCTCGAACAAGCAGATGATGGGGCGGAACGGTAAAGGGCAGACTTTAGCGTGGCTGGCGGTTACCCAGCCTTGTTCACTCGCGCGTCTCAAATGCGCTATTCGTTCATAAGCGCGTCTGGCTGCGCCCGCGTTTATGTACCGACCACTCCTCTTCTTCATTACATTTGGTGTTGGTTAGCGTGCGCGTTCTCGTGCAATGGTCAAGTTCATCAGGCAGCAGTCATCTTGTCTCTCTCTCTCTCTCCTCTGCGAGTCCTGTCGTTATTAGTGTTCCACGCGCTAGTCCTCTTATCTCTCTCTCTCCTCTGCGAGTCCTCTCACGGCAAGTTCCCTCTGTAAGTCCTGTCGAGGGCTTTTGCGCAGTGGTTCTTATAGCTATGCCCCCCGAACCTTCTGGGACTCACCCGTCTCTTCTCACCACGCCCTCTGACGCCACGCCACCGCCACCACATTCGAGCTCTGATTGGCGGCTCGTGCTTACCGTCATCGCCTCTGCCACTCCACCTCGACTCCGCCCTAATCCTCCTCTGCCTGCCTCGTGTTAACTTGCCCAATATAAACCAACGTTAACCCAAAAGGGATTGAGGCTACGGACGTAGGATGATCGGGGGCAGTAGGGCCTATTTTCCTGGCTCCTACCCAACGCAGAATTAACACTGGAAGGGAACTAAGCTCACAAATACTAAGACATAACTATACTATTGCGAGGCTACATGTTGCTTGTGTGACTAAATATGGGGGACAGACTTTAACCTTTATTACACTCACTTGACAGACTCAAAACCGCAACACTGCCCCCTCCCTCGTCAGACTCGTCCCCGAGTCGAACCTACAAAAACTGGAACGACCGGTTTTGAGAAAGAATTGGGACTAACTTTTAATTCCGTGTGACACTTAGATGTGGTTCCCTCCAACATTTATTCTAACCCGTGTGTGCGACAGTTTTACAACACTAGATATGTCCCACCTACTGCGTTGAGTAGCTAACTACAGAATCACGCCCACAATTAACCGAATTGCGGAATTATTTTTCAAACTAAACATAAAGCCGGTGGGCAGCATTTTATATACAAGCACAAATCTAACCTTATTTACATTTCTATGACCCAGGGCCTGTCCTTTTTGGAAAGAAGTTGGAGGGGAGAACAAAAAAAAAACACAGCAATGCACAAAAACACATTCATCAAGTTCACATTTCACCAGTCACATTTGCTGCTGTTGTCCAGCATCTTCTGTCTTCCTGCATCTTCTGTGTGCAATAAAACTTTGTTCTTCTTTCCTAGCACACCAATAATAAAAATGTACAAAACACGTGTTCGTTTTATTTGCCAGCAGGGCCAACCCTATGTGGTCCAACTGCGTGACATTGATGCCACTCAAAACAAGTGGTCCGAAGATGCAAGGTGAGTCTGCAGCAAAGTGCTGCACCACAAAGTGTAAGGCCACAAAACCTGTGGTCCATAATGTGTAATGTGGTAATGTGCAGCAAAGTGTCTGTGGCAGCAAGTGCGGCACATGTGCAGCAAAGTCATAACAAATGCAAGGAATATGGCAGCAAAGTGCTGCGCAGTTCATCTGCACAGTTGTAGCAAAGTGCAGCAGGGGTGCTGCACAGGTGCAGCAAGGTGCCGCTGCACAGTTCCATGTTGCTGCACAACTCCTCCTCCAAAGTGGGTCCAGGGGTGGGGGGAGAGACAAAGCACAGTCAGCAAAGCAGAAAGGGCGCAAAGGTACACAACAACACAAGGCAATGCAATGCGAGGGGAGCGGAGGAGTGAGCAGAGCAGACTCGTCCCTAACCGGCCGTACCCCCCAACGTCGGCTTACACTACAGTACCCTAGCCCTTCCTTATATTTACAAATTCAAATCCGTCTCTACGTCCTGTCTCCAATATCCCCCACTAATTCCAAATTCGTCTTCCAATCCCTCCCAGGAAGGAAGAGATGGAACCAACACAATGTCACTCTACGTCGTGATGCGTCTTACTCACTCAAACAGTTTCAAAGCCCTGGTGTGGAGTACCGTTTCCCTTGGTGAATGGATGTGGATGGCGCGAAGGGAATTCCTCAAATCCTAACTAGACTAGTTACTTCTTTTTTTCTTTTTTTTTTGTATACAAGATCGAGGCTCGTGAAAGACCGAACATTAATCACACAGAAAGACAAACCGACACATAAAACATATAACATGGGGAGCGGTAGACAAGATGGGGCAAGAGGGGGAGGAACACCCTCTTCCTGGTTACTCCCTCCTCCGGTATGATAGACCTGAGCCTCGGCCTGGTGGTGGGGTGGCTATCTTTATCAAAAACTCTCTTCCTCACTCTCCTTGCACTGCCCTCTCTCCTCTTCACCCCCAGGAGTACCTCTGGCTACGGCTTCCTCTCCGCTCCCACCTTTTGTTCATATGTGTTCTGTACCGTCCCCCAAACAGTGATGACTCCATCTACATTTCACTGTCCGACAACATGGACCAACTTCTATCCACTCATCCCAACTCTCTCTTCCTCATATGTGGTGACTTCAATTGTCATCATGCCACCTGGTTGGGTGTGGGTTCCTCTCTCACCAGTCATGGCACCTCAGCAAAGGACTTCTGTGACTCACTGGGATTGACACAATCTGTCAATTTCCCGACCCGGATCTCAGCCAATGGAGTATCTTCTCTACTAGACTTGGTTATGACTAACTTCCCTGCTAATGTCTGCTGCTCTTCTTCTGCTCCAATCGGTTCTTCTGATCATGTGCTTGTCAAAGTGGACATCTCTCTGGCCATTCTCAGAGAGCCTCCTCAGCGTCGACGAGTCTGGCATTTCACTCAGGCCGACTGGGACGGTCTTCAAGCAGCCATCATTCGTCTGGATTGGTCTCCCATCTCCACTGCCTCTGACATCAATTCTTCCTGGGAATTCTTCCAAAGCAAATGGATCTCTCTCATGCACAGATTTATCCCATCTCGCCTTCAGTTGTCTTACCCTTCCTCCCGTCCATGGTACACTGAATCTTGTGGTGAGGCAGTTGCCCTGAAACAACTTGCCTTTGCCTCTTGGAAGGCTAATCCAACTGAAGGAAATCTCAGTTCCTTCCACCAAGCTCGGAACAAGTGTGTGTCTACCCTCAGGAGTGCCAGTAAGCACTATCTCTCCTCACTCAAGAATGAACTCTCAAACCTGTCTCCTTCCTCCAAATCCTGGTGGCGTCTGGTCAAATCCGTTTCTGGTGTTTGTTCCCCCTCCATCCCCTCCCTTACCTCAAATGGCCACACAGTTGACATCGCACGTGACAAAGCCGAATGCCTCAACTCTGTGTTTGCCTCAAAATCCTTAGTCCCAAACCCATCTCTCTCTGTTCCCACCTTTCCCAGTCGAACCAAACTGCTCCTGGACTCTATGACCTTCTCTCCTGACAAGGTGGAGGAGTTTTTGTCAAACCTCGACTCTGATTCTGCAACTGGACCAGATGGCATCAGCCCACGGGTCCTAAAATCCTGCTCTGCCGCTCTATCTCACCCTCTCTCTGTTCTTTTCACCCTATCTTTTGCTCAAGGTCATCTGCCAGCATCCTGGAAATCAGCAAACATTACAGCTTTACACAAAAAAGGTGCAAAAACAGATCCTTGCAACTACAGACCAATCAGCCTGCTCCCAATTATCAGCAAAGTCATGGAATCCATCATTGCTTCGGATATGAAATCTTTCCTCTTCTCCAATGGCTTGATCTCTGATCATCAATTTGGTTTCAGACCAGGTCACTCTACTCTGGACATGCTGCTTCTGCTGTCTCAACAATGGATGGAGGTCCTCAATGCCAAACAGGAAATCAGAGCTGTCTCCCTTGACATATCACGTGCCTTCGATACGGTCTGGCACCCAGCTCTGCTCACCAAGCTCTCCTCCTATGGTATCCATGGAAATCTCCATGCATGGCTTGCGGACTTCCTCTCTGGTCGTAGTCAACGTGTGGCCCTGAATGGATTTCTCTCATCTCCCCTTCCCGTTCAGGCTGGAGTTCCCCAAGGCAGTGTGCTGGGCCCTGTGCTTTTTCTGGTCTTTATCAATGATCTCTCCGACTCTCTGGAAAATCCTCTGTATCTCTTTGCTGATGACTCCACTCTCTGCCGCTCCATTCCTCTTCCCTCAGATCGGCAGTCTGCAGCCTCCTCACTCTCTGAAGACCTGGAAAAATCACAGACTGGTCAGACATGTGGAACATGTCTTTCAATCCTGACAAATCTCACACTCTTACTATGTCTCTCCGAAAAGATTGACTGGACAACCCTCCAATCTACTTTCTCAACAATCCTCTCCAAGAAGTTCTGTGGCTCAAGCTTTTGGGTCTCACCATCTGCCATGATCTTTCTTGGGAAAACCACATTTCCAAGCTGGCCTCCAAAGCCAGTCGCCGACTGGGCATCCTCCGTCGTGCGAAGTCCTTCCTAGGCACACCTGAGCTCCTCACCACATACAAGGCTTTCATCCGCAGCTCAATGGAATACTGTTCTCCCCTATGGGCTGGTGCTCCTGCCTCACACCTGGCTCGGCTTCACGCTGTTGAATCCAAAGCTTTCAGAATCATTGGAATCTCCCGCGATGAAGCTATCTCTGAGGGCCTTTCACTCACTCACTGCAGGCAGGTAGGTGGTCTTTCTGTCTTCTACCGACTCCTCTCCGGCCTTGCTCCCCCAGCTCTCTCTGTGCTCTGTCCCCCAAATATTCCTACAGGTCGCACAAGATCTGCCAGCCACCCTCTGATGGTTAAACTGCCGAAATCTCGGCTCTCTGCTCACCTTCACTCATTCATTCCTCTTTTCTCCCGCCTCTGGAACAAACTCCCACACTCACTTCAATCACACTCCTCCCTCCAGGTCTTCAAAACAGCTGTTCACCACCATCTCTTATCTTCCCCCATCCAAAACCTTGATCTTTTCTACCCCCACTAATTCACCCCAGATCCACCTTGTTTGAAATTCCAACTTCTTTCCTGGAAGTCTTGGCAGTGTCCATATGTTTTATACCTCTCCCACCCCCCCCCCCCCCCCCTTCCCATGCCTCCCCCCCAAAGCCCTCTCCCTCCCACAGTTCTCTCGATGTCTCCATGTCTCTCGGTCCCTGCTCTCAAATGTTGTGTTTGTGTCCTTCCCCCTCTCTCCCCATCTTGTCTACCGCTCCCGATGTTATTTGTTTTGTGTGTCTGTTTGTCTTTCTGTGTGATTAATGTTCGCTCTTTCACAAGCCTCGATCTTGTATATAAAAAAAACAAAAAAAAACAAAAAACAAAACACAAACACAACATCTGAGAGCAGGGACATCGAGAGATCTGTGGGAGGGAGAGGGCTTTGGGGGGGAGAGGCATGGGAAGGGGGGGGGGGTGGGAGAGGTATAAAACATATGGACACTGCCAGGACTTCCAGGAAAGAAGTTGGAATTTCAAACAAGGTGGATCTGGGGTGAATTAGTGGGGCTAGAAAAGATCAAGGTTTTGGATGGGGAAAGATAAGAGATGGTGGTGAACAGCTGTTTTAAAGACCTGGAGGGTGGAGTGGGATTGAAGGGAGTGTGGGAGTTTGTTCCAGAGGTGGGAGAAAAGAGGAATGAAAGAGTGAAGGTGAGCAGCGAGCCGAGATTTCGGCAGTTTAACCATCAGAGGGTTTCTGGCAGATCTTGTGCGACCTGTAGGAATATTTGGGGGACAAAGCACAGAGAGAGCTGGGGGAGAAAGGCCGGAGAGGAGTCGGTAGAAGACAGAAAGACCACCTACCTGTCTGCGGTGAGTGAGTGAAAGGCCCTCG
The DNA here is from genome assembly GCF_964187855.1 of Myxine glutinosa. NCBI lineage: Eukaryota > Metazoa > Chordata > Myxini > Myxiniformes > Myxinidae > Myxine > Myxine glutinosa. The sequence goes on from NC_136270.1 coordinate 85,914,914, forward strand.
GAGATAGCTTCATCACGGGAGATTCCAATGATTCTGAAAGCTTTGGTTTCAACAGCGTGAAGCCGTGCTAGGTGTGAGGCAGGAGCACTGGCCCATAGGGGAGAACAGTATTCCATTGAGCTGCGGATGAAAGCCTTGTATGTGGTGACGAGCTCAGGTGTGCGGAGGAAGGACTTCGCACGACGGAGGATGCCCAGTCGGCGACTGGCTTTGGAGGCCAGCTTGGAAATGTGGTTTTCCCAAGAAAGATCATTGCAGATAGTGAGACCCAAAAGCTTGAGCGACAGAACTTCTTGGAGAGGATTGTTGAGAATGTAGATGGGAGGGTTGTCCAGTCGATCTTTTCGGAGAGACATAGTAAGAGTGTGAGACTTGTCAGGATTGAAAGACATGTTCCACTTGTTTGACCAGTCTGTGATTTTGTCCAGGTCTTCAGAGAGTGAGGAGGCTGCAGACTGCCGATCTGAGGGAAGAGGAATGGAGCGGCAGAGAGTGGAGTCATCAGCAAAGAGATAGAGAGGATTTTCCAGAGAGTCGGGGAGATCATTGATGAAGACCAGAAAAAGCACAGGGCCCAGAACACTGCCTTGGGGAACTCCAACCTGAACAGGTAGGGGAGATGAGAGAAATCCATTCAGGGCCACACGTTGTCTACGACCAGAGAGGAAGTCCGCAAGCCATGCATGGAGATTTCCATGGATACCATAGGAGGAGAGTTTGGTGAGCAGAGCTGGGTGCCAGACCGTATCGAAGGCACGTGATATGTCAAGGGAGACGGCTCTGATTTCCTGTTTGGCATTGAGGACCTCCATCCATTGTTGAGACAGCAGAAGCAGCATGTCCAGAGTAGAATGACCAGGTCTGAATCCAAATTGATGATTGGAGATCAAGCCATTGGAGAAGAGGAAGGATTTCATATCCGAAGCAATGATGGATTCCATGACTTTGCTGATAATTGGGAGCAGGCTGATTGGTCTGTAGTTGCAAGGATCTGTTTTTGCACCTTTTTTATGTAAAGCAGTAATGTTTGCTGATTTCCAGGATGCTGGCAGATGACCTTGAGCAAAAGCGAGGGTGAAAAGAACAGAGAGAGGGTGAGATAGAGCGGAAGAGCAGGATTTTAGGACCCGTGGGCTGATGCCGTCTGGTCAAGTTGCAGAATCAGAGTCGAGGTTTGACAAAAACTCCTCCACCTTGTCAGGAGTGAAGGACACAGAGTCCAGGAGCAGTTGGGTTCGACTGGGTAAGGTGGGAACAGAGAGAGATGGGTTTGGGACACAAGATTTTGAGGCAAACACAGAGTTGAGGCATTCGGCTTTGTCACGTGCGGTGTCAACTGTGTAGCCATTTGAGGTAAGGGAGGGGATGGAGGGGGAACAAACACCAGAAACGGATTTGACGAGATGCCACCAGGATTTGGAGGAAGGAGACAGGTTTGAGAGTTCATTCTTGAGTGTGGAGAGATAGTGCTTCCTGGCACTCCTGAGGGTAGACACACACTTGTTCCGAGCTTGGTGGAAGGAACTGAGATTGCCTTCAGTTGGATTAGCCCTCCAAGAGGCAAAGGCAAGTTGTTTCAGGGCAACTGCCTCACCACAAGATTCAGTGTACCTTGGTCGGGAGGAAGGGTAAGACAACTGAAGACGAGATGGGATAAATCTGTGCATGAGAGAGAGCAGTTTGCTTTGGAAGAATTCCCAGGATGAGTTGATGTCAGAGGCAGTGGAGATGGGAGACCAGTCCAGATGATTGATGGCTGCTTCAAGGAAGTGGCGACGGTTCGACGACGAAGATGGCTCAGCGGCGACGCTGAGGAGGCTCTCTGAGAATGGCCAGACAGATGTCCACTTTAACAAGCACATGATCAGAAGAACCGATTGGGACAGAAGAAGAGCAGCAGACATTAGCAGGGAAGTTTGTCATAACCAAGTCTGGAAGAGAAGATACACCACTGGCTGACATCCGGGTCAGGAAATTGACAGATTGTGTCAATCCCAGTGAGTCGCAGAAGTCCTTTGCTGAGGTGCCATGGCTGGTGAGAGATGAACCCACACCCAGCCAGCTGGCATGATGACAGTTGAAGTCGCCACATATGAGGAAGAGAGAGTTGGGATGAGTGGATAAAAGTTGGTCCATGTTCTCAGACAGTGAAATGTAAATGGAGTCATCACTGTTTGGAGGACGGTACAGAACACATATGAACAAAAGATGGGAGCGGAGAGGAAGCCGTAGCCATAGGTACTCCTGGGGGTGGAGGTGGAGAGAGGGCAGTGCAAGGAGAGTGAGGAAGAGAGTTTTTGATAAAGATAGCCACCCCACCACCAGGACGAGGCTCAGGTCTATCATACCGGAGGAGGGAGTAACCATGAAGAGATATTAAGGAATCAGAGACATCTTGAAGGAGGAAAGTTTCTGTTAAGCAGATCAAGACTGGATTGTCAGAAGCAACCTGTATGGAGAGATCAGTCAGGTTTGAGCGGAGGCCCCAGATGTTTGAGGTCCATACCGTTAATGAAGAGAGAGGGGGAGCATCGGGTACAGGACAGGGGAGGGGAGAGGTAGGGTAAGATGAAGGATGAGAGGGGGAGGTAGGGAGAGCAGTTGATAGTGTGTCAGAGATTACAGAAGAGTTACAAGAAAGGGAAGGATGAGGAGAACGAAAGGTTTGATGGTGAAGGGATGAGGCACAGTGAGGGGTTGTTTGAGTGGGGGGAGAGGAAAGTAGAAGGGGAGGAGGCAGCTTTGAGGAGGAGGAGGAGGGGAGAGGGAGAATTCGAGAGGAATGGTATGGGAGGAGATTTGAATGGGAGGGGTTGGGGGGGAGTTTTGAAGGGGAGGAGTGAGGGGGGAGTTTAGGAGGGGAGGGGCAAGGGGGGAGTTTAGGAGGGGAGGGGCAAGGGGGGAGTTTAGGAGTGGAGGGGCAAGGGGGAGTTTAGGAGTGTAGGGGCAAGGGGGGGATTTGGAGGGGAGGGGCAAGGGGGGAGTCAGGAGGGGAACGGCAAGGGGGTTGTTTAGGAGTGGAGGGGCAAGGGGGGAGTTTAGGAGTGGATGGGCAAGGGGGGAGTTTAGGAGTGTCGGGGCAAGGGGGGGATTTGGAGGGGAGGGGCAAGAGGGGAGTTTAGAAAGTGGATGATTAATGAAAGACGAACATTGATAACAAATTGGGTTTATTGTGATTTTCAAGTCAGCAATCCGATTAAGAGCGATGGAGGAGGGATGGAATGAATGTGAATTTAGAGTATGCAGTGTTTTAGAGGTATAAGGGAATGAATTTATTTTTTTTGAAGTGGAATGAGTTGGAGAGGAAATTGAAAGAAGCCTTTTAATTATGAAGAAAAACGGCGTGTTGTAATAAACCACTGAATAAAACACTGAAGGGGAAAGATTAAACATTTAAATAATATTAAAACAGAACCGTGAACAATCTTATATGTACAAAATTCCAACGGGGGGAGGGCCGAGAGGGACCACCACAAGTCACGTGAACAGGGCAAAAGGTGGATGGCAAGGAGATAATGGGGGCGGGGCGAACAGCACACCTGGACAGAAGTACAGGATGAGACAACAGCACACGTGGAGAAAGGAAAATAAATGTTTTTGGTTATTATTATTATTATTTTTGGTTGTTTTTTTGGGGGGTGGGGATTCAAAACGTCAGACAAAGAGTATTATGTTCGGGGTAGAAGGGAAAAATCTAAGAGCCAAGCAAAACACGAAGTAGGGGACTTAAGTTAACAAACACCGACGGGGGTACAAGGCCGCACACGAGGAGCAGAACACGATTAATTACGGTATTTGCCAGACGGTATTTAAAACGTTAGACAAGTGGTCGATGTTCGGGGAAGTTAGGGGGAGAAGAGAAAATCTAAGAAATAAGCAATACAGCGAAGGAAAGAACTTAAATACACAAAACACCGATGGGGGGAGGGAAGCCGAGAGAAACCAGGCCGCGCATGCGGTGGGAACAGAAAACGATTAAATTATACAAAAGTTTTCACGAATTGCAAATCAACACCAACTAGAAAACACACTGCAACACATGCACAATAAAAAATGAGTAGAAATTGACGAAGACACGAATGGAAAAAAATACTTTAACTTTGCTGCCGTGCAGAGGTCGAAGTCGCTTCCTTGCTCGAAGCAAGGAACATTAACTTAACTCGAGGCAAGGAACACATTAGTACATTAACTCAATAACTCATTTACACTACCCGGGGTCATGCCCTGCCAATTGGCCATCTTTACACGATGTGATTCTAAAAACCGGATTCCCATTGACCACTCTGCGGTGCCCCTGAATATGGGTGTCACTCCCCAATTTTTCAATCTGTGCCCTTGCACAATTTCGGGGCTGGGTCGTGTGGCTCCACTAGCAGGTCCAACTACCTGCGCACCTCTGCCACTTAAGTCACCACCCGAGCTTACCTGCTCCTGCGACTACCTAACTGGGGAAGGCCCCTCCTGGCTCTTTACCCCTCTGATGCCCTCTCTGGCAGTGGGATAACCGGGTCCTTCCCCTGGATCCTCGGGCCCCACTGAACAACTACTCACAACTCTAACTGGCTCCCAGAGCCTACCTGCGGCCTCATCTGGCCGACAAACTACCAGTGACGGAGTGCTCCAATAACCATACGCACCAACAAAGCCCACACGCCCAGCCATTTCATAGAATCATGCACCCAACCAAGCACTTCTTGCTACTTCCCGCACCACAGGTGTCAATATCCAAACAATTTACCTAAGCCCTCTACCTGGCTTTAAACTACCCACCCCGGGTATTCGTGAATGGGTCCATCTCCCCCCATTCACTCCTTCGCACCATGCATTCCACACCTTCTATCTCACACCAAGCATTCCACACCATTCATTCGCACCCCATTTATGTTGCACACCACTTCTCTCGCACACCAAATTCGCACACCTTTTGTGCTCTTACACCTTTTCCCATACACTCCAACACAACTCCATCTGTCTCAATACACAATTTCTCCACACACAGCATCATCTAGCTGACTACCTCCCCTAAAACTCGTGCTTCCCGTCTTCCCTTACACTAAGCACACCCTTCGTCATTATCAACCAGCTAATCTCTCTACGTCCCCTCTACCTGTACAAATGTCACTACTTAAATATTGTCTTCTAAAGTCAGCTAAATCCCTAGCAATTAACCTAGCCCACCCTCGGCTAGCTTCGGTGCCCCATGGAGGTAACCATCGCTGGTCCCTCCATGTGCATTTCACTGCCATCCCCCTATTCTAATGCTCATGAGCCCAAAGTGAGGAATGGTGAAACTTCCATTCCTACACGCAGGGTACCATTCGCCAACACTATTACTATCCGTCCACTGCACTCGACCCTCTCCGTGCGGAAATACATCGCTATCACAGCTCGGCTTCGCAAAGCCGAGCGATGCATGCGGGTGGTTGGTCGCCTGTTGGTTGGGTCCGTCCGGCATTTTCGATCCAGGGGAGGAGGCTTAGTTGGGCCAAGGTTCAAGGCACCATCTTTGCACGGAGCCTTGCGGTCCCACGCACGATGGCCCAACCGCCCACGGTCGGAGCACCGCAGCCACCAGGGGGCGCGGCTCCGATCTCTCCTACCCCCTCTTGAACCATGCCGATTGCCTTTCCCGCCAAGGCACGGCACCAACCATACAAGGCGGGGCCCGGCACGAACCGTGCACGCCGGTCCTTGTGAGACCGCCGTGGCACCGATCCCCACAGATCCCCGCAGCACACAAAGCACACCACGCACCGAGGGCTCGCGTCGGCTATACGTCGCGCTAAATGCTACCCGGGTCTGCGTCGATGCTCGAGCCGCGTTCTCAACACGCGCGACGCATTCCACTCTCGCACATCGAGGCACCCCCATACACCCCATGCATTCCGTTACTGCACTCTCCTGTGCACACCCTTCTTTTACACACTCAGGTGCACACCACCCAGGCGCACTCACGCCATTCGCACACTCCATTATCACACACCCTCGCGCACACTCTGGCGCACTCATACCATTCACGCACTCCATTACACAATCAGCCATCGTACACCCTCGCGCACACTCTTTCGTTGCGTACTCCGTAACGTCCACGGGTGTGCACTCTCCTGGTACACACACAATCGCACGCTCTGGTGTGCACTCCTGCACACTCTTTACAACACGCTCTGGTGTGCATCCTCTCTCACTCTCCTCAGCCATCGCACACTCTGTAACACACTCTTCCTCGACGCACTCTTCCCACTCACATTCCGTCATACACTCGCGCACCGGTGCACACTTCTTTCTCACACGCACGCCATTCGATCTCAGACATCGCACCATGGACCTTCCATGAGCGCCCGGGTTTTGTCTGGATTCCAAGCGTGCCAAAAATCTTTTCCTGCCAAACACTTTCGCACCATACACACCCCTACTCACCCTGGGGACCTTCTTCTCCGCCAGCACCTGCAAACCTTTACTGAGGTTAGCAAGCCCGACATCACGGTGCAAATGCAGACTTTGAGTACATTCCAATTTTTCCTCCCGTGATACATTCCCCGACTCTATCTCTGCCGTCTCTTCGGCCCCAATTTCAACTATTTCTTTTATTTCTTCTATTTCCTCGACGACCGCCGGTGCGCTTAAAATTTTCTCCTCCAATTCGGCGGCCGTCGGCTTTTCCACACCCCGAGTCGCGATTTCTATTCCCTCGGTCAATTTAGCCGCGCTCTGCTCTACCTCGCTCTCCACGCGTTCCTCACATCACGTTACCTCGTCGCGTACCACCGCGACCTCCCCGCTAATCCTGCGCCTTATGTCCTTCCCTGTTTTTTTGGTGTCCTTCTTCGACGCCGCCATAAATTTTTCCATTTCCCAGGTGGATTTGTCCCTCATTTCTTTCAATTGGCCACCCATTTTGCTTTCCAATTTTCCCATGTTACATCTTGCTTCGTCCCTCATTCCTTTCAAGTTATTCTCTTGGGTGTCCATTTTGTTTTCCAGCCCCTCCTTCATTTCTGCTCTCATGTCATTACTTTGCACCATGAAGCATGCTTTGATTTGCGCCATTAAGATGCCCATATCCATTGGCGCTGCGGACTCGGCTCTCGCCGCCACGTGCGAGGCGCCGCCATTTTCTTCCCCTACTGCCGGTCCCTCATGAATATCCTCCTCTTCTCCCAATTCTTCCCGTGGGTCCTGGTTTATTGATTACTCATTATCTACCTCCTCTTCTACCCCCACCGGCATTCGATCGCTTTGGCTAGCCATCGCACGAATTTAAAATTTTTGATTTTAAAACTAAATTTCGGTCGATCGTGATTTTGGGCCGAATTCGTCCAAAAAAAATTTAGTTGGGTTCCAAATCCCACTCCCGGACACCAATTGTTGCGCCCAATATGTAAAATTGGTGTCCAAAATTTTGTCTAACAAATTTTGTCCCAACATTTTTGTCCCAGGTTCCAAATCCCACTCCTGACACCAATTGTTACGGTTCTCTATGCCAGCCTTCTTCCCCTTATCAAGGGGGGATTAATCCCCTTGTCTTTACTGGGCCTGGCGAAACCGAGACTTATTACGTCCCTCCTGGACACACGCGGCGTAGGGTTTCGGGCCTACTTTTCGCTCGTACCTAAGTACCCACGCTGCCCTGGGAGCGAGGAAACAAGCCTCGCACAAACCAGGTGTGAAGTTAGTACGCCGAGCGGATTGTGTACACGTGGTCCGCGCAGTCTTACTCAGTGGAACCCGATTGGAGCGATCTTATTCGTGCCACGCTTAGTCAATTGAGGAAACCACAGGAACAATCGAATCAGAAAGAAAGAACAAGGGTTTAATTATTCCCACACGTATATACAGTTCAAGGACGAAGAGACACAGAGCAATCCTTAAACAGTCTTAACTTATCCCTGGGACAACGGGCCCGTCTCACACTCACACGGGGGATTGCAGATGGGCAGGTGTTCCCCAACGCGTCCAGGGATGGTCCTCGTCCAGCTCTCCACGGGCCCCGGCACGTCCCGCGAAGATGGTGGCAGGCAAGGGCAGGGACTCGTAGCGCGTCTCTCGAACAAGCAGATGATGGGGCGGAATGGTAGAGGGTGGACTTTAGCGCGGCTGGCGGTTACCCAGCCTTGTTCACTCACGCATCTCAAATGCGCTATTCGTTCATAAGCGCGTCTGGCTGCGCCCGCGTATATATACCGACCAACTCCTCTTCTTCAATACACTTGGTGTTGGTTAGCGCGCGCGTTCTCGTGCAATGGTCAAGTTCATCAGGCAGCAGTCCTCTTGTCTCTCTCTCTCACCTCTGCGAGTCCTGTCGTTATTAGTGTTCCACGCGCTAGTCCTCTTATCTCTCTCTCTCCTCTGCGAGTCCTCTCACGGCAAGTTCCCTCTGTAAGTCCCGTCGAGGGCTTTTGCGCAGCGGTTCTTATAGCTATGCCCCCGAACCTTCTGGAACTCACCCGACTCTTCTCACCACGCCCTCTGATGCCACTCCGCCGCCACCCCTCTCGAGCTCTGATTGGCGGCTCGTGCTTACCGTCATTGCTTCTGCCGCTCCACCTCGAATCCGCCCCGATCCTCCTCTGCCTGCCTCATGTTAACTCGCCCAATATGAACCAACTTTAACGCAAAAGGGATTTAGGCTACAGACGTAGGATGATCGGTGGCAGTAGGGCCTATTTTCCTGGCTCCTACTGTTACGAATTCGTGACTTCCGTTATTGTGGTTTTCACCCACTGGACATGTTTCTGATATTATGTATTATTATTAGTTTCACAAGGTTTGTCATTCACGAACGGTTATCAAAAGTTAAAAAGGATAACTGTAAGTGAAACAGGAAACCGAGGGAGAAGACAATGAGGTGAAGAGGAAGAAGCAGCGCGCACAAAGTCGGAGAAGACCGAAGACCGAAGACCATCAGCGCTCCGTAATGAGCCAGGTTTACCGACAGCCGCGAGGGGATTTTGAGTTCCTGGAAGGGACATTCGGCGATAAGAATATTCGCTGGAGTGGAGAAATCTGCGTAGACAGATTTGGGGCGCTGAGATTCCGACGAATTCTTGCCTCGTGGCATCGGCTCAAGCCAGAGCCATCAGCCATTTTTGAACCCCGTGCTTCGGACACCGGTGAACGTTTGCTTCGTGTCATCATCATCCCCAACATCCTACGGTCTGTCGGGCATGAGGGGTGCGACCGCTTCATCTCCAATTACGTTGCGGTTTGCTGAGGGAGCGGTGAAGGTGCACCTCTGGAGGGCGCCGTTGTACAGTTTGGCGGGAAGAGCACCCTTGCCCACTGTACACGCTTCGGATATCGACTGGAGAGCGAGATTCGGGCTTCGACCAGATTTCGTTCCATCGACCGCTGGAGCGAATCCCATTCGCCTTGGGAAAAGTCATAGAGACATTGAGGAGTGTCCATTCATTTGCTGGCAGAGCCGTGAGTCACTTGCCTTTATATAAGATATATATGGAGTGCACTCTGAATGGCCATTTACTGTACCGTATTACCTGGGTGTGATTTATCATACAAGTTTGTTCATTTATAATCATTGGTGTGGATTCACGATTGATTTTCAACACAGGATAATATATTTTTCTGCTGGGGTTCCTCTCGGGATTCGGAGGTTTACCGAGACCAGGAGATCGGTGAGGACCCCGTAACACTACTCAATGCAGAATTAACACTGGAAGGGAACTAAGCTCACAAATACTAAGACATAACTATACTATTGCAAGGCTACATGTTGCTTGTATGACTAACTATGGGGGACAGACTTTAACCTTTATTACACTCACTTGACAGACTCAAAACCGCAACAATATATATATATTGTTACAGATCGCGGTTAGGATGTTATAGACCGAGCGGTGGTTTAAAACCGCGACCTAACAAAACTCACCCGATTCCACCCGAACGTTGGTTGTATCGCACCCTAGCTGCTCAATGAGGGAAAAGACAAAAGCGACGCAATGCAAGAGGAAAACGGAGACAAAAAAAGGTTTGAAATACTACTACATTTATTCCTACTATTTACACACAAGCAAAAAGACAGATGTCACGTTTATTTACAAGCACAAGACGCAGGTGACACAGTGCAAATTTAGCTTACCTACAGACTTAACTTATATCCCAGGACAGAACAAACAGAACGCTGACTCACGCGGGGAATGCCAGGGATGGCAGAAGGTGGATGGCTGGAGGGAGAGGAAAGGTCCAAGGGGGGTCTTGCAGCTCAATCGTGCGTTTGGCAGCCGCCGTTCCTTTTTTGTTGGCCCTGCTCCAAACCGCCGTTCAGGCCCCCTTTGGCGGTTGCCGGGTGTCGCTGCTGCGGCGGCCTCCGTCCGCTGCGTTCCCAGGACTTGTCTCACTGGTCTGGTCCCTCAACCCTCAACCCTCAACTCTTTCTTGCTTCTCTCACTTCTCACCACCGACTCCTCTCTCTGGCAACCGACTGTGACCAACTCCTTGCAACCAACTCCTCCTCTCTTCACAACCCTTCTTTTTCCAACCCAGAGTGCATCTCTCTTTCTTCTTCTCCTTCTCCACTTCCGGTTGCGCCCTTTTATAGCGCCCCCAGCGATCACGCCCCCGGCGCTTTGGACACGCCCATCGGGGCGCTCACCTCGGCCCTGGCTGGTCGCACGACCCTCGGGCTCCGCCCCGGACGACGACGGGCGGGCGCGCCCCTCCCCTCCTCTGACGAGGTGGAGACACGCCTTTCTTCCCTGACTCGAGCCTCGTGGTCAATGGCGGTTATTGGAGGGGAGGTGATTGGGAATCGAGGCTCAGCAATGACGAGAGGGGATGTAATATGGCAATCGAGGGTCGGCAATCACGAAAGGGGGATGTGAAGGAAATGGGGATTTTTGGGGATGGGAATGAAAGGGGATCTATTCTCTTTCACTGGTGCAATGGAGTACTTCAATTAATGGGAGACACAGCCTTATCCTAAAACACAGAATAAGATATAACTGTCAAAAGAAAAGATATATCATGTCCTGCATGTATGTTTTTTATGGACTAACTACGGGAACGCCCTTTGACCTTTATACAACCACAACGGAGGGAGGAGGGGTGATATTTACAACAACCTTTTACAACATTTTACCACCACCACAAAATAAAAAAACCATTCTCATATTCACAACACTGCACCCTCCTCCCCTTAGGCACGTCCCGGGCCTATTACTTTTACCTTAGTGTGGCATGTAGGTGTAGTTCCCTCTACTTTTAACCTGACCCTGAGTGCGACAGTTTTAAAACATAAATAAATGTGTCCCGCTGCTCCATTGCACCCTGCCTAACAGACTTACGCCCACAGTTAACCGAATTGCGGAATGGTCTTCAAACTATACACTGACGGTGGGGAGCATTATTTACACTGACGCTAATTTTATTTACAAAACTAACCCAGGACCTGTAATTGTTCTTTCTGGGGGGGAGGACAGTCTGCTCTGCATCAATGCACCATTAAAGCACCCAAAAACGCACCAATACACACCCAAGCACCAATCGGTGCAGTCCCCATTGTTCAATGAATAAAATAAAACCAACAAACCCAACCCTGCAGGTGTCTCTTGCTCTTCGGCTCCCTCTGCTGGTTATCATTATTTCTTCCAGTTGTTGTCATTTTCATTTGCTTTGCTTACTGGCGGCCTATTTGCAATAAAGCTTGCCCAAACATGTCCATTTTATTTATCTTTATTTATGGCCCACAGGGCCGACTACGTGTGGTTCACCTGTGGGGCATCGGTGCCCTGTGGCCAAGGTCCGCCAGCAAGATTTCGGGCCCTCATGGCCGGTTCCAGCAGAGGGGCCTTGCCCCAACCCATGGGGTCCATAAGTGGTGCTCGGCCACTGACATGTGGTCCATAATGTGGTGCATCGATGCAGACAGCTGGTTCTGGGAATTTCGGGCGCACAATGGCCGACCCACACATGCTCCCCTCGGCGCCCAACGGCGCTCAGGTCCTCATGTGGGAGACAAAAAGGGGGGACAAGACAGATGAGCGAGGGGTAAGGTCTCAAGGGTACACATCAAAAAGGCAATGCAAGGCGAAATGCGTACGGAGGGCGAAGTGAGAAAGCTCGTCCCTACCGTACGTCACCCCCCTGTTACCTAGCCCACCCTTGCCCTTACCCCATATGTACAAAACCTACACATTACCAATTCGTCACTACTGTCACGTCTTCCCCATATTTCCCCTATACCAAATTCGTCTCCACAATCCCTCTACTTCAAAAATTTGCCATCATCAATTCATCATCAATCCTCATAAGGAGGCAGAGATGGAACATCAAAGCACAATGTCACACCCACGTCATGATGCGTCTCACAATCCAAACATTTGCATCATAAAAATAATTAAACCATGGCATGGTGTGGAGTACCTGTCACCTCAGGTGAGTGGATGCAGATGGTGCGAGGAGATCCTTCATCCTAACTATCCTCTAAATGACTTTAACACACTTTACACTACCCGGGGTCTTTCTCCGGCCAAACCATTGGCCCTCTTACACTATGGGTTCTAAAAACCAATTCCCATTGGCCAAACTGTGGTGCTTTTCAATTTGGGGTCTCACTCCCCCGATTCATCTCCCGGTGCCCTCGCACAATTTCTGGGCCGCGACGTGTAGCTCTCCCAACAGGTCTACCCACCTGCACACCTCCACCACTGTAGTTGCCACCCGAGCTTACCTAGCTCCTCACCCTAACCTATCTAACTGGGGGCAGCCCCTCTCCTGGCTCTGTCACCCCATGGTGCCCTCTGGCACTGGGCTACCCGGGTCCGTCCTCCGGATCCTCGGGCCCCATCCACAACAACTACTACCGGCTCCCAGAGCCCACCTGCGGCCTCACCTGGCCGACATCCTTACAGTGGTGGAGTGCCCAAACCAACTACACACACTAACAGGCTACACGCCCAGCCATTTCCACAACACTAATGCACCCATCCAAATACCATTCTTTCACCTCGCACCACAGATGCCAATATCCAACCACAATTTACCTGTACCCTCTACCTAACACTTACACTACCCGCCCCGGGTATCCGTGATGGGGGTCCACTCTTCCCCCATTCACACCTTCGCACCATCCACTCCACTCCACAATTTCCACCATTCTCACACCACGACCATCCATTCCAATCCTCCAGACCATTTATTCCATAAACCTGTCTTTCATTCACCTGTCGTTGCACACCTGTGCAATCCTACCTGGTGCCACCTGCACCCTCCTCCTCTTCCTGGACCATTTGGTCAACACAACACGCAATCACCACTACTCCCTCATACACTGCTCCACACACCTGTTCAGTTGCACACCTGTGCAATCACACCTGTTCCATTCTCACCTGTCGTTGCACACCTGTGCAATCCTACCTGGTGCCACCTGCACCCTCCTCCTCTTCCTGGACCATTTGGTCAACACAACACGCAATCACCACTACTCCCTCATACACTGCTCCACACACCTGTTCAGTTGCACACCTGTGCAATCACACCTGTTCCATTCTCACCTGTTCAATCCTCACACACACGGCATCATCTCAGCTAACTACTCCCCTCTGAAACTTGCGCTTCCCAGTCGTCCCTTTAAACTATTGCGCTCCCACGTCATTATAATCCACACTAATCTACCTGCGTCCCCACTACAGGTATCAGTCACTAACTAAACTTAACGTTACCTAATGTCAATCTCTTCTAGATCCCTATCATTATCCAAGCCCTCCCTGGCTCGGTTGTCATAGCCACCCCATAAACTATTGCGCATTTGCCCCCACTCTGTGAGGGATGGTGGATTTGCCATCCCACCACATCGGGGGTCTCTCACTATCAATTTTGTTCGTCCAGATTCCACAAGTCAAAAATTTTCTATTTACTGCCAATTCTATTCACTTTTCTAAATTTTGTATCAAATCACTACTATCACTATCACCATCACCCGTATACTTATTAGGTCCTCTCGGTGCGCCAATTCACATCTACAGCCCGGCTTCGTACAGCCGAGCAATGAACGCGGATTCTTTTGTGCCGGCGGCTGGATGCGTCCCGCATTCGGGGCAGGGGCGGGGGCTTACCCGGGCCGAGATCCCACGCACCGCCTCGGCGTGGAGCCATCCAATGTCCCGATCTCGACCTGCCGGCACGTCTCAACAAAACGTGGTCGCCATAACGACCCTTCCTATCCAGCCGCCCGCTCCGCCTCGTGGAGCCCGGCCGCGGCCGTTCCAAGCGAGGCATAGCGTGGATCGCGTACGGCGGTTCTTTCGAAACCGCCGTGGTTCGGATCCCCGCTGATCCTCGCGGCACGCGAAGCTGCCCGACGCGCACCGAGGGCCTGATTCGGCTATAAGTCGTTCTAAACTCTACCCCGTCTAACGTCGATGCTTCACCTGGACGCTTACACCCCGCAGCCCGTTCCTTGCTCACACATCCAGCTGTGCCCATGCTCCTCGTACCTTTCCTTACACACCCAGGTACACCCATTCCGCTCACCGACTTGGTCACACACCTGACCACCGAACACTTTGGCACACATTCGTCGCTCGCACACCTCACTAACACACCTCTTCGCGCTCCCTCCTCGGTCACTTCCTCTGTGACAATCACAGGTGTGCTCTCATTCGCACACCCATCCACGTGCCTCACTACCAACTCAAATGTGCCTTCCCACACACGCTCTACCATCCCAGGTGTGCTTCCTTCCATTCCAGGTGTACATCCTCGCTAACCTGTCACAACCAACTCACGCTCCGTTTCACTCTCACTACTCTCACCTCCACTCTCGGTCGCGCACTCACCCTTACTCTCGACAGCACACTCTTTCCTCATGCACCCGTCCGTTACACACCTTTCTCGCGCGTCCTCCCGCGCACACTTTTTCGTTACTTCCTCCGTAACACTCACCACACCGCGCTTCCCTGTGCTCCCTCGCACACGCGCTTCGACCAACTCACTCTTGACGGCACACTCACTCCTCGGCGTGCACTTTTTTCTCACACACCCCATGGTCGGACATTCTCGCACACCTCTTTTTTCGCACACCAGACCTGTCGCACACTTCACCAACGGCCTCTCACGAACACCCGGATCCAAACCAATCCCCAAGCCGACTGAAGCTTTCCTCACATCATATACATTGCCACTCACCTCCGTACTTCGTCTCACCTCCTCTGCCACCTGCAAACTTTTTATTTGGTTAGTGAGCATCACATCATGATTTGAACACAGACCTTGTACATATTCCATGACTTCCCTCCTTTATCTCCCTCTTAGTTTCTGTCCGTCCCTTCTTAATTTCACTCACCTCTTCTCCCACTTCCTCTAGTTTTTGTTTAACCTCTTTTATTTCTCGGTGCGTCCCCTCAAGTTCGTCCTCTAAGGCTACCGTGACCGTCTCTATGTGCATCCTCACCTGCCGGTCCTTTGTCTCCATTATCTCTGTCACCTCCTCCACCCTCATTTTCAGTTCCTCCCGTACCATCTGACATTGCCTCTGCGTCGCTATTAATTCGTTTTTAATTTCTTTTTGTGTCGCCTTTAACCCTCCTAGTACCGCAGTGTTCTTTTGAACCTGCTCCACTAACTTAGTTTGTCCCTCTGTCAGCTGCTCCACCTCCTCCGTCAGATCTTCTATTCCCCCTTGTAACTTAGCCGTATTATTCCTCACTTCTTTCTCCATACGCTTTTCGCCTCGCTTTACCTCCTCGCGTAGCCCCGAGACCTCCTCACTCACCCCTCGTCGTATTTCCTCCATCTGGTTCCCCATCTGTTCGATTTCCCGGGCGGATTGTTCCCCTATTTCCCGCAATTTGTCCTCCATCCTATTTTCTAACCCCATTAACCCATTTTTCACCCCCTCTAACTGATTCTCCTGGGCAGCCATTCTATTTTCCACCCCCGTTAACCCATGTTTCACCCCTTCTATCCCATTGTCTAACCCCTCAAATTTCTTGTCTAACTCCTTAAAATTATTGTCTAACCCCTCAACGGTACCCCTCGCTTCGTCCCTCATTACCCCCATTTGGTTTCCCATTACCCCCATTTCGTTTCCCATTACCCCCAATTGCTTATTCTGAGCCTCCATCCGGTTCCCCATTACCCCCAATTGCTCACTCTGAGCATCCATCCGGTTCCCCATTACCCCCATTTGGCCCTCCAATCGCTCACTATTCTGGGCCATAAGGGCCTTCATTTGCATAAAAAACAAGTTCAAATCCATTGGCATCTCCGGTTCGACTACCGCGACCATGGGCGTGGCTAAATTTGGCGCCGCTGTAATCACGTGCGCTAGAGCGCCATTTTGTGCACCTGAAATTCCCGCAACCACATTGCCATTTTCCTCCTCCCTTTCTTCCCCGAAGTCCTGGGTTACTTCTAACCCCTCTATCTCTCCCACCGGCATCCCGTCGCCTTGGACAGCCATGGCGCGATTTCAAAATTCGGGCTTTTCCTTTAAAACAAAACAAATTTCGGTATTTTATAATTTTGAGCGCGTGAAGCGCGCTCCGGGTCGATCTCACTCCCCGACACCAATTGTTGCTGTACTAACACAATTGGTGTCCAAAATTTGGGCTAAATAAATTTAGTCCCAGGTTCGAATCCCACCTCCTGACTACCAATTGTTACAGATCGCGGTTAGGATGTTATAGACCGAGCGGTGGTTTAAAACCGCGACCTAACAAAACTCACCCGATTCCACCCGAACGTTGGTTGTATCGCACCCTAGCTGCTCAATGAGGGAAAAGACAAAAGCGACGCAATGCAAGAGGAAAACGGAGACAAAAAAAGGTTTGAAATACTACTACATTTATTCCTACTATTTACACACAAGCAAAAAGACAGATGCCACGTTTATTTACAAGCACAAGACGCAGGTGACACAGTGCAAATTTAGCTTACCTACAGACTTAACTTATATCCCAGGACAGAACAAACAGAACGCTGACTCACGCGGGGAATGCCAGGGATGGCAGAAGGTGGATGGCTGGAGGGAGAGGAAAGGTCCAAGCTTGCAGCTCAATCGTGCGTTTGGCAGCCGCCGTTCCTTTTTTGTTGGCCCTGCTCCAAACCGCCGTTCAGGCCCCCTTTGGCGGTTGCCGGGTGTCGCTGCTGCGGCGGCCTCCGTCCGCTGCGTTCCCAGGACTTGTCTCACTGGTCTGGTCCCTCAACCCTCAACCCTCAACTCTTTCTTGCTTCTCTCACTTCTCACCACCGACTGCTCTCTCTGGCAACCGACTGTGACCAACTCCTTGCAACCAACTCCTCCTCTCTTCACAACCCTTCTTTTTCCAACCCAGAGTGCATCTCTCTTTCTTCTTCTCCTTCTCCACTTCCGGTTGCGCCCTTTTATAGCGCCCCCAGCGATCACGCCCCCGGCGCTTTGGACACGCCCATCGGGGCGCTCACCTCAGCCCTGGCTGGTCGCACGACCCTCGGGCTCCTCCCCGGACGACGACGGGCGGGCGCGCCCCTCCCCTCCTCTGACGAGGTGGAGACACGCCTTTCTTCCCTGACTCGAGCCTCGTGGTCAATGGCGGTTATTGGAGGGGAGGTGATTGGGAATCGAGGCTCAGCAATGACGAGAGGGGATGTAATATGGCAATCGAGGGTCGGC
This sequence comes from Myxine glutinosa, assembly GCF_964187855.1. Taxonomy (NCBI): domain Eukaryota; kingdom Metazoa; phylum Chordata; class Myxini; order Myxiniformes; family Myxinidae; genus Myxine; species Myxine glutinosa. The sequence continues at coordinate 85,932,522 of NC_136270.1, forward strand.
AATCACGAAAGGGGGATGTGAAGGAAATGGGGATTTTTGGGGATGGGAATGAAAGGGGATCTATTCTCTTTCACTGGTGCAATGGAGTACTTCAATTAATGGGAGACACAGCCTTATCCTAAAACACAGAATAAGATATAACTGTCAAAAGAAAAGATATATCGTGTCCTGCATGTATGTTTTTTATGGACTAACTACGGGAACGCCCTTTGACCTTTATACAACCACAACGGAGGGAGGAGGGGTGATATTTACAACAACCTTTTACAACATTTTACCACCACCACAAAATAAAAAAACCATTCTCATATTCACAACAATATATATATACATTGTTGCGGTTTTCCGAAGCCCGTTCCCTTACAAAGGGGAGATTAAGCCCCTTTTTCTCTCTGGGTCTCCGAAACCGCGAGACGGAGTCGCCACTTCCGGGCAGACGTGGAAAAGGGTCTCAGGACAATTTCGCACGTACCTTGAGTACCCACGCCGCAGCGGCAGCGGGGATCGAGTCTCGCACGAACCACGCGTGATTGCGTACGCCCGAGCGGATGGCGTACCACGTGACCCGTGCTGTTACCTTTCTTATAGAACCCAATCAGAGCGATCTAATTTGTACCATGCGAGGTCAATGATAGAAAACACAAGACGGTCGAATCAAAAGGAAGAACAGATTTATTTACACTAGTTACAATGATTTGGTAGAAGAAGGGACACAGGGCAGAACTTAAACAGTCTTACTTATTGCCCAGACAATGGACCCACTTACACACACAGGGAGCTGGGGGAAGAATGTCCGCGCGCCGAACGCGCCTGCTTAGGTCGCCCCAGGAACAGCTCACCCGGCGTGGCCCTCTGGCGGTCACAGCATGTATCCCGGTGAAGGCAGGCAGGCGGGAAAATCCTCACGGCGCGTATATCAGCAAAGGCAGGCAGAAGGAAATACGCGCGTCTGTGGCCCGGCACGGGTCGTCTTTACAGCGCGATTAATACTGCGCAGAGCGCGGGGAGCAGGGCAAAGTTCGTATACACGGAGTTATTCAGTTCCTCTGATATGACTCGACACAACGCAATCTCACGCGCGTCTTCTCACAACTCCGATCTCATAAGTCTTCTCACCCAAACTGCTCTGGCTCTCTGACTCAACTGATGACTCCAGCTCATAACTGAGAACTCACGTATTCTGACGCGGGGAGGGGGGGCTCTGAGCCAGGTTATATGGCCCCTCCCCAGAGTCTCACTCGAACGTTCCAAACCCCGCCTCTTGCCGCAGTGATAAGCCACTCCCATCGAGCCCTGATTGGCGGCTCGCGCTTACCGACGGCTCCTCCTCCGCCTTCCTTCGGCCTTGGTCGACTTGTTCAGGCTTGCCTCGTTGTATTTCGGCGCCAATAACCACCCAAAGCGCCATATGGACACCTAATTCTCATTATCCTACTCAACGCAAAACTAACACAGGAAAGGACTATGCTATACATTTACAAAGAAATAACTGAGCTTAAACGAGGCTACATGTTGTAGTGTAACTACCTAGGAGGGGAAATTAACCTTTATTATAAAACCACAAAACCGCAACAATATATATATATATATATATATATATATATATATATATATATATATATATATATATATATATATATATACATATACATATATATGTATATATGTATATATATATATATATATATATATACATATACATATATAAATATATATTGATCAGCATACCTCAACATTCTGTTGATTTCATCCATGTTCTACCCTGATACCAGAACGACACCAGGCACAGATCAACACCAGCTTTCACCAGCTAGAATAGTTCTTCATTGTACATATAAGTTCGTTTGTTGGTTATTGTAATGTAAAATCTCTCGTTTGAAGGTCATAGCTGGATCTCTACATTTAGTTTTGTAATTAGGACAGTTTCTAGGCCAGTGATTGGAGGTGGAGGGGAGGAGAACCGAGTGGAATAAAGCAGATGGTGGGTATCAACCTTTTTGGTCAATGCTCCCACCTTGTGACTCTTTCCTGCAATTGCAGTACTTATCTCTGATTAAAGTCTTCAATTTTCCGATAACTTCCCTTATTTATATTTTGGTGTAAGGACAAAATCAAAGACAGAATAACTGGTGAAAAGGCTCTCAGAAAACCTCAACGTTTAGGAATTACCAGCATCTGATATCAATTCCAACCAACACCTTCGCCAAGTGAATACATAATAATTAACGGAGCATGTGGTTGTGGCCAATAACAGGTATCATTTAAGCAAAAATCAAGGCCTCCAAACACAAGAATTTCCACTGTGGCTGTGAGTGAGAAAAGCTAAAAGAAAGACGTGGATGAACTGTGGGAACTGTTTGGCTCATATAGATAATTGGAATTAGGGAACTCCAATTTAAGTCGGGATTTTAAGACATGAAGATTGGATCTTGATAGTACGCAAAATGTGTCCCACTAATAATAACAATTTATAATGATATCCATTGAAACGAATGTTGTACAAAGTATCAGGAACGTAGTATAAAATCCATTTGTGATCGATGGAAAATCTTATTGCAGAGGTCTTGTTGTCACCTGAACGATGCATCTCTTGCATGATTTGGTATTGTTGAATGACTGAAGGGCTTCCTGTAAGAAGTTGTACAAAACCACAGAGGTAGGATCAGTTTGGATTTGATGGAAGAACTTGAAGTCATGTAATGGGAGAGTCCAGTGCTCAGATGTGGAAGTTTGTTTGTACCGTGCTTCCTGAAGAATTGGTACCAGATGATGGGCCAAACCCATTGGAGGGTATCGAGCTGAACACCCACTGGTGTAGCACTTGCTTCCTTATGGTGCAGTGCTGTGTCTCGAATCTCTGTAACACAAAAGGCTGTTTGCAGTTAGTTTTGCCTACTACGGGGTGTTTCATACAAAATGCAACCCTATTAAAGTTATGTGAAATTTTTATTTTTAATGCAAATTTTTTTTATTGAAGGTTTGTATGAAGAATCATTCGGAGGAACAACTGCAAACATCAGAGTCGTTTTTTTAATTTTGAAGAGGGCATGAAAAATTGAACAAAGGATCTTTATTGTGGAGTCTTACTTTGCCACAAGTCATTCAAACAGACTCAAACACGATTCAGAAAGAAGTCCGAGACCAGATTAGCCCCAGATAAATTTGCTATTTTGTGATTGATAAGGTGTTTATAAGTCTCGTGGGACAGTAGCCTCCAAAATCTTCATTGCTCAAAGTCTGGTCGCCCGAGGACTGCAAGATCACGAGAAAACATTGAAGCGGTCCATGAAGCAGTTTTGAGGAGCCCAAGGAAATCTCTGCATCGTCGATCTCAATAACTGAACTCATCTTTATCAAATACAAATATTTTTGTATTTACCAAAAAAAAAATACAAATACAAATATCAAATACAAAAACAAATAATTTTTTAAGTGGTCATGTTAACTCTAACAAGTACAAAAAGTTTTAATTAAAACAAAAGCCGCGTCGATGTTACACAATGCCTAGATGCAGCTGTGCCTATAACGTCGATGTTATAGGCACAGGACATTCCTATTGATTCGATTACTTGATGTTATTTTTGTACAAAGTGAAAATATATCTCGGCAATTTCCCGTGTGTGTCGACGAATTTTTAATATATCTCGGCATTTTCCCGTCTGTTATTTCAGGCGGTGTATGACTGACCATGCCGCGATTAAAAAAAAATATATCTCGGCAATTTCCTATGTGTGGCGACGAATTTTTAATATATCTCGGCATTTTCCCGTCTGTTATTTCAGGCGGTGTATGACTGACCATGCCGCGATTTAAAAAAAATATATCTCGGCAATTTCCCGTGTGTGGCGACACGTGAACGAAGCTATGCTCCTCTCTCCACATTATTGTGACGATGTATAAATTAAATATTTCATCGTGACAATTGTCATCAAATGGACGAATTTTTTATATATCTCGGCATTTTCCCGTCTGTTATTTCGGGCGGTGTATGACTGACCATGCCGCGATTTAAACAAAATATATATATCTCGGAATTTTCCCGTCTCTTATTTCGGGCGGTGTATGACTGACCATGCCGCGATTTAAACAAAATATATCTCAATGGACTTGAAGTTACAGGCCTTTGAGAATTCATTTCGTTCTATAAAGGGCAACTTTCATTGGATTTTCTTCCCGTTTTTTTTCAACCGAGTCTAAAACTATGTTAGCGACTGTGAAAAATGAAATGATATATCGAATTTGATTTGAAATAAAACTGTGTGAGAGAGGAAGACACCACGGGCCTACAAAACAGGCCTCAAAGCTATGCGAGTTAATAAAATGGTGGATATTTGTTTATATGAAGGCTCTCCCAGAATGGGTGGAGCTATGGTTCCCAGAATGGGTGGAGCTTTGAGGTTTTGTCTTCTCTGCAAGAACAAGAAGAAGAAGAACAAGAAGAACAACAACAACAACAACAGCAGAGGGCACTCTATGACCAGCGTCTGCAACGCGGCTAAAAACAACGTGTTTTGGGGTTCTAGTTCTCCTGTTGAAGTCCTTGAAAGTCTGTTTCACAGCAGAAAAAATTCACTGCATGGATTACCATAAGCAAATCAGGCATCATTGAGGCCTGTCTGGTTTCAAGATGTAGAAGGGAAATTGGTAACCGTAACCACTGAGCGGTACTTGAAAGTTATCCAGAAGTCCTGGGTTGCATTCGTGAGGAAGTGCCACATCGACAGGTCTGTGCAATGGTTTCAGCAAAATTGGGCCACACCTCACACTTCCAACAGATCGATACAGTGGATACGACAGAAATTCAAAAATCGAAACATCTCTAGAAGGACAGACGTTAAATGGGCACCCCATTCCCAAGACCTCAACCCACCTGACTTCTATCTTTGGGGTTACCTGAATTATAGAGTGTACCAGGGAAGACCTCAGACTATTGACGACCTCAAAAATGCAATTGCCACCAACATCAAAGCTTTTTCAACAACTTCAGGCACACTAATGCCGTTAACTATCCAAACAGTGAGCACTGCATCAGCAGCACAACCGCACTTACAGAAAATGACGCAACCGGCAACCACAGGTTGCATGAAATTATGATTACACAAAGCCAGAGCCTGATCAGTTTGGTCATGCTAAATGTTCCCGTCCATAGTCTCATTCCAATTTACTGCTCCCCAGTATTTGCTGAGCTAATCTTTCCATCTTTAGGGTCGCCTTCCTCGACTCCTGCTCTCCTCCATTGATCCGCGTGCTGTCACTAATGTCATCCAGATCGTGTTATCTGCTCTTGATTGTGAGTGTGAGATGATCTCAAACATTATCAGTACAATTCATGTGTAAGTTGGTAAAGTAAAGGAATAGATACACTTTTCACATTATGTAAAACAGGAGTTTTCAAACTTCCCGTGGAATGTGCACCACTTGACACAGATAACTAGAACGCCACTCAGTAGAGCACATACTCCCGCCGTGGGTCAAGTTGGAATAATACGTTTTGTTTAACATCCCCTCTCCCCAAAACAATAAATGAAAAGGAAAGTAAGCCCTAACTGTCAGAGAATTTATTTTGATATATCTCGGAATTAGAGGAGAAAAACATCATTTAAGAATAAGAATAAAAGCTTTAATGCAGTAAAACAGAAAAAACTAGAACAGCACTCAGTGGAGAGCATACCTCCACCAGGTGGACAGTTTATGTTTTGTATCCCAGAGTAGACCAGAAAATCACAATACAGAATCACATTTAATCAAAATCATCCGTCCACAACTTCTTGAGATATCGTGCAATGTATCGTTTTTGGCCCCATCTCCCAATGGTGAAGAATCAATTGATGATTTTAGAAGTTTGACCATAACTTGACCTTTGACCTTTTGACCTCAAAATACTTGTTTTTCCTAATTCATTGACTCGATATGCAAATCCTGCTCAACATTCAAGTCAATCAGATGAAAAATGAGGATTTTAGAAATTTGACCTCACGATGACCTTTGACATCAAAATCAATTTAAGCTTTTCAGTTGTGACTACCTCTACAACTTGGTAAAGTTTCATGACGATCGGTTTAGAATTGTGACCTGTAGGCGATTGCCAGACAGCACCTGTTCAACACTGCATTCAACATTTAACCCACAGCATTTAACCCCTGACTATCTCTTCTCCTGCTCCTTCCTTTTGCTTTGATTGTTTACCTGTTGCTTTTTGTCTTTTTGCACTTGTTTTTTTGTACTCTGTCAAAGTGCCTTTGGGCTTCTTGAAAAGCGCTATATAAAATAAATGTATTATTATTATTATTAATAACAAAGTCGACCGAGCAATATATACTTGAAAAATGTTTGATTTTGCAAGTAACAAATAAGAAAAAAAAAAAAAAAAAACCTTTAGAGGCCATTTTTCCCCGCAAGCGGGGGTTGGCCTTTTTCGGGGACCATGGTTGTTGTTGTTTTTCGGTCCCCTTTTTGAAGCAATGTTTTATGGCCGGATGCCCTTCCTGCCGCAAACCCTTTTTGTCGCCTTTTACAACAAACAGGGAATTACCAGTGAACTTGTACTCAATTAGCCGACCTCGGAAGGATGACAGGCTCAGTCAACCCCCCTGGTGTTAATTCAGCGATCCACCGGGATTCGAACCCAGGATCCTAAGCTGGCACCCTAGCCGCTAGCCCAACACCAGGGCTCTAACAAATAAGAAAACAAGAGTGAAAACAAAACCTCCATCCACCTTCGGTAAAAGCAGGGCCTTCCGTTAAGGCAGTGCACCTTCCCAGAAAACAAAAACAGTACTGTACTTAGTTAAAGCATTCTCTTTGCTTTCTTACCATTCAATACAGGAAAACTCAAGGACGAGCAAGTATTTCAAAGTAAACGTCAAGCCATCCTAAAAGTGTCCATCAAGACAGTTGTACATGCAAGCCGAAACATGCAGCAGAAGTGAAACCAAATTTGAAATCATATTTTGAATGAAGTTTTCTCACCTTCATTTTGTTCATAAAAACCTGTACGTGGTCATTCGAGGTACGGCATTTGCCATGAAGCACAACTGAATTGGCTTTCAAGATCCAGTTATGGGCCGATTGTGAATGCTCATTCAATGCGCACATGTTGCGCCGTTCAAAAATTCCGTAACGATATATTTTTAGGGAGGGCCGTATGAGTTTGATTAAACCTTACGAAGAATTGAACATTTGACCCAAGCAAAGCCAATGGAAAATCTGACACATCGAAGCTGGACAGTGTATAATCAGCAGAGGCCTACAGGCATAATGTTAGGCCCACCAGGAAACAAGATGGCTGCCATCTCATTATGTCAGCATTATTGTGGGAAGAGTCAAGCGACAGATGTGGGTGTGGTCAGGCGGCTGTCCGACCAATAAGTGCACATTTCAAAAATCGACCACAAAACAATAACCCCAACAACAACAACAATAACAACAGCAACATGAAGCTCTTGCAGACGAGCGACATGTCACAGGTAAATTAAGAGATTTAAATATAAAAAATAAAATCAAAAGTAATAAAAAGTAGTAAAAAGTAAAAGCATACTAAAATACGCAATTTGGTGTCTGTCTGCCTGATGATTTTTGACCGCGATACATTTGATCGTTAATTATCCAATCTCAAGCAAAATTTACAGGGAGACTAAGGGTCACACGATGGAGGTTGGAGCAATTTAACCTACTGCTGCCCAACCCAAGGGGGTTGCACGTTGAGGTGTATATCCGTGTTTGCATTTTCCCAAAGCTGAGATGTTTCTCCACGATGTCCAAGTCCCAATCCTCTATTACTGGAACTCTCATTACTTTTCCACAGACGCCCCACCATTCTGCACCATGGGTCCTCTGGGCCGCCTCCCATACATGGCGAACCGTCATTGCCTGCCTATGTAATGGTCTTAGTGGGCCATGTAGGCCAAAGGGTCTTCGGCCTTCATGGCCCACAAAGAAGACACAAAAGCAGGTGGCACAACAAAATGGCTCAGCAGGTGAATGAAAAATGACTGGCAAGGCATGACTAGACTGGCTGGCAAGACAAGGCAAGGCATGGCTCCCCGGTGAATGGGCCAGCAGATATTGTTAGCTGGCCTCAGATGGTACAAACTGCCAGCTGAGGTCATCGGTGGCAAGAACATACTTTGGCAGCAGACAAGATGGCCAGCTTTGGCCATATCCTATCCCACACCTAACTGCTAATCCCTCAATCTCAACTCTAACTCATGCCTCTATAAACCTGTCTAAACTAAGCTGTTCCTTCCGGGCTCACTAATGCTGTTAACTATTCTATTTTCAAGGAGGAAGATCCAGACACTTACGGTGCTAAACTTGATTAGGTCGTGTGGCCTCACATGCCTCGCCAGCACAGTTGCCTGATGGAGGCATGCCTATCCCATCACTAACAAATTGTGACACAATGGGTCCACTCAAAAGCCAAGTACCCGACTCTGTTACTCCTGCGGCCATTGACATAAAAAATGGTAAAAAGGGGAGCATCCCTACTCTAACCTATTATTTTCAAAAACACTTTTTGCATTTATAAAGCCCCCTCTACTGTGGTTCTCTGCAACCAATTTACCCGCCGTCCTGCATGCTGGTGCTCCTGTGCCTAGTTTGGGCCTAGTTTGGGCCTAGCCCCCCAATTTGTCCTCCCGTGCCTTCGCAAAGTATCCTGGCTGGGCAGTGTGGCTTCATCTGCAGGCTCCCCACCAGGTCTCTGGCATGGCATCCCAGAACCAGGCCACCTCCGAGCATTCATGCTCCACGCCGACTTCTGGAGAAGCCTTTGCTGGATTTCCCCAAGTGCACTCCCTGGCATGTGGTGCCTCAGGTCCATTCCCTGGGTACCCAGGCCCACAAATCTGGCTGACCTCCCAGCGCCCAGGGTGCCCTACCCCAAATCAGTCACACCCCCTGCCCGTCAATCTTTCGCATCCCACAAATAAAGATTTTTTTCAACCAGCACCAACTCTGGAACGGCATCCATTACAAAACATCTGAATCCCCTCTCCCTAATGCCAATGCAGGTGAGGATTCGTCACCATTGAGGGGTATACCTGCTCCATAGGTGAGCGTTTGTCTCCATCAGGGGGGGTATACATGCTCCATAGGTGAGGGTTCGTCTCCATAGGGGGGTATACCTGCTCCATAGGTGAGGGTTCGTCTCCATAGTGGGGTATACCTGCTCCATAGGTGAGAGTTCGTCTCCATAGGGGGGTATACCTGCTCCGTAGGTGAGGGTTCGTCTCCATAGCGGGGTATACCTGCTCCATAGGTGAGGGTTTGTCTCCATAGGGGGGGTATACCTGCTCCATAGGTGAGGGTTCGTCTCCATAGGGGGGTATACCTGCTCCATAGGTGAGGGTTTGTCTCCCTGGGGGGGGTATACCTGCTCCATAGGTGAGGGGTTGTCTCCATAGGGGGGTATACCTGCTCCATAGGTGACTCGGTGAGGGTTCGTCTCCATAGTGGGGTAAACCTGCTCAATAGGTGAGGGTTTGTCTCCATAGGGGGATATACCTGCTCCATAGGTGAGGGTTCGTCTCCATAGTGGGGTATACCTGCTCCATAGGTGAGGGTTCGTCACCATTGAGGGATACACCTGCTCCATAGGTGAGGGTTCGTCTCCATAGGTGAGGGTTCGTCTCCATAGGTGAGGGTTTGTCTCCATCGTGGGGTATACCTGCTCCATAGGTGAGGGTTCGTCACCATTGAAGGATATACCTGCTCCATAGGTGAGGGTTCGCCTCCATAGTGGGGTATACCTGCTCCATAGCTGAGGGTTCGTCTCCATAGGGGGGTATACCTGCTCCATAGGTGAGGGTTTGTCTCCCTGGGGGGGTATACCTGCTCCATAGGTGAGATATACCTGCTCTATAGGTGAGGTATACCTGCTCCATAGGTGGGGGTTTATCTCCCTGGGGGGTATACCTGCTCGATAGGTGAGGGTTCGTCTCCATAGTGGGGTATACCTGCTCCATAGGTGAGGATTCGTCTCCATAGGGGGGTATACCTGCTCCATAGGTGAGGATTCGTCTCCATAGGGGGGTATACCTGCTCCATAGGTGAGGGTTCGTCTCCATAGGGGGGTATACCTGCTCCATAGGTGAGGGTTCGTCTCCATAGGGGGGTATACCTGCTCCATAGGTGAGGTATACCTGCTCCATAGGTGAGGGTTTGTCTCCCTGGGGGGGGTATACCTGCTCCATAGGTGAGGTATACCTGCTCTATAGGTGAGGTATACCTGCTCCATAGGTGAGGGTTTATCTCCCTGGGGGGGTATACCTGCTCGATAGGTGAGGGTTCGTCTCCATAGTGGGGTATACCTGCTCCATAGGTGAGGATTCGTCTCCATAGGGGGTATACCTGCTCGATAGGTGAGGGTTCGTCTCCATAGTGGGGTATACCTGCTCCATAGGTGAGGCTTCGTCTCCATCGGGGGGTATACCTGCTCCATAGGTGAGGATTCGTCTCCATAGGGGGGTATACCTGCTCCACAGGTGAGTGTTCGTCTCCATAGGGGGGTATACCTGCTCCATAGGTGACGGTTCGTCTCCATAGGGGGGTATACCTGCTCCATAGGTGACGGTTCCTCTCCATAGTGGGGTATACCTGCTCCATAGGTGAGGGTTCGTCTCCATAGGGGGGGTATACCTGCTCCATAGGTGAGGTATACCTGCTCCATAGGTGAGGGTTCGTCTCCATAGGGGGGGTATACCTGCTCCATAGGTGAGGTATACCTACTCCATAGGTGAGGATTCGTCTCTATAGGTGAGGTATACCTGCTCCATAGGTGAGCGTTCATCTCCCTGGGGGGGTATACCTGCTCGATAGGTGAGGGTTCGTCTCCATAGGGGGGTATACCTGCTTCTCAACACACACACACCCTTTTGTACTGTCCATTCAATCCTCATCTACGAAACAAAATGTGCCCATATGCCTCATTCACCTCATCCATCAACTCTTCACTCATTCTCTCTTTCATTCCTAACTTAGTCGGGATGGATAAGAAGAAAGAGGAACCCTCTAATCAAAGAATACGTTTAACAGCCAATTCACAAAATAAAAAGAAACCCAATCGTCAATTTAAATACAAGTCTTCTAAAAATAAACCCTCTAACAGTCTAACTCGATCCATATGTCGATCAGCCTGACCAGCTTCAGTCCTTTAACTATTAATTACCCCTTGGTCACGTGGATTCCCTGTGGACCCAACTGTCTTGGCCTCCGTGGGCAACGCTCATGCTGCGGAGATTCCACCATGCCCACATGGAACCTGGTGAAACTCAGGACACTAAGATCTGCAGCAAGCCACCTCAACCGTTAAACCCCTGGTTCTAAAAATGGGTTCGACCGAACCCCAGGGGTTCGGTGAGCCAGTCTCAGGGGTTCGGCGGAGGTCCTCCGAAACGCATTGCAATTTGTTTTTTTTGTTTTTTTTAGTTTTGTATCAATTTTGAATCTATGTGTAATTACGCTTATTATTAATATTGTTACGGACCGCGGATAAGATGTTGGTTTGCCGAGCGGATGGCCCCGTGGCCCTAACAGTTACCCCGACTAACCCGATTCCCGAACGTTGGCCAAATTCGCGCCACAGATATTCAATATGGAAAAGACAAAAGCGACACGGATGTGAAGAAGAAGAAGAAGACGAAAAGGTTGGAAATACTACTAAATTTATTCCTATTATTTACATGCTCAAAGTAACCAAGGAAGAAGGAAAGATAAGAAAATAATTTACAGAAGAACTCAGAGACACAGTGCAATTATTAACTTATACAAGCTTAATTAAATACCCAGGGACAAGACTCACAGAACAAACTCACGTACACAAAAGGATGGAAAGGCAGGAGGTGGATGGCTGGAGGGAGAGGAAGGTCCAACGGGTCCTGCAGCACGATCGGCGCGTTTAGCAGCCGCCGTTCCTTCGCGGCCCTGCTCAAAACTGCCGTCCAGCCCCCAAGCTGCTGTTGTTGCTGCTGTGGCTGCCGCTGCTGCTGTGGCTGTGTGGACGTCGCGTGCTCCTTTCAGGACTCGTCTCTCTCGTCTTGTCAAAGCTCATCTGGTCCAACCACACGTCTCCACAACAACGTCTCCCTTTCTTCTTGCGCGCGTGGCCGCGCGCTTTTATAGCGCCTGAGGCGATCAAGCCGCCGGCCTTCAGGACACGCCCATCAGTCAGCTCGCCTCGGCCCTGATTGGTCGGCACGGCCCTCTGGCTCCGCCCATGATGACGATGGGCGGGCACGCCCTTCTTCCCCGAGCTGAGCACATGTTCAATGGCGGCTTTGGGGCGAAATCAGCAACCCACCGCTTTAACAAACCTGGCAAACTGCCCAGTGCGGTTGGCAATGGAGACTTGGAGGGGATGTAGCTGGAAATGGAGATTTTGGGAATGGGAATGAAAGGGGATCTATCTTGTTTCACTTGGTGCAATGGAGTGTCATCTTAATGGAAGACAAGGCCTTACCCTAATACACATAATAAAGATATAACTATCAACAAAGGGGGAAATCTATGATTGGCTGACGTGATTGTTTATGACCTAATTATGGGACGCCCTTTGACCTTTATACATAACTGGAGTGAGGAGGGTCCAGAATAAAGCACTAATAATAAAAAACACAATTAAAAAAACACAATCCTCATATCCATAACACTGCACCCTCCTCCTCTTAGGCACATCCCGGGCCTATAACTTTAACTTAGTGTGACACGTAGGTGTAGTTTTCTCTACATTTAACCTGACCCTGAGTGCGACAGTTTTAAAACATAAATAAATATGTCCCACTGCTCCATTGCACCCTACCTAACAGACTCACGCCCACAGCTAACCGAATTGCGGATTGGTCTTCAAACTATACACTGACGGTGGGGAGCATTATTTACAATGATGTTACTTTATTTACAAAACTAACCCAGGACCTGTGATTGTTCTTTCTGGAGGGGGGAGACAGTCTGCTCTGCATCAATGCACCATGAAAGCACCCAAAACGCACCAACACACCCTCAAGCACCAATCGGTGCACAGTCATCACTGTTCATGAATAAAAATAACCAAACAACCCCTAACCCTGCTGGTGGTCTCTTGCTCTTCGGCTCCCTTTGCTGGCTATTACTATTTTCCTGATGTTGTCATCTTCTTTGCTGGCGGCCTATTTGCACTATTAAAATGCACCCAACGTGTCCATTTTTATTTTATTTATGGCCCACAGGGCCGACTAGTGTGGTTCACCTGTGGGGCATCGGTGCCCTGTGATCAAGGTCCGCCAGCAAGATCTCGGGCCTTCATGGCCGGTGCCAGCAGAGGGGCCATGCCCCAAACCACGGGGTCCATAAGTGGTGCTCGGCCACAGACATGTGGTCCATAATGTGGTGCATCGATGCAGACAGCTGGTTCTGGGAGTTCCGGGCGCACAATGGCGGACTCACGCACACTCCCCTCGGCGCCCAGTGGCGCACAGGTCCTCATGTGGGAGACAAAGGGGGGAAAGACAGATGAGCGAGGGGTAAGGTCACAAGGGTACACATCAATAAGGCAATGCAAGGCGAAGTGCGTACGGAAAGCGAAGTGAGAAAGCTCGTCCCTACCGTACGTCACCCCCCCTGTCACCTACTCTACCCTTGCCCTTACCCCATATTTACAAAATCTACACCTTTACAAATTCGTCGCTACCGTCTCGTCTCCCCATATTTCCCCTATACCAAATTCGTTCCCACAATCCCTCTATCCAAAATTTGCCATCACCCAATTCATCATCAATCCTCATAAGGAGGAAGAGATGGAACATCAAGCACAATGTCACACCCACGTCATGATGCGTTCACAATCCAAAACATTTGCAGCATAAAAATAACAAAAACCACCTGGCATGGTGTGGAGGTACGTCATCTCAGGTGAGTGGATGCAGATGGTGCGAGGAGATTTTCATCCTAACTACCTTCTAAATGACGTTAATACTCTTTACACTACCCGGGGTCTTTCCCTGCCAAATCATTGGCAATCTTACTCTATGTGGTTTTAAAAACCAAATTCCCATTGACCAAACTGTGGTGCTTCTCAATTTGGGGTCTCACTCTCCCGATTCATCTCCCGGTGCCCTTGAACAATTTCTGGGCTGGGGCGTGTAGCTCTCCCAGCAGGTCTACCCACCTGCACACCTCCACCACTGCAGTTGCCACCCGAGCTTACCTAGCTCCTCACCCTAACCTATCTAACTGGGGAAGGCCCCTCCTGGCTCTGTCACCCCACTCGGTGCCCTCTGGCACTGGGCTACCCGGGTCCGTCCTCCGGATCCTCGGGCCCCATCCACAACAACTCTACCGGCTCCCAGAGCCCACCTGCGGCCTCACCTGGCCGACATCCTCACAGTGGTGGAGTGCCCAAACCAACTACACACACTAACAGGCTACACGCCCAGCCATTTCCACAACACTAATGCACCCATCCAAATACCATTCTTTCACCCGCACCACAGATGCCAATATCCAACCACAATTTACCTATACCCTCTACCTAACACTTACACTACCCTCCCCGGGTATTCATGATGGGGGTCCATCCTTCCCCCATTCACACCTTCGCACCATCCACTCCACTCCATAGTTTCCACCATACTCACTCCACGACCATCCATTCCAATACTCCATATATTCCATACCATTTATTTCATACAACCATTCTCCATTCACCTGTAGTTGCACACCTGTGCAATCTTACATGGTGCCACCTGCACCCTCCTTCCTTCCTGGACCATTTGGTCAACACAACACTCATCACCATCACTCACTCATACACAGCTCCATACACCTGTCCAGTTGCACACCTGTGCAATCACACCTGTTCCTCACACACTTTTCACAATATACTTCTGAATACACCTCCAACACTCACACGGCATCATCTGAACTACCTGTTGCCCTGCTAACTTAGTGCTCCCCGTCTTCCCTTTAAACTAAGCACATACCACGTCATTATCATCCACTCTAATCTACCTGCGTCCCCACTACAGGTATCATTGTCACTAACTAACCTTACCGTTACCTAAGGTCATCTTCTAGGTCCCTACACATTATCCAAACCCTCCCGGGCTAGTTTTCACTGCCATAAACCCCATAAATCTAGTGCTCCTTTGCCCCCGGCTGTGAGAGATGGCAGAGTTGCCATCCCATCACATCGGGTATCTCAAACTATAAATTTTGCTCGTCCAAATCCAACAAATCAAAAATTTGCCAATCACTACCAATCGTCTGCCAATCCTCACTCTGCCAATCATCAAATTTTGTTTTTCTAATTTCGGGGCCAAAACACTATCCTCATCATCAGTCTTCTCACTAGCGCCTCTCGGTGCGCCAATTCACTTCTACAGCCCGGCTTCGCACAGCCGTTTTCTTCTTTTTGTTTCTTGTGAGTTGCGGTTGTTTGGTTGCGGGTTGTTTGGTGCGAGATGGGTAACTGTGACGTCAGTGAAAACAAAGGGTTGTTGCGGTTGTTTGGTTGCGGGTTGTTTGGTGCCGGCGGCTGGATGCGTCTGGCACTCGGTGCAGGGACGGAGGTTTACCCGGGCCGAGATCCCACGCACCATCCCGGCACGGAGCCATCCAATGGCCCGATCTCGACCTGCCAGAACGCCTCAACAAAAAGGGGTCGCCGTGACGACCCTTCCTATCGAGCTGCCCGCTCCACCTAGTGGAGCACGGACGCGGCCGTTCAAAGCGCGGCCCGGCGTGGATCGCGTACGGCGGTTCTTTCGAAACCGCCGTGGTTCGGATCCCCGCTGGTCCTCGCGGCACGCGAAGCTGCCCGGCACGCACCGAGGGCCCGATTCGGCTATATGTTGCTCTAACCGCTAACCCGGTTACCGTCGATGCTTCACCTGCATGCTCACATGCATACGCTACCCCTTTCACCCTCACCGAGCTCGGTGCTCCAACGCCGCCCGTACACCCCGCGTACTTCGCTATTGTACTCGTTCTTTCGCTCACAGACTTGGTCACACACCCGACCACCGCACACCTTTGCACACACTCGTCGTTCGCACACCTCACCAACACACCTCTTCGCACCCCCTCCTCGGTCACCTCCTCGGTGACAACCACAGGTGTGCTCTCACCTGCACACCCAACCACGTGCCTCACTACTAACTCAAGTGTGCATTCCCACACACGCTCTACCATTCCAGGTGTGCATCCTTCCATTCCAGGTGTACATCCTCTCTCACCTGCCACAACCAACTCACGCTCCGTGTCACTCTTACTACTCTCACCTCCACACTCGGTCGCGCACTCACCCTTAGTCTCGACAGCGTACTCTGTACTCATGCACCCGTCCGTTACACACCTTTCTCGTGCACACTCTCCTGTTACACCCTCCGTAACACTCACCACAGGTGTGCATTCTTCCTTACTTTTGACAGCGCACTCTTTCCTCATGCACCTGTCCGTTACACACCTTTCTCGCGCATCCTCTTGCGCACACTCTCTCGTTACTCCCTCCATAACACTCACCACAGGCGTGCATGCTTCCGTTACATCCCTTGTAACACTCCCTACGACGCGCTTCCATGTGCTCCCTCGCACACGTGCTATGACCGACTCACTCTCGACAGCACACTCACTCCTTGGCGCGCACTTTTTCCTCACACACCCCAGAGTCGGACATTCTCACACACCTCCTCTTTCGCACACCGTACCTGTCGCATACTTCACCAACGGCCTCTCACGAACACCCGGGTCCAAACCAACCCCCAAGCCGACTGAAGCTCCCCTCACACCATATACATTTCCGCGTATATCGCCACTCACCTCGGCACCTCGTCTCCGCACCTCCTTCGCCACCTGCAAACTCTTTATTTGGTTAGCGAGCACACCATCACGATTTGAGCACCGACCTTGTACATATTCCATTACTTCCTCCTTTATCTCCCTCTTAGTTTCCCTCCGTCTCTTCTTAATTTCACTCACCTCCTCTTCCACTTCCTCTAACTTTTGCTTCACCTCTTTTATTTCCCGGTGCGTCTCCTCAATTTCGTCCTCTAAGGCTACCTTGACCGTTTCTATGTGCGTCCTCACCTCCCGGTCCTTCGTCTCCATTACTTCTGTCACCTCTTCCAACCTCGTTGTCAGTCCCTCACGTACCATCTGACATTGCCTCTTCGTCGCTATCAAGTCGTCCTTGATGTCTCTTTGTGTCGCTTTTAACCCTCCTAGTACCGCAGTGTTCTTTTGTACCTGCTCCGCTAACTCCGTCTGTCCCACCGTCAGCTGTTCCACCTCCTCCGTCAGGTCCTCTATTCCCCCTTGTAACCTAGCCGTCCCATTTCTCACCTCTTTCTCCATACGCTTTTCACCTTGCTTTACCTCCTCGCGTACCCCCGAGCCCTCCTCGCCTACACCTCGTCGTATCTCCTCCTTCGTCTCCTCCATCTCTTTTGTAGATGCCACCCTCATCTGTCCCAATTCATCCCTCTGAGCATCCAATTTACATTCTAACCCGATTTTCACCTCCTCTATCTGGTTCCCCATCCGTTTGATTTCCCGGGCGGATTGCTCCCCTACTTCCCGCAATTTGTCGTCCATTGTGTTTTCTAACCCCCTTAACCCATCTTTCACCCCCTCTATCTGATTCTCCTGGGCAGCCATTCTATTTTCCACCCCCGTTAACCCATGTTTCACCCCTTCTATCCCATTGTCTAACCCCTCAAATTTCTTGTCTAACCCCTCAAATTTCTTGTCTAACCCCTTAAAATTATTGTCTAACCCCTCAAATTTCTTGTCTAACCCCTCAAATTTCTTGTCCAACCCCTTAAAATTATTGTTTAACCCCTCAAATTTAGCTTCTAGCCGTTCCCCCATTTTGTCCATAAGGGCCCCCATTTGTAGCAAAAAAAGGTTCGAATCCACCGGCGGCGCTGCTACGGTCGCGGTCGCCATAGCCATGTGCGAGGCGCCATTTTGCGCGCCCGTAACCTCGTGCGCGAGAGCGCCATTTTGCGCGCCTGAAACCTCCTCAACCACCTCCTCATTGCCCTCCTCCACATACATTTCCCCTCTCTCGTCCTGGGTTACCCCTAACCCCTCTTCTAGCTCACCCACCTGCATCCGATCGCCTTGACTAGCCATGGCGCGATTTCAAAATTCGGGTTTGTCTTTAAAACAAATTTCGGTAGATTGTAATTTTGAGCGCGTTAAGCGCGCTTCGGGTCCGATCCCACTCCTGACACCAATTGTTACGGACCGCGGATAAGATGTTGGTTTGCCGAGCGGATGGCCCCGCGGCCCTAACAGTTACCCCGACTAACCCGATTCCCGAACGTTGGCCAAATTCGCGCCACAGATATTCAATATGGAAAAGACAAAAGCGACACGGATGTGAAGAAGAAGAAGAAGACGAAAAGGTTGGAAATACTACTAAATTTATTCCTATTATTTACATGCTCAAAGTAACCAAGGAAGAAGGAAAGATAAGAAAATAATTTACAGAAGAACTCAGAGACACAGTGCAATTATTAACTTATACAAGCTTAATTAAATACCCAGGGACAAGACTCACAGAACAAACTCACGTACACAAAAGGATGGAAAGGCAGGAGGTGGATGGCTGGAGGGAGAGGAAGGTCCAATGGGTCCTGCAGCACGATCGGCGCGTTTAGCAGCCGCCGTTCCTTCGCGGCCCTGCTCAAAACTGCCGTCCAGGCCCAAAGCTGCTGTTGTTGCTGCTGTGGCTGCCGCTGCTGCTGTGGCTGTGTGGACGTCGCGTGCTCCTTTCAGGAATCGTCTCTCTCGTCTTGTCAAAGCTCATCTGGTCCAACCACACGTCTCCACAACAACGTCTCCCTTTCTTCTTGCGAGCGCGCTTTTATAGCGCCTCAGGCGATCAAACCGCCGGCCTTCAGGACACGCCCATCGGTCAGCTCGCCTCGGCCCTGATTGGTCGGCACGGCTCTCTGGCTCCGCCCTTGATGACGATGGGTGGGCACGCCCTTCTTCCCCGAGCTGAGCACATGTTCAATGGCGGCTTTGGGGCGAAATCAGCAACCCACCGCTGTAACAAACCTGGCAAACTGCCCAGTGCGGTTGGCAATGGAGACTTGGAGGGGATGTAGCTGGAAATGGAGATTTTGGGAATGGGAATGAAAGGGGATCTATCTTGTTTCACTTGGTGCAATGGAGTGTCATCTTAATGGAAGACAAGGCCTTACCCTAATACACATAATAAAGATATAACTATCAACAAAGGGGGAAATCTATGATTGGCTGACGTGATTGTTTATGACCTAATTATGGGACGCCCTTTGACCTTTATACATAACTGGAGTAAGGAGGGTCCAGAATAAAGCACTAATAATAAAAAACACAATAAAAAAAACACAATCCTCATATCCATAACAATATTATTATTATTTTGCTATGTATGTTACGAACGAATGGAAATGTTATTTGTAATTGTATTCCCATCCCATTCATGGTTTCTCTGGTCTGTGTTTAAGATAAGTTGTTTCACACTGACTGTAATAAGTTGAATCAATGAGCAACTTGCTAATTATTCTGTTGATGGTGCTTACTTGCTTACTTACTTGCTGGATTTTGGACTTTGCAGGTGTTCGGAAATTCCAGTGAATAGCCTCGATTACCTTGCCGTGTGCCTTGCGTCATTGGTCGCGCCTTACTTTGGAGTTACTGATTAATTGAAAAGTAAGTTGGAAATGTTTGTGGATATGCAGGGTGGGTACAGAGTTATATTAAAGTCAAAAGTGGATGGTGATTATAAAATATGATTGAATTACTCAGAAAATTAGGTGGGGGTGATATAACTCCTTTGGTCGCAATTCAAAACTAACAATTTGCAGTTTTCTATGTAATATTATAATGGGATTTGAGGTGACATAGAGTTGAGTAGATAATAAATCCCGTCATCGTAACTATAAGTTATGTTTTCTTCGTTAAAACTTCTCAGTTTTCAGAGGGGTACTGATTATATTTAAGCATGTTCCTTTTTAACTCAACTGGACTATGTCCAGCTGGGACAGTGTCCGTCGACACCCAGTGTCCGTCGTCCGTCGTCCGTCTGTCTGTCTGTCTGTCGTCTGTAAACAATTCGACGTCTACACTCTAAAAGTCACAAATATTGATCAAATTTGATGAAACTTGTTATGCAGCATCTTTAAGACATAAACTAGTTTGGGATTGCATTTGGGTGTTGCACGGCCAAAAATGGTCGTGGCAGGACGGCCACATTGAAAAATCAATTTTTGTCAATCTGGTACTTCCTAATGAAGCTAGAAGGCTGAAACTTGGTGTGTAGACAGTATGTAACAAACCTCAACACATACAATCACGTGAAAAAGTAAGTACATCCCATGTAAAGTTTTGACTTTTTCAACATATTTCAACATACAGCTATTTGATCTTCATTTCAACAATATTGACAGATAAAGGTGATATAACATAACAAATATCATGAAACATTTACATTTTGTAGTAAATTGTATAATTTAAATAAACATAAATGCAAATTTTGCATGTGGAAAAAGTAAGTACACCCTTGGCTCTTATAGGTGGTATTGCCCCGTTTGGCAGAAACAACCTCAAGAAGGCGTTTCTTAAAACTGTCTACCAGTCTCTGACATCGACTGGGAGAAATTTTTGCCCACTCCTCCATGCAGAATTCTTTCAGCTGTGTGATGTTTGCGGGGTTTCTTGCATGCACAGCTCGTCTCAAATCCCCCCACAAAATCTGGATGGGATTTAGATCCGGGCTTTGACTTGGCCATTCCAGAACCCTCCATTTCTTTCTTTTCAGCCATTCCTTGGTGGATTTACTGGTATGTTTAGGGTCATTGTCATGTTGCAAGGTCCACCTTCGGTTGAGCTTCAACTTTCCGACAGAAGGCCTCACACTATCCTCAAGCACCCTCTGGTACAATGAAGAATTCATAGTGGATTATATGATGGTGAGCTGCTCTGGCCCTGATGCAGCAAAGCTGCCCTGGCCCTGATGCAGCAAAGCTGCCCCAAACCATAATATTTACACCACCATGCTTTACAGTTGGTATCAGGTTCTTGTGGTCAAATGCTGTCTTTGGTTTTCGCCAAACATGTCTTCTGGTACTGTGGCCAAATAGCTCTACCTTTGACTCATCTGTCCAGAGCACATTGTTCCAGAAGTGCTGGTCTTTGTCTCGGTGTTCATTGGCAAACTTTAGTCTTGCCTTGATGTTCTTTCTGGACAGCAAAGATTTCCTCCTGGCACACCTCCCATGTAGATCAAATTTGTGCAGCCTCTTTCTAATGGTAGACTCGTGCACTTTGACATCAACAGTGGCAAGAGCTACCTGTAGTTCCCGTGATGACATTCTGGGGTGCTTAGAGACTTCTTTCAGCATCTTGCGGTCTGTTCTCAGGCTGAACTTGCTGGGGCGGCCTGACCTGAACAAGTTGGCAGTTGTTTGGAATCTTCTCCACTTGTCGATGATCTTCCGGACAGTTGAATGATTGGTTTCAGATTGTTTGGAGATCTTTTTAAAACCCTTCCCAGACTCGTAGGCATCTATAACCTTCTTTCTGAAGCCCTCAGAGAGCTCTTTTGATCGAGGCATGGTGACGCCGCACACAACAACAAAGAGCAAACCAAACTAAATGTCTGAGGTTTAAATAAGACAGGTTCCTCCAAGATCCTCTCTGACGATGTTCTAATCATTTGCACCTGAGCTGGTGCACCTGATTCTAATTTTAGGTATTTGAAGTAGTGATAAATGTCGGGGTGTACTTACTTTTTCCACATGCGAAATTTGCATTTATGTTTATTTAAATTATACAATGTACTACAAAATGTAAATGTTTCATGATATTTGTTATATTATATCACCTTTATCTGTCAATATTGTTGAAATGAAGATCAAATAGCTGTATGCTGAAATATGCTGAAAAAGTCAAAACTTTACATGGGGTGTACTTACTTTTTCACGTGACTGTATAATAAATTCATGTCTGAAATTTGAGAAAAGTAATTGTCGTTTTACTTTTCACGCCTCACTTAAAACTCAATTTTTTCTAGTTTCCTGTTTAAACATGAGAAACCTTCAACGTTACTGTACCTCTTTAGCACATATAAACTATATAGTTTGTGGTTCTATTATGCATATTCTAACCATATGGATGTTCAGGTTCCCTGGAACCTGTAGTTTAATTTTTGTCATATAATTATTTGGCCGAACTCAATGAGGATCAGTTTGTTACTTTTTTTTTTTTTTGCAGTACGTCGAGCAAAAAAGGAAGTGGTCGGAGGATTACGTGTGGTACGGGTTCACGTGTTTGACGGAACGGGCGGAAGTCAGCGTCCTCAATGCATGCTTTTCAATGTCAAGTTGAGCAACTCCAGCCTAGCACCAGCAAAACTACGGGAACACTTCAAAAAACTGCACGGCGAGGGGCAGTACAAAGACGCAACGCTGGATAAATTCAAATTGAAGAGAGTCCGATTCGACGTAAGTGCTACCTTGCCCACTCTCGGCTTCATTCCAATTAACAAACTGATCCTCACCGCAAGTTGTGTACCTGATCGCAAAGCAGGGCAAACCGCACACCGTTGGCGAGACACTCATCAAACCGGCCGCGTTGAAGATGGCCAACATCATGCTGGGAAAAGCTGCTGAAAACAAGTTGTCTCTCGTTTCACTCTCATATGACACCATCAGATGCAGAATCGACGACATGAGCGACGACATCCTCGCCCAGGTAGTTGCAGATTTAGTCGCGAGCCCAACAAAATTCAGCCTTCAACTCAACGAGACCACCGACATTTCGAATTTGAGCCAGCTCATCTTATTTGTGCGTTATGTCAAAGAAGACGAGATCAATGAAGACTTTCTGTTCTGCAAGCCTCTCGCAACAACGACGAAGGCAGCTGACGTGAAGAAGCTTGTGGACGACTTCTTCAGAAACAACGGCCTCTCGTGGAACATGGTGTCTGCAGTTTGCTCGGACGGAGCTCCAGCCATGCTGGGATGCAACTCCGGTTTTGGAGTGCTGGTGAAGGCCGACGCACCACACATCATCGTCACGCACTGCGTCCTGCACAGACACGCGCTGGCATCAAAAACCCTGCCTCCAAAACTGGCCAATGTTCTGAAAATCGTCGTTGAAACTGTGAATTACATGCGAAGCCGTGCTCTGAATCATCGCATCTTCAAAGAGCTGTGCAATGAAATCGGCTCTGAATTCGAAGTCCTTCTCTACCACTCTAACGTTCGATAGTTATCACGAGGGAAGGTCGTGAGCCGTGTTTTTGCTTTGCGTGTAGAATTAGCCCTGTTTTTGCGAGAACACCAGCATTGCCATGCAACGCACTTCCAAGAGTCAGAGCTCATCCTCGCCTTGGCGTACTTGGCTGACATCTTCGACGCACTCAATCATCTCAATTGCCAGATGCAGGGCGGTGGAGTGAATGTCATCGAATCTGAAGAAAAGCTGAGCGCTTTCCGAAAGAAGTTACCGTTGTGGAGGCGGCGAAAAGAGAACGACAACTTCGCGAACTTTTCGATACTGGATGAGTGCGTGAGCGGGATCGAAGACGAGTCTGAAGTTGGAGGCACTGCTGTACCGGGGGAGCTGAAGCGAGCGATTGCCACGCACTTGGATGAACTGGGAAAGTCATTCGACGGCTACTTCCCCGACCAAGAGCAATACCCAGCATGGGTGCAGCAGCCGTTTACTTTCGACGTTGCAACGGCAGATGTCAACGACCAATACCTCGACGACCTCATCGAACTTCAGCAGAGCCAGACTCAACAACAACTCTTCGGCACAACAATGCTCTCAATGTTTTGGTGCCGCCAAATGGAAGGGTATCCTCACATCGATAAAATTGCCCTTGAGATCCTCACGCCGTTCGTTACAACGTATCTCTGCGAGCATGCGTTTTCGAAACTGGTGGACATTAAACAAAGAAAAGGAGCAGGCTTGCATGCGAAAATGATTTGAGCGTGGCCCTTGCCAAAACAAAACCACGCATTTCCCAGATCGCCTCCCGAAAAGACGAACAGAAAACGCATTAAGATGCAATTCTTCTTAATTTTTTGGTCAAATTTGAGGGGTTCCGCGAGTGTTCGGTGGGTTTTGTTAGGGTTCGGCGCCTTTAAAAAGATTAAGAACCACTGCGTTGAACCAACACCAGGAAAGCGAAATGGGGGATGTCATGTGGGCTGTGAAGCACAGGCACAGCCCCTATAAAAGCGTAAGCGGAAAGTGAGCGGAAAGTGAAGCATTGAAGGCCGGACCTGTGTCTACGTATTATGTACGAGGCCGTGCTGAGTGATGTGTTCTGTGCTGTTCATTAAAGTTTTTCATCTCTTAACTTGACACTTGAGTTCGTCATATTACACCTGGGTCCCAGCACAAGTGCTTCGGACCTTCGGTCACCACAGGGCTTTCCCAGAACCCGGTGCTTCCCCTGCCCCAAATCACAACAAATGGCCGCTCCACGTGAGTCCACGGTATCGGTATCTGGGAAGGTAATGACAAACGACGCAGTATAAGTATAACCCTTGCCAAGAAACTGCTTCAGCAGCACCAACGCTCTGTAAAAAAAAAAGTACGGTACATCAAATCATATCTAATATAATGGAAGAATATACACAGATAAACACATCAATATGCATATATACACGCATCTACACATACATTTATATGAAATGTGTATTCTGTATACATATGCAAATAAATATTTGGTATCAGCTTTGATTCAATGCATGCTGGCCATGTCAGTTAGTTCGTGGTAGATTCCTCAACATTCGATCTTGGTTTGAAAGGTTTCTTGCATTTTTCCAGTACAGTTTTGTATTTCGGTTGTTAGCATTTATACGTTTGAAAATGTTATTCTCCTTGGTTGGTTTTGAAGAGATTATACAATTATTTTAGAGATTAATAAAAGAACGAAGGACACAAGAATGAGAAATGTTTTCAAGTCACAAATCATTTGTTAAACGAATAGTGAGAAAAGAAACCCAAAAGGAAGTTGGTGGATTAAGTGACGTTTGAGCGGAATGAACGAAGTAGGGAGAATGAAGGAAGGAATACACCCATATATAAATACACGACTAAATAAAGTGTTTAGTTCTCGGTAAAATCGATATTATCATGTTACTTTTTTTAAGATATGTGTGGAAATCCATTACATCTGAGCGTTTTTTTTTTTGTTTTTTGCTTTTCCAGTCAGGGTCCTCGTGGGGACGAGTGCCTGTGAACATCCAATTGTGGAAAGATAATAAACTACAAACGTCGGATTGCATCGATTTGGAAGATATAACTTAATATTTTACAAATAAACTGATGTTAGGCCGTAAATCGTTTCATAATGTGCCGAAAGGACTTTTTTAAAACCACGATGAAAGGTTAACGAACAACAACAACAACAACAATACCAACGAAGGACGAAAGAATGAGTTAAGACAGTTTTCAGCTCTTCCTGTGGAATTGCCATGGCTTATCCGACTTACGGACAGGTAGGCTTTTGGGTAAGGCGACACGCATTCATTTATCTAAGACAGGCACATTCGGACAAGCTCAAAGCTTTTAACAAAGATAGACACGAGTTTGTCCAGAGTGGACGAGAACACGGAAGCGAATGGCTCAATTTGTAGATGATGGGCGCTGCCTGATTAACTGGACCGCGTCCATCCCTCGCTGCATATATAGTATAGTAATAGTTGCGTTGGCGGGAATATATTCGAGGCTTCGGTGTCTGGAGAATTGTTTAACGCAGAGAGGACATGTGCCGGGCCTGGCCGCCTGTGCACTTTGAGTCATGGTTGGATAGGCTGGATTTTCGTGACGTCCTCGCCACAACCATTGTTAGGAAATGACAGCTCCTCGTACACGACAAGGGCCACATTTTACCACGTGGTCGAACACGTGACCCATGAAATTTCCATATTCTGCTGAAGAAAAAATCTCTGCGAAAGTTTCGATGGCGGTTCTACGCTGCAATTCCGTTATATATATATATATATATATATATATATATATATATATATATATATATACACACACACACACACATGTATTAATTTATTTATATACATTTATTTATATATATATATATATATGTATTTATTTCTATATATATATATGTATTTCTTTATATATATATATGTATTTATTTATATATATATATTTCTATATGTATTTATTTATATATACTAGGACGTGCCCGTACGTGGGTGCCCGTTCCGTGGCCAAAAAAAAAAAAAAAACAATTTCCAAATTTAAATCAAGTGTACCTCCCTGTCTTTGCTAGCCATGACATTCGATGCCATTGACCATTGCCACTCCTACGCCACGGTGAGGCGACAGGGTAGGATTTGTAGGAGACCTGAAAGTGCAGTGTCAGTATGTATTCCATGTTCGAATTGTATTAGTTTTAAAATAGTTAAAAAAAAAAAAGGTTTGCAAAGCATATCAGCAAATTGAAACAGAATTGAAACAGAGCAGAATTCGTTATTATTATTATATCTATTACTACAAATTATTACAAATTATTACATTACAAATGTTATTCGTTAATGTTAATTCCCTGCCATCACCCTCTGCCATCACCCTCTGCCATCACCCTCTGCCATCACCCTCTGCCATCACCCTCTGCCATCACCCTCTGCCATCACCCTCTGCCATCACCCTCTGCCATCACCCTCTGCCATCACCCTCTGCCATCACCCTCTGCCATCACCCTCTGCCATCACCCTCTGCCATCACCCTTCCATCACCCTGCCATCACCCTCCCATCACCCTGCCATCACCCTGCCATCACCCAGCCCCATCACCCTGCCCCATCACCCTGCCCCATCACCCTCCCATCTCCCCCCCATCACCCTCCCATCACCCTCCCATCACCCTGCCATCTCCCTCCCACCACCCTCTGCCACCACCCTTTGCCATCACCCTCTGCCATCACCCTCTGCAATCACCCTCTGCTATCACCCTCTGCCATCACCGTCCCATCACCCAGCCATCACCCTCCCATCACCCTGCCATCACCCTCCCATCACCCTCCCATCACCCTGCCATCTCCCCCCCACCACCCTCTGCCACCACCCTCTGCCATCACCCTGCCATCACCCTGCCACAGCACCCTGCCACATCACCCTCCCATCTTCCCCCCATCACCCTCCCATCACTCTCCCATCACCCTCTGCCATCACCCTCTGCCATCACCCTCCCATCACCCTGCCATCACCCTCCCATCACCCTGCCATCACCCTCCCATCACCCTCCCATCACCCTGCCATCTCCCCCCCACCACCCTCTGCCACCACCCTCTGCCATCACCCTGCCATCACCCTGCCACAGCACCCTGCCACATCACCCTCCCATCTTCCCCCCATCACCCTCCCATCACTCTCCCATCACCCTCTGCCATCACCCTCTGCCATCACCCTCCCATCACCCTGCCATCACCCTCCCATCACCCTGCCATCATCCTCCCATCACCCTGCCCCATCACCCTCCCATCTCCCTCCCAAACAAAGAATAATAAAAATTGTCTACATGTACATTGTACACACCTTTATGTCGTTAGCACCACTTCATAAGGCACCACGTACGGGCTTCTTCTTTGTTTCCTCGTCCTGGGCAAGAATGCGGAGGCTGCTGGAACTGCCAACCCTAGAGGTCGCCACGTAGAACTGGCAATGGCTGAAGAAGGCCCTTGGGCAGAAGATCCCAACATGGTGTAGCGACTGCCAAAAGAAGTTGTGCACTTATTTTGATGAAATCTTTTCGTAACAATTTTTCTTCAAGTAATAAATAAATAATAAGAATTGTCCACATGTACACACCTGTATGTCGTTAGCAGCTCTTCATAAACAACATTGCTGAGGAAACGGCACTTCTCCAGGAGATCCTCACATGGTGTACAACTGCCAAAAGAAGTTGTGCACTTATTTTGATGAATTCTTTGCGAAACAATGTTTCTTCAATCAATAAATAAATAATAAGAATTGTCCACATGTACACACCTGTATGTCGTTAGCAGCTCTTCATAAACAACATTGCTGAGGAAACGGCACTTCTCCAGGAGATCCTCACATGGTGTACAACTGCCAAAAGAAGTTGTGCACTTATTTTGATGAATTCTTTGCGAAACAATGTTTCTTCAATCAATAAATAAATAATAAGAATTGTCCACATGTACACACCTGTATGTCGTTAGCAGCTCTTCATAAACAACATTGGTGAGGAAACGGCACCTCTCCAGGAGATCCCAACATGGTGTACGACTGCCAAAAGAAGTTGTGCACTATTTTTGAAGAATTCGTTCGAAACAATTGTTCTTCAATAAATAAATAATAATAAAAATTGCCTACATGTCCATTGTACACACCTTTATCTCGTTAGCACCTCTTCATAAACAACGTTGCTGAGGAAACGGCGCTTCTTCTTTGTTTCCTCGTCCAGGGCAAGAATGCGGAGGCTGCTGGATCTGCCAACCCTACTGGCCGCCACGTAGAACTGACCATGGCTGAAGAAGTCTCGTGAGCAGAAGATCCCAACATGGTGTAGCGACTGTCCTTGGGATTTATTCACAGTCATGGCAAAGCAGGGTCGTACCGGAAACTGCCGACGCCGCAGAGTGAACGGGAACATGTTGTCAGATGGACTCAAGGTTATGCGTGGAATGAGCAATGTGCGTCCAGAATTGACACCCATCACAGATTGTGCAACCAACAGATTTGGAAGGATCTGAAGTATGATGTACCTTGAGCCATTGCAGTGCCCGCTCTGCTGGTCGAAGTTTCGCAGCAGCATGATGACCATACCCACCTTGAGAGAGATACGATGAGGCGGCATACCAGATGGACAGAGGGTGTTCAGGAACTCAGGCGGATACAAATGATCACCCTCAGATTCCGCTGTATCGACGCTACAGCAAACATGTTCCTCCCCTGGAAATATGGTCGTCATGTAGGCATTTACCTGATCGACTTCAGAATTGGTCGGACATAGTATAACACGCTCGCAAAGCCACTTGGGGTTGCTAATGTTGTTATGCAAGTCTTCGTACACCCAAGTGACAATATCCTGAAGTTTTTCACCAGGAAGAATGAGCGGTTCCCTGAGCTCAATAGCAAATTCACCCTCTTCTGGATTGACAGGAATCTTCCCTTCACCCAGATCCAGCAGGAATTTTGCAAAAGCAGATTCGTCCTGTTGTTCTCCAGCACCCTGCATGATCCTCATGTTTACTCTGAGACGAAGAATCTGCACTTTTCTCCACAGGTATGAGCTCTTGAAGCACCTTCCAACTATGTCAATACGGCTACCGTGTGGCACAACAGTAAGGATTTGCCTCCAGTCACCACTGAAAACCATTGCGATGCCGCCAAATGGTTCCTCGGAGCCCCGAAGCCACTGGAATGTTCGATCTGCTGCTTCCAATGCGCGACGATCCATCATTGAAACCTCATCCACCACCATCAGATTAGTCATGCGTATGAGTGCTGCAGTGGTGTCATTTTCACTGATGTTGCAAGTGGACTCATCAGTGAGAATGAGAGGACACTTGGTCCTACTATGGAAGGTGGCCCCTTTAGGCAGCAGCGTAGCTGCAATACCACTTGCAGCAGTTGCAAGAGCCACTTTGCCCATTGCGCGCACTTTGTTGAGTATATGAGACAATGTGAAGGTTTTCCCAGTCCCACCACTTGCATCAACAGCAAGCATGCAGCCATGTCCGTGTTCCACACTCCACATCACTGTATCGACAACAACGCGCTGCTCGTCATTAAGAAGGCACTCTGTTTGAGCGATGTGAGCCTCAAGTTCTCCTATATTGTGCACTGTTTCGTGCTCGATGACGCGCGGAATGCGAGACTGGAAATGAACTGGGTCAGGCTCAGGAAGGCCAAAGGTCCTACTGAGCGAAAAGCCGTGGCACTCAACTTTGTTCCTCAGCTCTAGTAGCACTGCACTCACAATGCGTCCATTTGGAACATTCACACCTGCAGCACGCATGAAGTCCTCGCACAGCACATACTTGTGCCTTTCCCAGAACTGCACGTGGTTGCCTCTGAGAACGAATATGAGCATGTTGGCAAATACTTCGCGGACTGCAGGGCCAAAAGCAATATTTGCAGCCTCTTCCATAACAGAATCCACCTCCTGGTCATTGTCAACGATGCCATATGCAATGCAGGCTGCCAGATAGGTCTCCATGACCCTACCACCAACACGACGGAGATCCAGAAAGCATGTGGGGCCAGGCACGCGGTACAGTAGCATGCGGAGATAGTACAACTCGGCAGTATGGGAGTTGACGGGAATAATGGGGAGCCGCCCAACCGTATCAGCCTTACGGTTATCCTGGAAACTCAGCCTTCTCTTCCGCAATTGAAACCTTTTCCTCAAGTAGGTGAAGTGCTGGAATACATCTGGATATAGAACAAGACGCATGTGTGGATGGAGATTCATGGCTTCGAAAAAGGCGGTGAGGGTTGTTGCAGGGGGTCCTGACTCTGCCACGTTCTGTATGGCACCTTCGTCAGTGAACGTGATCACCTGCTCATCCTGTAGATGGAGTGCCAGCATCTCGACTGGTGGGTATTTGCGTTGAATGGGGAAATCGTATATGCGCCAGTATCCCTCAGATGCGGTGATGTAACGCCCTAGTTCGTAGCGTGCCACTTCATCATGTCGTAATGCCTCTCGCATCCTCTCATGAGGCTCTAGTCTGACCAGGCACTGGTCCGGGCCCTTTTCAAGGTATTTGTACAGGTACTTGACACAGGTGACAGCACAGACGATCTCAAGGTTGATGTGAGCATCGTACCTGAGGACAATATATGGATTGTAAGGCACAACCCATGCATTGTTAACTAATACGTTAGCACCGCCTCGTATTGTCTTCATGATGGGATCACCAGGTGCTGCTTCTGCCCGTCTTCTGTACAGGGGATAGGAGTCATCAGAGAAGCTTGTCGTTTGACGTAGGGCTTTGGGATAGTCCTTTGTGCACTTCCGGTCTGCCATGCAAGGGCTCAAGATGTTCCATTCCCCACAGGGGCCGTGAATCATGTGTGATGTCACAATACGGTGTAGTTCCGGATTTGTGAGGCTGTCAGGAATCTCAGCAGAGACCACGCGATCGACATCTGCAGGTGTTCTGGGCTTGTCGCGAGGTACCACGGTCAGGAGCATGTGTATATGGGGAAGGTGACGCTTTTGCGTTTCCTTCACCATCACGTAAGCGTCCACATGCCCCAAGATGTCATGCTTGAGGAGGTCTGCGAGGAGTGCTTCCACCTTCATATGAAACACCCGGGCGATGATATCAGGTCTTGCATTGGGTGGCTGACCCTCAAAAACCGATGCTTTAATTTCTGGCCACTTTGGGTTGCAGGTGAAAGTTAGGAAAAAGTCTGGTTTTCCCTTGACTCGGACTAAAGCCATTGCATCCTGAAACTCTTTGGCATACCAACGTGGCGACCCATAAATTGACGGAGGCAGAATGGTGAGGCGTCCAGGTAGCACCTCAGCATCACTGTTTAACGCATCAACGATGATCTTATACTTTTCTGCCTTAATTGACTTCTGGTTGCAGCGAATCCAAGTGAGACGGTGTGACTCAATTTTTGCCATCATGTCGCATACGTACTGCTGTGTCAACCTTCCACCACGAAGCAGTAGATTGAAGTGATGAGTAGGATCACGTACTTGTAGATGGTAGCGGTAGAAAGTTGTTGGCGTAGTCCCTGCCAACTCAGTGTGGTACCCCTGAGAGCCGCAGGGTAGCAGAAGTATGTATGATAGTGGGTCATACGCTGGATGCATGGCGTCTATTGTCTGTAAACCTCCTCCCCTGAGGTGAACAGCGACTGCCAGCCTTCCAAACTGCTCAGTTGTCATAGCCCCTGGAGCAATGACAGCCACATCGCTGTCTGCTGAGGGAAGGTTGACGGTACCATGATGAAGGTCTCGGCGCCGCGTGCGACCTGTTAACACAATATTCAGTTCATTGGCGCTATCATTATGAACCACATACTCAATGGCTGATTTGAATTGCTGGACGTATGGGTTGCACTCATGAATGGCCTGTTGTGCTCTTAGCAAAAACTGTTCATTCAGGCCACTGTTCGAGGTGTGGGCACGACGATAATCCAGCTCATGGGCTGGATCGTGAAAGTAGATCTGAGCAAAGCGTGGGGTACAACCCAGATCGGCAAGAGGAGCACCAATGTAATGGTAAACCTTACCTTGTATGCGCACTCCAGGATTGAAGCCAGGCATACGTATCTCTCGGACACCGATACTTGCCATTGCCAGCGCGTTGTTGTACTGTTTCGCGTGCTTCACAAAGTCCTGGTTAAGGAAAAGGTTTTTAATAGCATCTGGAGGTTGTGATGGAATTGAACCGGGTTTTGGATTCGTAGGATCATGCATAAGAACGACCTTGCCGTGGTTGCAGCAAAATCCTCTTCTCTCCTCATGCCACACCAAAGCAGCACAATGCGAGCATTTAGGGCATTGAAATATTGAGGTCCTGCTCAACGCGTGCCTGTACTCACCATGAAGGACCTCTCGGAAGAAATCGGTATCATCGAATCGAGCAAGGTTGCGATTGTCATGGTGAGCCTGCTCCAGTCTCACACGGTGTACAGCCTCATGACGCAGGGCATCCCTTACTTGCCGGTCTTCTCGCTGGTGAGGGATTTCTTCAGCACGACGCCTTGTCATGCGTCCAGTGTTGTCTGCCAAGCGAGCAGTCCGATCTTCATCCGTTTCAGCTGCACGACGCCTTGTCATGCGTCCAGTGTTGTCTGCCAAGCGAGCAGTCCGATCTTCATCCGTTTCAGCTGCACGACGCCTTGTCATGCGTCCAGTGTTGTCTGCCAAGCGAGCAGTCCGATCTTCATCCGTTTCAGCTGCACGACGCCTTGTCATGCGTCCAGTGTTGTCTGCCAAGCGAGCAGTCCGATCTTCATCCGTTTCAGCTGCACGACGCCTTGTCACGCGCGTAACGTCGCGTGTCAAGCGAGCAGCGCGTTCTTCAGCAGTTTCAGCTGCACGACGCCCAGTCACGCGCGTAACGTCGCGTGTCAAGCGAGCAGCGCGTTCTTCAGCAGTTTCTTCTGTACGACGCCTTGACATGCGTCCAGTGTTGTCTGCCAAGCGATCAGTCCGTTCTTCAGCCGTTTCAGCTGCACGACGACTTGCCACGCGTCCAGTGTTGTCTGCCAAGCGATCAGTCCGTTCTTCAGCCGTTTCAGCTGCACGACGACTTGCCACGCGTCCAGTGTTGTCTGCCAAGCGATCAGTCCGTTCTTCAGCCGTTTCAGCTGCACGACGACTTGCCACGCGTCCAGTGTTGTCTGCCAAGCGAGCAGTCCGGTCTTCATCCCTTTCAGCTGCACGACGCCGTGTCACGCGCGTAACGTCGCGTGCCAGGCGAGCAGCTCGTTCCTCGTCAGATTCCATTGCGCGTGCACTACGTGCAGCTTCGTTCCTTCGTTCGCGTAAACGACGACTCGATTGGGGCATTGTCTTTATCTACAATCTATCTATAAGATAGACAGTAAGTAATAAGTATATAGCCGGTAAGTATAGAGCACTTCCGTAAGGCCGGAAGTGAAGTCTACACTGTCCGGAAGTTCGCATATCGCATATCTATCTATCTATCTATTAATGCCCAATTATTCAATTATCGCCAACGTATTTTGGTTTTTTGCAATTTAATCGCAAGGAAAAGTAGAAAGAGAAGAGGGGGAAAAAGAAAAGCCTTCCCTTGCTGCAAACAGCTGCTGCAAACAACAACAACATGGAAGGCTGCACTGTCCGGAAGTTGGCATATCGCAGTTACGATTATTTTAGTGTTAATGGCCAATTATTCAATTAGCGCCAACGTATTTTGGCTGTTTGCAATTTAATCGCAAGGAAAAGTAGAAAGAGAAGAGGGGAAAAAACGAAAAGCCTTGCATTAACGCATTAACGCTTGCATTGCATTAACGGTTCGGCACACGTGATAGCTCGCTGCTCTCTGATTGGTTGAAGCGTTTTTTGGACATATCTCGGTAAGTAATTGTCCGATTAATATGAAACCTTGAAAAGGCACATCCTCGGGTCCCCAGCAATATACCTGGCAAGTTTCAAGTATATCGGACCCGTGGTTGTCGAGAAACAGCGGTCACAGACAAACAAACACACACACAGACAGACACACACACACACACACAGAGATTACTGGAATTATAGATAGATATATGTATTTATTTATATATGTATTTATTTATATATATATATATATATATTTATATATATATGTATTTATTTATATATGTATATATATGTATTTATTTATATATGTATATATATGTATTAATTTATATATATATATGTATATATTTATATATATATATATGTATTTATTTATATGTATTTATTTATATATATATATGTATTTATTTATATATATATATATGTATTTATATATATATATATATGTATTTATATATATATATATATGTATTTATATATATATATATATGTATTTATTTATATATATATATATATGTATTTATATATATATATATATATGTATTTATATATATATATATATATGTATTTATTTATATATATATATATATATGTATTTATTTATATATATACAGTATATATATGTATTTATTTATATATATATATATGTATTTATTTATATATATATATATGTATTTATTTATATATATATATATGTATTTATTTATATATATATATATGTATTTATTTATATATATATATATATGTATTTATTTATATATATATATATGTATTTATTTATATATATATATGTATTTATTTATATATATATATGTATTTATTTATATATATACACAAAGAATTAAGTTAAGCACCCCTACACAACGAATTAAGGTAAGCACCCCCTAATATATATTCTTTGTGTATATGTATACATTGGCATATATTCTAAGGTATGTGAGATCAAATAATGATTGGTATGACATTAGCAATTATCCATTGATGAAATTGAGTGATCAAAGTGAAAAAAAGTGATTGGTTGAGTCAGTGATCCGATCACGTGGGTCCTACACACGTTATTGACGCAAAGATCGCTAGAGGTCTTCTCAGAACAATGACTGTACGTTAGAAAACATAAACGTCATCCACACTGTCCGTGATGGACCTATAGCTCCATACTTAAATTGAGGTGAAAATATGCCTAAAATTCCCAAAAAATTTCACCTTAAATTATTCAGAATAAAATATTGACAACGGCATGATTGTTATGTTTTTATGTGACCATAATATCACTTCTCCAGAAAATATAGCAATATCATGGGTATATTACACTGTTTTGACGACAACAAACTTGTAATGTGCGAGGTTGTAAAAAAACGGGGGGGGTGCTTAACTTAATTCTTTGTGTATATATATGTATTTATTTATATATATATATATGTATTTATTTATATATATATGTATTTATTTTTATATATATGTATTTATTTATATATATATATATATATATTTATTTATATATATATATGTATTTATTTATATATATATATGTATTTATTTATATATATATATATATGTATTTATTTCTATATATATATATTTATTTATATATATATATGTATTTATTTCTATATATATGTATTTATTTATATATATATGTATTTATTTATATATATATGTATTTATTTATATATATATATATGTATTTATTTATATATATATGTATTTATTTATATATATATGTATTTATTTATATATATATATATATGTATTTATTTATATATATATGTATTTATTTATATATATATGTATTTATTTATATATATATATATGTATTTATTTATATATATATATGTATTTATTTATATATATATGTATTTATTTATATATATATATGTATTTATTTATATATATATGTATTTATTTATATATATATATGTATTTATTTATATATATATGTATTTATTTATATATATATATATGTATTTATTTATATATATATATGTATTTATTTATATTTATATATATGTATTTATTTATATATACTGTATATATGTATTTATATATATATATATATGTATTTATTTATATATATATATATATATGTATTTATTTATATATATATATATGTATTTATTTATATATATATATATATGTATTTATTTATATATATATATATGTATTTATTTATATATATATATATATGTATTTATTTATATATATATATGTATTTATTTATATATATATATTTATTTATTTATATATATATATATATATATTTATATATATATCATTTAATGTAACTTATGTAAATTAAATTTAATGTCAATTTATTTCGTGTAATTTTGCACATGACGTCAGCGTCATGTCATAGGGTCAGTGTGCTTCTTTGGTTAAATAGGCTGATAATAATAATAATAATAAAAAAATATATATATAACGTTCATAGATTCTGATCACCAGAATTTTTAATTATGTTTTGCGTTTGATGTTTCATTGCGTTTTGTGAGATACTTTATCAATATGTGAACCTGATTCATACCTGTCGGTATGTCTCGTGCTTAATGCCAAGCCCAAAATAGGTGTGTGATCCTGAATCCACCCACACCCAAATAAAGTCCAAACTTCTGTGCTTCAGAATATGGTAAATTCTTAATTTTCTTACTCAACTATCTCTCTGACTCTGTAACCAGCCTACCCAGTCACACTGAACTGATCCTCGACTCTATTGCACCCGAGAAAGTTCGTTTCAACCCTCGACTCTCGTCCTGCGGCTGGACTGGACTGCAACAGCTCACGTGTCCTAAGCACATGCTCTGCTGCTCCTGGAGATCCTCTTTCTGCCCGTTTCACCCTGTCATTTGCCCACTTACCCTCTGCTTGGAATTCTGCCACCATCGCTGCATTATATAAAAAGGTGAAAAAAACCAGATTCCTTTAACTACAGACCTGTCAGCTTACTTCCAATCATCAGGGATGTCATGTATTTATCAGGGCATCAACATCGCAGTTGATATGACATCTTTCCTTTTTTCTAATGGCCTGATCTCAGATCACCAATTTGGATTCAGACCAGGTCACTCCACCTTGCTGAGGGTTCTACTTTACCCAACAATGCATGGAGGCTCTCAATGCCAGATATGAGATTATGGCAGTCTCTCTGGACATGTGTCATGCTTTTGATACAATCTGGCATCCTGCCTTACTCTCCAAACGGTCTGCCTGTGGCATCAAAGGTCGACTCCACACATGGCGTACTGATTTCCTCTACTCTTGTAGCCAACATGGGGCTCTCAACAGAATCATTCCATCTCCTCTCCCGGTCAAGGCTGGAGGAGTACCCCAAAGCAGTGTTCTGGGCCCAGTCCTATTCTTGATCTTCATCAATAAATCTCTCTGACTCTGGAAAATTCTCTTTATCTCTGTGCTGATAACTCCACCATCTGCCGTGACATCTCTCATCCTTCAGACAGGCAGGCTGCAGCCTCTATCCTCTCTTCAGATCCTGGCAAAATCACAAGCCAGTCAAACACTTGGAATATGTCTTTCAATCCTCACAAATCTCACACTCACGATCTCTCCCCAAACGGACCATCTGGCAAACCCCCTCTTCCCCACCTCCCTTCTTAACAATCCTATGGAGGAAGTTCAGTCGTTGAAACTCATGGGTCTCATTAATCGGCCATGATATTTCTTGGGAAAACCACATTTCAAAGTTTGCCTCCAAAGCCAGCCGACTGGACATCTTACGTCGCACAAAGTTCTTCCTTGGCACACCTGACCTCATATCCACCTACAAGGCTTTTATATACAGCTCTATAGATTACTGCTCTCCACTCTTGGCTGGCGCCCCTGCCTTGCACCTTACTCAACTTGACGACGTGGAAACAGGATTATTGGAATCTCCTGCGATGAACGTGAATCTATGGGCCTATCACTTTCCCATCGTAGACGGGTCGGTGGACTCTGACTTCTTCCACCTCCTTTCTGGTCTTGCACCCTCTGCTCGTTCTGTGCTTTGCCCCCTTCCCTTCACCTCCATCTCCCATCTCCAGGTTTATACAGAGCACAACAGTCCACCATCAACTTCCTTTTGGTGAAATTTCCAAAATGTAGAATCGCCACTCATTTGCTTCTCTTTTTTCTGCCCGTGGAACGAACTTCCACATTCTCTTCAATCTCATTCTTCCCTCCAGATGTTCAAGACAGCCATTCACCAGTCCACCATACGCCAGATCATCCCCTGTCCAAAAGCACGATCTTCTCTACCTCCGTTAATCGTTAGTAATCCAAAAGCACTTTAATATTCCAAAACACCAAGCCCACCCCTTTCCAAATTTCCAGTTTTCTTTTTCTTCCTGAGAGTTTGCTTCTGTATCCCTCTTGTCCATCTGGTTTGTCCTCCTCTCCCCATCATTCTTCCCCATACCCCTCCTTATTTTTCCAAGTCTCCCTCTATTTTCCCCTCATCCCTGCTGTTGGTGTGTTCCCACTTCCCCTCTCCTACTGTTCCTTTAGTTCTGTTGCATCCTGATCCGTTCAATGTTCATGCTCTTCCACGAACCTCGACTCCGTATACAAAGGAAAAGGAGGAAAAAGTGTTAAAACAAACCCACACCAAATTATTGGGATGCTAGGATCATTATTTTGAAGGCCGAGATTATCTGTGCCCTCATGTCTTCAGTCGTAACTCATGATGCTAATATTAAAGTAACTGCTTTCCCCTTCCCCTGTTTAGATCAGGGCGGGAAGTTGTAATTTTTCCAAACTGAACCTATCAGGTAACTTTGTGCACTCAGAGGCAAGAACAGTGGTGCTGATCTGTCTATTAAATTCGAACCTGTTTTCATTTGTGGACCTCCGAGAGAAGCATCAAAGAGCAAAAAATAGCCCGGATGTTAAAACCGTTTGTTGTGTATTTCTCTTTCTCTCTCCAGTTCCCAGGATTTGGTGGCCAACATGCCGGAGCCTCTGCTCCAGGTGGCCCAGCTGGCTATCAACAGGGGTATCAACAGTCTGGAATTACAGCAATGCAAGGAATGCAGGGCCAGCTAGGGGTGATGCCAGGAATGATGGGAATGCCCGGTCAGCCAGGTGGCATGCACGGATTGCAAGGGCAGCAGGGAGGCTTCCCAGGACACACGGGCGGCTTCCCTCAAGCATCGCCATTCTCGGCTCAAGATCCACTTTGGCCTTACTTTACAGCGGTGGCAGGGCAGGTAATGGCAGTGTACCTTGAAAAACGAGTTCACTTTAAAAGGTTTGATTTTTCAGTTGGTGGTATTCTTAAAAGTTTGCTTCACCACCAAATGAACGAAAAAAAGGTTTTACATTTCATCCTTGTTTTTTCATGTCCCCATGCCTTCTCATTCTCTGCACAGCACGCCCAACTTTAAAGGGTTGATGTTGTAGTATAACTGATCAGGATGGGTTTGGTTGGGTGTCTGACATGGGATCAATCGTCTCGGGGTCTTAACGAGGTTATTGTTTTTAATGTGCCGTGTTATAGACCCTAGCGCTCCTTGCTGACTGCCCTTTGACTATCATCATCTCGCGCCTGTGCGCTGATTGGCTCTCCGTGCGAACCAACTGGTACAGCGACATGACCTCCATTGTCGTGGTGTTAGGCGGCTCCTCCCTTGTCATGCGGCGATATTTCACAATAAAAACAGCGCGGTCACGGTAAATGATGCAACTAATGGACACCAAAAGGACTGCAAGGAGCGCCGCCATGAGGGTCTACTGGCAACATCGGTTACTGCCAATTAGTAAAGCGTGCCGGTTGGCAAAACGCCGGTTGTACGATGTACACCTGTACTTCTTCATTAATTACAAGGACTTTACGATACACCTGTGTGCTTTTAAATAAATTATAAGGAATGCAGACATTATTGACAAGAATCTCCCCCCTCCTAGTTTTGCTTCCCTGTTACAATACCATGTTATTATAACACGGTACAACATGTAAATCTTACTGTCTTGTACATGCGTTGAAGATACGAACTGCTCACGAAAAAAAGTTTGTGATATTTAATTATTTTTCAAGAACTCTCAAATATCTAATTACCTTCACCACCTACTGTAGATGGAAGGTATGTTTTCACCCCCTGTATGTTTGTTTGTGAACAGGATATCTCAAAAAGTTGTGGACACATTTGGACAAAATTTGGTGAAGCTGGGTATGTGACAAGGACGAAATGATTAGATTTTGGTGAAGATCTGTATCCGGATCTGCATCCGAATTTTTTTTAAGCGATTCTTCATCATTGAGAGATGGGGCAAAGAACTATATATAGCACGATATCTCAAAAAGTTGTGGACGGATTTGGACTAAACTCGGTGGAGAGCTTGGGTGTCTGACAAGGAAGAATTGGTTCGATTTTGGTGAAGATTCGAATACGGATCCGGTTCAGAGAATTTTTAAAAGCGATTCTTCACCATTGAGCGATAGGACCAAAAATGATAAATAACATTATATTTCAAAAAGTTGTGGACGACTTGTGAAAAAACCTGGTGGATGGGTTTGGTATGTGACAAGAACAAGCCGATTCGATTTCGGTTCAGGTCCGAATCCAGATCCGGCCTATCAGTGGCATACAAAACGTAAACTGTTCAGCCTGGCGGAGGTATGCGCTCTACCGAGTGCCGTTCTAGTTTCCAATTGATTTTGCATACCTGCAGTTATTGTATTATCCTTGCTACAAGATCATTGGCTTCCAGACGATGGTCAGTGCATGGGATCACACCAAGTCAAATGATTTCAGCTGAAGCAATACATCTATATTTTGTCGTAACTCTTCAAAGAGACTTGACCTCTGATTAATGGTTGGGAAAAGGAGATGATTATTGAATGACTAGCCGAAACCCGTGGAACATCCACGGAAGGGAGGATGTGGTGTATGGATAGAGTGTACCATTATGGATGGCATAGGGGATTTGCTTGTCCGAGTAAGAGTTAGGAAGAAAGATGAGAATGAAGAGTGCGTATATGAACAACGATCGCCGACACCGGCACAAATGCATGCTCTGGATTGTCCACTCGGTGGACGGCTTGCTTTCGCCTTCGCCTGTCCAATCAGCGGACGGCTTGCTTCGCCTTCGCCCAGCAGACGCCAATACGATGGCGTCGTAAGATGGCGTCGTATCGGCAGTTAATCGGATGCTTTTGGGTCCCAACGTCGGCTAATTCAGATTTTTCGAGTATGGCTGTACGTGATAAACAAAGAGTGCGGTTCGTAGATCGCAAATCCATTAGTGCCGTGGGCATCGGGTCACTGGGTGCGGCGTAAAAGGGATAACAAAGTCGAGTCCTTACGCTATTATTATTATTGAATGATGATTATTAAATGCAAGCGGTCGCTGCATTGGAAATACCCATGATGTAATCTGTTGCTGCACAGTCGTACGATGTACAGTATGTCGTCATCATATTGTGGATCAAGCACAGACAGAATAGCCAACTGGCCGATAATTATCCTTCAAGTGGCCTCTCAAATGTGACCACCACTGTCAGAAAGGATGGAAGATTCGTCCATTTATTTCTGCCTGGTAAACCTCGATATAAATACAACTCGACTTGATGAGGACGCATCAACTAAGAGAATCGGAAATCGTTGAATAAGTCATGGTTTGTGTGCACAGAACTCCTATGTTCCACTTCCAATCAAGAATCATGACCATCTGCGGTGGACAACGGCAATATGAGAAGTCCATCAGAGCACCTGTAACATTTTGGGCCCCTAATCGACAACATGCTTCACCACTTATTGTTTTAAACGGTTTGGTCAATGACTCGATGGACATTTGTCTCATTTCAACGGTTTATTAGTCCCCTACCCGAAAGAGCCTTTAGGTTTGCTCTCCATATGACTGTTCATCCGTCCGTCCCACCTGTGGTTTTCTGCAGTTTTCCCCATACCCTTCAACATATTCAACTGAAACTTCAACAATTCAACCTGGCTTTACCATGACGAGTTACAGCACAAGTTTGACTTTCGGGGTGTTTCACAAATTTTTCACTTTGTGGACTTAGAGAAAATGTCATATATTATACATGGGTAAGTTTTCTAGACTTTTCCACTTACCCTTTCATAACATATTGAACTGAAACTTGGTAGCAGACATGGATTGCAAAGCCATTCTTCCTCTAGTTCTGTCTCTCTGTCTCTCTGTCTGTCTGTCTGTCTCTCTGTCTGTGTCTGTCTGTCTGGCTGTCTCTCTCTCTCTCTCTCTCATTTTTAGCAAAATAATGAATGTGCTATTGTATTTGTTTAATTACCTGTAAGATAGACAATAATTGGATTTATCTGTATTTAATTTATTAATTATTTTATATTTGATCTGTATTTAATTTATTATTATTTATTTATAATTTATTTTTATATTTTGTCTGGATTTTATTTTTATTTTATTTTTATATTTTGTCTGGATTTATTTGTACTATAAAAGTGAAATTGTATATTTATGTATTTGCTTGTTTTACTGAACCAAAGGCAAACAAATTTTGCATAAGGAGACCCCAAGTATGGTTTCTGTCTGGGCAGCATATCTTGGGGTGAGGATTCAGGGTGGGGGGAAGACCCCAATTCTCTATACGTAAATGTGTATCGTATAGCTCCATCCTGTGGTAGCCAGTATTAGAAATCATAATCGTGTATAAAGAAAGTTTAAAAACTTGATAATATGCATTACAGAAGATGTTGAAATATGAGTGAGAATAATTCAAAGTTTTCAAAATGTTGAATTTCACTCATTTTGAGCGGAGCTTCAAACCAAAGAAAACAACACTGAGCATCGCAGCATTTTTGCTCGTGCCATATATAAGCAGCACGGATAGTTGACGAAGGTGGTAGCCGACTTCCAAGCAGATGGAAGATAAACTTTGAATTGAGTGTGCGAACAGTCACGTAAGTCTCCGTGTCCGCATGCAATCCAACGATTGCTTCGTAAATCTAACTTTCCTGCCAACATGACAGAATGAGAAGGCATGCTCATGACTATCGCAAACAATTAAATAACCATAATTTCAATAATAAATTGGGACACTCACACATGAGGTACAACATTGTCGGAACCTCTATGGAGAGCCGATGTGCCACAAATCCGATAACGACCAAAGGGGATAGCGTGGAAGGAGGAAAAGCAAATCGAGGAAGTAAAATACCACACCGATATAATAAATAAATAAATAAATGAAAACACTATCTCAGAGGGAATATGGTGCAGCCTCGTGCACGGCCTGGGGAAACTCGTGCTTTGTGTGATCGAGGCCGATGAGTTATTGGTCCACAAGGCTCGTGCTAGCCTGGCCGAGACTCCACTCGGCAACTCAACTGCAACTCGACGGTTCTCTCGCTGTTCTGCTCTCCTCGCCAGTCCTCCCACTGGTTCTCGGCCGATTCTCTGGTGGTTCTCTCCAAGCTATCTGGTTACAGCACCCGACTCACGTTTTCCGTCCTTCTCTCCATCTCTTAAAGAGGCCGAATCGCACCTCGTCCACCCGAACAGCCTTACGTGGCTTTGTAGCCATAAACGTCCTCCAAGGTCAATATGTCCAGGGAAATGTGGGTTGCCCATTCAAATGAATAAAATAGCAATACATGGGAGGTGGGGAAGAGGGCAAAAGGGATCCTTGGGGCATGCGGCATCCTAATGTGTTCCCACTATAAATAGGTCCACGCATGCTCATTCACAAATTATGTACAGAGCTGTGGCTTTACCACTCCTCCCTTCC
Source organism: Myxine glutinosa (assembly GCF_964187855.1). NCBI lineage: Eukaryota > Metazoa > Chordata > Myxini > Myxiniformes > Myxinidae > Myxine > Myxine glutinosa. The sequence goes on from NC_136270.1 coordinate 85,976,263, forward strand.
ATGTTTCCACATCACTGATCATGGCATCGGTAATTAACAATGTAAAAATAAAAACAAATGTTTCCAACTGCAAACCAACCGTCTGGAATACCTGCTTTCTTAACCGAGAACTTCCCATGTGCCTCACTGGGAATATGCAAGCTGAACAATAAGAATCGAGTCATTTCATCATCCTCGGCTTTAACTGCCTATAGCTGCTTTAACCTGCAGAGTGAACGAACATACGGGTACTTTTGATTCTGACCTGAAACATTGATTGTTGGTTGTTGGATTGATTGTTGGATTGAAACCTCCTGTCTGTGTTCACACAGGACGGGCAAGTTGATTCTGAAGAGCTACAGCGATGTCTATCCCAGGCAGGAATTTCTGGCTCGTACCGGTGTAAGTGCAGTCGCTGTTTCATTGTTTGCCGTTTGGAGAATCGCTTACTATATGAAATTATGACTATCAAAATGTGAATCGAGACTCTGAGTTGAAGTCTGTGCACTTGCCTCCTAAACTCCCCCCACACCCCTCCCCTCCGAGACTCTCCCTCACTCCTCCCCTCCAAGACTCCCCTCTCACCCCTCCTCCTCAAAGCGTCCTCCCCGCTTCTTCCCCCTTCCAACTTTCACCTTCATCTTCCTCAACCTTCTGCCTCACTCTTCCCCCTCCTCAAACAACACCTCACTGCGCCTCACCCAAACACCATCAAACCTTTTGTCCGCCCCATTCTTCCCTTTCTCCAAGCTATTCTGTAATCTCTGACACACCTGCAACAGCTCTCCCTACCTCTTCCTCCTCTTCCACATCCTGCCCTACCGCTCCCCCCCCCCCCCCTGTTCTGTATCCGATGCTCCCCCTTCCTCTTCCTTAACAGTATGGACCTCAAACATCCGGGGCCTTCGCTCAAACTTAACTGATCTCTCCATACAGGTTGCTTCTGACAAACCAGACGTGATCTGCTTAACAGAAACCTTCCTCCTTAATGATCTCTGATTCCTTGGTATCTCTCCCAGGTTACTCCCTCCTCCGGTATGATAGACGTGAGCCTCGTCCTGGAGGTGGGGTTGCTATCTTTATAAAAAACTCTCTTCCTCACTCGCCCTGCACTGCCCTCTCTCCACCTCACCCCCAGGAATACCTTTGGCTACGGCTTCCCCTTCGCTCCCACCTTTTGTTCATATGCATGTTGTACCGTCCACCAAACAGTGATGACTCCATCTACATCTCGCTGTCTGATAATATGGACCAACTTCTATCTACCCATCCCAACTCTCTCTTCCTCATATGTGGTGATTTCAACTGTCACCATGCCAGTTGGCTGGGGGTGGGTACCCCTCTCACCAGCCATGGCTCTTCAGCAAAGGACTTCTGTGACTCACTGGGACTGACACAATCTGTCAATTTCCCAACCCGGATCTCAGTCAACGGAGAATCTTCTCTTCTGGACTTGGTTATGACTAACTTCCCTGAAAATGTCTGCTGCTCTTCTTCTGCTCCAATCGGCTTTTCTGATCATGTGCTTGTTAAAGTGGACATCTCTCTGACCATTTTCAGAGAGCCTCCTCAGCGTCGACGAGTCTGGCATTTCACTCAGGCCAACTGGCACGGTCTTCAAGCAGCCATCAATCATCTGGACTGGTCTCCCATCTCTACTGCCTCTGACATCAACTCATCCTGGGAATTCTTCCAAAGTAAATTGCTCTCTCTCATGCACAGATTTATCCCTTCTCATCTTCAGTTGTAATACCCTTCCTCCCGTCCATGATACACGGAATCTTGTGGTGAGGCTATTGCCCAGAAACAACTTGCTTTCGTCTCCTGGAAAGCAAATCCAACGGAAGGAAATCTCATTTCCTTTCACAAAGCCCGAAACAAGTGTGTGTCCACCCTCAGGAGAGCCAGGAAACAATCTCTCTCCGTCCTCAGGACCGAACTCTCTTATCTGTCTCCCTCTTCCAAATCCTGGTGGCGTCTGGTAAAATCTGTTTCTGGTGTTTGTTCCCCCTCCATCCCCTCCCTCACCTTAAATGGCCACACGGCTGACTCCGCACGTGAAAAAGCTGAATGCCTCAACTCAGTGTTTGCCTCTAAATCTTGTGTCCCAAACCCATCCCTCTCTGTACCCACCGTACCCAGTCGTACCCAGCTGCTCCTCGACTCTGTGTCCTTTCCTCCTGACAAGGTGGAAAAGTTTCTGTCAACCCTCGACTGATTCTGCAACTGGACCTGACGGCATCAGCCCACGGGTCCTAAAATCATGTTCTTCCGCTCTTTCACTCCCTCTCTCTGTTCTCTTCACCCTCTCTTTTGCTCAAGGTCATCTTCCATCTGCTTGGAAATCTGCCAACATCACCGCTTTGCACAAAAAAGGTGCAAAAACAGATCCCAGCAACTACAGACCAATCAGCCTTCTCCCAATTATCAGCAAAGTCATGGAATCCATCATTGCTTCAGATATGAAATCTTTCCTCTTCTCCAATGGCTTGATCTCTGATCATCAATTTGGTTTCAGACCTGGACACTCCACTCTAGACATGCTGCTTCTGCTTTCTCAACAATGGATGGAGGTCCTCAATGCCAAACAGGAAATTAGAGCAGTCTCCCTTGACATATCACGTGCCTTCGATACGGTCTGGCACCCCGCTCTGCTCACCAAACTCTCCTCTTTTGGTATCCATGGAAATCTCCACGCATGGCTGGCGGACTTCCTCTCTAGTCGTAGTCAACGTGTGGCCCTGAATGGGTTTCTCTCATCTCCTCTTCCTGTTCAGGCTGGAGTTCCCCAAGGCAGTGTTCTGGGCCCTGTGCTTTTTCTGGTCTTCATCAATGATCTCTCTGACTCTCTTGAAAATCCTCTCTGTCTCTTTGCTGACGACTCTACTCTCTGTCGCTCCATTCTTCATCCCTCAGATCGGCAGTCTGCAGCCTCCTCACTCTCTGCAGACCTTGACAAAATCACAGACTGGGCAAACAAGTGGAACATGTCTTTCAATCCTGCCAAATCTCACACTCTTACGATGTCTCTCCGAAAAGACCGACTGGACAACCCTCCCATCCACTTTCTGAATAATCCTCTCCAAGAAGTTCTGTCACTCAAGCTTTTGGGTCTCACTATCTGCCATGATCTTTCCTGGAAAAACCACATTTCAAATCTGGCCTCCAAAGCCAGTCGCCGACTGGGCATCCTCCGTCGTGCGAAGTCCTTCCTTGGCACACCTGAGCTCCTCACCACATACAAGGCTTTCATCCGCAGCTCAATGGAATACTGCTCTCCCCTCTGGGCTGGTGCTCCTGCCTCACACCTAGCTCGCCTTCGCGCTGTTGAAACCAAATAGTCTAGTAGGAAGACTAGGTCCCCCTGCACCCCCCGGAGATATACTTCTAATCAGTGTTTCTAGATTGGAAAAAATGTGTAGAAAATGACTAGCTATGGCCCCAAGCTGAAAAAATGTCCCACATACCATTTTTATGCAAATTACTGCTGCCATTATCAAAAAAACGATTTTTGACATATCTCAGCCAATATTGCAGATAATTGAAAAATGAAGGTGTCTAGACCCATGTTTTGAAGGGCATAGATCATGATAGAACTATTCATAACATGATTACATGTGTCTATGGTATACTAGTATGCTAATTAGTGCTTTATTTACAAAATAATCACAGTTTTACGAAATAATAGACTCATATTAAGGTCCGTCTACACAGACGTTAACACAAAGTTTTATTTTTCTAAATATTACAACTGTCAAAATAATCCTAGCACTCAATGTGACCACTCTTCTCTTGCTTGTTTTAGATAAACATCATTAGCATTAGTGATTCTACACTGAGTCAGTCATCATCATTTTCATCGAAATCGTCAGAGTCAAACTCTTCTTCTCCTTCCTCTTCCTCCTCCTCTTCGTGCTCTCCTGTGTTCAGAAGATCCACCAGTGAGGTTGGTAGGATGGGACCACTGGACCACATTGGTTTCAACAGTCCTTCATCAGTCCTTATCCATCCTTGCTCCTCATAAGGTTTTGGCTTTTCGATGATAGGTTGATCGGCTCTTTTGTACAATGCTACGCGGTGGTTCACACGCTGGATGTGCGGCTTCAGGGCAGACTGGCATGGAGGAAGGCGAGCCAAGACAAGATGGCAGTGGGTAATGAACGACATCCAGAAGGCAGCTGTCTTCCCCAGGTGGCCCTTGCGCACCTTTTCCTCAAAGGCATGGTACTTTTTGATGAGGAGTAGAGTTGAGGGGTCTTTGAGGGCTTCATCGAGGTGCTCTCGGTTGCAAGACTGGGTCATTCTGAGAAGCACAGCAGGGTCAGAGATCATGATGTTCTCCTCCTCAGTGAATCTCTCCATCAACAGCCTCTCCATTGCCTCACACACTGTTTTGAGGCAAAAGAGGGACTTTGCGTAGGCCTTTCCACTGAGAACACCTTTGAGAGATCCACTTGTTACTAGTTGTGCCTCAAAGAGAATCTCTGCATATCCAGAACCACGCATCTTGTGTCCAGTGAGCATCCCGATGTAGTTCATGGATGTGTGGAAGGGTCCAATCGTTACTACATGACTAGCAAATTCATTTGGCCAGCGCCAGATGATGGGAAGGGCTTTCATGCAGACACCCAGATCAAATGTATTCAGGACCCATCTCTGACCCACCTCAGCAGTTGCTGCCTCGGAACGCTTCAGTAGCTCACGAACAACTGCGTTGTCTGTGATCGGTTGGTGGATAGGCGTGCAGTAGTCGACTGTTGATTTGCTGGGTGGGGGAGAACCAGTTGCAGAGGTGAAACCCCCTAGCCCAGGCACAGGCTGCAGGCCACAGCTTCCGATGTATCTGATGAAGAGCCAGATGTAGTACTCTTGCATCGTAGTGGCATAGACTGTGTCATTCTCTGCTGGCGGTGTGAATGATGAGCCTTCAGGGAACTTCGGGCCAACGCGAGTAAAGTGCAAGGGTGGGAGAGTTTTTGGTGTGTCGACCTTCAGGCTACGCTGTTGTGACCTATTGATGGTAGGTAGCATTCGGTCCTTGCTGCTCTCGAACCCGGGCTTGACCTCCTGCACCATGATTCCTCCAGCACTGTTTACAATGTTGCTGCCGTGCACACTGGTAGTGGTTTTATTCAAGTTGTCCCACTCACAGTGGAATACAAGGTTGCCCTCTCCTGTCACAATTTGTGGTGTACGATAAGTTGAGACTTCATCCAGGACCTTGGCGAGAGCAGTTTCCAACTCCAAGGCGAAATCGTAGCTCTCAGAGTGTCCAAGCCTGTGTAGTATTGTGGTGAGCTGTTTGCTTCGGAACAGGTGCCTTACAGTCACACAGAGGAGAATGTGCTTTGGTAACTTCCATTTTCCATCTGACACTGCACGGCACAGATCTTGTCCAATGGAGAAGACCAGACGCTTCACCTTTTCTGTCTCGATGCCCTCCTTGCCAGTCATTAGCACGCTGAGAAAGCGGACAAGGTCTGGAGGTAGGATGTCTTCAGGATTGAGCTCCATGTCTTCAGCTGTTGGTGGCCATGGTTGGTCTTTACACTCTCTGAAAGCCTGTAGAATACCCTGGCGAAGTTGGAGGGCAACATTTTGGTTCTTGTTTGTGCTTCCGAGTGTGAATGCTCGTGCGAGAGCATTGGAAACTGTTATGTTTGAGCTGTGCACAAGCCAGAAAGAAATGACATCACATTTGTCATGATCAACCTTCGTGAAGTGGATATGCTCCTTGATTGGGTCATTCTGTAGGCGTTTCAGTAGTTTCTCTGACCGATAATTTGAGTTCTCATATCCATTCAGTTTCAGTTCCTCGACATAGAGCAAGCGCAAGGAAGAAAGCTGTAGAACTTTATTCTGCTGGATGACCTGGGTTTGAATGTGTTCCAGTACTGAGTTGAATGCCTTTTCATGGGCGGCTGACATGCAAGCCTGCTCCTTTGGTGCTTCGGCTCTGTGAATCGCACGCTCATAGTTGTAGAATGCTGTGCGGAAAGCTTTAAAACATGACGGATGGTGTTTGGCCTCACATGCAAAGAGGTCTTTGTTTTTCACCTTTCGATGGAGTCGATAGAGACCCATTTTCTCAGCCCGTGTTTCGATTTGCTCCCATGCATTTTCTTTGTTTTTAAAGGATGGGAAGGTTGTAGGCCTCTCAGTATTGCGATGAGCATCTTTGGTCTCAACTTTCTCACAAAATATACACTCTGGCGGGAAGATGGGTTCAGCAGAACCTCCTGGTTTACGAGGAGAGTGATGCCATGATGAGGTTGATGGCCCTGGTTCTGTATCATCTCCCAGACGATGAAAGTGGCGGACAAAGTGCTTATAACACTTGCTGTGATATCCTACTCTTTCTAGGTCATCAGGAAGAGTTGCCGGGATCTGATCACATACTGATTGCATACGACATGGGGAGTCATGCGGTTGGTTGAGACGTCTATCCCGGATCTTTTGAAGCAGTTGCAGTTTTTCTGAAGCAGATCCTTTAATTTTACGGAGGGGCGTGAAATCCCCATGATCAGACATGGATGGTACATGAAGGATGCATGTAGGAGGAGAGCTTTGGGCTGCAGGTTCTACACTCCGTTTTCTTTTGGGCATGCTTGCTGTCGATGTCTACCATCACTGTTAAATGACAAATAAGAAATCACGAATGATGTTAAAAGTGCCTGTGAAAGGAGGCTCTGAGTTTTCAGTGAGGTAACAGAGGTTCTGAGTCATGTTCTACACTAGGGTACTTTTTAGCTGACTAAACCATGTTTAGTGGCATCAAAAGTGCTAATAGCTAAAACATCTAAATTCTTCCACACTAACGTTAGCTATCTAGGCCAATGAAACATTGTGCTAAGTTACTGTAGCTAGCTCAGCTGTCGTGCCTCTTTCTGGTTCAATTCATATACAGAAGTCAACAGATATGTCTCATGTTTGGCATTAACAAAAGTTTAAGTTACACCGACATTAGGAACATACTGTACATAGATGAGGCTAGCTTTAACGTTAGCTAACATGGTGCTAGCTGGCTCAGCTGTTATTCTGCCTGTTTATGATTTCATGCAGAAACTGAAGTCAAGAGTGTGAGTAACATTATAGTTAGCATCTTACCTGGCTAGATTGGAGGATGAATACCAAGAACAACACACAGATGGAATGGAAGACTGAACTTTCAACTGAGGTATTCAATAACATCAACGTTACCAATTGATACGAGCGCGCGACATTACCAATTGATACGAGCGCGCGAGCGCGCATGTTACATGGATGGAAATGTAAAATGGCAGCTATAGCAGCACTAATTTGGATCTCTAGTCTGTCATTTCTGCACTGTGATTGGATAACATAAAAAAATATGTTTGGGAGTTAACAGCAGGAGTTGGTAGATTTTACGTGGGCTGGGTGAGAAACCTTTAAATAAGCAAGTGAAAATCTCTCGCAATACAAAGTCAATGGTGGGAAGAAAAGTTGAGTGGTACCAATGTTACTGCCAATGTCCCGCCCCTATGCAAGACTCAGGAGCATCTTGTTGACATTTAACCTTGAAAATACCTGGGTTTAGACCCCTTATGTACCATGTTAAGTTATCTGCAGTATTAACGTATCCTTATCATTTGTAAAACTGATTATTTTGTAATTACAGCATTAATATGCATACTAGTATACCATAGACACATGTAATCATGTTATGAATAGTTCTATCATGATCTATGCCCTTCAAAACATGGGTCTAGACACCTTCATTTTTCAATTATCTGCAATATTGGCTGAGATATGTCAAAAATCGTTTTTTTGATAATGGCAGCAGTAATTTGCATAAAAATGGTATGTGGGACATTTTTTCAGCTTGGGGCCATAGCTAGTCATTTTCTACACATTTTTTCCAATCTAGAAACACTGATTAGAAGTATATCTCCGGGGGGTGCAGGGGGACCTAGTCTTCCTACTAGACTAAAAGCATTCAGAATCATTGGAATCTCCCGCGATGAAGCTAACTCCAAGGGCCTCTCACTCACTCACCGCAGGCAGGTTGGTGGTCTTTCCGTCTTCTACCGACTCCTCTCTGGCCTTGCCCCCCAGCTCTCTCTGGGCTCTGTCCCGCAAATATTCCTACAGGTCGCACAAGATCTGCCTGCAACCCTCTTTTGGTTAAACTGCCAAAATCAAGACTCTCTGCTCACCTTCACTCCTTCATTCCTCTTTTCTCCCGCCTCTGGAACAAACTCCCTCACTCTCTTCATTCCCACTCCACCCTCCAAGTCTTTAAAACAGCTGTTCACCACCATCTCTTATCTTCCCCCATCCAAAACCTTGATCTTTTCTACCCCCGCTAATTTCACCCCAATTCCACTTTTTGAAATACCAACTTCTGTCCTGGAAGTCCTTGGTGTCCTTGTGCTTTATACTTCTCCCTCCCCCCCCCCCCCCCTTCCCATGCCTCCTCCCCCCGGTCCCTCTCCCTTCCACACATCTCCCTGCTCTCGGCTGTTGTGTTTGTGTGCTTCCCCTTTTCTCCCCATCTTGTCTTCCGCTCCCTCTTTTTGTGTATTTTGTTTGTCTGGTCGATTTGTTTGTGAAGTAAATGTTAGCTCTTTCACGAGCCTCGATTCAGTATACAAAAAAACAAAAAACAAAAAAAAAAAACAACTTGTGATAACAGTGAATGAATAAGAAAAGGCATTTTCCTTCCCCTCAGATTGAACACACTTGCCATGTTCCCAACGATTGCATCGTGCCACTTCGTTTCCAAATTTGTTCCTGGGGGCTTGCATTTTGGGTGCCGTCAGTCTTTCCGTGTATTTTTTCGGAACCTCGACTCGAAAATGACTGGACCCACTTTTTTGTATTCGGCAAATGCATGCAATGATATCTGGACATTAGGCAGGTCAAATGATTTTGGGATCAAAGCCGATTTGAAATGTTGAGAATCTTTTTTTTTTTTAAATGGAGAATGGTTCAGGAATGTATATGCTTGCGAGAACCATTATTTATTTATAGACACTTTACCATTTCCCAAAACACAATGTTGAATTATTTACTTCACCATGATCGCTACCTACATGCCACCTTCAACTAATTAATTATGTACAGTTCACCATCACCACTGTCGACATACCACCTTGATTGATTATTTATTTATTTATATACACTTCACCATCACCACTGTCGACGTACCACCTTGATTAATTATTTATTTATATACACTTCACCATAACCACTGTCGACATACCACCTTGATTAATTATTTATTTATATACACTTCACCATCACCACTGTCGACATACCACCTTGATTAATTATTTATTTATATACACTTCACTATCACCACTGTCGACATTCCACCTTGATTAATTATTTATTTATATACACTTCACCATAACCACTGTCGACATTCCACCTTGATTAATTATTTATTTATATACACTTCACCATCACCACTGTCGACATACCACCTTGATTAATTATTTATTTATATACACTTTACCATCACCACTGTCGACATACCACCTTGATTAATTATATTTATTTATATACACTTTACCATCACCACTGTCGACATACCACCTTGATTAATTATTTATTTATATACACTTTACCATCACCACTGTCGACATACCACCTTGATGAATTATTTATTTATATACACTTCACCATCACCACTGTCGACATACCACCTTGATTAATTATTTATTTATATACACTTTACCATCACCACTGTCGACATACCACCTTGATTAATTATTTATTTATATACACTTTACCATCACCACTGTCGACATACCACCTTGATTTAGTTATTTATTTATATACACTTCACCATCACCACTATCGACATACCACCTTGATTAATTATTTATTCATATACACTTCACCATCACCACTATCGACATACCACCTTGATTAATTATTTATTTATATACGCTTCACCATCACCACTATCGACATACCACCTTGATTTAGTTATTTATTTATATACCCTTTACCATTTGAGCAACTCGGCACCATCTGTTTTGATGCAATGCTACACTTAGGGCCCAGTTGAGTACCTGGATTACGCCATGATTTGCCATGCTGTTTCCGATAGGATTTGTTTTGAGGACAACGTTGTGAATCTGCATTGTCGAGCTTAGAGCCCAAAGTTAAACCAGATCGAACCACTCCGATCGCCTTGGAATATTTCCTTGAAAGCCAGAATCCAGATAGCGCAATATAGTTATTAACTCACACTTGCTCCAAATTATGAACGCTGTAATTCCTGATATTTCCCACCATTTGGTACAATGTTGGTGACAGAGACACCTTCTTGTAAATCAAACTAGAGCAAAGTCGATGGCGCGCCATCGTAAATCCCCACGATTCCCACCGAGAGCAAGGTTAAGGATGGCGTAAAGTTTCACCGGGAATAACCCAATATCAAATTGAGTTGAATCTTTCTCCATTTTTTTCCGTGATCCCAAGTCCCAACCCCCTGGAGCATCACCTGGGGATTGAATCCAAACCATCGTTACATATTTCATGCATCCCCCAATGTTGATTGCACACACAAAGTTTAATCAAAAAACGTTTTAAAATGTGCCCGCAATTATATTTTTCGGTATTTGACTTTTTGACCACGCCCCAAGGAGTGTGACCAAAAGTGATACCGTTCTCACACCTTATTGTCATGTGGTGATCATAACTACCAAGCTTGGTGAATTTCTGCCTCACCGTTTAGGAGGATATAGCATGACGTATGGACCGACAGACGGATGGAGCTGATTACAATATCCCCCGTTGCACTTATTTTTGACATGTATTTCATGCATTGTGACAGTTAACAATCAAGAGTAGCAATGTGAGCACCTTTGTTTTTGTTTGGTTTTTTTTTTTTCAGCTTTCAGTCTGGAGACCTGCAAGATCATGATTGCGATGCTGGATGTATCCTTTTTTTAAATAGTGCTTTCATTGCACTAATGATTGCCCTTCGTAACTGAACACTGCTGCTATTCATAGGTGATATGCAAACACCCGGGTGCATTAATCTGTTTATAGTGTAGGAGCCGCTTCCCATCCAAGAACCACAATCTGAGATAGCAAGCAGTGTAACCAAGTGTCAAGGAAAATCTGACGAGGCCAGACCACCTGCTATATCCACACCGTCAAAGCAATTACCCCGGAATTACCGATTACCCTGCGATCAGCCGCCGATTGACCCACCTACTTGGTGGAAGGTAAACAGAGGCTTCAATGAATCAAAGCCAGGTCCTCTCACTTGTGAGGCGAGCTCACTTTCTACTACGCCAAAGGACTCCAACCTTTCATCACTTTTTTATTTGCAAGATCGAGGCTCATAGAAGAGCCTGCCTGCCATAGATGTTTCATGACTAGGAGGAAACTTCATTGTTGTTTGTCTGCAAACTTAATGTATACTCGTGATAGCTTTGGCATACGGATATTGAAATTGTAAAAGGCACTTCGACGCTAAAGATCGACAATCGGCTTCACCAGCAAGTTTAGTTCTTCATTCCACTTCAATCCTAATAATATTGTCCATTCCGCTGACGGGATAGCTCAGAGATGGTGGACTCACTTTGGAGCTATCTTGGCCGGGTGCGATTGCCGACTTCACTATAAATTGTTATCCTGATGCTTTGCACGAATTATTAGGTCATTCTGCAGAAAGACGTTAAGCCAACCATCCCATCTGCTAGCACTCACTGGTGAAAAATTGCTTTTCAAAAGGAGTAGGCCCGTGTGCCATTTATGTCAAAATTCTAAGTTCCTGCCCGAATCGATACAAAACGGGTGTGGGGTATTGCCTCAGCAAAATTGCTGCATCCCCAGAAATGACGCTCATGAATAGATTGGCCCAGATTGGCCCATTCGATCGTTTTGTGTTGAATAACTCGTTTGATGCCACATTGTTGCAAACTGATTTGTACACCCAATCTGGTTCTCTCTCTCCCTGTTTTTACCCCACACGCACGGTGAAAAGCGGGGTTAAGCATTCGGTTCACTTTGTCTGTCTGTCCACAAACATCAGTTAATGATCGAGGAACAACTTGATTTCAATCGAATGTTATATTTTGAACATGAATCGGAAATGTACCGGTGTGTACCCCGGTTTAGAATAGGTACACCGTATCCCTGCGCATCGTAAGAGGCGACTAAGGGTTGGCGCCAGGAAGGGCATCCGGCCATAAAAACATTGCCTCAAACAGGGAACCATGATTGTCATGGGGCCCGCAAGGCTAACCCCCGCTCCAGCGGGGAAAATGGCCTTAAAACGATCATTCATTCATTCATTCAATCGGAAAACCAACCTGCATTTTTGTAGTACTTTGGCTCTGAAATCTGTCCCATTCGCCCATGCGGAGGGAGGAGTGAGATATTATTTTTACTGTCTGCCGTATAATATTTTTACTCTGTTTACCCTGTCTGGCAGTCAAACAAAATTTAAAATCATTTCAAACGGGAAACGGTTTTTGAAGATGTCATAAAGGCACGAAGAACTAATGTAACGTGTTAATAATGTAATGTAAGACGCATCATAATAAGGCATCAACGGCGGTAAACTTCTGAATTTTTTTTTTCCTACAACCGTTAAAATTTCTTATTTCAATTGAATAATATACCTGAAAACTAGAGCGTATTTTTGGCACTTTCAAAAGCCTTCCATTTAGCAACATTTGGAAAAATATTCTAGCATTTTACATCATCTCGACCAATCAGCCGATCCCGCCCTTATCCTTCTTTTTCCTCAAGACTGTGCGGGCTAAGTTATTCAATGATCTCTAGTTTTTTTAGTTTTTTTTTACCGTAGCCATTTTGCTCACAGAGATTAGTTGGCATTTTTTTTTTTGGCTTTGCATTTCCTTTACAACTCCGCAGCGTGACATGTCTGGTAAAATGGGCTTCAGTGAATTCAAGGAGCTCTGGATTGCGCTCAACGGCTGGAAACGAAACTTTATGGCATTTGATCGAGACCAGAGCGGTTGTGTTGATCCAGCCGAGCTCACACAGGCCCTCTCTTCCATGGGTCAGTTATGGCATCAGCTCAGGCAGGGTGACGATGCAGCTGCTGCAAATATTGGGGAGGCCGATTTTAGTTTGTAATTGTCAATCTCCAAATGTAATAATCCTCATCGCATGATATTTGACTTTTTCACCCGTAACGCTGATGCAGGCTACCGGCTGAGCAACCACACAATCGGTGCCATTGTCAAACGGTTCAGCAGAGATGGAAAAATCTTCTTTGATGATTACGTGGCTTGTTGTGTAAAGTTGCGTGCCCTTACAGGTATGTCTGATTTGCAGAGCACATGAGGTGTATCTATATACGTATTTGATTAGGAGGGAGAGGGATGTGGGTCGGATTATATGCTTCGAAGAAGTTTACCCACTCCAGCACGATTACATGATCTCTTGCTTGTTCACAGATCGGTTTAAAGAAAGAGATGTGTCTCAACAAGCCATTGTGAACTTCCCATATGATGATGTAAGACTTTTTTCTCATCAGTTTTAACGCTTCTGAGATTTTAATCCCTTTAATATTTTGTCATGCTGACATCTTTTTTAAATATTTAATAATTCCTTTTGAGTTATATGTAACACAAGGGTCATAATAGTAAAATGAGCCCTTTTATTTTGCACACAAATGTGTTTTTTCTGATCTTGTGGGTGTCCCGCACAGGTGCAGTCGGCGGCGCATGCGCAGTATAAAGTTTTGAAGAGCATGTCTGCCAATTAATACGTATTGAAGCAATCTACTCGCAGTCAATGATATTTTTTTTTAGGCATATGCATCAAATTAACCATTTTAAGGGTCACCGTTTTAAAATGAAAAAATACTTAGCAGATTCAACGCTACTACTATTACATGTACTGCACTTTAGTGGTTCCAATTAATCCCACATTTTAGTAGGGCGTTGGGGGTCAGCCGGCAATTATCTTTTGGCCCAGGTCTTTCATGAACCACTGGGCCAGGCCCAAAGTTCAACGGAAAGATGATTTGGGTAGGGATTTGTAATTTGTTCAGGGTACCGGTGATAATTCACCTATTTTTAGCCAGACACTGTGGAAGTTTTATGGTCCGCCAACTAATGGCCGCAGACAGACACACACATCACCCAGTTTAACGTTCCTCTGAGGGATGTGGGCCTTCGTGATGCATCACCCGGACTGCGAAGTATTAATAGGTCAGTGTATCATTGGATCGGTAATCGAACCCAGACCACCCATGCAAGTTTACTTTCACCTTTTCTTATTCTATTATGACCAATGTTCTATTTGTGGCCGTTTCATTTTTGAACCGCCTGGTTGGCATTTTAATAATTATCATACATGCGTTAAAAAGTCAAATGCTCTTAGAAACTCCATTTGTTTTTCTGTCACGACAGTTCATCAAGTGCACCATGTCCATTTGAGCCAAACTGCATCAGCTGAGCCATACTATCGTGCCTTCACAACTCTCTTCCAGAAGCCGACAGCAGGAATACACCATTGTTCTTTAGTTAACAGAATGTTTAGCACGCACAGCACAGAATGTTGTGCCAGGTAATGTTTGCAGATTTTGTGCCAGTATACAAATTTTTTTTTTTTGCTCTGTCACATGACGAAGAAAATAAATGTTCGTGCAGGGAGTTTTTAAACCCTTATTTTGTGCCAGATTGGTAGTTTTTGATTTCTTTTATATCCCTTTTCTTTCTTTGATCTATTGTAGTCGTAACTGGGCTGTATTTCTATCATCGGTTTTGAAAGCATTGCAAGGGATTTATGTACTAGCTTCAATAAAATATGCAGTTACCTTTTGGCTTTGTATCTCAATTTTTTCTCAATGCACTGTATACTTTGCTAAAAGATTTCTTTTTTTTTTTTAGTTATTAACCACTACCCTTACCCTGGTGTTGGGCTAGCGGCTAGGGTGCCGGCTTAGGATCCTAGGATCCTGGGTTCGAATCTCGGTCGATCGCCGAATTAATGCCAGGGGAGTTGACTCAGCCTGTCATCCTTCCGAGGTCGGCTAATTGAGTACCAGTTCACTGGTAATTCCCTGTTTGTCGTTGAAGGCGGCAAAAAGGGTTGGCGTCAGGAAGGGCATCCGGCCGTAAAACATTGCTTCAAAAAGGGGACCAAAAAACAACTACCACGGTCCCCGAAAAGGCCAACCCCCGCTTTGCGGGGGAAAATGGCCTCTAAACGGTGTTTTTTTTTTTTTTTTTTAACCACTACCCTTGGAGAAAATAAACGTAGCACCGGCGGATCTCTCTAATTTTAAACTAGTTCAAAAGTGCCGTTAACACCGAACCTGTATTGAACCTGAAATGTTCCCTCACGGCAGTGGTCCTCAACCTGTTTGGGTGTGCGGACCCCTTCCGAATTCCCACGGATTTTGCGGACTGCCACGTACAATTGTCATAAGACGAACGGCCTTCCACAAATTTGCTTCTGAGCAGTAACGAGTCGTGATACCAGGCACGGTCTAATGGTGTTCCTCCTCTTCCAACCGTAGATCCCCACCGATAGGTTTACTGATCCCCGGGGTTCACAAGGACTGTTTTATAGCGCTTAACTAACTTTCGGCCCGTGCAATGGAACAGACTAGTTTCCTTTGAACACATGCTGTGCTGGATACTGAGAGTTAAAGATGTGAAGATATAATCTAAAAGTGGTATACTTTTCTCTGACAGAATTTGGGATAAATTGGAATGCAAGACTGTTTAGTGCTTTAAGGACACTAGTGAATGGTGCATAATCTTTTTTTTTTGTATACAATATCGAGGTTCGTGTAAGAGCCAACATCAATCCCCCCCAAAAAAAAAAAAAGAAGCATACAAGAAAGGGAGCGGGAGACAAGATGGGGAGAGAGAGGGAAGCACACAAGTACGACAGCAGAGAACAGGGACATCGGGAGATCTGTGGGATGGAGGGGTGGGGGGGGGGGGGGGAAGAGAGGTATAAAACACATGGACACTGCTAGAACTTCCAAGGAAGAAGACGGAATTTCAAAAAAGTGGACCTGGGGTGAATTAATGGCGGTAGAAAAGATCAAGGCTTTGGATGGGGGAAGATAAGAGATGGTGGTGAACAGCTGTTTTGAAGACCTGGAGGGAGAAGTGGGATTGAAGAGAGTGAGGGAGTTTGTTCCAGAGGTGGGAGTAAAGAAGAATGGAGTGAAGGTGAGCAGAGAGTCTTGATTTTGGCAATTTCACCAGAAGAGGGTTGCTGGCAGATCTTGTGCGACCTGTAGGAGTATTTGGGGGACAGAGCACAGATAGAGTTGGGGGAGCAAGGCTGGAGAGGAGTCAGTAAAAGACAAAAAGACCACCAACCTGCCTGCAGTGAGTAAGTGAAAGGCCCTCGGAGTTAGCTTCATCAGGGGAGATTCCAATGATTCTGAAAGCTTTGGTTTCAACAGCGTGAAGCCGGGCTAGGTGTGAGGCAGGAGCACCAGCCCAGAGGGGAGATCAGTATTCCATTGAGCTGCGGATGAAAGACTTGTATGTGGTGAGGAGCTCAGGTGTGCCAAGGAAGGACTTCGCACGACGGAGGATGCACAGTCGGCGACTGGCTTTGGAGGCCAGCTTGGAAATGTGGTTTTCCCAGGAAAGATCATGGCAGATAGTGAGACCCAAAAGCTTGAGTGACAGAACTTGGAAAGGGTTGTTCAGAAAGTAGATGGGAGGGTTGTCCAGTCGGGCTTTTTGGAAAGACATATTAAGAGTGTGAGATTTGTCAGGATTGAAAGACATGTTCCACATGTTTGACCAGTTTGATTTTGTCCAGGTCTGCAGAGAGTTCGGAGGCTGCAGACTGCCGATCTGAGGGATGAGCTATGGAGCGGCAGAGTGGAGTCATCAGCAAAGATCCGATCTCTTTGCTCTGATCAAAATCAAAATTTTGATCTGATCAAAAGAAACTTCCCTTATTCAATTGCATGGGTTTAGAAATGTTTGCAAACATGGCTAGATTAAAGCATATACAAGTGGGAAACAATCGGTCAACAATCGGGCCAAAGACAAAAATAAATCTAAAAAAACAGTCACAATAAGGACTCCCAAGGAAATTAATGTAAAGTCAGAAAATTTAAATTGTAGAAATAATTATTTTTTTAAAAGCTGGTAATATAATTATTAAATGAGGAACATATTTGTCGATGGCATGCTCGTATGTACGTATTTGTACATAAGTGTGCTGCTCCCATTTTATGAGTCCATTAGTTTTCCAAATTAAATGGCAACTAGAACGGCACTTGGTAGTGAGCATGGGCTGAACAGTTTACGTTTTGTATTCACTGATGGGTTAGATATGGATTCAGATCTGAACCAAAATCTAATCAGCTTGTTCTTCACACCTAAACAACTGATCCACCAAGTTTTGTCTTAATGCGTCCACAACTTTTTGAAATATCGTGCTATATTTCGTTTTTGGTCACATCTCTCAATAGTGAAGAATAACTTAGAAATTAAATAATTCTCATATCCAAATCCATATTCAGATCTTCACCAAATTTAATCGATTCGGTCTTGTCACATACACAACTGGTCCACCAAGTTTCGTCCAAATCCGTCCATAACCTTTTGAGATATCCTGTTATGTATCGTTTTTGGCCCTATCTCCCAATGGTGAAGAATCACTTCGAAAATTCTAATAGCCGGATCCGAATCCGGATCTTCACCAAAATCTAATCATTTCGTCCATGTCACATACTGCCAAACAGTCACATACTGCCAAACTGCCAATCTCTGCCAAATATCGTCAAAATCCGTCCACAACTTTTTGAGATATCTTGTTCACAAACAGACAGACAGGGGTGAAAACATAACCTTTCAATACATTTAACCCTTTTGGGTACGGATGACGTCCAGTGCCGCAACCCGCGAAAAAGTTTTGTGTAGGGATGACGTCACTACACGTCATCGACTATACCTATAAATAGATCGTCAGTACGTGGTTGCATTCCCGTACCAAAATGCCGAATTAATCCCGTACCGGGGGTACTTTTATCAAAAAAAAAAATCGCGTACTCAAACGGTTAATAACCTTCGGTGGTGGAGGTAACATGGTATCATACTTTTGATGCAATTGAACGTAATCGACCAAACCCGTCCATGGCAAACGGCATCTTGTAGTGAGGCAGTTGCCATGAAACAACTTGCCTTCGCCTCCTGGAAAGCAAATCCAACTGAAGGAAATCTTATTTCCTTTCACAAAGCCCGAAACAAGTGTGTGTCCACCCTCAGGAGAGCCAGGAAACAATGTCTCTCCACTCTCAAACCTGTCTCCCTCTTCCAAATCCTGGTGGCATCTGGTCAAATCCGTTTCTGGTGTGTTTGTTCCCCCTCCATCGCCTCGCTTACCTCAAACGGCTACACAGCTGACTCCGCACGTGAAAAAGCTGAATGCCTCAACTCTGTGTTTGCCTCTAAATCTTGTGTCCCAAACCCATCCCTCTCTGTACCCACCGTACCCAGCTGTTCCTGGACTCTGTGTCCTTTCCTCCTGAGAAGGTGGAAAAGTTTCTGTCAACCCTCGACTCTGATTCTGCAACTGGACCTGACGGCATCAGCCCACGGGTCCTAAAATCCTGTTCTTCCGCTCTTTCACTCCCTCTCTCTGTTCTCTTCACCCTCTCTTTTGGTCAAGGTCATCTGCCAAAATCTTGGAAATCAGCCAGCATCACGGCTTTACACAAAAAGGTGCAAAAACAGATCCTTGCAACTATAGACCAATCAGCCTTCTCCCAATTATCAGCAAAGTCATGGAATCCATCATTGCTTCGGATATCAAATCCTTCCTCTTCTCAAATGGCTTGATCTCCGATCATCAATTTGGTTTCAGACCAGGTCATGCTGCTTCTGGACATGCTGCTTCTGCTGTCTCAACAATGGATGGAGGTCCTCAATGCCAAACAGGAAATTAGAGCTGTCTCACTTGACATATCACGTGCCTTCGATACAGTCTGGCACCCAACTCTGCTCACCAAACTCTCCTATGGTATCCATGGAAATCTCCACGCATGGCTGGCGGACTTCCTCTCTGGTCGGTCAACGTGTGGCCCTGAATGGGTTTCTCTCATCTCCCCTTCCTGTTCAGGCTGGAGTTCCCCAAGGCAGTGTTCTGGGCCCTGTGCTTTTTCTGGTCTTCATCAATGATCTCTCTGACTCTTGAAAATCATCTCTATCTCTGCTGATGACTCCACTCTTTGCCGCTCCATTCCTCATCCCTCAGATCGGCAGTCTGCAGCCTCCTCTCTCTGCAGACCTGGACAATATCACAGACTGGTCAAACAAGTGGAACATGTCTTTCAATCCTGACAAATCTCACACTCTCACTATATGAATGAATGATCGTTTTAAGGCCATTTTCGCCGCTAGAGCGGGGGTTAGTCTTGCGGGCCCCATGACAATCATGGTTCCCTGTTTGAGGCAATGTTTTTATGGCCGGATGCCCTTCCTGACGCCAACCCTTGGTCGCCTCTTACGATGCGCAGGGATACGGTGTACCTATTCTAAATCGGGGTACACACCGTGATCATTCATCCCAGCAAGCTCGTACTCAATTTGCCGACCTCGGAAGGATGACAGGCTGAATCAACCCCTCTGGCGTTAATTCAGCGATCGACCGGGATTCAAACCCAGGATCGTAGGATCCCAAGCCGGCACCCTAACCGCTAAGCCAACACCAGGCTAGTCACGATGTCTGTCCGAAAAGACCGACTGGACAACCCTCCCATCCACTTTCTGAATAATCCTCTCCAAGAAGTTCTGTCATTCAAGCTTTTGGGTCTCACTATCTGCCATGATCTTTCCTGGGAAAACCACATTTCAAATATGGCCTCCAAAGCCAGTCGCCGACTGGGCATTCTCCGTCGTGCGAAGTCCTTCCTTGGCACACCTGAGCTCCTCACCACATACAAGGCTTTCATCCGCAGCTCAATGGAATACTGTTCCTCCCTCTGGGCCGGTGCTCCTGCCTCACACCTAGCTCGTCTTCACGCTGTTGAAACCAAAGCTTTCAGAATCATTGGAATCTCCCACGATGAAGCTAACTCCGAGGGCCTTTCACTCACTCACCGCAGGCAGGTTGTGGTCTTCCTGTCTGCTACCGACTCCTCTCCGGCCTAGCTCCCTCTGGGCTCTGTCCCCCAAATATTCCTGCAGGTCGCACAAGATCTGCTGCCTGCAACCCTCTTATGGTTAAACTGCCAAAATCTAGGCTCTCTGCTCACCTTCACTCTTTCATTCCTCCTTTCTCCTGCCTCTGGAACAAACTCCCTCACTCTCTTCAATCCCACTCCTCCCTCCAGGTCTTTAAAACAGCTGTTCACCACCATCTCTTATCTTCCCCCATCCAAAACCTTGATCTTTTCTACCCCCACTAATTTCACTACAGATTCACTTTTTTGAAATACCATCTTCCTTCCTGGAATTCCTTAGTGTCCTTGTTTTATACTTCTCCCACCCCTTCCCCCCTCCACCCGCCTCCTCCCCCCAAGCCCTCCCACAGATCTCCCGATGTCCCTGCTCTCAAATGTTGTGTTTGTGTGCTTCCCCTTCTCTCCCCATCTTGTCTACCGCTACCCTTATTATATGTTTTGTTTGTCTATTTGATTTTTTTTTTTGTGTGATAAATGTTAGCTCGTTCACAAGCCTCGATCCTGAAAAAACCCAAAAAAAAAAACCGATATCAATAGCTTTGCCAATGTGAATTGATGGTTTCAATACATTTAATAACGCAAGTTTTATATACTCTAGAAAATGTAACATCAGAATATTAAAGGCTTTAAGCAGAATGCCATGGTACCACAAACAGTTGACGATACCATGGCAACAACAGGCATTGTGACATCATATACTCACGATTCTAATACCTGTGCCGGATTGCAAGCCGACAACTCATGTGCACTGTCCAGCTGAGTAAATCGTATATCTGAGAGGTAAGACGAGGCAACTACCGAGTTAAACTACCTCGTACGAATGCTGTGTTTGCCCAAAAGGTTAACTTTTGGATGCAAGTGTGATTTTGGTCCTGGAAGTATAATAGACTGGAAATAACGGTTTCAACAATTACATATTTCTATTCTTTAGGACCTCGACACAGATGTACAAGTCTTTCGGAAGTTCGTCAAAATATCAGCCGGTGCTACTATCATTTGCGAGAAGGCAGCGAATGGACTTGCATCCACACTCGGCACCAATGCAGAGTCAAAAAATTTTTTTTACGATCCATTGACCGACAGCTTCCTGAAGCTGAAGATGTACACGTTTGACGAGTGGATAATTGAAAATTTCGCCAAGCAAATATCAAATTTAATTCTGGAGCAACATGATAAGTGCTTTTGTAAAAAAACAGTATTTCAATAATCATGACTCTTCCTGTGAGTCAGATGCTGCCACAAAGCTCAATACCGAACCCTCAACTTCGAAACCAAGTATCAAAATGCAGGCCCCAGAGTTTATGGTGAACGATTACAGCTGCATACCGTACCGGCCGTGTACCATGCCCTACCCAAAACAACAACTGCTCAAGCGTGCGGTGCTTCGTGACAAACGCTACTCCACGAATTGTCAAGTCCACGTCGACAACGTCCGGGATACATACGACGTCCTCACCCCTGAATAATCCTGCTCGAAGGTGATCGGTATTGGCAGCCAATAAACGTAGACAACTCAAGCTCTGGACTATAACAAGGGGCTTGGGATTCTGCTGGAACTTGTGATAAGGATGTGGATGAGTACTCACCCCGTTCCAAGTCACGTACATAAAAACGTCCGGCGGAGGTCGAATCGCACAATGGAGCGAGATTTTGAAATAAAGAAGAAACCATCAGTCGTGTTGCTATTTACCTTTTTATATCGACAATAACGCTGCTTTTACTTGCACATCAATCAATCATTCAAGATGTTTCATTCACATCCTTAACGAGGAAAAAAAAAATGTTTGAACTGCATTCCTCGCAAAATAAACTTTCTTTCAATACTCAAGATTAATTGAACAAGTTAAATGAGATTTGTTGCTGCATAATGGAGTCTGCTGTTCAAATCAAGCCTTGACCACCAGATTGGGCAGCTTTTCAAAAGGAACTAACTATTGTTTAACAGCACTGCCTGATAGTTTGGAATTTGCTGTTTGCCTTAATCAGCACTGGTTAAGAAAGAAACTCGCACTGACAGCACGTGGTCCGTTTGGTGTCCCCGTGAATACCTGGCTCACAATACCTGGATACCAAATTGAAATGCCAACGCGTCGATTTGTCCAAAGTCTCCAAATTACACTGATTCATGCAGAAGTCAACTAATGTTAAAGTAGGAAAGTATACCAATGTGTGCACAAGATCTTCACTGAGCCTCGAGAAGAAAAAACAAACCCAGAGTTCAAAATTTAAGGAACTACCGTAGCAGGTAGTTCATGTCACTGCCGAGCAAGTGAGGATCGGGCCCAACTTTGCAATCACAGTGGTTTCTCCATCCGGGACTGTGCGGGAACCATGTGACAGGTGTTGGCTATCCTTCCAAGTGGGAGCGGTGCAGCATTTTGCACAGCATGTGCAAATATGCAGGCTTTTTTATTTTTTATTTTTGAAAAGCCAGACTTGCAAAGACGAAAAAATAGGGGCAATACCCTGAGGCACTCACCTGGTACAATAAAGCAGTATTCTACACTGACTAAAGGTGTTTTAAACAGTATCTTGGTATTCTAAACCATAAAAAAAACAATTTAAATTTCAATGGTTGCTGGAAGACAGGGCAGCATGTACAATCATATTAACGTAATCATAAAACTTTGAACAAAAACACACAAAAAATACCTATTTCGGGGGACAAATCCAACCCTCCTTCCCCCCCCCCCCCCCTTCCCCCCTCCCCACCATACCTCCTTCGACCCCGATTTTTCTAATGCCTTGAACAAACATTGGTACATAACAAGTGATGAAAGTTGTGATCAAGTTTCATCAAACTTGTGTGTGTAGTTTCGGAGGGAAAAAGCAAATTCCTATTTCAGGGGAGGGGGGGGGGGTGCGAGGGGGTCAAACCTGGATCGACTTTGATCCCCGGTACCCCCCCCCCCCCCTCCCCCTTAGACTCAGATTTCCTTTAATGCCATGAACAGATTTGAGTTGCAACATAAGTCTTGTCGCGCGAATCCCTCGATTAATACCGTGGGCTCGCGGATGGCCAAACGGACTTAAATGGAGGAGACGATCAATTGCGGATTTGACTGTGCCAGCACGGGAGGAAGAAGGAAGAGGAAGAAGCAGCGAGCCCTTACCTGGTGCGATCCGAGCAGTCTTCAACCCTGCAAATTAATCTCACACGAGCACGGGAGGTAAAATGTACAAAAATAATGGATTTATTATGCGGAACCCGATACAAGGAAATGCGACGGTAAAACCTAATTCTAAATTGGGATCCCGCACACCTCACTTCGACAACAGTACAGGGGAATGAATTAAATAAAATAATCGTCGTGTTGTGCATTCGTGGGTGCGAGCTTATCTATCTGGGTGTGTAACGTCGTCAGGAATCGTCCAGCTCCGATGTTGGCGCGAAGCAGGCCTCCGTCCGCCTCGTTCACGCTCCGATAGGCCCCGAGCCACCCGCTCAGCGGCACGCCTCGCTCGCCTGCCCGTCGGTCACACGCGAGGTCCCATTTGCTCGTAGCACCAAGCCTCGCTCCAAGCACCAGCCTCGCTCCAAGCACCAGCCTCGCTCCAAGCACCAGCCTCGCTCCAAGCACCAGCCTCGCTCCAAGCACCAGCCTCGCCCCCAGCACCAAGCCCCCAAGAGCACCACCAAGACGAGAACACAAGGAAGACGACAATGCCCGCGAGCGAGTCGTTTTGTCACTTGCGCTCTCTCTGTCAGCTCTCTCGTCAACTCTTTCGCGTTCCCCATCAGTCCCTCCCTTCTTTGTGGTCTTTCCCGCCTTCTCACGCCACCCAACCTTCCCCTCCAATCAGCGACCTGCTTCTAAGTAGTGGTTTTGCACCTTCCGCACTGATTGGCCGAGTGTTCGCGCCTTCCGCACTGATTGGCCGAGGTGTCAACGGTCGGTGGCCAATCAGTGTGCCGCTTCTTACCCCAACCAATCACACGTTCCCTGGGCGTGGTTCCAGCCTGCCTGACACGATGTTTGTCGCCTATGTTGGCGTACTACGTGGCTGCTGCCTGTTGCTCGTCCAAAGTCATTGTGGTGGCGTGGAATTATTTAATGTGTGCACTAATGGACCTATCTAGGTGTCTATAGGATGTATTGCCATAAGGGACACTGGGTTGCTCACAGAAGGAACGACACACGAGGGAATTTTATCCATAATCCCTGCACTAATTAGCATGCTCAGCCCCCTCGTGGCGGGGACACAGACACAACTTATTCCGACATATGGCTAAACATAGAACTTATTACAGGTAGATTCCCCATCACGACAGTCGAGTACCTACCTATGCAGATCTACCTGGATCTAGATATTCCTCTACCCACCGACATAACAGTATCGTTTGTGCCAAGTTTAGTCACAATCCTATCAGTGGTTTCAGAGAAGAAGTTGCAAGTGTTTACGGACTGACAGATGGACAACGCGCCATCGCATAAGCTCCACGGAACTACATTCCAGGTGAGCCACAAATAAATAAATATGTAGTGGTGACATCTCATTCCCAAATAAGATTTATTTTATAAAGTTACAATACATAAAAGGCAAGCAGTTCAATGATAGTTTGTATGCCTAAAACTATATGCGACGGCATCAAAACCTTGCTGTAGTAAATAATTAATGAAATACAAACGTTGCTGTAGTAAATATTTACTTCCATCATTTAAAATGGATCTCAAAAAGGTGGAGCTGAAATCTGATTGAACAACGTTGATGACGCGTGGCACCAGACGCAAGCAAACAAAACTGATTTTAATGGTGTTCACGCACATCTGATTTTGTGCCAAAGGCATGTGTGGCAGGTGTTCTAGAAACTTCGTGGAGTGCGATTGAAGGGTTTGCATTTTAAATTAGTATAAAACATTTAACTTTATTATTATTATTTTTTAGCTCCTTCCAAAAACATTTCATCAATATGATGTCTAAATATATCAGAAGGCAAGGCGATTGGCTCATGTAAACACCACACCAGTGTTGGATATGAAGGCGTACATTCCCTCATGCTGCCATTACCTGCATATCATTATGATAACAAGTGACGAGGTTAACTTTCGGCAGGATTTATTTGAAAGAGTTTGCTTTGTGCTTCGGGAGGAAGCTGAAGTGAGGAGGAACTGGACCGAGCAGCATCTCACTGTGGGGCGAGAGAGAGAGAAAGTACTGAATGAATACACCATCACCCTTTTACCGACAAAGTTGTCGAGAGATGGAGGAGGATAGGATTGCTGGAGACGCGCATTCAACCCTGATGAGAGAGACCCTTTTCCCAAGGGATTCATACCTAAGGGTTATCCAATCAGCCACGTTCTGGCTGGCCATGAGATTCTCCAGCGAGTCTCGTGCTAGGAAATAAGGAGGTCTCTCATTGATGCGCTGTGGAACCCTCTCAAGGAGGCCCACTGGGATGTATCTAAGCAGAGAGGAGAAGGGGTTACCGGGTCGACCAGATGGATGAATCACCAGACCACATAGTGATTGGTTCAGCATGTTAGAGGAGGAATAAAAAAAGAAAAAGCTTTCAAGTCTCACACCTGCATAGGAACGAAAGCCACTCGAGTAGGAAACGACGAGTCTTCTCGACACCCTGCGTGTCGGAGCCCCAGTGTTCGAGGCCAAAGCATGTAAAGTCTTTCAGCAGGGCGAAGCGCTCGCCTGACGAGATGTCCCAGTGCCGATGCTCTTTTATCTCGGTGAAGATCCAAGGTTTGATGAGGGCGCCCCTACACGATGCAACCCAGGACTTGGCTATAAAAATGCACCAAACTAAATGCTGAGCAAATGGAAAAACACAGATGCTTTACAGATCAGAATTGTGACGTCGTCGTCGGAGCATTTTTACATATTCCGTTGACAATTCAATTCCTTAAATTTCCTCTTGCGTGGCAGTGTACAGCGTCACGTTGAACGTGTAAACATCAGCAGGTGTCTTTACCAACGCTGTAAATGCTTGTAACGCGTGCCTATAATTGTTTTGCATTTGCACCTGAGCACATAGCTCATGGTGCAGGATTCCTCAAATCGAATCACCTCTACTGGCGAGTCATCCATTCGTTACCCACTAATGTACTTGCAATTAACGTAAAACTGCACTGGTGTTGACGGTCAATGTCATGAATGTAACAAATGTACTTGAAGCTTTTCAATAAACTTTCGGCATGAGGTAAAATAAAAACTTCCAAGGCCCACGGTTATTGGGATAAGCAAATCCAATGTAAAGTCATCTGGGGGATACAAGAGAGTTTTCGGAATGAATGTACTGCAAAGGTTATAAAAGAACGGAGCTACAAGTAAATGGCAAAAATGCCACGTAATAAATAAACATACGGATAATTAAACAAATAAATCAACAAAATCCAAACTGCAACACAATTTTGGTAGAGCGCATGCCTCCCTCCGCCAGGCTGAACAGTTTGAATTTTGTATCCGACTGATAGGCCGCATCTGGATCCGGACGTGAACCAAAATCTAATCGGCGTGTTCTTGTCTGCTAACCAACTCGTCCAGCTAGTTTTGTTTTAACTTGTCCACAACCTTTTCAAATATCATGCTGTACATTGTTTTTGGCCTTATCACTCAATGGTGAAGGATCACAAAAAAAACTCCAGTATATGGATCAGGATCAGGATCTTCACCAAATCTAATCAATTCGTCCTTGTCGCACACCCAAATTTCAACCAGATTTCGTCCGTATCCGTCTACAACTTTGAGCTATCCTGCTAACAGAACAACAGACAAACAGACGCCACCCTAAATGAGACATGATGCTGATGGCATGCACATACGTTATATCAACACGTCACCTCCAAACGAGGTGGCACTCAGGTCTTTGAAGACAGAGATTTACGGTCACAAATAAAGGCAAGCGTGGCCGCCGATCCAGATTTGAGGCAGCATTGCACAGGTCGAGTCCCATAACGGCAAATTGTAATTTTACATCAGTCAAATTGCAAGGCTGCCTTTTTGAGCTCAAACAGTTCCTTTCCCAACGTGAGAAAAGGAACTGCTTATGACCTCAGAATACGTTATCAAGCCACTGGATCTACAAGAGACATGCCAAGAAGTGGACATCCCACGATAACGACTCCCACGCAGGACCAATACATTCACACGACCCATCTACACAATCGGTTTCTAACTTCCCAGAGTACTGCAAACACTCCCTCGATCCCGATGCAATGATTGCTGCCGGAGGTGGGCATACCCGGTATTGAGATAGTTACTTCCACGTTGGATCCATAGGCGGAAACATTAGTCACCCGCTTGGTTTTGCTATTCATACCCTTTTTGCACTACTCATTCCGAGTAGTATTCTACCTTTGTCCATACAACTTTCGGCATCCCGTGGCTGTTACCTGCCCAGCATGAGGCCAGCGACATCAGTCTCACGAGCGTTATTTGCATCTTCAAATGAAAAGATGTCTCCGTTTCCTGCAGAAGCACACCGGCAGTATGTGAATTAGAGGAAAAAGGGGCAAAAGTTTTCTTGCTTTCAAAGCAGATGCTCCGAACCCGATTTGACTCACCAAAGAGTGGAACCGGACTTGCCACCTGCACGCATTGCTTGATGTAATCCCAGTCGGCGAGTTTGGTGAAACGCTGCTCTTTTGATCTTCCATGAAGCTGCATAAAAGAAAGTACATCAGGTTGAACAGGGCTGCATATTTTTTTGACAATGTTCGAATGTAACGGATGTGACGTTTGTCTCCGTATATATATAAAGTGGGGATCATGAAAAGTCCATTTTGGAAAGGTTGCCTGCACACAATCAACTCCCCTTCATGTCCTTTAATGGTGACAAACCATGATGCTTTTCAGCGTCCCTCCACCTCATTGTACCGTAATCATGGAGGTTCCCCATTCACGGAGGTGAGGTATGAGTTTGTGCGCCAAATTGCTTTTGTCCATCACAGCTGCTCGCATCTTCACGGTCAACGGTACATCCAAAACCTGCTCACAGCCGATACAGCACGTATCTTTCATTTCTCACTTCAAGTTGCCCTGAGGACTTTAATGTTTGCATTCTCCCCACAAAAACCATCGTTGGTAGGTAACCGCTCACACTCTGATTTAACCACTTCAAAATAAATAAGACATCAAAGAAAATTAAGTGGCAAAATTATCCCTATTTGTAAAATGAGTGAACAGTTTGTAAACCAAAAGGGCCAAGAATAACAAACATCCCTAACTGTAACTACAAGGTTTAACTAGAGAGCATCCCAAAATGCATAGCCCGTCCGTGTACACTTTGTACACAAACTAAGCTTGACAAAAACAACAGCTAATTTATTAAAATTATTTATTAATTAGTGCTCTCCATGTTTTCATAATAAACCAAAGGATTGTTGAAAATATGATTACAAAAGCTCAAATAGCAAACACAGAACCACGGAAGAGATTACAAAACCCGGCCAGCTCGCAGTGTGTGGCGGAAGGGCTAATAAGGCCAACAGTGCCTATGGAAAGTCTACACTCTACACCTTTCAAAAATTTCACCTTTTGTTGCCTTTAGTCAGGTTCACTATGTTTTTTCGTTCAAAATTTTTGGAGATGATCAAAACTACACATTTTTGGAATATTCAGAGCATGAGGAATCCAAAAATTAATGTTGGCATTTGCATAGACGCCTTTGCGAAAATGACACTCAGGACAGTGATGAAGATCTGTAAAAGCATATTCCTGAACGGTATAGACCTAGTAGATCCTGTGTATAGGACTTATAGTTCAATCTGAAACTAACAAGGCTGCTTTCTTTCTTTATAAACCCATACCTATAACTTCAAAGGACTTGCAATATCATGTATTATGTAATACAGTTATATCACAAATATAAAAACAATGGTTTTCAATTACCTTTGTTTGTTGCTTTTCTATAATCCTGAGCACTATTTTGAGGCCTTTATTGGATTCCTTGACCCATAAAACATAGGATTAGCATATTTAATTAAGTTTCTAGGTTGACTAGAAGCCGAGATAGCGCAAAATATGTATTTATGGCGGCCATTTTGAAAATCCAAAATGGCAGCCATGCAGGTGTCTGTGCAACTGCCAACTTTGATTTTCGGATTCTCCATGCTCTGATTCCAAAAATGTACAGGTTTGCTAATCTCACAAAATTTTGAACGAAATTATATTTGTTAACATAGTGAACCTGACTACTCATAGCCTGGAATTAAATGCCATTAAATCAGACTTTTTCCACCTTTATTTACACATCGTAACCCACAACTTCCAAATGAAAAACAAATTCTACAAATTTCAGAAAATTAATTTAAAATACAAAAGTAGAACATCTTGGTTGGATAAGTGTCCACCCCCCTGAGTCAATACTTGCTGGAAGCACCTTTGACAGTATTTACAGCTGTGAGTCTGTTGGTATATGTCTCTACCAACTTCGCACACCTTGACTGGGCAATATTTGCACATTCTTCTGCACAAAACTTCAAGCTCAGTCAAGTTGCATGGGGAACGTTGATGGACAGCAATCTTTAAGTCATGCCACAGATTTTCGATTAGATGAACATTGAGGATCTGACTGGACCACTCAGTGACATTTTTTTTTTTTTGTTCCTTAGCCACTCCAGTGCAGCTTTGGCTGTGTACTTCGAGTCGTTGTCATGCTGAAAGGTGAACTTCCGTCCCAATTTCAGCTTTCTTGCAGAGGGCAGCCGGTTTTCCTCTTGGATTTTTCTGTATTTTGCTCCATCCATTTTCCCTTCTATCCTGACAAGTGCCCCAGTCCCTGCTGATAAGAAACATCACCATAACATGATGCTGCCACCACCATGCTTCACAGTCGGGATGATGTTCTTTTGGTGATGTGCTGTGTTGGGTTTGTGCCAAACGAAACATTATCACTTAGGCCATAAAGTTCCATCTTGGTTTCTTCAAACCACAACACTTTTTGCCACATGGCTTCAGAATCTCCAGAGTGGTTTTTGCATACCTCAAACGGAACTCAAGGTGGGCTTTTTTGAGTAATGGCTTCCTTCTTGCCACCCTACCGTACAGGCCAAACTTGTGGAGTGCTTGGGGTATTGTGGTCACATGCACAGTGACCAGTCTTTGCCATAAAGGCCTGTAGTTCTATCAAAGTTGCCATTGGCCTCTTGGGGGCCTCTCTGATCAGTCTCCTCCTTGATTGGTCATCCAATTTGGAGGGGGAAGGCCTGATCTAGGCAGGGGCTTGGTGGTACCATACACCTTCCACTTCTTATTGATTGGCTTGACCATGCTCCAAGGGATATCCAAGGCCTTTGAAATATTTTTATACCCATTCCCTGATCTGTGTCTTTCCACAACCTGTCCCGGAGGTCTTTTGAAAGCTCCTCGGTGCTCATGGTTGAGGTTTTGCTGTGAAATGCACTACCCAGCAGAGGAAACCTACAGGAACAGTTTATTTTATTCTGAAATAATCAGAATCACTGCAATTAAACACAGGTGGAGGCCAATTAACTTTTGAAAAACACGGGAAAATTTTGAAAGGGGGTGTAGACTTTCTCTAAGCACTGCATAGTGTATATACACTTACTGTGACTTTGCCCTTGCAACCAATTATTAATTAGTGTTATAATAAAGGTTTGTTGCCAATTTGATTGTGCGAGTGCATGTACGCACGTACTTACACGTACACATACACACACACGCATACGTACACACACACACATACACACACACAACCTCCCAATGCGTGACGGATGGGTTCATGAACAGAAAGAAAAACAATGAGATCGGCCGAAGGAAAAAGCAAAGTCTGCATAACAAACAGCACAAGGTGCAACAGGGGTGAATTCGCACATGGCACATGCTTACCGATACCACTCCTTGCACAATTTGCTGCAGTTTCAATGACTTCGTCAGAAGTGCACAGCCGCCTCCCTGGACACAAAACCTCTGATTAACCTCAGCTTAGGTCAACATATTTTCATAAGACACGTCACCCAACTGCCCTACCTTGTGGCAAACCAGGTCCAGTGGGCATCCCATATTGATGTCTACAAAATCAATATCGATAGAACGGTTGAGCAGGTCTGCACACTTGGTCATCGTGTCGGGAAAACCACCTTCAAGCTGCAGATGGTGTACCAGAGGTCAAAACAAGGAATTTTAAGCACAAATTCAAATTATTCACTTGAAAGGCTGTTTGCTGAGTGGACAGTGCAGCTTCCTTATTACATGACAAAAGAGTAGGCCTATACTCCAAATTGATAATTCCTTCAAGGTCAACTACAGTACAAGCTTCTTGATATTTATCAAAAGGACACCATCCTGTAACTCTGGTCCAACAGGTCAACAAATGTGTCCTGTAGGAATGCTTGTATCTCAGATTATACATGTTGAAAAAAAAATCAGAAGAAAAAAATGTTCACCTAAATGTTACACATATGGCCTTATTAGCGGAGACCTACCACAAAATCTTCCTGGACTTCATTTCCATAAAAAATGAAATTTCTCGAACAGGATCAAGCATCGAGGACGATTCTCAAAGCAACTCACCTGCACTCCAAACACATCCTCCGAGTGGTGACGCTTGAGCAGAGCCCATTCAGATGTCTGGCCCTGCAGCAGGTTTGTGCACATGGCCATCTCTCCACAGGTAATGTCAGCACCAAGCCTTTTACACACTCTCCGGAAAGGCAGGTTACCGCACTGAGGGAAGCATCATGCAACCACAACTCAGAAAGTACAATGGAATATCTTATAGTAAGGGCATTTTATGAGATATTTCACAAATCTGTTAACTAAATTGTTACCAAAAAATTTCTTTACCATTATGTTTGTAAAGGTGTGTAATAACATGTTGTTACGGACACGACTTAGATGTTATGATGGGCCGAGCGGAATGGCCGCCGTGTTCGCACAAGTTACCCGATTATACTCGAACGTTGGCCGAGTCGCGCTATGCTAAATCAATTACGGAAAGGACACAACGGCTAGGTTAAATGACACGACACCAGGGGTACAGTTCTCAAGGCCTCCGGAGGAGGTTATATTAGTTCGGAACGTTTAGATTACAGGGATGAGAGAGACAGCATAGGAAGATAGGCACTTAGACACACTTATCTTATTCCCGACAGACCACAGATAAACAGGACAAAACTGACTCACACGGGGATTGATGGCAAGGAGGGGCAGGTATTCGATGGCTCAAGGTGCACCTTGGCTCAGGGGCAAAATCGACCCGGTCCGGTCCAAAGATGCGGGGAGGTCGCTCAGCGCTCGGAGGTCGCGACTTGTCTTTCCAAGCTGGGGGCGCATCTCACCTCACGTCCGGTAAGTGGCTGCGCATATCCGGCGGGGAGTGACACGCCCTCGGCTCGTTAGCTCCGCCCCAGATGGAATCGGCCCGCCGCTTCTCACTGGCTGCGGGGGGTTACCGGGCTCCGCCCCTGACGAGGAGCTGACAGCCAGCCCCTTCGTGGTAACCCCGTAACCTGGAGCACATGGGCCATGGCGGCTAACCGAGCCGGAGTGAGGACGCCCACTCCCCGCACCGCGGCCACGCCGCCCCCGCTGTGGTTGTAGTTGTTGTTGTTGTTATTGTTTCATGAGGAAGATGGGAGGAGGTATGGGGAGGTCCTAAACTCACTACTGGTGCCATACAATCACATTCTGGTGCAACGAAGAGTCAGAATTAATGGAAACGAGTCCTTAACTGACATAGACTAAGAATAACTAGCAAGAGGTCCTAAAGTTGTCTACGTGAGATGCGGTGGACCTGGGCACGACATTTAATGGGGGAAGAAGGGGAAGGTCGGTTCTACAGAGTGTTGTTTACAGACAATGGGACTAGGGAATGGGGGATTGGGGATAGTTGGGGAGTATTGGGGAAATAGGGGAATATTTACAAGCGGATATGGAGGCCAAGTCCCATATCCGCAACAATGTGTTAAAATGTTGAAGTTCAACTCCCGTGGGAAACCCAGAAAAAAAGCTGTTGAATTCGGGTACCGCAAAATTATTTTCGAGAATTTTTATTTTTTTTAATCGGCCCTTAAGTAACTTATGAGGGGTCAAATAAGGGTTTTTCATGATTCTGAGTTGATTGTTAACATTTATATTTTCACTTTTACATTTACACACAAAGTAGCTTTTATTTCACATACATATATAATACTCAAGAGTTATTTCTCATTCACAATGTCAGAAGTTTCAACAGTCATTGTCTATGTCTTCTTCAGACTCAACAACATCATGACTGCAGTTTCTGCATGTAATGCCATTACAGACTCCACAGGCCGAGATGCACGTGACCCCATTCTTCTTGCAGCTGCATCGCCGGTTGCTGCAATCTCCATGACAATTACAGCTCGTGAACTGCAATAGCTCCTCAGGAGCCGTGGGGTCCAGTGTTGGAACTGGCTCATCCAGTGTTGGCTTTGATCACCCACCCCGCTGCCCAGAGTGTGTCACCTGGAGTGAGGATTGGCTGATCATGAGCCAGGGAGGAGGAAAGCTCAGCGAGGGGGAGAAACATGATCGCGTTCGTTCCTATCTGTTTCCTGTTCGTAAATGGAATAATCTTTACTTCAGTTCCTCTCAGGATCTTAGCTTTGTCGAGTGCCTTCAACTTCACCCGGGGGAAAGCTGCTGTTATCTGTGGATCTGGCAAAGGTGGTGCCGGAGAGGTGACTTCGATCCAACCCATTGAGTGAAAGGGAGTGTTTCCGTGAATAGAGACAATGTTTAAATCTATATTGTCTCCAACAAACTGAGTGACTGCATTGTTTGTTTCCCCAACCTCCATAAAGACCACCTGATCATTACTTGACAATTCACTTTCACTGGCTGGCACTTTGGCTGTCATCACTGATTGATCCTCAAGCGCAGCATCAACCGCAACCTCATCATTGATCTGTTCATCGGTTTCCTCCACAATGGTGTCAAGAGTGCCAGAAGTATCTGGAACATCATCTCCACTCCTACTATTAAGGAAGCAGTATTTGTAGTTTTGTGTCTCCGTGTAAGACTCAGTGTATCCCAGCCGGTGGAACTTGTCGAGCATCCATTTTGACCCAAATCTATGATCAAGTTGTATGGCAAGCCCCATTTGGTGTGGCAATACTCCAGACCGCGGTCGACAGGCCTTAATAAAATTCTGCCCCCAAACGGCAACTCTTTCGTCTGTCTTGACAATCGGTCTCAAGAACATCTGAAGGCTTGCAGGAACAAGTGTCAGCTGACTATCGATGTCAGTCATACTGTGTGTGGTGGGGTATGACTTTGGACCTAAATCAATCAAGGCAATATCATTGGATATGAACTTGAGTGCCGTCTTTATGATCTGAGTCTTCTCATCTCCATGGTCAAGATTAGCATGATGCTCTCGCAGAATATTGTCGGTGCCATCTTTGAGACAGAGTACATCTGCCCTTCTTTCCTGTGTTGTGAAATACAAGGTGTCTTCGTATTTCTCTAGAAGTTTTATCTTTAGCCAATGCTTTGAATAAGAAAGGCTCTTCTCTGGTGACTGATCAAACTCCTGCAGCTTTTCATGGACTTGGTCCATGTTCATTACCCCATGCTCTAATTCTGAGTCTAACCATTCGCAGAATTCAATAAAAACTGCCTCTCGCTCCTCATCAATACTCCTCTGTCCTCTCTTCCTTTTTCCTTCCTCATCAGTCTTGGACAAACTGTCACCTCTCGCAAACATAAGTTTGCATCGCAAATGGTACAGTGTTTCTTCTGCTACCAAGTCGTTGATCCCTTCCAGGCGTCCAGTGACTTCAGTGCCCCAGTCATCCCCGCGACTCCGTGCTGTCTTCAGCAAGCTTGCCTTCAGTGTATCTGCAGTCAAATTATCTGGCACTCTGTATTTCTTTCTCGCTTGTGCTGGATTATTTTTGTAGAGCTGGGCTGGTTGGTTGCAAAGAATGCATACATCCTTATACAGGAGGTCAACTGACTGTGATCTTCTAGAACTGCAGCCAGTTGATGAACTGAACTCACAAGTAGTGCGTCTTCTCTTCAACTTTGATGACTCTTTCTCTGCCTTTGATGCTTGAGCTGACTTCTTGGTGGTTGCAACAAAGTTGTTGTACAGATCATTTTTACACTTCTGGTGGTACCTCAGTTTTCCTTCCTTTTGAGCCTCCTTCATACGTTCCACAACAGTAACATTTTCGACAGTTTCTGCTTGTTTCAATAAAGTTGAGTATCCCTTTGGAGTTGCCTGTATGAGCCTTTCAGCTGGTGTATCCGAGCGTGCACAGATGAAGCAATTGAGCACAGGTGGAGTAACGTCTTCATCCATATTGCTAGACTCCATGTCCTGCAAAGTAGAAAATGAGATATATTTAGAAATTATTTTTCCACAAAGGAGTGTCTGTGGTGAAATATAAATGTTAACAATCAACTCAGAATCATGAAAAACCCTTATTTGACCCCTCATAACTTACTTAAGGGCCGATTAAAAAAAATTAAAATTCTCGAAAATAATTTTTCGGTACCCGAATTCAACAGCTTTTTTTCTGGGTTTCCCACGGGAGTTGACCTTCAACATTTTAACACATGTTATTGCACACCTTTACAAACATATTGGTGAAGAAATTTTTTGGTAACAATTTAGTTAACAGATTTTCATATGTTTCCCTTACTATTAGCATGTCTCTGCGAAGGCTTGTTAATATTTGTTTCGGCAAATAAGATTGATAATCTATTTCATGAACGAAAAGTTCATAGGGGTATGTTTACTTTCTACGAAAAGAGAAGATGCTGACATTGAGCGTTTGTCCTGCACCGGAGCAAAAAGGTAAGCTCATGACTTTCAATAATGTACTTTTTACCAACGCCACCGAAGGTGGATGGAGGTTATGTTTTCACCCCTGTCTGTCCGTTTGTGAACAAAATATCTCAAAAAGTTGTGGACGGATTCGGACGAAATTTGGCAGAGATGTAGCGTATGTCACAAGGACGAAATGATTAGATTTTGGTGAAGATGCGGATTCGGATCCGGCTACTAGAATTTTTAAAGTGATTCTTCACCATTGGGAGATCGGGCCAAAAACTATACATAGCAGGATATCTCAAAAAGTTATGGATGGATTTGGACGAAACTTGGTGGACCGGTTGGGTGTCTGACAAAGAAGAATTGATTCAATTTTGGTGAAGAATGTTTCTGCATTATATAAATTCTGTATTGTGATTTTCTGGTCTACTCTGAGATACAAAACATAAACTGTTCATCAGGCGGAGGTATGCTCTCTACTGAGTGCCATTCTATTTTGTACTCTGTCCCAAATCCAAAACCATGGCCTTTTCTACCCTCATTATCCACATCCCCACCACCCCAATCCCTCCTACTCCCAAATTTCCAGTTTTTCCTCCTGAGAGTTTCATTCTGTATGCATCTTGTCCAGTCTAGGGTGCATCAAACACCCCATTTTTGCAAATATTCTCATTGATCTAGCCATTACACTCACCATATAGCATTTCTGAAAAAGAAAAAAAAAAAAAAAATTGGATTTTCGATTTTGTACAAAAGTATATATGGGTACAAAATATATGAGGACAAAAATGTATTAAAAAGTATGAAAAAATGAAATAAAAAAATTAAAAACCACAAACAAAAAAAACAACCCTGAAAACGTTCCTCTCTCCCCTCACTGTCTTTGCCTTTCTTCCTCAACTCCCCAGCAGCTTCCTTATCTTTCCCCTCTTTTTCTGTTCACAAAATAAATCACTTATTTTGCTTTCATCTTCATTTTCTCCTCTTCCACGCTCTCTTAGATGTGATGGCTTGTGCCTCTTCTCGTCTTCCTTTTTTTTTTTTACTGGCTCTCTTCTCCACTCTTGGTCCTCTCACCTCTCCACTTTGCCCCTTCAGGTTACACAAGTTCTGCCAGAAACACCTTCCTTTTCCCCTACCCTTGTCCAAATTCAACACTCACCTCTATTTTTGATACCCCTAGTCACACCTATGGAACTGTCTTCTCAAGTCCGCTGTCTCAAGCTCTTCCCCACCGGATTCAATTAGCAGCCCACCACCATCTCGTAGTTCTTCCCATTTATACGACTGAACTTTCCTCCATTGGGCTGAACCCTTTTCTCACCCTTTTCCTGCAATTCCTCTCCTTGTGCCTGTGGTTCACCCAATTGTAGTTGTCCCATTGTTTCCCCTTTGTCTGAGACTCCATACCTTCAAATATTTAAATAAATAAATAAGTCCGCCTGTTTTGTCTATCGAGGAATCTCTCTCGTCCCCAACGTTAGGCACCAAAGATTATAAATATATATGTACAGTATTAATACATCAATGCAAAATAATGTCAATTTTACAAAGGGAGCAGCAATTTGTACGTGTTGCTTAGGAATAGAAAATTGCGAGCTGACCCGTGAAAGTCACCAGCCCATCATTCAGAAATATGGATGGTGTGAGAATGCAGGGTTGATCATAAATCGTATTGAAGAACAAGTTAAGGACCATATATATGGATATCACTGACCGTTGTGAGAGGTGCAAGATATAGCTTGTTACGGAAGTCAACCTGGAGATGTAAACATGGAAAAAGCAAGTTACCCAAAATAGCTGAGCCATGTTAATCTCACCATCTAAATATGTTGTGAAAATTATCGTTCATCATTTTTTAGATTAACAATGCACATCAAGCTGTAATCACCACATGCACTACATCACCAAAATCCAGCACAGGAATGAAAGAGAAGCTGAAGACAAACTTATCAACGCTATTCCTGCAGAGCAGTGGGATTAACTCATTTTTTTAGATCCACAAGTCATCAATCATTAGAGCACATCTGTTCTTACAGACTTCTTCTCGGGTTGTCGGAGCCGTATCACATCTTCATCCGTCAGGGCTCCCATTGTGTGCACATCACCATTAGGCTGAAAGTTTGCACTTCCGACATTGTTCGCCGTCGTTTCAAATGAGAAGGAAAGTGGTTCATTGTGCACGAAACTATCTCCACAATTGGGCACTGAGCTTGAAATGACTGAGGATTTAGATAAACCTCTGCGAGTCTTTCCCATGGCAGCAAGGTAGGCATCGGCCCTGGTGAAGAGCTCAGAGTGCTTACGTAACCGCTGCTGTAGCTCACGATTGAGTAAGTTGCGCACTGCGATACCTTTATGCAGTGGAGCATTTTGGCTTATCGGCGTTATACACTCCTTGTGCCCACCAAAGAATCGGCAGGTCAACCCAAATGAACAACAACCATAGGCCATGATGTTTGGGCATTGGGAGCCCAGGTCAGGAAGTTTTCTCTTTAAGTATGTCTCGATGTCATGCTCAAAGCGACATCCACTGCCGAAGCGACACTCTCCTTCTGAGCCCTGCATAGGGTATCAAAGAAACCGTGTCAGAAATTTGACCCATGAAAAAGAGGCCAATTTAATCAATAAAAGCATATTGTCTTTTTCAGCTCAGCATTTTATTTAAAATAAGGCTACGCTCAGAGATCGCTGATGGTTCCCTTATAGCCAACTCGTAATATTAACCAATTAGTAGCACTTGAAATTCTGCCTCATAATAAAAACAAATGCATTTTATTTTCGAAAAAGTGGGACACCACGGACACCTGGACTAATATTGGAAAAATTAAATAAAAATTGGGGAAAAAATAAACAATTGAAATTTTTAATGAAAATTGAAACAAGTACAGATACATTCAAAGTACAGTACACCGCCCCCATGCCAAATAATTAAATATCCTACAGCGCGGCATTGCCGGGGTGCCTCCGGCGCCCGGCAATACCGCAGTGCAGCTCATAGAGGCTGCATTGGGAGGGAGAGGTGTACGATAATTGATTGATTAATTGCATAATTAACATCAATTAAAGATAATCATAAAATATTGACTTAATCAATTGGCTAATATCATAACTAAACCACTAGTGCTTCATCCGAAGATGTATCTTTTAGAAATTTAATTAAATAAGCCACTAATAAAAAATTAAATAATTAATTGATTAATCAATAAATAATTAATCAATTAATCAATAAATAATTAATCGATTAAATGATTAATCAATAAATCAAAAATATCCTCGATAGCCGCATCACTTGGTCACTGTCATGTCCAAATATTAGCTTCCCAGCTCAAAAGGTGCCTGAGATATTGGCCAAATGAGAAAGAAAATAAATAAATGATTAATAATGAAAATAAATGAATAATGATCATTAAAAAATTAAATTATTAATCAATTCGGTCATAGAACACATAAACCACCACCATTTCATCAGAATCTGTAACTGAATTTTTTTTTTTTTGTAATTAATCGAATAATTAAATAATTAATCGATTAATTGATTAATTAATAAATCAAAAATAGCGTTTGCAGCCAAATCACCTGGTCATTGGCATGTCCAAATATCAGCTTCCTAACTCAAAAGGTGCCTGAGTTAATGGTCAGAAGAGAAAGGAAATTTGATTAATTAAATAAGTACTTAATTAATCGCTAATAATTAAATAACTCAATTAATTGATTAATCAAAAAACAAAAAATACCGTTTTTGACAAAGGACTTGCTCACTATTGTGCCAAAATTTCAGCTTCCTTGCTCCAAGGATGGCTGAGATATCGCCCGGACAAACAAGCAAACAAACAAACAAACAAGCAAACAAATAAACAAACAAGAAAACAAGTACAGATACATTCAAAGTACACCGCCCCCATGCCAAATAATTAAATATCCAACAACGCAGCATTGCCGGGGCGCCTCCGGCGCCCGGCAATACCACAGTGCAGCTCATAGAGTCATAGAGACTGCATTGGGAGGGAGAGGTGGACAATAATTGATCGATTAATTGCATAATTAAAATCAATCAATGATTATCACAAAATATTTTCTTAATCAATAATTGGCTAAAAGCATAACTAAACCACAAGTGCTTGATCCGAAGATGTATCTTTTAGAAATGTAATTAAATAAGTAATTAATAAAAAATAATAAAAAATTGATTAATCAATAAATAATGAATCGATTAAATGATTAATCAATAAATCAAAAATATCCTTGATAGCCACATCACTTGGTCACTGTCATGTCCAAATATTAACTTCCCAGCTCAAAAGGTGCCTGAGATATTGGCCAAATGAGAAAGAAAATAAATAAATGATTAATAATGAAAATAAATAAATAACAATCATTAAAAAATCAAATTATTAATCAATTCGGTCACAGAACACATAAACCAACACCATTTCATCAGAATCTGTAACTGAATTTTTTGTACACCGCTCCTTTCCTATGCCATCTCCAGGCATTGCAAATCGTCATTGCCGGGCACCAAAGGGGGCTCGGCAGTGACGCATGCTGAAAGAGAGTACTCAGTTTTCACTCTGGTTTCTTGTTTGTTTGTTTGTTTGTTTGTTTTCTTGGTTGTCCGGGCGATATCTCAGCCATCCTTCAAGCTAAGAAGCTGAAATTTCGGCACAATAGTGAGCAAGTCCTTTGTCAAAAACGGTATTTTTTGTTTTTTGATTAATCAATTAATTGAGGAGTTATTTAATTATTAGCGTTTAATGAAGTACTTATTTAATTAATTAAATTTCCTTTCTCTTCGTACCATTAACTCAGGCACCTTTTGAGTTAGGAAGCTGATATTTGGACATGCCAATGACCAGGTGATTTGGCTGCAAATGCTATTTTTGATTTATTAATTAATCAATTAATCGATTAATTATTTAATTATTCGATTAATGACAAGAATTTTTTTTTTTTTAAGTTACAGATTCTGATGAAATAGTGGTAGTTTATGTGTTCTCTGACCAAATTGATTAATAATTTAATTTTTTTATGATTATTATTTATTTATTTTCATTATTAATCATTTATTTATTTTCTTTCTCATTTGGCCAATATCTCAGGCACCTTTTGAGCTGGGAAGCTAATATTTGGACATGAGTGACCAAGTGATGTGGCTATCAAGGATATTTTTGATTTATTGATTAATCATTTAATTGCTTAATTATTTATTGATTAATTGATTAATTATTTATTGATTAATCAATTAATTATTTAATTTTTTATTAATGACATTTAATAAAATTTCTAAAAGATAGGTCTTCGGATGAAGCACTACTGGTTTAGTTATGCTATTAGCCAATTGATTAAGAAAATATTTTGTGATAATCTTTTATCGATTTTAATTATACAATTAATCAATCAATTAGCGAACACCTCTTCCTCCCAATGCAGCCTCTATGAGGTGCACTGCGGTATTGCCGGGCGCCCCGGCAATGCCGCGCTGTAGGATATTTCATTATTTGGCATGGGGGCGGTGTACTTTGAATGTATGTGTACTTGTTTTTTTAGTAATTAATCGAATAATTAAATAATTAATCGATTAATTGATTCATCAATAAATCAAAAATATCCTTGATAGCCACATCACTTGGTCACTCATGTCCAAATATTAGCTTCTGAGCTCAAAAGGTGCCTGAGATATTGGCCAAATGAGAAAGAAAATAAATAAATGATTAATAATGAAAATAAATAAATAATAATCATAAAAAAATTAAATTATTAATCAATTTGGTCAGAGAACACATAAACTACCACCATTTCATCAGAATCTGTAACTTTAAAAAAAAAATTTTTTTTTGTCATTAATCGAATAATTAAATAATTAATCGATTAATTGATTAATTAATAAATCAAAAATATCCTTTGCAACCAAATCACCTGGTCATTGGCATGTCCAAATATCAGCTTCCTAACTCAAAAGGTGCCTGAGTTAATGGTCAGAAGAGAAAGGAAATTTGATTAATTAAATAAGTACTTAATTAATCGCTAATAATTAAATAACTCCTCAATTTATTGATTAATCAAAAAAAAAAAAATACCGTTTTTGACAAAGGACTTGCTCACTATTGTGCCGAAATTTCAGCTTCCTAGCTTAAAGGATGGTCTGAGATATCGTCCGGACAAACAAACAAGAAAGCAAGAAAGCAAGAAAGAAAACAAGAAAGAAACCAGAGTGAAAACTGAGTACTCTCTTTCAGCGTGCGTCACTGCCGAGCCCCCTTCGGTGCCCGGCAATGACGATTTGCAATGCCTGGAGATGGCATAGGAAAGGAGCGGTGTACAACAAACAAACAACCAGAGTGAAAACTGAGTACTCCCTTTCAGCGTGCGTCACTGCCGAGCCCCCTTCGGTGCCCAGCAATGACGATTTGCAATGCCTGGAGATGGCATAGGAAAGGTGCGGTGTACAACAAGAAGACGTCATGCGGAGCACGATGCTTGCAAAATCTCCCCCCCCCCCCCCCCAAAGTTTTCCATTGATACAGCAAATTGTCCATTTCATGAAGATTAAAATTTACAATCTTGATCAAAGCTCAGGTCAACAGGATGAAAAGTGATGATTTTGGAAGGTTCACCTTGAGTTGACCTTTGACCTTTTGACATCAAAAATAGTTAGTTTCCCTATTTAGTGACTCGATGTGCAAATGCTGTTCAATTTTCAAGTCAATCGGATGAAAATTGAGGATATTAGAAATTTGGCCTATGTTGACCTTTTGGCCTATGTTGACCTCAAAAATAGATGGTGGTTGAATTCAGTGACCATATATATAAATCCTCTGAGAAGATCAAGTCAATCAAATGAAAATTGGTGATTTTAGAAATTTGGCCTATGTTGACCTTTTGGCCTGTGTTTACCTAAAATATAATACATGGTTGAATTCAGTGAACATATATGCAAGTCCTCTTCAAATTTCAAGTCAATTAAATTGAGGATTTTAGAAATTTGGCCTATGTTGACCTTTTGGCCTATGTTGACCTCAAGTATACTTGGTGGTTGAATTCAGTGACCAGATATGCAAGTCCTCTTCAAATTTCAAGTCAATCTGATGAAAATTGAGGATTTTAGAAATGTGGCCTATGTTGACCTTTTGGCCGATGTTGACCTCAAAAATACTTGGTGGGTGAATTCAGTGAACAGATATGCAAATGCTGTTCAATTTTCAAGTCAATCAGATGAAAATTGAGGATTTTAGAAATTTGGCCTATGTTGACCTTTTGGCCTATGTTGACCTAAAAAATACTTGGTGGTTGAATTTATTGACCAGATATGCAAGTCCTCTTCAGATTTCAAGTCAATCGGATGAAAATTGAGGATTTTAGAAATTTTGCAAAGTTGGTGACCTTTGGCCTATGTTGACCTTTTGACCTATTGACCCCCAAAACAACAGGCTTCTTGCTTTTGACCAACTCTAGCATTTGGTGAAGTTTCGTGAAGATCGGTTGAAAATTGTGACGTGTAGGCTGGTGACAAACAGACAAACAAACAGACAAACAGACAGCCAGACAGACAGACAGACAGACAGACAGACAGACAGACAGA
The DNA here is from genome assembly GCF_964187855.1 of Myxine glutinosa. Classification (NCBI taxonomy): domain Eukaryota; kingdom Metazoa; phylum Chordata; class Myxini; order Myxiniformes; family Myxinidae; genus Myxine; species Myxine glutinosa. The sequence continues at coordinate 86,019,679 of NC_136270.1, forward strand.
CAGACAGACAGAACCACAAACACAACCGACCAATATACTTGAAAAATCTTCGATTTTGCAAATAACAAGTACAGATACATTCAAAGTACACCGCCCCCATGCCAAATAATTAAATATCCCACAGCGCGGCATTGCCGGGGCGTCTTTGGCGCCCGGCAATACCGCAGTGCAGCTCATAGAGGCTGCATTGGAAGGGAGAGGTGTACGCTAATTGATTGATTAATTGTATAATTAAAATCAATAAAAGATTATCACAAAATATTTTCTTAATCAATTGGCTAATAGCATAACTAAACCACTAGTGCTTCATCCGAAGATGTATCTTTTAGAAATTTAATTAAATAAGTCATTAATAAAAAATTAAACAACTAATTGATTAATCAATAAATAATTAATCGATTAATCAATAAATAATTAATCAATTAAATGATTAATCAATAAATCAAAAATATCCTTGATAGTCACATCACTTGGTCACCCATGTCCAAATATTAGCTTCCGAGCTCAAAAGGTGCCTGAGATATTGGCCAAATGAGAAAGAAAATAAATAAATGATTAATAATGAAAATAAATAAATAATAATCATGAAAAAATTTAATTATTAATCAATTCGGTCAGAGAACACAAACCACCACCATTTCATCAGAATCTGTAGCTTAAAAAAAAAAAATTTTTTTTGTCATTAATCGAATAATTAAATAATTAATCGATTAATTGTTTAATTAATAAATCAAAAATAGCCTTTGCAGCCAAATCACCTGGTCATTGGCATGTCCAAATATCAGCTTCCTAACTCAAAAGGTGCCTCAGTTAATGGTCAGAAGAGAAAGGAAATTTGATTAATTAAATAAGTACTTAATTAATCACTAATAATGAAATATCATCCACGCCTTCATCACCTACCGTCTGGACTACTGCAACAGCCTCCTCTATGGTTCACCCTCAATAATCACCAATAAACTCCAATACATTCAGAATTCCGCTGCCCGTCTACTCACCCATTCCCGGACCCGTGACCACATCACCCCCGTCCTTTACAAGCTTCACTGGCTCCCCATCCCCCAGAGAATCCAGTACAAAATCCTCCTCTTGACCTACAAAGCCCTCCATAACCTGGCCCCATCCTACCTGACTGACCTCCTCTCGCGACAGACTCCCACCCGCAACTTCCGCTCTGCTGGTACCAACCTCCTGACCCCCCCCCCCCCCCCATCCGGACCAAATTCAGATCCTGGGGGGACAGGGCCTTATCCATCACTGCTCCCACCCTCTGGAACTCACTACCTCACACCATCAGAGACTCCTCCTCACTCACCACATTAAAAACATCACTCAAGACCCACCTGTTCAACACTGCATTCAACATTTAACCCACAGCATTTAACCCCTGACTATCTCTTCTCCTTCTCCTTCCTTTGATTATTTACCTATTGATTTTTCTTTTTTTGCACTTGTTTTTTGTACTCTGTCAAAGCGTCTTTGGGCTTCTTGAAAAGCGCTATATAAAATTAATGTATTATTATTATTATTATTATTATTTTTATTATTATTAACTTCTCAATTAATTGATTAATCAAAAAACAAAAAATAAAGTTTTTGACAAAGCACTTGCTCACTACTGTGCCGAAATTTCAGCTTCCTAGCTCAAAGGATGGCTGAGATATCGCCCGGACAAACAAGAAAACAAGAAAACAAGAAAACAAGAAAACAAGAAAGAAAACAAACAAACAAACAACCAGAGTGAAAACTGAGTACTCCCTTTCAGCGTGCGTCACTGCCGAGCCCCCTTCGGTGCCCGGCAATGACGATTTGCAATGCCTGGAGATGGCATAGGAAAGGTGCGGTGCACAAGAAGACGTCATACGGAGCACGATACTTGCAAAATACACCCCCCCACCCCCAAGAAAAAAAATTCCATTGATACAGCTAATTGTCCATTTCGTCAAGATTAAAATTGACAATCTTGATCAAAGCTCGGGTCAACAGGAAGAAAAGTGATGATTTAATTTGACCTCGAGTTTACCTTTGACCTTTTAACCTTAAAAAAGTTCATTTCCCAATTTAGTGACTTGATATACAAATGCTATTCAATTTTCAAGTCAATCGGATTTAAAATGGCGATTTTAGAAATTTGACCTCCAGATGACCTTTGACCTCAAAATCAATAGGCTTCTCAATTTGGACGACTTGTACAACTGGGTGAAGTTTCGTGACGATCGGTTTAGAATTGTGACCTGTAGGCCGGTGACAAAGACAAACAGACAGACAGACAAACAAACAGACAGAACCACAAACGGAACCGACCAATATACTGTACTTGAAAAATCTTCGATTTTGCAAGAAAGCAAGAAAACAACCAGAGTGAAAACTGAGTACTCCCTTTCAGCGTGCGTCACTGCCAAGCCCGCTTCGGTGCCCGGCAATGACGTTATGCAGCACCTGGAAATGGCATAGGAAAGGTGCGGTGTACAAAAATAAATTTGAAAATTACCCGTAAATATTTCAAAATTGGAAGAAAAAAAATGGAAATTGAATTTAAAAAATTAAATGGAGGAAAAAAATCTTCAAAAGGACACCAAGACTAACCACTTAATGCCTCCCATGAAAGAGGAACCATAATAAGCACCATTTCCCACAATTAATGACACAGGAATTGTTTGAGACAGACCCACAAATATAAATGTTCTAATCTGCACAACGGAATGGAAGTCAATCCAAAATTTATCATCGTAAACCTCCTAATAAAGCCAAGGATATGTCTAAACTTTATTCCATCATCACACACTGTTACGTGGTCCCCTCAGTGCATACCAGGTCTCGGTGACCCCCGGACCGTGAGAGGACCTTCGCCAGCAAATAGTATTATATAGGCGCATTCGCCACGCAATCCATAGGAATTTCACCCAGGAGACAACTGATGTGCAAGTATATATTTCCAATGGTAATGATACCAAACACTTTCAAAGACACAACCACGGAGATTTTCCCCGAGCAATCAACAATACACAACCAGGCACAATCAATATTACAACCATGTGAACTCATCTACACAAACTCTAAGATGGCCATCTTAATCTTATACATTCCTCACGTGAGCCCCACTCCTGACTCCCTCCGTGGTCAATGTCTCTCCTCTCCGCACACGGGCGGTTGGACGAACCCCGGGCGGACGTGCTCCCAACGTGCAGTCTCGTACTGGGGCCGCGGCTGCAGCGCACCTCCTTGCCAAGCCCCGGGGCAAACCCAGCGCGGCGTCCAACGTGCGCGAGGCCCCAAGTGCGACCCTTACGCGTCCTTGTAGACGGGCAAAAACCCAGCGCGGCTTCCGACGCTAGTGAGGCCCAACGTGCGGACCCGTACGCGTCTTTGTAGACGGGGCAAACTGTCCCGGACGCTTGGTTTCGTGCACGAACTCACGGTGACTGGACGTGTCAAAAGGTATTTACCGCCCAGGTAACTCCTCTCGCCAGACGTTTCGAAACGGCGCGTTTTCCACGCAGCGCAAGGTCGCTTCCACCTTTTGTCGGAGCGGGGCGAGGAAGAAGAATCCCCGTCCTTTTCTCCTCGTGTCTTTTCTTCTTCCGTTTCCGGCCACTTCCGTTTCCGGCCACTGGTTCCGAAGGGCTCCTGACCCTCCAACCACAACAACTACACCACAACTTAATATACTACACACGGATAAGCAAGGACCTGAATGGTAATTCACATACATTCACATAAATATGTAACACTCCCCCCCTTCAAGAAAGAAAGTTTGAACCCAGCGAAAACTTTCTTTGCCGGCCAATTTGGAGAAACAAACCAGATAACTCAACCCCCCCCACATTATCCGTTCCCCCCGGGCACAGTTATCACTTAAAAATAAAGCAACCAAAATTTCACCCCAACCCCTCCAGATTACTCCCTCTGGACTAAGTACCAACAACGACCTTGTCCCTGCCAAATCAAACTCCATCTCAGGACCCTCTGACTTGGCCCGTCCGTATCTTGGGAATGAAGGTTAAGGGTTGATCAAAGATCCAAAGTTAAGCAACTCGATAGCACCTTTTCCGGGAGGCCAAGCCGAGTATTCACTACATGGATGCCTTTAGGAACGCGGAGTTCACGGTTAGTCCGTGCAGGAAAGTTCTCTACATGGGCGCCTTGAGGAACGTGGAGTTCACGGTTAGCCCGTGCATGAAAGTTCACTACCTGGACGCCTTTAGGAACGGCGTTCACGGTTAATTCGTGTAGGAATCTTGGCTCGGCGGCTCCGCCGCCTTCAGTGCTTCAACTTCTCAGAACTTCCCTAATAATTAGGGTGGGACCACTGGTCCCTGTAGTCCCATGAATAGCGGTCTCCTTCTCGGCCACCACCAAAACTACCGCCCAGTTGTCCTCTCCTGTAGACCTCTCGACGCCTACGAAATGCCTTCCCTACTGTTATGGTCCGACCCTCCAAATCCTTGCCATTCCAATTCTTCTCTGCCTCTCTGGCGTCTTTTGTGCTGGCAAACGTGACAAAGCCGAACCCTCTTGACTGTTGCGTTGCCCAGTCTCTTACCAACCGCACTTCCACCAGCGGCCCATATCTGTTGAAGACAGAGGTCAGAACTTCTTCCTCTGTGTTGAAGTTCAGTCCCCCTACAAATAACTTGGCACTTTTGTCGCCATCCCGAGCTGGTGTGGCGTTATTTTCCCTGCTGGGCTCTTTACCAACCCTCAGGTTACCATAAACTTGACCCCCGGCCAAATCATTCCCAATAACCACAGATACACCCTCTACAGGAAGCGTGGCTTGTAAACCGACGGTGACCGGTCCTGACACCAAATCGGACTCCAAATGGATGACATGAAGGGGAGCACTAACACCGCCCCCGATCCCCTGTAAACGAACACTATCCCCCGTTGCCGTCTCCTCGGACCATGGCAAAATGCCTTCAAGCATTAAAGATTGATGTGCCCCTGTGTCCCTCAATATCCTAACCGGTTTCCGGTTAGTCGAGGCTCCATCCCGTGACACAAACCCCTCTGAAATAAAGGGTTGGTAACCCTTTTGATGGCGATTTCTCACAATGGCCATTGCGTTTGGAGTCGTAGTCGTCGGACTCCGCTCTGGGTCTTCGCTTTTCATGCGGTAACAACTGGACATCAAGTGTCCAGGTTTCTTGCAAAAAGCGCAAGTAGGCCCGGAGGAAAAACTCGTGGTCTGCCTCGGGCCCCCCGAACTATAAGTTTGTCTTGGGCCCTCATCCCTCCGATTTCGAACCGGTGGGGTATCATAGTTGTCCCCATAATCCTCTCGAGGCCGCCGCCATGTATGGTCGTTCTCCGCACCTGCTGTTCCCCACCTCCCCTGCGGAGATCTAGGCGAGGAGTTAGGTTCGTGGACCCCTATTCGGTGGGTTAAGGCATAATCATCTGCCATGGTGGCTGCGTCCCACAACTTTGGTACCTTCTTTTCCTGCAGGTACACTTTGATGTCCTCGTGGACACACTGCTGGAATTCCTCCACCAGGATCAAGTCCCGCAATTTCTCGAAGTCTTTCCCGACTCCTTTTGACTCACACCACCGATCAAACATGTTTTCTTTCACTCTGGCAAACTCCACATGGGTCTCACTCTCCCTCTTCCTGGCATTCCTGAATTTTTGCCTGTAAGCTTCCGGAACCAACTCATAGGCCTTGAGGATGTGCTTCTTCAGTACCTCATAATCTGCACATTGGTCCATTGGTAGCGCCGAATAAATTTCCTGAGCTTTCCCCACCAGCACACTTTGTACGAGTATGGTCCAGGCCTCCTCCGGCCAGTTTAATTGTCGAGCCACTTTCTCAAAGTGTGGGAAGAATTTCGCGACTTCCTTTTCACTGAACGGTGGAACCAGCCTCACATGTCTGCCCACATCCCAGGTTTTCTGGTTAGGTGTCGACCCCGTCAGCAAGGGTGGTGCCTCTCCCCGTTCTCTCATTAACTCCAGCTCCTTGCATTTGATTTCTTGCTGAAGCTCCATGTCACGTTCCTTTAATTCCCTTTCCGCTTTTCTCTCCTCTGCTTCGAGTTCCCTTGTTTTCATCCTTTCTTCTGCTTGTTTCTCTTCTCTCCTCTCCTCTGCTTTCCTTTCTTCTTCTGCTCTTTCCTTTTCTGCTTTCCTTTCTTCTTCTGCTCTTTCCTTTTCTGCTTTCCTTTCTTCTTCTGCTCTTTCCTTTTCTGCTTTCCTTTCTTCTTCTGCTCTTTCCTTTTCTGCTTTCCTTTCTTCTTCTGCTAACCTTTCCTGGAGTTCTCGTTCCACTCTCCTTTCCTCTGCTTGTTTCTCTTCTCTCCTCTCTTCTGCTTTCCTTTCTTCTTCTTTTAACCTTTCCTGGAGTTCTCGTTCCACTCTCCTTTCCTCTGCTTGCTTCTCTTCTCTCCTCGCTTCTGCTTTCCTTTCTTCTTCTTTGATCCGTTCCTGGCTCCGTAATTGCAACTCCAGTTTCCGGAGCTCCACGTCTTCTGGTTCTTCGGGTAGCCACTCCCAGGCTAACTCGTCCCATGTTCCTAATCCCACCATAGATTGTATCACCGTGGCCTGCAACTCTGCCTTCCTCAAATTAGTTCGGACCTCCAAGTTAAAATGTTTGGCCAATTTCAAGAGATCCGACTTTAGCAACGCTCGGAACTGTGCCTCACTCGGGGTTACCCCAAAGTTCTGTGCCACAAACGCCATGGTGCCTATCGTTAACACCTGTTAACCTTCACCCCAAGACTTTCCCCAATTTCTCAAAAAAAAATATTACCAATTAATAATTAATTAATAAATTTTAATTACCAAAAATATTATTATTTTATTATTTTATACACTTTTAGATCCCGGACGTAGACCCAATTGCGAAACCGCAAATCGTAATTTGGACGAGCCCCCAATTCTGTTACGTGGTCCCCTCAGTGCATACCAGGTCTCGGTGACCCCCGGACCGTGAGAGGACCTTCGCCAGCAAATAGTATTATATAGGCGCATTCGCCACGCAATCCATAGGAATTTCACCCAGGAGACAACTGATGTGCAAGTATATATTTCCAATGGTAATGATACCAAACACTTTCAAAGACACAACCACGGAGATTTTCCCCGAGCAATCAACAATACACAACCAGGCACAATCAATATTACAACCATGTGAACTCATCTACACAAACTCTAAGATGGCCATCTTAATCTTATACATTCCTCACGTGAGCCCCACTCCTGACTCCCTCCGTGGTCAATGTCTCTCCTCTCCGCACACGGGCGGTTGGACGAACCCCGGGCGGACGTGCTCCCAACGTGCAGTCTCGTACTGGGGCCGCGGCTGCAGCGCACCTCCTTGCCAAGCCCCGGGGCAAACCCAGCGCGGCGTCCAACGTGCGCGAGGCCCCAAGTGCGACCCTTACGCGTCCTTGTAGACGGGCAAAAACCCAGCGCGGCTTCCGACGCTAGTGAGGCCCAACGTGCGGACCCGTACGCGTCTTTGTAGACGGGGCAAACTGTCCCGGACGCTTGGTTTCGTGCACGAACTCACGGTGACTGGACGTGTCAAAAGGTATTTACCGCCCAGGTAACTCCTCTCGCCAGACGTTTCGAAACGGCGCGTTTTCCACGCAGCGCAAGGTCGCTTCCACCTTTTGTCGGAGCGGGGCGAGGAAGAAGAATCCCCGTCCTTTTCTCCTCGTGTCTTTTCTTCTTCCGTTTCCGGCCACTTCCGTTTCCGGCCACTGGTTCCGAAGGGCTCCTGACCCTCCAACCACAACAACTACACCACAACTTAATATACTACACACGGATAAGCAAGGACCTGAATGGTAATTCACATACATTCACATAAATATGTAACACACACCCACTTCGTTTCTAAACTGACCTGCCAGAACGCAGAGCAAAGCGAGATGTCATCATAGTGTGACGGTTTCATGTGCGGACGATGCTTATTCTGGCCTCGTGCCCTCTTTTGCTTGATGTCACTTTTATCTCCTTTTGTCTCGGCTATCTCCAGCAACTTGATCGTTTTGATGGGCTCATGAACACCATCTTGTGCTTCAGCACTTTCTTCCATCACATCTACAGGCACCTCTGGTCTAACTTTTCCCATGGGTCTTCCAAATACCTCTCCAGGTTCACCGGATGAGAGTTGCCCAACCACCTGGGTCTCTTGCTGTGATGTACTTGTACCTGTACCTGGGGGCCATTCCTCCGCCGCATTTGCTACCGCCTCAGGGCATATCTTCTTTGCAGGTGTATCATCGTCCTCTTTGGACTTGCAACTGGCTTTGCCGGAACTGTTCTGAAGGCTTTCCTTATAGGTGTGCAACTCCTGGTGAAAATGCTCCTTGGTTGTGAGATATCTGATCAAACCACAGCAAGAGTTAGCATAAAACAAACAGCACGGCCACAACCGTTACACTCAAAATGAAATGACGGCAAGGTGCCCAAAAGAGACTTGTGGTCAATATGGAGACATCCTGATTGCAATGAACACCTTTCATGTGCATACTCACTGTGCCTTTATGTGTGCAACGCCAGGCTGGGATCGCAGGTGTGAGGAGGTCCAATCCTGCTCCATCACCATGAGCTACACACGTAAAACATCTGAGTGAGCGTCATGATACACCAGATCACAGGTGGCATGGTATCCCATACAATATCCTGCTTCTTGTGGTATTAATGTCTTTATAGCATAAAATTCGAATATGTGGCATTTAAAAGGGAATAAAATGTTACGTTTTTTTTACCTGTATCAAAATATAGATTCTAATATCTTAGATTAGATTCTTATTACCAAATATAATTCATAAATTCTCGCTTGACAATGTTCTAACATTACATCTGTCTAACATTACGTCCGTCTAACATTACGTCCGTCTAACAGTAACATTACGTCCGTACAAACTCTGTGGTGATGATTCACTACACATCACAAGCCAAGCATTGTTCTTACACAATTTATTTTTTTTAACCTGAGGATACAAAACAAACGAAGAAAAGTGCGCACTGTACACTACAGAACACTGTACGCACGTGCCGCCGCCTTCCAAGTTCCTGTTTTCGTTTACATCCGATCCGGTAATCCTTCACTTGATATTAAATTTACATAATTAAATATATATATATACATATACATATATATCCTCATTTAACACAACTACAAACAATGTGACACAGAATGAGCGAGACCAAGAAAAAGAAAGTAACAGCCACGCTCGTTGTCGGTTTATTATACACCTCCAAATATTTGTTTACGTGCGGCCTGAAAACATCGAAGAACATTCATCTTGGTGTCCGAAACGTTCTTATATTTACGGATATATGTATGTGGGTTTAATTCTACCATTATAGCAAGGAACCGCTGGGCCAATGACCATTATAGCAAGGAACCACTGGGCCAATTACCGTTATAGCAAGGAACCACTGGGCCAATGACAATTACAGCAAGGAACCACTGGGCCAATGACCATTATAGCAAGGAACCGCTGGGCCAATGACCATTATAGCAAGGAACCGCTGGGCCAATGACCATTATAGCAAGGAACCGCTGGGCCAATGACCATTATAGCAAGGAACCATTGGGCCAATGACCATTATAGCAAGGAACCACTGGGCCAATGACCATTATAGCAAGGAACCACTGGGCCAATGACCATTATAGCAAGGAACCGCTGGGCCAATGACCATTATAGCAAGGAACCATTGGGCCAATGACCATTATAGCAAGGAACCACTGGGCCAATGACCATTATAGCAAGGAACCACTGGGCCAATTACCGTTATAGCAAGGAACCACTGGGCCAATGACCATTACAGCAAGGAACCACTGGGCCAATGACCATTATAGCAAGGAACCACTGGGCCAATTACCGTTATAGCAAGGAACCACTGGGCCAATGACCATTACAGCAAGGAAGCACTGGGCCAATGACCATTATAGCAAGGAACCACTGGGCCAATGACCATTATAGCAAGGAACCACTGGGCCAATTACCATTATAGCAAGGAACCACTGGGCCAATGACCATTATAGCAAGCAACCACTGGGCCAATTACCATTATAGCAAGGAACCACTGGGCCAATGACCATTATAGCAAGGAACCACTGGGCCAATGACCATTACAGCAAGGAACCACTGGGCCAATGACCATTATACATAGCAAGGAACCACTGGGCCAATTACCGTTATAGCAAGGAACCACTGGGCCAATGACCATTACAGCAAGGAACCACTGGGCCAATGACCATTATAGCAAGGAACCACTGGGCCAATTACCATTATAGCAAGGAACCACTGGGCCAATTACCATTATAGCAAGGAACCACTGGGCCAATTACCGTTATAGCAAGGAACCACTGGGCCAATGACCATTACAGCAAGGAACCACTGGGCCAATGACCATTATAGCAAGGAACCACTGGGCCAATTACCGTTATAGCAAGATCTGCCAGCAACCCTCTGATGGTTAAACTGCCGAAATCTCGGCTCTCCGCTCACCTTCACTCTTTCATTCCTCTTTTCTCCCGCCTCTGGAACAAACTACCTCACTCCCTTCAATCCCACTCCTCCCTCCAGGTCTTTAAAACAGCTGTTCACCACCATCTCTTATCTTCCCCCATCCAAAACCTTGATCTTTTCTACCCCCGCTAATTCACCCCAGATCCACCTTGTTTGAAATTCCAACTTCTTTCCTGGAAGTCCTGGCAGTGTCCATATGTTTTATACCTCTCCCACTGCCCCCTTCCCACGCCCCCCCCCCCCCCCCCCCCCAAAGCCCTCGCCCTCTCTCAGATCTCTCCATGTCTGTCGGTCCCTGCTCTCAAATGTTGTGTTTGTGTCCTTCCCCCTCTCTCCCCATCTTGTCTACCGCTCCCTATGTTATATGTTTTATGTGTCGGTTTGTCTTTCTGTGTGATTAATGTTCGCTCTTTCACGAGCCTCGATCTTGTATACAAAAAAAAAAAAAAAAAAAAAAAATAGCAAGGGGCCAATTACCATTATAGCAAGGAACCACTGGGCCAATGACCATTATAGCAAGGAACCACTGGGCCAATGACCATTATACATAGCAAGGAACCACTGGGCCAATTACCATTACAGCAAGGAACCACTGGGCCAATGACCATTACAGCAAGGAACCACTGGGCCAATGACCATTACAGCAAGGAACCACTGGGCCAATGACCATTATAGCAAGGAACCACTGGGCCAATTACCATTACAGCAAGGAACCACTGGGCCAATGACCATTACAGCAAGGAACCACTGGGCCAATGACCATTACAGCAAGGAACCACTGGGCCAATTACCATTATAGCAAGGAACCACTGGGCCAATGACCATTATAGCAAGGAACCACTGGGCCAATGACCATTATACATAGCAAGGAACCACTGGGCCAATGACCATTATACATAGCAAGGAACCACTGGGCCAATTACCGTTATAGCAAGGAACCACTGGGCCAATGACCATTACAGCAAGGAACCACTGGGCCAATGACCATTATAGCAAGGAACCACTGGGCCAATTACCATTATAGCAAGGAACCACTGGGCCAATTACCATTATAGCAAGGAACCACTGGGCCAATGACCATTATAGCAAGCAACCACTGGGCCAATTACCATGATAGCAAGGAACCACTGGGCCAATGACCATTATAACAAGGAACCACTGGGCCAATTACCATTATAGCAAGGAACCACTGGGCCAATTACCATTATAGCAAGGAACCACTGGGCCAATTACCATTATAGCAAGGAACCACTGGGCCAATGACCATTATAGCAAGCAACCACTGGGCCAATTACCATTATAGCAAGGAACCACTGGGCCAATGACCATTATAGCAAGGAACCACTGGGCCAATGACCATTATACATAGCAAGGAACCACTGGGCCAATTACCGTTATAGCAAGGAACCACTGGGCCAATGACCATTACAGCAAGGAACCACTGGGCCAATGACCATTATACATTGCAAGGAACCACTGGGCCAATTACCGTTATAGCAAGGAACCACTGGGCCAATGACCATTACAGCAAGGAACCACTGGGCCAATGACCATTATACATAGCAAGGAACCACTGGGCCAATTACCGTTATAGCAAGGAACCACTGGGCCAATGACCATTACAGCAAGGAACCACTGGGCCAATGACCATTATAGCAAGGAACCACTGGGCCAATTACCGTTATAGCAAGGAACCACTGGGCCAATGACCATTATAGCAAGGAACCGCTGGGCCAATGACCATTATAGCAAGGAACCACTGGGCCAATGACCATTACAGCAAGGAACCACTGGGCCAATGACCATTATAGCAAGGAACCGCTGGGCCAATGACCATTATAGCAAGGAACCACTGGGCCAATGACCATTATAGCAAGGAACCACTCGGCCAATTACCATTATACAAAGCAAGGAACCACTGGGCCAATGACCATTACAGCAAGGAACCACTGGGCCAATGACCATTACAGCAAGGAACCACTGGGCCAATGACCATTATAGCAAGGAACCACTGGGCCAATGACCATTACAGCAAGGAACCACTGGGCCAATGACCATTATAACAAGGAACCACTGGGCCAATGACCATTATAGCAAGGAACCACTGGGCCAATGACCATTATAGCAAGGAACCACTGGGCCAATGACCATTATAGCAAGGAACCACTGGGCCAATGACCATTACAGCAAGGAACCACTGGGCCAATGACCATTACAGCAAGGAACCACTGGGCCAATGACCATTATACATAGCAAGGAACCACTGGGCCAATTACCATTATACATAGCAAGGAACCACTGGGCCAATGACCATTATAGCAAGGAACCACTGGGCCAATGACCATTATAGCAAGGAACCACTGGGCCAATGACCATTATAGCAAGGAACCACTGGGCCAATGACCATTATACATAGCATCGAACCACTGGGCCAATTACCATTATACATAGCAAGGAACCACTGGGCCAATGACCATTACAGCAAGGAACCACTGGGCCAATGACCATTATACATAGCAAGGAACCACTGGGCCAATTACCATTATACATGGCAAGGAACCACTGGGCCAATGACCATAATAGCAAGGAACCACTGGGCCAATGACCATTATACATAGCAAGGAACCACTGGGCCAATGACCATTATAGCAAGGAACCACTGGGCCAATGACCATTATACATAGCAAGGAACCACTGGGCCAATGACCATTACAGCAAGGAACCACTGGGCCAATGACCATTACAGCAAGGAACCACTGGGCCAATGACCATTATACATAGCAAGGAACCACTGGGCCAATTACCGTTATAGCAAGGAACCACTGGGCCAATGACCGTTACAGCAAGGAACCACTGGGCCAATGACCATTACAGCAAGGAACCACTGGGCCAATGACCATTATACATAGCAAGGAACCACTGGGCCAATGACCATTATAGCAAGGAACCACTGGGCCAATTACCGACATAGCAAGTAACCACTGGGCCAATGACCATTATAGCAAGGAACCACTGGGCCAATGACCATTATAGCAAGGAACCACTGGGCCAATGACCATTATAGCAAGGAACCACTGGGCCAATGACCATTATAGCAAGGAACCACTGGGCCAATGACCATTATACATAGCAAGGAACCACTGGGCCAATTACCATTATACATAGCAAGGAACCACTGGGCCAATGACCATTACAGCAAGGAACCACTGGGCCAATGACCATTACAGCAAGGAACCACTGGGCCAATGACCATTATACATAGCAAGGAATCACTGGGCCAATGACCATTATACATAGCAAGGAACCACTGGGCCAATGACCATTATAGCAAGGAACCACTGGGCCAATGACCATTATACATAGCAAGGAACCACTGGGCCAATGACCATTACAGCAAGGAACCACTGGGCCAAAGACCATTACAGCAAGGAACCACTGGGCCAATGACCATTATACATAGCAAGGAACCACTGGGCCAATGACCATTATAGCAAGGAACCACTGGGCCAATTACCGTTATAGCAAGGAACCACTGGGCCAATGACCATTATAGCAAGGAACCACTGGGCCAATGACCATTATACATAGCAAGGAACCACTGGGCCAATGACCATTATAGCAAGGAACCACTGGGCCAATGACCATTATAGCAAGGAACCACTGGGCCAATGACCATTATAGCAAGGAACCACTGGGCCAATGACCATTATACATAGCAAGGAACCACTGGGCCAATGACCATTATACATAGCAAGGAACCACTGGGCCAATGACCATTATAGCAAGGAACCACTGGGCCAATGACCATTATACATAGCAAGGAACCACTGGGCCAATGACCATTATAGCAAGGAACCACTGGGCCAATGACCATTACAGCAAGGAACCACTGGGCCAATGACCATTATAGCAAGGAACCACTGGGCCAATGACCATTATAGCAAGGAACCACTGGGCCAATGACCATTATAGCAAGGAACCACTGGGCCAATGACCATTATATATAGCAAGGAACCACTGGGCCAATGACCATTATACATAGCAAGGAACCACTGGGCCAATGACCATTATAGCAAGGAACCACTGGGCCAATGACCATTATACATAGCAAGGAACCACTGGGCCAATGACCATTATAGCAAGGAACCACTGGGCCAATGACCATTATAGCAAGGAACCACTGGGCCAATTACCATTATAGCAAGGAACCACTGGGCCAATGACCATTATAGCAAGGAACCACTGCGCCAATGACCATTATAGCAAGGAACCACTGGGCCAATGACCATTATAGCAAGGAACCACTGGGCCAATGACCATTATAGCAAGGAACCACTGGGCCAATGACCATTATAGCAAGGAACCACTGGGCCAATGACCATTATAGCAAGGAACCACTGGGCCAATGACCATTATAGCAAGGAACCACTGGGCCAATGACCATTACAGCAAGGAACCACTGGGCCAATGACCATTATAGCAAGGAACCACTGGGCCAATGACCATGATAGCAAGGAACCACTGGGCCAATGACCATAATAGCAAGGAACCACTGGGCCAATGACCATTATAGCAAGGAACCACTGGGCCAATGGCCATTATAGCAAGGAACCACTGGGCCAATGACCATTATAGCAAGGAACCACTGGGCCAATGACCATTATAGCAAGGAACCACTGGGCCAATGACCATTATAGCAAGGAACCACTGGGCCAATGACCATTATAGCAAGGAATCACTGGGCCAATGACCATTATAGCAAGGAACCACTGGGCCAATGACCATTATACATAGCAAGGAACCACTGGGCCAATGACCATTATAGCAAGGAACCACTGGGCCAATGACCATTATAGCAAGGAACCACTGGGCCAATGACCATGATAGCAAGGAACCACTGGGCCAATGACCATTATAGCAAGGAACCACTGGGCCAATGACCATTATAGCAAGGAACCACTGGGCCAATGACCATTATAGCAAGGAACCACTGGGCCAATGACCATTATAGCAAGGAACCACTGGGCCAATGACCATTATAGCAAGGAACCACTGGGCCAATGACCATTATAGCAAGGAACCACTGGGCCAATGACCATTATAGCAAGGAACCACTGGGCCAATGACCATTATAGCAAGGAACCACTGGGCCAATGACCATTATAGCAAGGAACCACTGGGCCAATGACCATTATAGCAAGGAACCACTGGGCCAATGACCATTATAGCAAGGAACCACTGGGCCAATGACCATTATAGCAAGGAACCACTGGGCCAATGACCATTATAGCAAGGAACCACTGGGCCAATGATCATTATACATAGCAAGGAACCACTGGGCCAATGACCATTATACATAGCAAGGAACCACTGGGCCAATTACCATTATGGCAAGGAACCACTGGGTCAATGACCATTATAGCAAGGAACCACTGGGCCAATGATCATTATACATAGCAAGGAACCACTGGGCCAATGACCATTATACATAGCAAGGAACCACTGGGCCAATGACCATTATACAAAGCAAGGAACCACTGGGCCAATGACCATTATAGCAAGGAACCACTGGGCCAATGACCATTATACATAGCAAGGAACCACTGGGCCAATGACCATTATAGCAAGGAACCACTGGGCCAATGACCATTATACATAGCAAGGAACCACTGGGCCATTGACCATTACAGCAAGGAACCACTGGGCCAATGACCATTACAGCAAGGAACCACTGGGCCAATGACCATTATATATAGCAAGGAACCACTGGGCCAATTACCGTTATAGCAAGGAACCACTGGGCCAATGACCGTTACAGCAAGGAACCACTGGGCCAATGACCATTACAGCAAGGAACCACTGGGCCAATGACCATTATACATAGCAAGGAACCACTGGGCCAATGTCCATTATAGCAAGGAACCACTGGGCCAATTACCATCATAGCAAGGAACCACTGGGCCAATGACCATTATAGCAAGGAACCACTGGGCCAATGACCATTATAGCAAGGAACCACTGGGCCAATGACCATTATAGCAAGGAACCACTGGGCCAATGACCATTATAGCAAGTAACCACTGGGCCAATGACCATTATAGCAAGTAAGCACTGGGCCAATGACCATTATAGCAAGGAACCACTGGGCCAATGACCATTATAGCAAGGAACCACTGGGCCAATGACCATTATAGCAAGGAACCACTGGGCCAATGACCATTATAGCAAGTAACCACTGGGCCAATGACCATTATAGCAAGGAACCACTGGGCCAATGACCATTATAGCAAGGAACCACTGGGCCAATGACCATTATACATAGCAAGGAACCACTGGGCCAATGACCATTACAGCAAGGAACCACTGGGCCAATGACCATTACAGCAAGGAACCACTGGGCCAATGACCATTATACATAGCAAGGAATCACTGGGCCAATGACCATTATACATAGCAAGGAACCACTGGGCCAATGACCATTATAGCAAGGAACCACTGGGCCAATGACCATTATACATAGCAAGGAACCACTGGGCCAATGACCATTACAGCAAGGAACCACTGGGCCAATGACCATTACAGCAAGGAACCACTGGGCCAATGACCATTACAGCAAGGAACCACTGGGCCAATGACCATTATACATAGCAAGGAACCACTGGGCCAATGACCATTATAGCAAGGAACCACTGGGCCAATTACCGTTATAGCAAGGAACCACTGGGCCAATGACCATTATAGCAAGGAACCACTGGGCCAATGACCATTATACATAGCAAGGAACCACTGGGCCAATGACCATTATAGCAAGGAACCACTGGGCCAATGACCATTATAGCAAGGAACCACTGGGCCAATGACCATTATAGCAAGGAACCACTGGGCCAATGACCATTATACATAGCAAGGAACCACTGGGCCAATGACCATTATACATAGCAAGGAACCACTGGGCCAATGACCATTATAGCAAGGAACCACTGGGCCAATGACCATTATACATAGCAAGGAACCACTGGGCCAATGACCATTATAGCAAGGAACCACTGGGCCAATGACCATTACAGCAAGGAACCACTGGGCCAATGACCATTATAGCAAGGAACCACTGGGCCAATGACCATTATAGCAAGGAACCACTGGGCCAATGACCATTATAGCAAGGAATCACTGGGCCAATGACCATTATAGCAAGGAACCACTGGGCCAATGACCATTATACATAGCAAGGAACCACTGGGCCAATGACCATTATAGCAAGGAACCACTGGGCCAATGACCATTATAGCAAGGAACCACTGGGCCAATGACCATGATAGCAAGGAACCACTGGGCCAATGACCATTATAGCAAGGAACCACTGGGCCAATGACCATTATAGCAAGGAACCACTGGGCCAATGACCATTATAGCAAGGAACCACTGGGCCAATGACCATTATAGCAAGGAACCACTGGGCCAATGACCATTATAGCAAGGAACCACTGGGCCAATGACCATTATAGCAAGGAACCACTGGGCCAATGACCATTATAGCAAGGAACCACTGGGCCAATGACCATTATAGCAAGGAACCACTGGGCCAATGACCATTATAGCAAGGAACCACTGGGCCAATGACCATTATAGCAAGGAACCACTGGGCCAATGACCATTATAGCAAGGAACCACTGGGCCAATGACCATTATAGCAAGGAACCACTGGGCCAATGATCATTATACATAGCAAGGAACCACTGGGCCAATGACCATTATACATAGCAAGGAACCACTGGGCCAATTACCATTATGGCAAGGAACCACTGGGCCAATGACCATTATACATGGCAAGGAACCACTGGGCCAATTACCATTATGGCAAGGAACCACTGGGCCAATGACCATTATAGCAAGGAACCACTGGGCCAATGATCATTATACATAGCAAGGAACCACTGGGCCAATGACCATTATACATAGCAAGGAACCACTGGGCCAATGACCATTATACAAAGCAAGGAACCACTGGGCCAATGACCATTATAGCAAGGAACCACTGGGCCAATGACCATTATACATAGCAAGGAACCACTGGGCCAATGACCATTATAGCAAGGAACCACTGGGCCAATGACCATTATACATAGCAAGGAACCACTGGGCCAATGACCATTACAGCAAGGAACCACTGGGCCAATGACCATTACAGCAAGGAACCACTGGGCCAATGACCATTATACATAGCAAGGAACCACTGGGCCAATTACCGTTATAGCAAGGAACCACTGGGCCAATGACCGTTACAGCAAGGAACCACTGGGCCAATGACCATTACAGCAAGGAACCACTGGGCCAATGACCATTATACATAGCAAGGAACCACTGGGCCAATGACCATTATAGCAAGGAACCACTGGGCCAATTACCGTCATAGCAAGGAACCACTGGGCCAATGACCATTATAGCAAGGAACCACTGGGCCAATGACCATTATAGCAAGGAACCACTGGGCCAATGACCATTATAGCAAGGAACCACTGGGCCAATGACCATTATAGCAAGTAACCACTGGGCCAATGACCATTATAGCAAGTAACCACTGGGCCAATGACCATTATAGCAAGGAACCACTGGGCCAATGACCATTATAGCAAGGAACCACTGGGCCAATGACCATTATAGCAAGGAACCACTGGGCCAATGACCATTATAGCAAGTAACCACTGGGCCAATGACCATTATAGCAAGGAACCACTGGGCCAATGACCATTATAGCAAGGAACCACTGGGCCAATGACCATTATACATAGCAAGGAACCACTGGGCCAATTACCATTATACATAGCAAGGAACCACTGGGCCAATGACCATTACAGCAAGGAACCACTGGGCCAATGACCTTAACAGCAAGGAACCACTGGGCCAATGACCATTATACATAGCAAGGAATCACTGGGCCAATGACCATTATACATAGCAAGGAACCACTGGGCCAATGACCATTATAGCAAGGAACCACTGGGCCAATGACCATTATACATAGCAAGGAACCACTGGGCCAATGACCATTACAGCAAGGAACCACTGGGCCAATGACCATTACAGCAAGGAACCACTGGGCCAATGACCATTATACATAGCAAGGAACCACTGGGCCAATGACCATTATAGCAAGGAACCACTGGGCCAATTACCGTTATAGCAAGGAACCACTGGGCCAATGACCATTATAGCAAGGAACCACTGGGCCAATGACCATTATACATAGCAAGGAACCACTGGGCCAATGACCATTATAGCAAGGAACCACTGGGCCAATGACCATTATAGCAAGGAACCACTGGGCCAATGACCATTATAGCAAGGAACCACTGGGCCAATGACCATTATACATAGCAAGGAACCACTGGGCCAATGACCATTATACATAGCAAGGAACCACTGGGCCAATGACCATTATAGCAAGGAACCACTGGGCCAATGACCATTATACATAGCAAGGAACCACTGGGCCAATGACCATTATAGCAAGGAACCACTGGGCCAATGACCATTATACATAGCAAGGAACCACTGGGCCAATGACCATTATACATAGCAAGGAACCACTGGGCCAATGACCATTATAGCAAGGAACCACTGGGCCAATGACCATTATACATAGCAAGGAACCACTTGGCCAATGACCATTATAGCAAGGAACCACTGGGCCAATGACCATTACAGCAAGGAACCACTGGGCCAATGACCATTATAGCAAGGAACCACTGGGCCAATGACCATTATAGCAAGGAACCACTGGGCCAATGACCATTATAGCAAGGAACCACTGGGCCAATGACCATTATATATAGCAAGGAACCACTGGGCCAATGACCATTATACATAGCAAGGAACCACTGGGCCAATGACCATTATAGCAAGGAACCACTGGGCCAATGACCATTATACATAGCAAGGAACCACTGGGCCAATGACCATTATAGCAAGGAACCACTGGGCCAATGACCATTATAGCAAGGAACCACTGGGCCAATTACCATTATAGCAAGGAACCACTGGGCCAATGACCATTATAGCAAGGAACCACTGCGCCAATGACCATTATAGCAAGGAACCACTGGGCCAATGACCATTATAGCAAGGAACCACTGGGCCAATGACCATTATAGCAAGGAACCACTGGGCCAATGACCATTATAGCAAGGAACCACTGGGCCAATGACCATTATAGCAAGGAACCACTGGGCCAATGACCATTATAGCAAGGAACCACTGGGCCAATGACCATTACAGCAAGGAACCACTGAGCCAATGACCATTATAGCAAGGAACCACTGGGCCAATGACCATGATAGCAAGGAACCACTGGGCCAATGACCATAATAGCAAGGAACCACTGGGCCAATGACCATTATAGCAAGGAACCACTGGGCCAATGGCCATTATAGCAAGGAACCACTGGGCCAATGACCATTATAGCAAGGAACCACTGGGCCAATGACCATTATAGCAAGGAACCACTGGGCCAATGACCATTATAGCAAGGAACCACTGGGCCAATGACCATTATAGCAAGGAATCACTGGGCCAATGACCATTATAGCAAGGAACCACTGGGCCAATGACCATTATACATAGCAAGGAACCACTGGGCCAATGACCATTATAGCAAGGAACCACTGGGCCAATGACCATTATAGCAAGGAACCACTGGGCCAATGACCATGATAGCAAGGAACCACTGGGCCAATGACCATTATAGCAAGGAACCACTGGGCCAATGACCATTATAGCAAGGAACCACTGGGCCAATGACCATTATAGCAAGGAACCACTGGGCCAATGACCATTATAGCAAGGAACCACTGGGCCAATGACCATTATAGCAAGGAACCACTGGGCCAATGACCATTATAGCAAGGAACCACTGGGCCAATGACCATTATAGCAAGGAACCACTGGGCCAATGACCATTATAGCAAGGAACCACTGGGCCAATGACCATTATAGCAAGGAACCACTGGGCCAATGACCATTATAGCAAGGAACCACTGGGCCAATGACCATTATAGCAAGGAACCACTGGGCCAATGACCATTATAGCAAGGAACCACTGGGCCAATGACCATTATAGCAAGGAACCACTGGGCCAATGATCATTATACATAGCAAGGAACCACTGGGCCAATGACCATTATACATAGCAAGGAACCACTGGGCCAATTACCATTATGGCAAGGAACCACTGGGTCAATGACCATTATAGCAAGGAACCACTGGGCCAATGATCATTATACATAGCAAGGAACCACTGGGCCAATGACCATTATACATAGCAAGGAACCACTGGGCCAATGACCATTATACAAAGCAAGGAACCACTGGGCCAATGACCATTATAGCAAGGAACCACTGGGCCAATGACCATTATACATAGCAAGGAACCACTGGGCCAATGACCATTATAGCAAGGAACCACTGGGCCAATGACCATTATACATAGCAAGGAACCACTGGGCCAATGACCATTACAGCAAGGAACCACTGGGCCAATGACCATTACAGCAAGGAACCACTGGGCCAATGACCATTATATATAGCAAGGAACCACTGGGCCAATTACCGTTATAGCAAGGAACCACTGGGCCAATGACCGTTACAGCAAGGAACCACTGGGCCAATGACCATTACAGCAAGGAACCACTGGGCCAATGACCATTATACATAGCAAGGAACCACTGGGCCAATGTCCATTATAGCAAGGAACCACTGGGCCAATTACCATCATAGCAAGGAACCACTGGGCCAATGACCATTATAGCAAGGAACCACTGGGCCAATGACCATTATAGCAAGGAACCACTGGGCCAATGACCATTATAGCAAGGAACCACTGGGCCAATGACCATTATAGCAAGTAACCACTGGGCCAATGACCATTATAGCAAGTAACCACTGGGCCAATGACCATTATAGCAAGGAACCACTGGGCCAATGACCATTATAGCAAGGAACCACTGGGCCAATGACCATTATAGCAAGGAACCACTGGGCCAATGACCATTATAGCAAGTAACCACTGGGCCAATGACCATTATAGCAAGGAACCACTGGGCCAATGACCATTATAGCAAGGAACCACTGGGCCAATGACCATTATACATAGCAAGGAACCACTGGGCCAATTACCATTATACATAGCAAGGAACCACTGGGCCAATGACCATTACAGCAAGGAACCACTGGGCCAATGACCATTACAGCAAGGAACCACTGGGCCAATGACCATTATACATAGCAAGGAATCACTGGGCCAATGACCATTATACATAGCAAGGAACCACTGGGCCAATGACCATTATAGCAAGGAACCACTGGGCCAATGACCATTATACATAGCAAGGAACCACTGGGCCAATGACCATTACAGCAAGGAACCACTGGGCCAATGACCATTACAGCAAGGAACCACTGGGCCAATGACCATTACAGCAAGGAACCACTGGGCCAATGACCATTATACATAGCAAGGAACCACTGGGCCAATGACCATTATAGCAAGGAACCACTGGGCCAATTACCGTTATAGCAAGGAACCACTGGGCCAATGACCATTATAGCAAGGAACCACTGGGCCAATGACCATTATACATAGCAAGGAACCACTGGGCCAATGACCATTATAGCAAGGAACCACTGGGCCAATGACCATTATAGCAAGGAACCACTGGGCCAATGACCATTATAGCAAGGAACCACTGGGCCAATGACCATTATACATAGCAAGGAACCACTGGGCCAATGACCATTATACATAGCAAGGAACCACTGGGCCAATGACCATTATAGCAAGGAACCACTGGGCCAATGACCATTATACATAGCAAGGAACCACTGGGCCAATGACCATTATAGCAAGGAACCACTGGGCCAATGACCATTACAGCAAGGAACCACTGGGCCAATGACCATTAAAGCAAGGAACCACTGGGCCAATGACCATTATAGCAAGGAACCACTGGGCCAATGACCATTATAGCAAGGAATCACTGGGCCAATGACCATTATAGCAAGGAACCACTGGGCCAATGACCATTATACATAGCAAGGAACCACTGGGCCAATGACCATTATAGCAAGGAACCACTGGGCCAATGACCATTATAGCAAGGAACCACTGGGCCAATGACCATGATAGCAAGGAACCACTGGGCCAATGACCATTATAGCAAGGAACCACTGGGCCAATGACCATTATAGCAAGGAACCACTGGGCCAATGACCATTATAGCAAGGAACCACTGGGCCAATGACCATTATAGCAAGGAACCACTGGGCCAATGACCATTATAGCAAGGAACCACTGGGCCAATGACCATTATAGCAAGGAACCACTGGGCCAATGACCATTATAGCAAGGAACCACTGGGCCAATGACCATTATAGCAAGGAACCACTGGGCCAATGACCATTATAGCAAGGAACCACTGGGCCAATGACCATTATAGCAAGGAACCACTGGGCCAATGACCATTATAGCAAGGAACCACTGGGCCAATGACCATTATAGCAAGGAACCACTGGGCCAATGATCATTATACATAGCAAGGAACCACTGGGCCAATGACCATTATACATAGCAAGGAACCACTGGGCCAATTACCATTATGGCAAGGAACCACTGGGCCAATGACCATTATACATGGCAAGGAACCACTGGGCCAATTACCATTATGGCAAGGAACCACTGGGCCAATGACCATTATAGCAAGGAACCACTGGGCCAATGATCATTATACATAGCAAGGAACCACTGGGCCAATGACCATTATACATAGCAAGGAACCACTGGGCCAATGACCATTATACAAAGCAAGGAACCACTGGGCCAATGACCATTATAGCAAGGAACCACTGGGCCAATGACCATTATACATAGCAAGGAACCACTGGGCCAATGACCATTATAGCAAGGAACCACTGGGCCAATGACCATTATACATAGCAAGGAACCACTGGGCCAATGACCATTACAGCAAGGAACCACTGGGCCAATGACCATTACAGCAAGGAACCACTGGGCCAATGACCATTATACATAGCAAGGAACCACTGGGCCAATTACCGTTATAGCAAGGAACCACTGGGCCAATGACCGTTACAGCAAGGAACCACTGGGCCAATGACCATTACAGCAAGGAACCACTGGGCCAATGACCATTATACATAGCAAGGAACCACTGGGCCAATGACCATTATAGCAAGGAACCACTGGGCCAATTACCGTCATAGCAAGGAACCACTGGGCCAATGACCATTATAGCAAGGAACCACTGGGCCAATGACCATTATAGCAAGGAACCACTGGGCCAATGACCATTATAGCAAGGAACCACTGGGCCAATGACCATTATAGCAAGTAACCACTGGGCCAATGACCATTATAGCAAGTAACCACTGGGCCAATGACCATTATAGCAAGGAACCACTGGGCCAATGACCATTATAGCAAGGAACCACTGGGCCAATGACCATTATAGCAAGGAACCACTGGGCCAATGACCATTATAGCAAGTAACCACTGGGCCAATGACCATTATAGCAAGGAACCACTGGGCCAATGACCATTATAGCAAGGAACCACTGGGCCAATGACCATTATACATAGCAAGGAACCACTGGGCCAATTACCATTATACATAGCAAGGAACCACTGGGCCAATGACCATTACAGCAAGGAACCACTGGGCCAATGACCATTACAGCAAGGAACCACTGGGCCAATGACCATTATACATAGCAAGGAATCACTGGGCCAATGACCATTATACATAGCAAGGAACCACTGGGCCAATGACCATTATAGCAAGGAACCACTGGGCCAATGACCATTATACATAGCAAGGAACCACTGGGCCAATGACCATTACAGCAAGGAACCACTGGGCCAATGACCATTACAGCAAGGAACCACTGGGCCAATGACCATTATACATAGCAAGGAACCACTGGGCCAATGACCATTATAGCAAGGAACCACTGGGCCAATTACCGTTATAGCAAGGAACCACTGGGCCAATGACCATTATAGCAAGGAACCACTGGGCCAATGACCATTATACATAGCAAGGAACCACTGGGCCAATGACCATTATAGCAAGGAACCACTGGGCCAATGACCATTATAGCAAGGAACCACTGGGCCAATGACGATTATAGCAAGGAACCACTGGGCCAATGACCATTATACATAGCAAGGAACCACTGGGCCAATGACCATTATACATAGCAAGGAACCACTGGGCCAATGACCATTATAGCAAGGAACCACTGGGCCAATGACCATTATACATAGCAAGGAACCACTGGGCCAATGACCATTATAGCAAGGAACCACTGGGCCAATGACCATTACAGCAAGGAACCACTGGGCCAATGACCATTATAGCAAGGAACCACTGGGCCAATGACCATTATAGCAAGGAACCACTGGGCCAATGACCATTATAGCAAGGAACCACTGGGCCAATGACCATTATACATAGCAAGGAACCACTGGGCCAATGACCATTATACATAGCAAGGAACCACTGGACCAATGACCATTATAGCAAGGAACCACTGGGCCAATGACCATTATACATAGCAAGGAACCACTGGGCCAATGACCATTATAGCAAGGAACCACTGGGCCAATGACCATTATAGCAAGGAACCACTGGGCCAATTACCATTATAGCAAGGAACCACTGGGCCAATGACCATTATAGCAAGGAACCACTGCGCCAATGACCATTATAGCAAGGAACCACTGGGCCAAAGACCATTATAGCAAGGAACCACTGGGCCAATGACCATTATAGCAAGGAACCACTGGGCCAATGACCATTATAGCAAGGAACCACTGGGCCAATGACCATTATAGCAAGGAACCACTGGGCCAATGACCATTATAGCAAGGAACCACTGGGCCAATGACCATTACAGCAAGGAACCACTGGGCCAATGACCATTATAGCAAGGAACCACTGGGCCAATGACCATGATAGCAAGGAACCACTGGGCCAATGACCATTATAGCAAGGAACCACTGGGCCAATGACCATTATAGCAAGGAACCACTGGGCCAATGGCCATTATAGCAAGGAACCACTGGGCCAATGACCATTATAGCAAGGAACCACTGGGCCAATGACCATTATAGCAAGGAACCACTGGGCCAATGACCATTATAGCAAGGAACCACTGGGCCAATGACCATTATAGCAAGGAACCACTGGGCCAATGACCATTATAGCAAGGAACCACTGGGCCAATGACCATTATAGCAAGGAATCACTGGGCCAATGACCATTATAGCAAGGAACCACTGGGCCAATGATCATTATACATAGCAAGGAACCACTGGGCCAATGACCATTATAGCAAGGAACCACTGGGCCAATGACCATTATAGCAAGGAACCACTGGGCCAATGATCATTATACATAGCAAGGAACCACTGGGCCAATGACCATTATACATAGCAAGGAACCACTGGGCCAATTACCATTATAGCAAGGAACCACTGGGCCAATGACCATTATAGCAAGGAACCACTGGGCCAATGACCATTATAGCAAGGAACCACTGGGCCAATGACCATTATAGCAAGGAACCACTGGGCCAATGACCATGATAGCAAGGAACCACTGGGCCAATGACCATTATAGCAAGGAACCACTGGGCCAATGACCATTATAGCAAGGAACCACTGGGCCAATGGCCATTATAGCAAGGAACCACTGGGCCGATGACCATTATAGCAAGGAACCACTGGGCCAATGACCATTATAGCAAGGAACCACTGGGCCAATGACCATTATAGCAAGGAACCACTGGGCCAATGACCATTATAGCAAGGAATCACTGGGCCAATGACCATTATAGCAAGGAACCACTGGGCCAATGACCATTATACATAGCAAGGAACCACTGGGCCAATGACCATTATAGCAAGGAACCACTGGGCCAATGACCATTATAGCAAGGAACCACTGGGCCAATGACCATGATAGCAAGGAACCACTGGGCCAATGACCATTATAGTAAGGAACCACTGGGCCAATGACCATTATAGCAAGGAACCACTGGGCCAATGACCATTATAGCAAGGAACCACTGGGCCAATGACCATTATAGCAAGGAACCACTGGGCCAATGACCATTATAGCAAGGAACCACTGGGCCAATGACCATTATAGCAAGGAACCACTGGGCCAATGACCATTATAGCAAGGAACCACTGGGCCAATGACCATTATAGCAAGGAACCACTGGGCCAATGACCATTATAGCAAGGAACCACTGGGCCAATGACCATTATAGCAAGGAACCACTGGGCCAATGACCATTATAGCAAGGAACCACTGGGCCAATGACCATTATAGCAAGGAACCACTGGGCCAATGACCATTATAGCAAGGAACCAATGGGCCAATGACCATTATAGCAAGGAACCACTGGGCCAATGATCATTATACATAGCAAGGAACCACTGGGCCAATGACCATTATACATAGCAAGGAACCACTGGGCCAATTACTATTATAGCAAGGAACCACTGGGCCAATGACCATTATAGCAAGGAACCACTGGGCCAATGATCATTATACATAGCAAGGAACCACTGGGCCAATTACCATTATGGCAAGGAACCACTGGGCCAATGACCATTATAGCAAGGAACCACTGGGCCAATGATCATTATACATAGCAAGGAACCACTGGGCCAATGACCATTATAGCAAGGAACCAATGGGCCAATGACCATTATAGCAAGGAACCACTGGGCCAATGATCATTATACATAGCAAGGAACCACTGGGCCAATGACCATTATACATAGCAAGGAACCACTGGGCCAATTACTATTATAGCAAGGAACCACTGGGCCAATGACCATTATAGCAAGGAACCACTGGGCCAATGATCATTATACATAGCAAGGAACCACTGGGCCAATTACCATTATGGCAAGGAACCACTGGGCCAATGACCATTATACATGGCAAGGAACCACTGGGCCAATTACCATTATGGCAAGGAACCACTGGGCCAATGACCATTATACATGGCAAGGAACCACTGGGCCAATTACCATTATGGCAAGGAACCACTGGGCCAATGACCATTATAGCAAGGAACCACTGGGCCAATGATCATTATACATAGCAAGGAACCACTGGGCCAATGACCATTATACATAGCAAGGAACCACTGGGCCAATGACCATTATACAAAGCAAGGAACCACTGGGCCAATGACCATTATAGCAAGGAACCACTGGGCCAATGACCATTATACATAGCAAGGAACCACTGGGCCAATGACCATTATAGCAAGGAACCACTGGGCCAATGACCATTATACATAGCAAGGAACCACTGGGCCAATGACCATGTGAATTGGCAACTGCGTAACTGGCGTCCTGTGCTTTTCACGGATGAGTCATGTTTTTGTGTTGACTTCCATGATGGTCGTAGACGTGTGTGGCGCTCATCAGGAGAGAGGTATGCCAATTGTTGTGTTATTGAGCATGACCGTTTTGGTGGTGGCTCAGTTATGGTATGGGCTGGCATTGGCATTGAAGGTCGGACGGACCAGCACGTAATTGAGGGAACGCTGACCGGTGTCCGATATCGGGACGAGGTTCTGGATCCCATTGTTCGACCATTTGCCGGCGCAGTGGAACACGACTTTGTTTTAATGGACGACAATGCACGCCCACACAGGGCTCGGGTTGTAGACCATTACCTTGAGAGGGAGACCATAAGCCGTTCTCCGGACCTAAACCCGATAGAGCATGTTTGGAACATGCTACAGCGTCGTGTTTCTGATCGCATACATCTTCCTGCAAATCGTCAGCAACTGATTGCTGCGCTTCTTGAGGAATGGCCAAGGATCCCACAAATAAGCTTCCGGCACCCGATTCGCAGCATGTCGAGGCGGTGTCGTGCTGTTATGGGAGCCCATGGTGGACACACAGCTTATTGAAACTGTTAGCAAGACATTTTCAGTGACTGAATTATTGGCCCCATAGTGAATTTCACATTGATTTTTGGGGATGAAACGAATAATTGCTCCGTTATGGTTGGATGAACTTGCTCATATTCTTTTTCAAGTTATTAACAAATTGTTCTGTTGTAGCGGTTACCTTATTCGCATGTCGCGGTTAACTTATTCGCATGTGACGGTTACCTTATGTTTGGTCTAATCCACGAGCACTGAACCCTAAAAAAAAAAAAAAAAAAAAAAAAAAAAAACACAAGCTTCGAACCCTACGAAATCGCCTCGTCTTCTCTCCTTCCGCAACTCCTAAACTGGTGACCCCGGCTGCCCCCGAACGGATTCGGGGGCTGCAAACGAACACGGCAGCTTCGATCGAACTGCCGGAGTTTTGGAAACGACAAGCGGCCATGTGGTTCACGCACCGCGCTCGGCTCCTCTACGACCGGAGGGGCGAGCCTGCTCCAGGACCCTCCGAAGGAACGCAGTTACGAGATGTGGGTGGCACTGCTGCTCATCTCTTGCGCGTGCACTGAGGTTGGCAGCACGGCTGCTTCGTTACCTTCGCGCGCGCTGCTGCTGCTCATCTCTTGCGCGTGCACTGACGTTGGCGGCACGGCTGCTTCGTTACCTTCGCGCGCACTGCTGCTCGTCACCTTCGCGCAACTTCACTCTACAACTACAGCTACAGCTCGCGTGTAGAAAGCTGCAACTCGCGCAACTACCTCTCCGACTCTGCAACCTCGGGAGGCCCGCGAGGGACCTCGGCAGCCTCCCCCGAGGACTTGAGCAGCCCCTCGGTCGGCTCAACCCCACGGCTGCGTTTTTTCGCGCGTACCGAGGCCGAGCACTGCTCGAGCCTTCTCGGCACTGCCGAGCGCGCCTGCGAACTACGTACACGCCCGTGGAGTGCATTCTGGGGGGAGGGGGGGGGGCGCGTGTAGCGGTTACCTTATTCGCATGTGACGGTTACCTTATGTTTGGTCTAATCCACGTGCACGGGCCTGTGGGGCTTTTGGTTTGTTGGACGTGACGCACGCGCGGTTGTGGGAGCCACGCCCTCCGGAGAGGGTTTTGGCTTTATAAAAGCTGTAACACTTCCGTTCGCGTTTAGAGTGTGCTGGAGATTTCTGTACAAATAAACAAGTTTCGAACCCTACGAAATGGCCTCGTCTTCTCTCCTTCCGCAACTCCTAAACTGTTATGTTTTAGTATCGAGAATACCAATAAAATATTTTTCCACGTCAAAATTAATGAAATGAAAATTATAATCCCTAACTTATTTTGTCCAGTATATTTCGTCGGTCGTGTAAAATTATATTGTTCCTAACATTATACAGCTATCCAATTGAAATAAATTGATATGAAACAGAAAACCAAATACTGCATTGGAGACGTCAGAAGGAACCAAAAAAAAAAAAAAAAAAAAAAAGGTAACTAGCAAAGATGGAGTCATCAGCAGGAACCTGAATAGGATTCGGGTTTCAGCCGCTACTCCTCTACCTTCAAACCCATCCAGGCGCAGCAAAGTGAAACTTCCAGGAAAAAAAAAACTGCAAGAATTCACTTCTCCAAAGGCAGATGGATAAAGAAAGAGAGAAATAAAGAAGAAGCACGAATTAAAATGAATAAAGAGAAATATGAAAAAGTAGAAAGAAATGTGAAAGGAACAAAGATTTTGGGAGGAACCCAGATAGATCGATTTCAGCAGTTCTTCATCAGGCAAAAACGCAGCAAACGCAAGTTTTGTTGCATTTGCTGGATATATACTCAGAGGCAAAAGTTATTGTGACATGGAATTTTTTCATTGGTAATCTTGTGAATGAATTTTTGGATTTGAACCAGAGAAAGAGTGTGTTAAAATGGTCGAAGAAACGCAACCAAGCAGTTGTTGTTCGAATTGCACGAAATTTGCAAGAAGCATGACATATTCGAGAAAATGGCCAGCAATGTTCACTTTAAAAGGCCAGACAACCAGACGCTTATCATTTCCACTCAATGCAGCCTTAAGAAGTGCAGAAGTCAGAAAAACACCTCTATTCATCGTTCTGGAATAAGTTCGACATGCCACGCCTCGGGGAAAATGACAGATGGAGAGCTATAGGTATGCTTCAGTCTGGTACCTCGCAGCGTGATGTTGCTCGTCGATTCAACGTCCATAGAAACACCATTTGGCACAGCTTCACCGAGCTGACGGTAGGACACGTGTCTACAGGTGCACAGGTGAACGTTACATCAGGCCATGTGTTCTGGAAGGGGATCGTTTTGGAGGTGGGGGCGTTATGATCTGGGGTGGGATAACAGCTGCAGCAAGAACGCCAATGATTCTGATTGAGGGGAACTTGAATGCTGTGAGGTACCGAGACGAGATTTTGCAAATGGCCGCTTTACCGTTTTTGCAACAGAACGGCCCTAGAGTGACGTTTCAACACGATAATGCCAGACCACACGTTGCTCGAGTTGTACAGCAGTATCTTAATCAGAACAATGTTAATGTGTTACCCTGGCCTGCAAGATCCCCTCATTTGTCACCCATTGAACACGTCTGGGATGAAATGGAGCGACGTTTACGACGTCATCCGAATCCTCCACAAACGCTGCAGGAACTCCACCAAATCCTTCCTCGGATATGGAATGATCTTCCCAAGGACTTTCATCGACGTTTAGTGGCCTCAATGAGGCGAAGGTGCCAGGCCTGCATCAATGCACAAGGTGGACACACTCGCTACTGACTGTGTGAACTTGCTTGTGAACCCCCTCTTGTGTTGTGGCTCATTTGCATATGCCAGGTGCACTGTTCTTATGGACTGTTGATCGTTACCATACCTTGAAACATTTGTCTTTCCATGTAATAACATTTCATTCGCGGCAGTAAAAGTTTAACACTGATTCTGTTTGTTGTTTGTGTGTCACAATAACTTTTGCCTTTGAGTATATTATGGTATACAGTCACGTGAAAAAGTAAGTACACCCCATGTAAAGTTTTGACTTTTTAAACATATTTCAACGTACAGCTATTTGATCTTCATTTCAACAATATTGATAGATAAAGGTGATATAATATAACAAATATCATGAAACATTTACATTTTGTAGTCCATTGTAAAATTTAAATAAACATAAATGCAAATTTCACATGTGGAAAAAGTAAGTACACCCTTGGCAGAAACAACCTCAAGTAGGCGTTTCTTATAAGTGTCTACCAGTCTCTGACATCGACTGGGACAAATTTTTTCCCACTCCTCCATGCAGAATTCTTTCAGCTGTGCGATGTTTGAGGTGTTCCTTGCATGCCCAGCTCGTTTCAAATCTCCCCCACAACATCTCGATGGGATTTAGATCCGGGCTTTGACTTGGCCATTCCAGAACCCTCCATTTCTTTCTTTTCAGCCATTCCTTGGTGGATTCACTGGTATGTTTAGGGTCATTGTCATGTTGCAAGGTCCACCTTTGGTTGAGCTTCAACTTTCCGACAGATGGCCTCACATTATCCTCAATCACCCTCTGGTACAATGAAGAATTCATAGTGGATTCTGTGATGGTGAGCTGCCCAGGCCCTGATGCAGCAAAGCTGCCGCAAACCATATTTCCACCACCATGCTTTACAGTTGGTATCAGGTTCTTGTGGTCAAATGCTGTCTTTGGTTTTCGCCAAACATGTCTTCTGGTACTGTGGCCAAATAGCTCTACCTTTGACTCATCTGTCCCGAGCACATTGTTCCAGAAGTGCTGGTCTTTGCCTCGGTGTTCATTGGCAAACTTTAGTCTTGCCCTGATGTTCTTTCTGGACAGCAAAGGTTTCCTCCTGGCACACCTCCCATGTAGACCAAATTTGTGCAGCCTCTTTCTAATGGTAGACTCGTGCACTTTGACATGAACAGTGGCAAAAGCTACCTGTAGGTCCCGTGATGACATTCTGGGGTTCTTAGAGACTTCTTTCAGCATCTTGCGGTCTGCTCTCGAGCTAAACTTGCTGGGGCGGCCTGGCCTGAACAAGTTGGCAGTTGTTTGGAATCTTCTCCACTTGTAGATGATCTTCCGGACAGTCGAATGATTGATTTCAAATTGTTTGGGGATCTTTTTAAATCCCTTCCCAGACTCGTAGGCATCTATAACCTTCTTTCTGAAGGCCTCAGAGAGCTCGTTTGATCTAGGCATGGTGACGCCACACACTTCAACAACAAAGACCAAACCAAACTAAATGTCTGAGGTTTAAATAAGACAGGTTCCTCCAAGATCCTCTCTAACGATTTTCTAACCATTTTCACCTGAGCTGGTACACCCGATTCTAATTTTAGGTATTTGAAGTAGTGATAAATGTAGGGGTGTACTTACACCCCTACACATGCGAAATTTGCATTTATGTTTATTTAAATTATACAATGGACTACAAAATGTAAATGTTTCATGATACTTGTTATATTATATCACCTTTATCTATCAATATTGTTGAAATGAAGATCAAATAGCTGTATGTTGAAATATGTTGAAAAAGTCAAAACTTTACATGGGGTGTACTTACCTCTTCACGTGACTGTATATGTTTATGTTTGCTATGTTAATAATATAATTTTGTTATTGTATGTTATGTCAATAATTAATTAATGTTAATTAAATTAAAATTAATTAATTAATAGTGATGTGTTAATAATTTTGTTATATTTTGTTTCAATATGTTTGTTATGCAATATGTTTGTTATGCAATATGGTAGTCTTCATATGTTTATGATTCCAACCTCAAATGATCTCTCAGTAATGTTTGAAATTTTACCTCCATGTCCATAGTTACATGGAATTGCCTGTAACGTTCAGGCCAATAACGTTCTTGAATGTTGTGCTTGCTTGAGTGCTTAAATTAAAGAAACTTGGCAAGCGCTCCACAAGAAACTTGGTAATTGAATTTGCTCCCACTCTGAGGGTACCTCCCCGCTACTTGAAATGCAAAAAGCTGAAATGTCATGTCAATAAATATTCAACCCCTTTGCTATGACACTCCAAATTTAGCTCAGGTGCATCCAATTTCCTTTGATCATCCTTGAGTAGAGTCCAACTGCAGCCAATTCAATTGATTGGACATGATTTAGAAAGAAACGTCTTTCTATATAAGAACCCACAGTTGACTGCATGTCAGAGCAGAAACTCTACCTTGAAATCCAAGGACATGTCCATAACACTCTGAGATGTTATTTGGAAGAAGAATAGATCAGGGAAAGGGTATAAAACAATTTATAGTGTTGAAAGTCCCAAACAGCATGGTGAGTGAGCTCCATCATTAGAAAATGGAAAGAATATGAAACTACCCAGACTCTTCCTAGAGCTGGCTGTCCAACCAAACTGAGCAACTGGTCAAGGACCTTGGTGAGGGAGATGACCAAGAACCAAATGACCACTGACACTGACAGAACTACAGAGTTCCTTGGCTGAGATGGGAGAACCTGCCAAAAGGACAACAGTCTCTGCAGCACTTCACAAATGTAGGCTTCATGGGAGAGTGGCCAGAGGAAGTCAAGCCTAAGAAAAAGGTACATGAAAGCATGCCTGGAGTTTGCAAAAAAGCACGGGAAAGACTCAGAGAATGCGGTAAAACATTATTTGGTTTTATGAGACGAATATTGAACTCTTTGACCTGAATGCAAAGTGCAAAGTATGGTGGAAACTGAGCACAGCTCCTCACCCCTGTAACACCATCCCTACCGTGAAGCATGATGATGGCAGCATCATGCTATGGGGATGCTTTTCAGCAGCATGGACTAGCACACTTGTAAGGATAGAGGGAACAATGAATGAGCCAAATACAGGCAAATTATTGAGGAGAACCTGCTTCAGAGTGCAAAAGACCCTAGACGGCAGAAAAGATTTACGTTCCAACAGGACAATGACAGCAAGCATACACCCAAAGCAACACTGGAATGGCTTCAAAACAAGAACGTGAAAGTCCTTAAGGGCCCAGCCAAAGCCCAGACTTGAATCCCATTTAGAATCTGTGGAAAGACTTGAAGATTGCTGTTCACCGATGGTCCCCATCCAACTTGACAGAGCTTGAGGAAATCTGCAAGGAAGAATGGGAGATACTCCCCAAATCCAAATATGCAAAGCTGATACAGACATATCCAAGAAGACTCGAAGCTGTAAATGCTACCAAAGGCACTTCTCCGAAGTATTGACTCAGGGTTGAATACTTATGTAAATTAGATATTTTGGGATTTCATTACCTTCGCAAAAGCGGAAGGTTATGTTTTGATCGCTGTGTATTTATTTGTATGTCTGTGTGTGTGTATGTTATTCGCATAACTCAAAAAGTATTCAACCGAATTGCATGAAATTTGGTGGGATGATTGGTTATTATACGGGACACATTTGATTAGATTTTGGGAGCAATCGGGTCAAAGGTCAAGGTCAAGGTCACGAAAAGGTCAAAATCGTATTTTTGTTGTTCTGTTCCCTACACTCCCATGCCAAGTACAGAACAGTAGCTGCGGCGAAGGTATGCGCTCTACCGAGTGCCCGTTCTAGTTTTTAATGATTTCGTAAAAAATTAAAAAAAAAAAATTTCGCTGACATGGGGATCATTATGTGTAGATCAGTGACAAAAAAAACAAAAAACAATTTAATCCATTTTAAATTGAAGCTGTAAAAACAAAATGTGAAAAAGTCAAGGGGTTTGAATACCTTTTGAAGGCACTGAATATAGCTCAGATAATTCCATTTATACTGGTCCACAGGCTGACACCGGAGGCCTGAAACTTGAGGCCAATATGTACTGTCGCCTTCACAAGACCCATTCTTTCAATACTTGATGATCCTTTAAAAGTTGCTTATCTTGTTTTATACTAAACAGAAAACCTGTAGGAAGGGAATGGCGATTTACCAAAATGGTGGACATTCAAAAAAATATTCAGGTTACAATTATGGGTGGCATCAGGCCAGCTGTCCAACCATTATGTGAAGAGCAGACATACATACATTTGCTCCATTATATATAGGTGATCTGTCGATCATTTACTGCAACTAAAAGTTATTTTATTTTATGACAAATAATTATAACGCATGAGTGTCTGTCGGTCCCGAAACTACTCCCTCAGTATTGGGGCTAGCCCTGCCAAACCTGTGGAATGTTTTGGGGTCCCAGCAGGTGTCGTAAGGTAGGTAGGACATTTCATAAATTCTTCAATACAATTATTGTGATTTTGAAATTCGATTGATATGAACCTGCTCCCAATCCGGAAGTGAACAGATGACAATTCACAAGTTTGATAATATCTCAATACAATAGTGATTTAACATTGTATTTTGTTACATTAATGGTATGGTATTAAATTGTGACAAGTCAGGAGACGACGATGGTTCACGAACGAGCGGTATTCAATGACAAAGGACGGACTATAACCGAAACAGGCCCGGACTGGGGGGTTGGGGGCCCACGTGGCAGGTGTCGGCCCCCGACATGCGGTGTACATGCTTATTTACAAAGGGCCCCAATGCGCTGTGTGTGCAGGCCTTTAAGAGCCAATACCGAAAATTCGGTTCGATTCCGCCAACTTTTAAAATTTGACCTTTGTGACCTTGAAATGTCAAAACGAAGGTTACTGACCTTGAAATGAGATAGAAAATAATGTATAATCAGTTATGAGGTTAGTTAGCTGCACAATACAGAAAATTCGGTTTGATTCCGAGAACTTTGAAAATTTGACCTTTGCGACCTTCAAAAGTCAAAGGTCAAAGATTCAGAAATTTGTTGGAAAACTTGTATTTCATGATGTATGTGATAATATAAGATCATGTACGACATTTCACCCTATCAGGAAGCGAACAATGTAATAAAACCATCAAAAATATCGACTTTTCTAAATTTCGTGACCTTGTGACCTTGACCTTGGGGCGAAAATGAAAAATCGAGCTCCGTGGGGCTAGACACATGACATTGGCCTAACCAAATACCGAAACTCCTGTCGGATTCCACCAACTCCCTCGGAGAAGATGTAGCTTGCTCGATTAGCCCCTAAAAAGACATCTTTTTCGGGCGTCGCTCCACCCACAATGGGCGCAATACGCCCACTTTAGGCAGGACACAACTAGATCATGATATCAACCTCCCACCCAAGTTTCATCAAGATCGGATGATATCATCGGGTAGTTATGCTGCGGACAGACAGACAGACAGACCCATGACGAATATAGTGGTCACTCTGTTTGATAACTCGTGAACCAATTGGAAGGATGTTGTTTGGAATCAAAATATAGGGATATTGAGTTTAAAGAAAAATGAGAAAATGACGTGAGGGTTTCCACCCATGACATTCGCCATTTTGCCATTGACTGTGTACAGAAACAATGAACCGGCTGTCGATGCCTGACGTTCGACTAAAAGTGGCACAGGAATGTGGAATTTATCGATTAATGGTTTAGCATTCGCCGTTTCCGCATTGTCCGTTTGCCCATTGCTTCCCACCCGTGCGTAGCACAGGCACCTGGCTAGTAAAATATATTACTTTACTCATGCATGATTGCATGGGTAACATTTATGAAATTGCATAACAAATTCAACTACAAACCACCTGTTTAAAAATGGCCTGCACAAGTTAGTCGGTCTGACAAGTTTCCCAACTACCCTTGTCTGACATATGATGCATGTACAAGCTCCAAAATGAGTTTTAGATAAAGTATGCAACCTAGAAGCACCCATGCCTAAGGGAGTGTAATACTCCCCCCCCAGCATGGGTCAGTAAAGTACAGTACTTGCACTATGCCATGTGTACAATGCAAAATTGCAAGTCATATCCACAGCTGACTTGTCGTATACTCCCACCACCACCTGGAGCCACTAGAAGATACACATTTATACAGAGAGTTTGCACACCCCCATCTCTCTCACCCCTTCCCCACCCCCTCTCACCGCCCAAAGCTCTGCAACCATGGATACTTTTTAATGCCTAAAACCCACCTGGGCAAACCCAAAGTAGAAGCACCAAATTTCAACTCATGCCATACAGCGGTTCAGGGGTGCATACAAGTCAAACAAACAAACAAACAAACAAACAAACGAGCCAAAACAATAAATGTTTCCAAAACACTTTATTCATAATTCCATAAAACAGTTTGCACACATTACACTAGCGAGATTGTACATCGTTTTATTTAAGATTAAAAACAAGTTTTAAAGGGTACTTTACACAGACCCAGGAAAAATTGGCAAATTCAGAGATCATATTGGGTTATGAGATGAAGACAACACACAAGGTGCAAGTGAGCGTTTTAAAACAAGTGGTCTTTGCATTCTGAATCAATAAACCGACAATTTGTAGAAGCGTGATCCTCAATGTTGCTGAAAATAATCCAACCGATTTGTTGCACCAGATTCCTCTTCTTTCTGCTGGTACTGTATTGTCAAACTGCAGCGTTTAACCTGTATGTTATAACCATAAACCTTATAAAGGCAACATATATCAGGACCACAACCGATAGCACCAAATACCATCATTTTACCATCACAAACAATGAAAGAGGGGAAAAAAATTCGACATGGAAATATATTATGTTCTTGCATTGGAGCCATCCATACAAGTATGTACAGAAGAAGGCGAGATGATTGGAAAAGATCTGAGAAAGGAAATTGTGAAAAGGAAGCAAAGTTAAGTTGGGGAAAAAGCTGGAGGGAAGATAGAAAAGAGAAAGAGGGTCTAAACATTCAACCGTTTTGCAAACATAGCATAAATAGCATTAATCCAGCATCCAGCATTAATGGTACACATTTCCCCAAAATTACGCAATCTCAAATACATAGATTCAGAATGTACGACGAGAAAACGACTCAGCACAGCGGCTTAGAGCAGTTATATGTGCAAATAGGACCTTGAAAGGGTGCTTAACACAGCATGTGCGCACATCACACCTCCGCATATGGACAAAGCATGTTCAGTAAAACACCTGAACTGATCTGAGCTCCCAAAGAAGCTGTTATTAAAATATGCATGCCAAAATGGGAATCGCTATTCTCCCGCAAATGCGTTGGAAAAATTTGCTTCAGCTGTTGAAAATGTTCAAACATAATGAGGGCAAAAAGAACATGGGGAGTTCTGCTTCTCTGACCTAAACAGCAAGGCATCACCAACCAAACACGTATTCCATCGCTTTGGACAGCAAGCTCTCGTCCTTCCTCGGTGTGAGTTTGTTCGTAACCACCTAAAAAACAAGGCAAGTAGTGATCATGCTCAAATCACATCATTTGGCAATTTAGCATTTTTAATCTGATTTTGTTTCCTGGTAAAGTTTCATGGAGTACTAGTTTCATCAAGGGCATTCATTAAAACATTTTTTCAATTATCATTCATCAGTGACAACTGTACTGCAAGCCGGGTGGACTATTTTTGAGCCTTATATGGCAAAGTAGTCATTAATTGAATCAAAACAAGTAAAAATGAGAAATTATCAAAAAAGGGAAAGCATAGAATAAACTAGAACGTCACTCGGTAGAGCGCATACCTACGGCAGGCTGAACAGTTTACTTTTTGTATCCCACTGATAGATCGGATCTGCATCCGGACCAAAACCAAAAACGAATCAGCTTGCTTTTGTCACTTACCCAGATCATCCACCTAGTTTTGTCACAGGTCCCCCACAACCTTTTGAAACATCATGTTATTTATCATTTTTGGTCCTATCGCTCGATGGTGAAGCACCACTTTTAAAAATGAAACAATTCTCGCATCCGGATCATCACCGAAATCGAATCGATTCGTCCTTGTCACAGATCCAAACTGTCCACAATGATTCTTCCGAATCCATCCATAACTATTTGAGACATCGAGCTATATAATAGGTTTTAGCCCTATCACCCAATGGTGAAGAATCACTTAAAAAATTGGAGTAGTACCAGGATCCAGATCCGGATCTTCACCAGAACCTAATCATTTGGTCCTTGTCACACCCAACCTCCTTTAAAATTTTTAGGGACCTAGGCCGGAGAGGAGTTGGTAGAAGACAGAAAGCCCACCAACCTGTCTGCGGTGAGATAGAGAAAGGCCCTCAGATTCAGCTTCATCACGGGAAATATCAATGATTCTGAATGCTTTGGTTTCAACAGCCTGAGCTGAGCTAGGTGAGAGGCAGGACCACCAGCCCAGAGGGGTGAGCAGTATTCCATCGAGTTGCGGATGAAAGCTTTGTATGTGGTGAGGAGCTCAGAAGTGCCCAGAAAGGACTTCGCATGACGGAGGATGCCCAGTCGGCGACTGGCTTAGGCAGCCAGCTTGGAAATGTGGTTTTCCCAGGAAAGATCATGGCAGATAGTGAGACCCAAAAGCTTGAGTGACAGAACTTCTTCAAGAGGATTGTTGAGAAAGTAGATGGGAGGGTTGTCCAGATGGTCTTTACGGAGAGACAAAGTGAGAGTATGAGATTTGTCAGGATTGAAAGACATGTTCCACTTGTTTGACCCGTTTGTGATTTTGTCACTGCCTGCCAATCTGAGGGTTGAGATATGGAGCAGCAGAGAGTGGGGTCATCAGCAAAGAGATACAGAGGATTTTCCAGAGAGTCGCAGAGAACATTAATGAAGACCAGAAAAATCACAGGGCCCAGAACACTGCCTTGGGGAACTCCAGCCTGAACAGAAAGGGGAGATGAGAGAATTCCATTCAGGGCCACGTGTTAACTGTGACGAAAGAGGAAGTTGGCAAGCCATGTGTGGAGGTTTCCATGGATACCATAGGAGGAGAGTTTGGTGACAGGGCGGGGTGCCAGACCGTATCGAAGGCAGGAGATATGTCAAGGGCGAAGGCTGCGATTGCCTGTTTGGCATTGTGGATCTACATCCATTCATGGTCACCTCTCTTACCAAGGCCCTTCTCCCCCGATTGCTCAGTTTGGCCGGGCGGCCAGCTCCAGGAAGAGTCCTGGTTGTTCCAAACTTCTTCCATTTAAGAATTATGGAGGCCACTGTGCTCTTGGGAACCTTCAATGCAGCAGAATTTTTTTTTGTAGGCTTCCCCAGATCTGTGCCGAGACACAATGCTGTCTCTGAGCTCTGCAGGCAGTTCCTTCGACCTCATGGCTTGGTTTTTGCTCTGATATGCATTGTCAGCTGTGAGACCTTATATAGACAGGTGTGTGCCTTTCCAAATCATGTCCAATCAATTGAATTTACCACAGGTGGACTCCAATCAAGGTGTAGAAACATCTCAAAGATGATCAAGAGAAATGGGAAGCACCTGAGCTAAATTTCAAGTGTCATAGCAAAGGGTATGAATACTTATGTCAATGTGATATTTCAGTTTTTTCTTTTTAATAAATTTGCAAAACTTTCTAAAATCCTGTTTTCTCTTTGTCATTATGGGGTATTGAATGTAGATGGATGAGGGAAAAGAATGAATTTAAACGATTTCAGCATAAGGCTGAAATCAGATCTCTATATTTGTATATGCACGTGCACCGAACTGTAATGCGAACGGTAACTGTAAGCTGCGCTTCACTTCCGTTGAACTTGGGGACGGTGAGTGAGCTTTAGCGTGGCTCTTCCTTTTGTACGCATTTTCTACACATATACATCTTACACACATATCACTAGACATACTTGTCTGATATACATGCCTGTTGTTTCTGTAGACTAAGAAGAAGACCTTTGTTGGTCGAAAAAAAAAAAAAAAACCACCGTTTAGAGGCCATTTTTCATGTTGAATGGTCGAAAGCATGTTGAAAATTAAAGATCGACGTCCTGAAGCTACGTCCGCGTCCGATTTAATCTCCCCATTATTTATTTAATGCAGATGAGACGCACTGCTCGTACTGTGGAGTTTCTACTATTTCTCACAGTTATATATATACATATATATATATATATATATATATATATATATATATATATATATATATATATATATATATATATATATATATATATATATACATATATATATATATACACATATATATACATATACAATTATACACATATATATATATATTGTCGCGATCCCGGCTGTGAAATGGTTCCCAGCACGGAATACGGACGTTAATGTCCGGGCTTCAAGTAGTCCACGGAGTGGACAGAGAGAACTCAATAAACACAATTGTGTTTTAATCGGCCTTCTAGGGGTAAGGCACGATGCTTTATTGGCTCGATCACAAAAACCATAAATGGTAACAGAATGGAATACACTGCACAAAGCCTGCAGGAACTGTCGGCCCCAGAAGCTCCAAACAGGACGCAGGCAAGATCACTCGCGGTTCCAATCGACGATCTCCGGGACTCGGAGGGTAACAGAGTGGAATACACCGCACAAGGCCTGCAGGAACGGTCGGCCAGCAGCTCCAACACGACGCAGGCAATATCTGACTCACGGTTCCAATCCACGAGATCCGGGAATCACTCGTTCTCTTCCGGAGTTACTCACTCGTAAAATACAGAACGGTAAACGATCAGCCCAACGCGGCTGTCGTGAAGATTAAGGGAAATCCCTTTATCTATTTCCCACTCGGAGCCTTCCAGTCGCGTCCGTTGCATAAGATGGCGACCGCGCTCTCTGACCCTCCCCCAATCGCGTGCCGAATCGCCTCCCGATCGCGTGAGGCTCCAAGGAGGCCACGTCACGCGGTGGGCGGGGCACCAAATCTGGGTGAGAACAGGTGGGTTCACCGGTGGTTTCTCACAGTCCTCCCCCCCTAAGTAAAAACCCCGTCGAATAGACGGCGTTTTTAAAACCAGTATTTGTAGTAGGTGCAAATCACATGGCAAGATGATGGCGGTAATCGCTAACAGGCAATTAACGCAATTAACAATTATTAACACTTATTAACAACAATAACGCAACAACGCAACAATACAACGCAACGCAATAGCGCAACAATAACGCAATTATTAACGCACAGGCAATTAACAGGCATTAACAGGTTAACAATGAACCAGTTTGGTTTTTTTTTTTTTTCACACACAAATTTTAACACCATACACCACATTAATATCTACCCTACAAGAGTTACACTTCACACAAAGCACAATAGAGAGGCAAGGGGGCCAAACTCAAGTTGGGGGAAGCGTTGACAGGAAGGAAACGGGCCGAGACCTAGAGCGGCGGGTACTCCTCCGGTGTCGAGAACAACAGTCACATGCGTAATGACCCCTTTCACCGCACTGGTAACATCGATCGTTCGGGTCGAAAGGCCTGCGGACCAAAGGGCGTCTGAAACGAGGCCGCCGCGACATGCCATTCGACATCTCGACGCACACACGCGATCCGCAAATTAACCTTCCATCAAGGGCTCTGACCGAATCTTCAGCATCTCGTGGCTCTTCAAACTCAACAACTGCAAATCCAGGTGGGTTTCGAGCAACCCATACGTTGCGGAGTGGTCCGTAATGTTCGAAGACCCTCCCTAGCTCGGCTTTCGCTGCTCCATCGCCCAGGTTTCCCACATATACCTTAGCATTAGCGTTCCTGCTGAATCGCGACATGGCGGGAGCGGTCCCTGAGGAGCACGGCACCTGAGGGTGGCTTGACGGGAGGCTCGGGTGGACTTCAGCTGACGCAACGTCACCGTCGGGAACTGGAGTCGAGGCGCTAGGCTCCTCGGGCCAGAGTGAAGATATGTCTGACTCCGCCACTCTCTCCGCCTGTTTACTCTGGGATCTAGTGACCCCCCCACAGGTCAGAGTCAATGACTCCTCCCTGGCCATGGCATCATTGCCAATCAGCAAGGAGACCCCGGGTATCGGGTAGTAGGGTACCACCACACAGGTCACTGGACCCTTAAAAATGTCACTCCGGACCTCGAGGAGGGCAAGGGGATACCGGCCAAGAACCCGGTCAATGCCCCGAAGGAGGGTATACTCGCCGGTATAACGCATCTGAGAGGCCGGAACTACCCCCGCCCGGAGAACACACCGTGTCGCCCCAGTATCCCGAAGGTATTGGGCCTCAAACTTCAGCATCGAATCAGGGCCACTCACTAAGGCTGTCCCTGAATAATCCTGGTACAGTGGATGAATGGAATTAGCCTCGGTGGCAGTGACCTCGGTCACCGATGCCACCGTCGTGTGCGAGGGCCCGGCGGATGAGCTCCACTGATCTCCATCCGACTTAACAGGAGGGTTGCCTCGGTAGGCCGGACTAGCGGGATTAGAGAAGCAGCGGTTTTCACCGTGCCCCACGCGTTTGCAGAAATCGCACCAGGGCCCTGCCCTGGTCTGCGGCTCGCGACCGCCACCAGTGGAGGGCATCGGAGAACCCCTCCCCTCGATCCAGCCGCCGGGCAGACGGGGGGCGGTCTTGATCGCAGACTCCTCCGTCTTACGACGCGACTGCGTGACTTGCAGCATTTTGCACACCAAAACATGTTTATCAATAAGG
Organism: Myxine glutinosa; assembly: GCF_964187855.1. NCBI lineage: Eukaryota > Metazoa > Chordata > Myxini > Myxiniformes > Myxinidae > Myxine > Myxine glutinosa. The sequence continues at coordinate 86,064,543 of NC_136270.1, forward strand.
TTGACGCAGTCTGCCAAGGAAACAGTGTCTTTGTCGACAAGAAACAATGCTAAGTCAGGCGGAAGCTGTTGATCGATACGGTAACGCACCAGGAGTTCCGCAACCGCTTGAGGTAACTCAACCTTGCTCCCCTTGAACCATCTCTGCAGCTGTTCCAACAAGGCCCGCGAATGTTCCTCATAGGTTTGACTGGACTCACGAGTCCAGCTGAAAAAATTTCTCCTATAAATACATGCGGACACCGCATAGGCGTTCAAAATCTCGGCCTTCAATGCCCTGTATTTGTTTGCGTCCTCGGTTGCCATCCTCGCATATACCTCCCTCGCCCTCTCAGATAGATGGCTCACAAGATGGCCGACCCACAAGCTCTCATCAATGCCACCGGCAGCCAACAACTTCTCCGCCATCTCCAGATACGCTTCTGGCTTCGTGTCTCCCGTCCAGTCCGGCAAACGAACATGAACAGTTTCCGGGACTCTTGCAGCAGACCCCTCTGCCCGCGGTCGTTCAGTCAACATTCGCAACTCATGCTCTCTGACGCGTTCAGCTTCTGCTGCTGCCGCACGCTCTCTCTCTCTCTCACGCTCTCTCTCTGCTGCCGCATGCTCTCTCTCTGCTGCCGCAGCACGCTCTGCCTCTGCTGCTGCCGCACGCTCTCTCTCTCTCACGCTCTCTCTCTGCTGCCGCACGCTCTGCCTCTGCCCTGTCATTCTCCCTGTTATACATGTCAAGTTGTTGAACCGGAGTCAGCCCGGTCCAGAAGGGCGAACGCATGCATTTAGTCATGATGGAATCGCTTCCTAACATATCGGGTTTAGTGACTGGGTCAAGGCTGATTGCGTCGCTCGCATCGCCACCCACGCGACTGTCAACATGATCAGGTTGAACTCTCACTTCTCTGGTCGACATAGCTTGGCTACGAGTTATCATAAGACAAGGCACAAAACACAACGCTCAAACACAACGCTCTGTTGGGGAAATACGACACGAACTACACAATATCACCACCGCACATCAAATTGCCAATGAGAAAAATACCACGTACAAATACTCACGTTTTTTTTTTTTTTTTGTCGGTTGTTTGGAGGGATCCGAAGCTATTCACTTATTCGGCAGTGAAGCACCACCCAAGACAGCGTCCCACGGCGAGAAGGCTCCTCCAAGACGGCGCCCGCTGGCGATAAGGCTCCTCCAAGACGGCGTCCGCTGGTGAGAAGGCTCCTCCAAGACGGCGTCCGCTGGTGAGCAGATGCAAAGAAGATGCAGATGCAGAATTCCCGTCTCAATTCGAATGTCTCTTACTTGAATGATCCTAGGACGAGCAACCCATTTGTCGCGATCCCGGCTGTGAAATGGTTCCCAGCACGGAATACGGACGTTAATGTCCGGGCTTCAAGTAGTCCACGGAGTGGACAGAGAGAACTCAATAAACACAATTGTGTTTTAATCGGCCTTCTAGGGGTAAGGCACGATGCTTTATTGGCTCGATCACAAAAACCATAAATGGTAACAGAATGGAATACACTGCACAAAGCCTGCAGGAACTGTCGGCCCCAGAAGCTCCAAACAGGACGCAGGCAAGATCACTCGCGGTTCCAATCGACGATCTCCGGGACTCGGAGGGTAACAGAGTGGAATACACCGCACAAGGCCTGCAGGAACGGTCGGCCAGCAGCTCCAACACGACGCAGGCAATATCTGACTCACGGTTCCAATCCACGAGATCCGGGAATCACTCGTTCTCTTCCGGAGTTACTCACTCGTAAAATACAGAACGGTAAACGATCAGCCCAACGCGGCTGTCGTGAAGATTAAGGGAAATCCCTTTATCTATTTCCCACTCGGAGCCTTCCAGTCGCGTCCGTTGCATAAGATGGCGACCGCGCTCTCTGACCCTCCCCCAATCGCGTGCCGAATCGCCTCCCGATCGCGTGAGGCTCCAAGGAGGCCACGTCACGCGGTGGGCGGGGCACCAAATCTGGGTGAGAACAGGTGGTTTCACCGGTGGTTTCTCACAATATACATATACAATTATACATATATATACATATACAATTATACATATATATACATATACAATTATACATATATATACATATACAATTATACATATATATACATATATATATATATACATATATAAAAGCTCATGGAAGAGCAGAAAAATGAAGTGCGAGAAGGAGCAGCTGGACAAGGATACACCTCAACACAAGCAATTGTATGTTGTCTCACATAACCAAATAAAACAGGAATTAAAAAAAACAACAACCTCCCACTCACTCATGTTGAGGCAATTACAATTATGCGAGCTTAATAATAAAAAAAATCATTGTTTGCAAGGAAATATGAAAAGTTATTGCAGGGAGAAAGTCATCGGTTAGGCACTGATGATCAGTATTATTTTAATGTAAAATATGAAAGGAAGGCAAGGTGTACCTACCTGAAGATCACTACCAGCAGGCCAGGTGCCAAGTGATCGCATGCTGCTTGGTTTAGGGACACCATTACTCTGTCGTGGAGTTAGCTGGCTCACTGCATGAGTTATAGTGCTTTGTTTTAGTACAGGTGTTCCGAATCCTGAAGTGGAATTCCGATTCTCCACATTTTCCATAATATTCTGCAAAATAACAGTGATAAAGACATCAAAAAGCAGCATGATATTATATCTAAATAAATAAATAACAGACTCCATCACTAAAATCCCAACAAGTGCAAATCAATTTTAAAAAGACAAAAAAAGATAAATGCAAATCTAAATAAAAATTAGAAAGGAACAAAGAGATAAGCAAACCACCAAAAAGGCAAGGAAAAAAGCATGACAAATATTATTTGATCAAAGATTCCTCAGTACAAAAGTAATATTTACCATTAAATTTTTTTATTTGCTTGCCACTGCTTTGACTACAATTCCAGTGTCACAGATATAATAATCAGATATATTTTGTGACTTAAAGAACAGTTTTTATAATCCCCACATTGTTTTTAGTAAAAACGGTGGGATATTGTAATCGGCTTCGTCCGTCCGTCACACTACCTCCTCCTAAATGTTTGTACAGAAAGTCATCAAACTTGGTAGTTATGATGACCACATGGAGAGAAGGCGCAAGAGCAGCACACACACACACACACACACACACACACACACACACACACACACACACACACACACACACACACACACACACACACACACACACACACACACACACACACACACACACACGAGGGCCAGTCAATGAGTAACCTTGAAATCGCGATATAAATTCGAGAATGTAATGTGTGTAGTTGTAGATGACATATGTTACAGTCATGTGAAAAAGTAAGTACACCCCATGTAAAGTTTTGACTTTTTCAACATATTTCAACATACAGCTATTTGATCTTCATTTCAACAATATTGACAAGATAAAGGTGATATAACATAACAAATGTCATGAAACATTTACATTTTGTAGTCCATTGTATAATTTAAATAAACATAAATGCAAATTTCGCATGTGGAAAAAGTAAGTACACCCCTACATTATGACAACTTCAAATACCTAAAATTAGAATGAGGTGCACCAGCTCAGGTGCAAATGATTAGAACATCGTTAGAGAGGATCTTGGAGGAACCTGTCTTATTTAAACCTCAGACATTTAGTTTGGTTTGGTCTTTATTGTTGAAGTGTGCGGCATCACCATGAATAGATCAAAAGAGCTCTCTGAGGCCTTCAGAAAGAAGGTTATAGATGCCTAGGAGTCTGGGAAGGGATTAAAAAAGATCTCCAAACAATTTGAAATCAATCATTCGACTGTCCGGAAGATCATCTACAAGTGGAGAAGATTCCAAACAACTGCCAACTTGTTCAGGCCAGGCCGCCCCAGCAAGTTCAGCCCAAGAGCAGACCGCAAGATGCTGAAAGAAGTCTCTAAGAACCCCAGAATGTCATCACGGGAACTACAGGTAGCTCTTGCCACTGTTGATGTCAAAGTGCACGAGTCTACCATTAGAAAGAGGCTGCACAAATTTGATCTACATGGGAGGTGTGCCAGGAGGAAACCTTGGCTGTCCAGAAAGAACATCAGGGCAAGACTTAAGTTTGCCAATGAACACCGAGACAAAGACCAGCACTTCTGGAACAATGTGCTCTGGACAGATGAGTCAAAGATAGAGCTATTTAGCCACAGTACCAGAAGACATGTTTGGCGAAAACCAAAGACAGCATTTGACCACAAGAACCTGATACCAACTGTAAAGCATGGTGGTGGAAATATTATGGTTTGGGGCAGCTTTGCTGCGTCAGGGCCTGGGCAGCTCACCATCACAGAATTCACTATGAATTCTTCATTGTACCAGAGGGTGCTTGAGGATAAGGTGAGGCCATCTGTCGGAAAGTTGAAGCTCAACCGAAGGTGGACCTTGCAACATGGCAATGACCCTAAACATACCAGTAAATCTACCAAGGAATGGCTGAAAAGAAAGAAATGGAGGGTTCTGGAATGGCCAAGTCAAAGCCCGGATCGAAATCTCATCGAGATGTTGTGGGGGGATTTGAAACGAGCTGTGCATGCAAGAAACCCCTCAATCATCGCACGCCTGAAAGAATTCTGCATGGAGGAGTGGGCAAAAATTTCTCCCAGTCGATGTCAGAGACTGGTAGACAGTCATAAGAAACGCCTACTTGAGGTTGTTTCTGCCAAAGGGGGAAATACCACCTATTAGAGCCAAGGGTGTACTTACTTTTTCCACATGCGAAATTTGCATTTATGTTTATTTAAATTATACAATGGACTACAAAATGTAAATGTTTCATGATATTTGTTATATTATATCACCTTTATCTTTCAATATTGTTGAAATTAAGATCAAATAGCTGTATGTTGAAATATGTTGAAAAAGTCAAAACTTTACATGGGGTGTACTTACTTTTTCACGTGACTGTATATCTCTGGGTAAGAGTCATGTTTTGCCTGTTTTAGATCTGGCAACATTTAGCATATGGCGCCAGTAGAGCAGTTCCAAGATGGCGGCTCCATAAGAAGCACGCACCAGGGAGGAGCAACATTCTGTCATCCGTTTCTTGGGAAGTGAGGGTGTGAGTACTCGTGAAATCCGTCGCAGAATGAAGATACAATATGGCGATGCATGTTTATCGCTGCAGCAAGTGTACGACTGGGACAGGAAGTTTAACAGTTGTGTCCAGTGTGGCAGATGGTGCTCGCTCCAGTGTGGCAGATGGCCTGCAATCATTTCTGGTATGTCGGCTGTGTGAGGCCTCACACAGCCGACACACCAGAAATGATTGCAGGAGTTGAGCGCGTGCTAAGGGAAAACCGGCGCATTATGCTGGTCGCTGGATGAAGTGCTCTCTGAATTGAATATTAGCCATGGTTCAGCACACCACATCATTCACAACGTGCTGAGGTTCCGCAAAGTGTCTGCAAGGTGGGTGCCAGGACAACTCACACCCGAACTGAATGAACAGCGGGTGGACGCATGTGAATAACTTCTGTGACGTTACGAAACACAAGGTGATGCTTTCCTGCAGCGTGTAGTGACTGGGGATGAAAGCTGGGTCCACTACTTTCAGCCAGAAATGAAGAGGGCAAGCAAAGAGTGGCGCCATTCAACTTCATCGAAGCCCAAAAAATTATTCACACAGCCGTCCGCTGGAAAAGTGATGCTGACACTCTTCTGGGATAGCCGAGGCCCACTTGAAGAGCATTACATGGCCAGAGGGACCACAGTCTCCAGTGCATCATACTGCGACCTCCTTAAAAATCATCTGAAACCAGCAATCAGATCAAAACGTCGTGGACTACTCACTACTGTTGTTTTGCTGCAGCATAACAATGCTCGGCCCCACACTGCTCGTGCTACAGCTGCAACAATCGAAGACCTGCATTTTGAGTGTCTTCCTTATCCACCCTATCGCCAGACCTCGCCCCTTTGGATTACCACATCTTTGGGCTACTTAGAGGTGCTTGGTGGAACAACTTTCCGATCTGACAAAGAGGTCCAAGAGGTGGTGCACGAATGGCTGCACAAGCAGGCAAAATTAAAAAAAATTCCAAGAGAAATACAGGCCTTAGTAAAGCGCTGGAAATAATGCATTTAACGCAATGGAGATTATCTTACTATAATTCACCAAATGTCTGTCCGTCTGTCTGTCTGTCTGTCTGTCTGTACGTTCGAAGGTACCGCAAAATCGGCTGAACAGATCGCAACGATATTTTGGGTGGGTAATCCTGGGATCTCCAGGAGTTAAATAGGCTATTTATTTTTTTCCAATTTCAGCTTTGGTCTCCAGCATTCTCAGGTTTCGACTCCTGCATAACATTCGCGTTCGCATAACGTTCATTGTGTCGATGTTTCCATTGTGACGATGTTGTTTTCCCGGGTGCCGCACAAACGGCTGCACCGATCTGACTCGGTGACCTCGGACAAAGACCTTTTATAAGGACACGGGTTGAATCCCTGCTTGAGAGAATTCCAAACCCCTTCCCGCCATCACGACCATCTCTCCAACTCACAATCACATGAGATATGCGGAAAGGATGACCCAAAACCAATATAAACATCATTCATATATAAACATCATTAAAAGTAAATAATGACCTCGGCCAAAGTTCAAACAACGTTTAATCTCTACATGAGACAATTCCACATAGCTATTTGGGCGGTGTTACACTAACAGATCGCTGTCTCCATCGATCTTGCCAAGGCCGTAACACCTTTCGGCTCAAAATCCTTTTAACTGTTGATTTGATAGTTTTTACAATGAAGGAAAAACGTATAGTAAGGGAAACATATGAAAATCTGTTAACTAAATTGTTACCAAAACATTTCTTCACCAATATGTTTGTAAAGGTGTGTAATAACATGTGTTAAAATGTTGAAGGTCAACTCCCGTGGGAAACCCAGAAAAAAAGCTGTTGAATTCGGGTACCGAAAAATTATTTTCGAGAATTTTTATTTTTTTTAATCGGCCCTTAAGTAACTTATGAGGGGTCAAATAAGGGTTTTTCATGATTCTGAGTTGATTGTTAACATTTATATTTCACCACAGACACTCCTTTGTGGAAAAATAATTTCTAAATATATCTCATTTTCTACTTTGCAGGACATGGAGTCTAGCAATATGGATGAAGACGTTACTCCACCTGTGCTCAATTGCTTCATCTGTGCACGCTCGGATACACCAGCTGAAAGGCTCATACAGGCAACTCCAAAGGGATACTCAACTTTATTGAAACAAGCAGAAACTGTCGAAAATGTTACTGTTGTGGAACGTATGAAGGAGGCTCAAAAGGAAGGAAAACTGAGGTACCACCAGAAGTGTAAAAATGATCTGTACAACAACTTTGTTGCAACCACCAAGAAGTCAGCTCAAGCATCAAAGGCAGAGAAAGAGTCATCAAAGTTGAAGAGAAGACGCACTACTTGTGAGTTCAGTTCATCAACTGGCTGCAGTTCTAGAAGATCACAGTCAGTTGACCTCCTGTATAAGGATGTATGCATTCTTTGCAACCAACCAGCCCAACAGCAGCTTTCCCCCGGGTGAAGTTGAAGGCACTCGACAAAGCTAAGATCCTGAGAGGAACTGAAGTAAAGATTATTCCATTTACGAACAGGAAACAGATAGGAACGAACGCGATCATGTTTCTCCCCCTCGCTGAGCTTTCCTCCTCCCTGGCTCATGATCAGCCACTCCTCACTCCAGGTGACACACTCTGGGCAGCGGGGTGGGTGATCAAAGCCAACGATCCTGAGTTCCCACACTCCAACTGGAATGGCTGGATGAAGAGAATCCATGCTAATGATGCAAAGCAGAGCACACAGATCGAGTTCCTCCCAGTTATTGAAGGAGACCCTAATGAC